>NW_027362764.1:65718141-66318141 GCF_046119375.1 Phyllobates terribilis | reverse complement strand
CCTCTTGAGCTGGTAGCTCTGGACCACGTCAAACTGGCTCCAAGCCGGTCAGGATACATCTACGCCCTGACAATCGTGGACCACTATTCCCGTTTTCTAGTGGTGGTCCCGGTAAAAGACTTGACAGCCCAAAAGTCGGCCAGAGCCTTCCAGCAATACTTCTGCCGTCCACACGGGTATCCGGAACAGGTCCTGACGGACCAGGGTCCAGCCTTCGAAGCTGAAATCTTCCAAGAATTCTGCAACCTCTATGGCTGTACGATGATTTGGACAACGCCTTACCACCCACAAACCAACGGGATGTGTGAGAAAATGAACAATATAGTCATCGATCTCCTGAAGACATTGCCCCTGGAGGAATGCAACCTGTGGCCAGAAAAACTGCCGGACCTAATAGACTTGTACAACCATATCCCGGTGAATGCTACAAACTGCACCCCGGCTTACCTGATGCGAGCCAGACCAGGTAAGCTGCCCATGGACTTGGAGATGGGAGTCCTAACACCTGAGGACACCTCCCCGGATGCGGACTGGGATACGGAAAGGCGACTGCAGTACAAGAAGGTACAGGAGAGTGTGGAGAAGAGCCTGGCCCAGGTGAGAGAAAGGCAAGAAAGACTCTTCAACCAACATGCCCCTGCTGGTCCCCTAGAACCTGGTGAGCAGGTCCTGATGCGCAAGAGAAGGCTACATAAGTTGGACGACCAGTGGGAAAGGGAACCCTACACCGTACTGCAGTCTGACCACAACAACTCGAAGGTGTGCTTGATCACCAAGGATTGAGGAGAAACCACTAGTACCGTTTCCAGAGACCACCTAAAAAGGTGCCCCGAGCAAGTGCAGAAGAGGATCAAAGTGACCTTGAACCCGCAGAGGACAAGGAAGAAATGATCAGCACTGTTCTCGGAGAGTTTCCTCAGTCCTGGACTCGAATAAACGATGCCATAGTGGTACCCGTCCTGCATTTCCTGCAACCGGCTCAGCAACAACCTACACCAGAGCCGGAAGGTGAAGAAGAGCAAGTGTGTCACCCTGGCCTGGATGCCACAAATATAATAAAGCTGTGTCTGAGAGCAAGGGGGAGGTTCTCTGGTCAGGGAAACATTCGCATGCAACACCTCCTGTCTCAGGCCAGTAGGGGGAGCAGCTGCCCCTATAAAAGCTGGAACTGGGGGCAGGGTTAGGGAGAACTGGATGACCTGTCTCAGGATTGAGAGTTGTCCCAGAGCAGTGAGGTACAGTTGTATTGCACCCTAAGAGGAAGTGTGGCAGTAGAAGAGCCACAAGCCAGAGACAAGAGGCGAAGTGAGCCTCTCTTGGCAGACAAAGAACTCTATTTTACCAGACTTTGGTGTCTGAGGCTGTGAGGATTCCTCATCCTGCAGCAGATAACCAGTCCGCAGGGGACTGTATGTTCCTTGGCCTAAGAAGCCCGGAGGCTCTGCCACAACAGAAGGGACCAGCAAAGCCGTACCAGGCCGGGAGTAGAAAGGGACCCACGTTGCAGGCCATACAGGCGAGAATACACGGTGAACTCGGACCGTGGGCTGTTACCCTATCAGGAGGAGATAGCCAGAAGGGCGCAGAGAGCACGGTAGGCCTACACCCTCACCCTGACCAGGGCCAATTTCCCAATTGCTCTCAGACATCCAGGTCCCCTCCTAGCCGGGACTGTTTGTGGGTCAGCTCACCTGTTCTAGTAAAGACCCTGGACTGCAACCTGTTGTCTGCGTGCTCCTTGCTCCTCCAGCACTAACGGTATTGGGACGCCCTACACCATCACCCCCATCTTCCATTATACTGCCCTGGGGCCCCACTCTTCCCGTGGGGAGTCACACTATCCCAGCTGCATACATCATCAGCCCCAGCGGTCTGCCTTGCAGCGGCGGTTCCTAATAACCGCAATCCACGGGTGGCGTAGTCGGACATCACTTAAAACTTATAAAGGGACTACCACTGGTCTGACCACCCTGAGCCACGGACCGGGTCGCCACTACTACCCCCAACGTTCCCCTATTGCCCGGATCCGAGTGCCCCACGGCCCAGGGGGCGAGTCAGCTTTGGCATAGTCGGCAGGATAGTAACCAACCCACCACAAACGGATATTGCGTGCCTGAAAAAGACTGTACACGCACCTGAAAAGAGGTTTCCCGCCATCCGGAGCCGTTTCCCGCCATTTCCAGCCGTCTCCCGCCATCTTCAGCCATTTTCCCGCCATCGGACGCCATCTTCAGGACGCCGCGCGGGAAGAAGAGGGTCGTGGACATTCAAACCGCGCGAGACCCGAAGCTCCGCCCCACGCACCGACGCTGCGCAAGGTCCTGGAAGGGAGAGAGAGCGACGCTGACGTCACCAGGACGCGACGCAAGGTCCTCGTCCAGAGCAGCACCAGCGGAGCCGCGGCCTACAGAAGAGGATCGTCGGAAGGTAGGCCACGCTTAACTAAGGGGGAGGAAGATGTCGGATACTGAGGCGCCCACTACCACCAGCGCAGCTGCAGCAGCGGTGATGCCATTTTCCCTGCCTTACATCCCTGGAGCGGCCTGGCTGCCTAAGTATTCAGGGGAGCCCCATGCCCTAACTGACTTTAAGGAAAGGCTGTACAGTTTTTTCCAAGTCTACCCCCTGACAGAGGAACAGAAGGTTAGCATACTAACAGGGCAGTTAACTGGCGCAGCCCAGCGGGAGATAAAGTCATGGCCTGCTTAGGAGAAAAGAACTGTGAAGGGTATTCTGGCCCGGCTGCGGGGTACCTTTGACACACGTACCTCCGCTGAAATTAAAATGAGGTTCTATAAATGTAAGCAGCGGGCACAGGACAGCATCAGAGACTATGCCCTAAATTTGCAGGAAGCCTTGAGAGCCATCCAACAAGCTGACCCTGGCAGCGTGCAGGATAAGGATAAGCTACTAACAGAACAGTTTATAGAAGGTCTGCTGTCTAGCGCCCACAGGACCCAGCTGCGCCTCATGTTCTTTCAGAACCCTGATCTGACCTTTGCCCAATTTAAGGACAGGGCCATAAGGGTGCTCCATGAACCCGCAACAAGTGGCGCTATAAACCCTCGGCGCCCTGCTCTCACCTACCACCAGGAGGCGGCGCCCTCCTCTATGGACTCTGTGGGGGCCGATGCACAGGCCCTGAACCAAGCCCCGTCGAAAGATCTGCATCACCAAGTCCAGGAGCTGACCAAGAGCGTCGCGGCGTTGACCAGGACCGTCCAGGCGTTACACGTGGACCCGTCAAGACCCATCGAGTTGGCTTCAAGTCCGGAGGATGTCCCGTGGGGTCGACAGAGGAGGATCCCGTCGTTCCGAGGGAAGCCCACAGACCGCTACTCAGAGGATGGACAGCCCATTTGCCGTTGATGCAACCAGCCCGGACACATTTCCAGGTACTGTAATTTAAACGGGTCCAACCTGGGGCAGAGGGCCAACCCCCAGGCATAAGATCACCAGGCCCTTACAATTGGCGTAATAAGTACGTTGGGGGGCGCCCGGTTTTACCCGTGGTGCTGAACGGTATCCCCATGAGCGCCTTGCTAGATACTGGGTCGCAAGTAACTACTATCCCTTATGTACTTTTTAAGCAGTATTGGACTGATGCTGATGTAACACGGTATCCAGACAGTGACTTGAGCATCATCGCCAGTAATGGCTTGCCCGTGCCGCAGATGGGGTTCAAGGAGATGACCATTAAAATTGGTAAAGTTGAACTACTGGCACAGGGAGTGATTATTGTGGACATTGACCGTCGTGAAAGTCACCCTAAAATAACTGTGGGTACTAACGTGATTGAAAATTGTCTTTCAGAGGTAATTGTAATTCTACAACAGGTGGCGGTGAATGCTAGTTCCAGCCAACAGAGAGTCCTCAACAAGGAGATAAAAGCCCTGATGAGACCGCAGCAGGTAGAACTGACTGGTGGTGAGATCGGTAGCGTAAGAATGAGTGACCCATTCCCCATTTCCATGCCTCCAAAAAGTGAAATGATGATCTGGTGTCGGACTGCAATCGGGTTGAGAGGTAGAGACTACCAAGCCATGGTAGAACCCGTGTATTTGGACAGCAGGCCCACCATTTTGACAGCCCGGGGGGTGGTTGATGTCCGTCATGGGAGGGTGCCCGTTCGCATCCTCAACATTGGGGAGAGAGAGGTACACTTACCCAGGTATGCTACACTTGCCAAACTGTTTGTTGTCGAACACAAAGCTATCTGGGCCGTGGAACCCTTGCCTCCATCTCCTCAGGCGGAGGGTAATGGCTCCCAGAATCAAAAGGAGGACTGGTGCCAGAAACCCCATGTGGGTGCTGACTCCACTCCCGTGCACCAAAAACAAGGAGTCTACAGGGTGGTACAGGAGTACGAGAGAGTCTTTAGTAAGCACCTGCTAGACTTCGGCAGATTAAAAGGGATAGAACACCATATCCCCACAGGGAGCCACCCACCAATAAAAGAGAGACACAGGCCTGTACCCCCTGCACATTATCAGAATGCCAAGGGTATGCTGCGGGAAATGAAAGAAGCTGGGGTCATTAGAGATAGCTGTAGCCCCTGGGCAGCCCCCCTGGTTCTGGTAAAAAAGAAAGACGGCACCATGAGAATGTGCGTGGACTATAGACAAATCAACCGTATCACCCACAAAGACGCATATCCGCTGCCTAGAATAGAAGAGTCTTTAGCCGCACTAAAATCAGCTAACTTCTTTTCTACTTTGGACCTTACTAGCGGGTACTGGCACGTTCCTGTGGCAGAGGCTGACAAGGAGAAGACCGCCTTCACCACCCCGATGGGACTGAGCGAGTTCAACTGTATGCCCTTCGGGCTCTGCAACACACCAGGGACCTTCCAGAGGCTGATGGAATGCTGTCTAGGGCACCGAAACTTCGAGACGGTCCTCCTTTACCTGGACGACGTGATCGTCTATTCGAAGACCTACGAGGACCATCTAAAGCACCTGGCCGAGGTGTTCGAAGCCCTGGCAGGCTATGGCCTGAAGGTGAAACCATCGAAGTGTCACCTGCTGAAACCAAAGGTCCAGTACCTAGGGCACGTGGTAAGTGCGGAAGGACCCTGACAAGGTCACAGCAATCAAGAACTGGCCAAGCCCCTCGAACATCAAAGAAGTGAGGCAGTTCCTCGGGTTGGTAGGCTACTACCGAAGGTTCATCCCCGGGTTCGCTAAGATGGCAGCTACTATGCAGGACCTCTTGATAGGACAGTCTAAGTCCAGAAGCCAAAAGCCACCCTTCAAGTGGGATAAACCGGAAGAGGAGTCTTTCCCCCAGTTGAAGATGGCCCTCACAGGGGATGAGATCCTGGCCTTCCCTGATTATGGCCAGCCTTTTATTCTCCACACAGACGCCAGTAATGTAGGACTGGGAGCCGTACTGTCCCAAAACCAACAGGGCAGAGAAAGGGTGATCGCGTACGCCAGCCGGAAGCTGAGGCCCACCGAGAGGAACCCGGAGAATTACAGCTCCTTCAAGCTAGAATTCTTGGCGGTGGTGTGGGCCGTAACGGAACACTTCAAGCATTACCTGGCCTCCGCAAAGTTCACTGTGTACATGGACAACAACCTGTTAACACACCTAGACAGGAACAGCGGTGGATGACCCGTCTCTCCAATTATAACTTCGTGATCAAGTACCGGGCAGGCAAAACCAATGCCAACGCTGACGCCCTATCGAGAATGCCTCACTTACCTGACGGTGACGAAGACCCAGAAGAGCTGGAGGAGGTAGAACTCCCCGCGTTTCACCGGTATGGAGCCGCTCAATACTCCCACCGCGTGAAGGAGGAAGATTTAACCACCGTTATGATCAATCCCCTACCTCACCACAGCTGGGCCGAGACCCAAGATAGTGACCCTGCAGTCCGCCTGGTGAAAGATCTGCTGACCCAGGAAGATGCCCGCATAGATCCGGATGCTTCAGAGGAAGCCAAGCAGCTATGGAAAGAGAAGAGCAAGCTGTTCCTCTACGAAGGCAAGCTGTGCAGAAGGCTTGTCAACCACCGGACGCACGAGCTGACCTGGCAAGTCGTGGTCCCAAGGCGGGATGCAGCCATGGTCCTAGGGGCTTACCATGACAGAGCGGGGCATTTCGGTTGGAAGAAACTGGAGTTCCAGCTAAGAGGACGGTTCTTTTGGGTCGGCATGAGAGGGGCTGTAGAGAAGTGGTGCAGGGACTGTGGCCCTTGTAACTTAAGGAGAAAAGACCGCACCAGCCAGAAAACACCCTTGAAGCCCATCGTCACCCAGCAGCCTCTTGAGCTGGTAGTTCTGGACCACGTCAAACTGGCTCCAAGCCGGTCAGGATACATCTACGCCCTGACAATCGTGGACCACTATTCCCGTTTTCTAGTGGTGGTCCCGGTGAAAGACTTGACAGCCCAAACGGCGGCCAGAGCCTTCCAGCAATACTTCTGCCGTCCACATGGATATCCGGAACAGGTCCTGACGGACCAGGGTCCAGCGTTCGAAGCTGAAATCTTCCAAGAATTCTGCAACCTCTATGGCTGTAAGAAGATTCGGACAACGCCTTACCACCCACAAACCAACGGGATGTGTGAGAAAATGAACAACATAGTCATTGATCTCCTGAAGACGTTGCCCCTGGAGGAACGCAGCCTGTGGCCAGAAAAACTGCCGTATCTGATAGACTTATACAATCATATCCCGGTGAATGCTACAAACTGCACCCCGGCTTACCTGATGCGAGCCAGACCAGGTAAGCTGCTCGTAGACCATGAGATGGGAGTCATAACACCTGAGGACACCTCCTCGGATGCGGACTGGGATACGGAAAGGCAACTGCAGTACAAGAAGGTACAGGAGAGTGTGGAGAAGAGCTTGGCCCAGGTGAGAGAGAGGCAAGAAAAACTCTTCAACCAACACGCCCCTGCTGGTCCCCTGGAACCTGGTGAGCAGGTCCTGAAGCGAAAGAGAAGGCTTCACAAGTTGGACGACCAGTGGGAAAGGGAGCCCTACACCGTACTGCAGTCTGATCACGACAACCCGAAGGTGTGCGTGATCACCAAGGACGGAGGAGAAACCACTAGTACCGTCTCCAGAGACCACCTAAAAAGGTGCCCCGAGCAACTCCGTAGTGCAGAAGAGGATCAAAGTGACCTTGAACCCGCAGAGGACAAGGAAGAAATGATCAGCACCGTTCTCGGAGAGTTTCCTCAGTCCTGGACTTGAATAAATGATGCCATAGTGGTACCCGTCCTGCATTTCCTGCAACCGACTGAGCAACAACCTGCACCAGAGCTGGAAGGTGAAGAAGAGCAAGCAGCTCCAAAGGCAGAAGAGCCTGTACCAGCAGCCCAGGAGAGTCAACCCTCTGCTGACAGTGAGGCTGCCATGCCTGCGGTAAGCCAGAGGACCCGCAGACAGCTGTACACCCTGCTGGTAGCTGTACCCCTAACGCTACTGGGGAAAGCCAGGTCGGTCCACCACCAGACAGTGGGTTAAGGAGGTCAACCAGGAGCACAAAGGGGCAGATACCCGCTCGCTGGAGAATATAGGGTGCACTAAAATTGTAAATAACCCTGTTGCCAAGTGTTGAAATGTTTGCAAAGTTACATGCATGATTATTAATAGTGTATTTCAGTTTCTTGCAGTTACCGTACGGACTCAAAGGTTATGGACTTTTAATAACCGGGACTTTGCATGGACTGCGTTCGGAGCCTAACCAAGGAATGAACTAAGACTGTGAAGGACTTGGGGTAGGACAGACCCCCACCTGGTTAAGGCTCCCCGTTGTATTGGTGATATGGACACCCGGTCACAGACCACACTGTGACCTTAAGAACTCAATCTGTGCGTCGTTTGTCTACTAATGTTTTATAGTCATGTATATTATCTTTGTTTACTGTTTAGTCCTGGAGTACTAAATTCTACTAGGGGGGAATGTGTCACCCTGGCCTGGATGCCACAAATATAATAAAGCTGTGTCTGAGAGCAAGGGGGAGGTTCTCTGGTCAGGGGAACATTAGCATGCAACACCTCCTGTCTCAGGCCAGTAGGGGGAGCAGGCTGCCCCTATAAAAGCTGGAACTGGGTGCAGGGTTAGGGAGAACTAGACAACCTGTCTCAGGATTGAGAGTTGTCCCAGAGCAGTGAGGGACAGTTGTATTGCACCCTAAGAGGAAGTGTGGCAGTAGAAGAGCCACAAGCCAGAGACAAGAGGCGAATTGAGCCTGTCTTGGCAGACAAAGATCTCTATTTTACCAGACTTTGGTGTCTGAGGCTGTGAGGATTCCTCGTCCTGCAGCAGATAACCAGTCCGCAGGGGACTGTATGTTCCTTGGCCTAAGAAGCCCGGAGGCTCTGCCACAACAGAAGGGACAAGCAAAGCCGTACCAGGCCGGGAGTAGAAAGGGACCCACGTTGCAGGCCATACAGGCGAGAATACAAGGTGAACTCGGACCGTGGGCTGTTACCCTATCAGGAGGAGATAGCCAGAAGGAGCGCAGAGAGCACGGTAGGCCTGCACCCTCACCCTGACCAGGGCCAATTTCCCAATTGCTCTCAGACATCCAGGTCCCCTCCTAGCCAAGACTGTTTGTGGGTCAGTTCACCTGTTCTAGTAAAGACCCTGGACTGCAACCTGTTGTCTGCGTGCTCCTTGCTCCTCCAGCACTAACGGTACTGGGACGCCCTACACCATCACCCCCATCTTCCATTATACTGCCCTGGGGCCGCACTCTTCCCGTGGGGAGTCACACTATCCCAGCTGCATACATCATCAGCCCCAGCGGTCTGCCTTGCAGAGGCGGTTCCTAATAACCGCAATCCACGGGTGGCGTAGTCGGACATCACTTAAAACTTATAAAGGGACTACCACTGGTCTGACCACCCTGAGCCACGGACCGGGTCGCCACTACTACCCCCACCGTTCCCCTATTGCCCGGATCCGAGTGCCCCACGGCCCAGTGGGCGAGTCACAAGCAGTTCCAGAGGCGGAAGAGCCTGTACCAGCAGCCCAGGAGGATCAACCCTCTGCTGACAGTGAGCCAGCCATGCCTACGGTAAGCCAAAGGACCCGCAGACAGCTGCCTGCCCTACCTGTACACCAAGCTGGTAGCTGTACCCCTAACGCTAGTGAGGAAAGCCAAGTCAGTTCACCACCAGACAGTGGGTTAAGGAGGTCAACCAGGAGCACAAAGGGGCAGATACCCGCTCGCTGGAGAATATAGGGTGCACTAAAACTGTAAATAACCCTGTTGCCAAGTGTTGAAATGTTTGCAAAGTTACATGCATGATTAGTAATTGTGTATTTCAGTTTCTTACAGTTACCGTACGGACTCAAAGGTTATGAACTTTTAATAACCGGGACTTTGTATGGACTGCGTTCGGAGCCTGACCAAGGAATGAGCTAAGACTGTAAAGGACTTGGGGCTAGGACAGACCCCCACCTGGTTAAGGCTCCCCGTTGTGTTGGTGAAATGGACACCCGGTCACAGACCACACTGTGACCTTAAGAACTCAACCTGTGCGTCGTTTGTCTACTAATGTTTTATGGTCATGCATATTATCTCTGTTTATTGTTTAGTCCCGGAGTACTAAATTTTACTAGGGGGGAATGTGTCACCCTGGCTTGGATGCCACAAATATAATAAAGTTGTGTCTGAGCGCAAGGGGGAGGTTCTCTGGTCAGGGGAACATTAGCATGCAATACCTCCTGTCTCAGGCCAGTAGGGGGAGCAGGCTGCCCCTATAAAAGCTGGAACTGGGGGCAGGGTTAGGGAGAACTGGACAACCTGTCTCTGGATAGAGAAGTGTCCCAGAGCAGGGACAGACAGTTGTGTTGCAGCCTAAGAGGACGTGTGGCAGTAGGAGAGCCACGAGCCAGGGACAAGAGGCGAAGTGCGCCTGTCCTGGCAGACGAAGAGACTAATCTACCTGACTTTGGTGTCTGAGGCTGTGAGGATTCCACGTCCTACAGCAGATAACCAGTCTGCAGGGGACTGTATGTTCCTTGGCCTAAGAAGCCCGGAGGCTCCGCCACAGCAGAAGGGACCAGCAAAGCCGTACCAGGCCGGGAGTAGAAAGGGACCCAAGTTGCAAGCCATACGGTGAGAGGACACGGTGAGCTCAGGAACGTGGGCTGTTACATTACCAGAAGGGAAATAGCCAGAAGGAGCGCAGAGAGCACGGTAGGCCTACACCCTCACCCTGACGAGGGCCAGCTTCCCACTTGTTCTCAGACATCCAGGCCCCCTCCTAGCCGGGCCTGTGTCTGTGTCATATTACCTGTTCTAATAAAGACCCTGAACTGTTTAAGAGGCCTCCGTTTCCTGGCTAACGCGGTCGGAATCATCCCCTCCATCATCCATTATATACACTGCCCTGGGGCCATAGTCCTCCCGTGGGGAGTTGAACTATTCAGTGCTGCACATTTATATCAGCCCCAGCGGTCTGCACTGCAGCGGCGGTTAGCCCTGACCGCAATCCACGGGTGGCGTAGTCGGACATTACCTACAGCACATCAGAGACTACCACTGGTCTGACCACCCTGAGCCACCGGGTCGCCACTACTACTCCCAGTATTGCCCTGAAGACCGGTCCCGAGTGCCCCACGGCCCAGGGGGTGAGTCATTGGCATCTCATAAGAATGGGGTACTTCCGATCTCCCATGAATATGATGTCGGGGAAGAGAAGGATTGGCATCTTATAAGTATATGGTCGTTCAAATCTCCCCCAAAGATAATGTTGGGGATGAGAAGCTTCAGCATCTGATAAGTATGGGGTCCTCCAGATCTCCCGTTAAGATGATGTCAGGGAAGATAAGGATTGGAAATAGTGATAAGCGAGCGTGTGTTGTTAACCCTTTCGGCGAACACGCTCTGGCGCTCGCCAGGTAGTTTCGGCGTGCTCGGCATCTATGTTAGTGCCGCCTCAACTTGATGTGCTGCAGCAGGTAGACAGCTGTGACACATGCAGGGATTGCCTGTTTGTTAGGCAATCCCTGCATGTGTCACATCTGTTTAACAGCCGCGACACATGCAGCCGCGGCGGCACTAACATAGATGCCGAGCACACCGTAAATACTCGGCGAGCACCCAAGCGTGCTCACCAAAGGAGTTAACAACACACGCTCGCTCATCACTAATTGGCATCTAATAAGTATGGAGTCCCCCAGTTTTCCCCCTAAAATGATGTTGGGGAAGAGAAGGATTGGCATCTGATAAGTATGGCGTCCTCCAGATCTCTCCCGTAGATGATGTTGGGGAAAAGAAGGATTGGCATCTGCTAAGTATGAGGTCCTTCTGATCTCCCCCGAAGATGATGTTGAGGAAGAGAAGATCAGCATCTGATAAGTATTGCGTTCTCCTGATCTCCCCCAAAGATGATGTTGGGGAAGAGAAGGATCGGGCACTTCCAGTTTAAATGCCTGACCCAGAAGTGTCTGTTGATGGTTTACTTTTCTCATTCCATACAGAAGTCACTGTGTCTGTGTGTGTAGGGCACAGCATTAATTCAGTGCACACCCTAGCTTAAAGGGGTTTAGGTTAATAAAACATATTTGAAATATTTGACATTCTGTTGGGGTCAGGGCCTTTCTATTGCGGAAAACTGCTACGTTTTCTCACACTGGAAAACCCATCATTTCTGAGCCCTTACACCAGCACCCAACATAGGTTGTACTATTTCGTCCTTTTTTAGGAAGGTGTTGAAGGGGTTGTCTGGGCCTATTTTTTAAACATAGGGTGCAGCATTGTCTAAAAAAAAGCTGACACTCTTCTCATTACATCTGCCCAAATTTCCTGCTTGTATCCAATCATTACTGGCGGACACAGACTGAAGAGGGACCCTGTGCAAGTGACGCGCCCCTGGGCCTGTGTCGCGCTGCGTTGCGCACGCGGGAGCTTACCCGGAGCCGGATCTCTTGAGGGTTGTAGTCTCGTGGCGGTGATCCGGTCCGTGCCCAGGGAGTCAGACTAAGTGGCGCTGTTTTAGCGGTAGATGTTGGACGACTACGCCACCCGTTGAGTGCAGCCAGGGAGCTGCTGCTGCAGGGCAGACCGCTGAGGCCGGTGGTAGGATTGTGCAGCGTGATAGTATAACCCCCAACGGGAGGGGTATGGCCTCAGGGCAGCCGACGTGGATGATGGGGGTAGCAGGAACCACTCGGAGACGGTACTGTGTAGTTCAGGGTATTTACTGGTCACAAAGATAGACCCTCCCGGAGTACTGGCTAGCGATTGGGGCCTGGTCAGTCCTTGAGCAGATGGGATCTCCCCTGGCCAGGCGGAGTTGTAGGCCTCCCAAACTAACGATACTCTTCTGGCTACCTTGCTAGAGGCAGGTATAAGTAGCCCACGTCCCTGAGTGTACCGTGTGGTGCTCACCCGTATGGCCGGTGACTCGGGGCCTTCGGGTTTCTGGGCCAGAGGACCTGCAATCCCCTGCCGGTCAGTTTCTGCTGCTGGATAGGAGTTAGTCCCCACAGCCTCGGACTCCGGGTCCGGTGAACACTTCTCAGTCAGGGTGAGCTCTGCAGCTGCCAGCCCCTGACTCCTTGTAACACTGCTCCCACAGAGCTCCTGTTGTTTTGTTCCTATATTTGCTTCTTTCCTCTGCTTCTTCTCTACTCACTCACCCTGCCTCAGCCCTAGGTTTATATAGGGGAAGTTCTTCCCCTCCCAGGACTGGGCAGGAGGTGTGGCATGCATAGGATCCCTGACCAAGAGACCTCCCACCTGCTCTCAGACATAACATTGCTGTTACTGTGGAAAACCAGACCCCTGGGGTGCCACATTCTCCCCTAGTGAAATTTAGTACTCCGGGACTAAACATATTTTAGAAAAACATAACAAGGTAAAAACAATAATAATACAATAAGAAAAACACATAAAGATGGTTACGGCGTGTCCGCAACCGGGTGCAGTCTTTGAAGAAAACAAAGGTGTCCATTTCACCAAAACAGGGAGACGTAACCAGGTAGGGGTCTGTCCTGCCCCGAGTCCTTAACAGTCTTTAGTCCGTCCTGGGTTACGCTCCAACTATGTACAAAGGATTCCCGGTAAATCCACCAAGGACTCCTAAAAATAACTAGAAACACATAATTATACACAAGCAACAATAAACAGGTAACCACAAATAAAACAATTTATACACTTCAAATCCTCCAACGTGCGGGTAACTGGCCCCTAGTGGCCCTAGTGGACCTACGGAGCTGACTGTCTGGCTCTGAACTACAGGGTGTAGGAGCTGTTAAGGGTAAACTGGGCAGCGGTCTACGGGCCCTTTGGCTCACTAGGGATATGGCAGGCTCACTGCAAGCAGAGGGTTGATCCTCCTGGTTTGCTGGTGTGGGGTCTCCTGCCTCCTGGACCGGCTGTTCTTCCAGCTCTACCTGTTGCTCCGTAGGTGCTTGGGATGCTGGTTGGAGGAAGGTGAGTACGGGTACCACAACTGCACCATTGACTTGAGTCCAAGACCGAGGGAAGTCTCCGAGCACAGTATTAACCATGTCTTCCCTTTCCTCTACGGGTCGAGGGTCTTCTTGTTCCTCTTCAGGGTTCCGTAGCTGTTCGGGACACTTCTTCAGGTGATCCCGGGATACAATGGTTGTGGTTTCCCCTCCGTCTTTACTGATGGTACAGACCTTTGGGTTGTCGTGGCTTGAGGGCAGTACGGTGTACGGGTCCTTCTCCCACTGGTCGTCCAACTTGTGGAGCCGTCTTTTTCTCTTCAAGACCTGCTCTCCGGGTACCAGGGGAACAGCGGGAGCATACTGGTTGTAAGTTTTCTCTTGTCTTTCCCTAGCCTGACAGAGACTTCGCTCCACGCTCTCCTGTACTCTCCGGTACTGCTGCTGCCTCTCTGTGTCCCAGTCTGCTTCTGGTGAAGTGTCCTCAGGTGTCAGGACTCCCATTTCCAGGTCAACAGGTAACTTACCAGGTCTCGCCCTCATTAGGTAAGCCGGGGTACAGTTGGTGGAACCTACCGGGATGTGGTTGTACAGGTCCACCAGATCGGGCAGCTTCTCAGGCCACAGACTGCGTTCTTCCAGGGGCAACGTTTTCAGAAGATCCATTACCACCTGGTTCATTTTCTCACAAAGTCCATTAGTTTGCGGATGATAGGGTGTCGTCCTTATCTTCCGGCAGCCATACAGAGTGCAGAATTCTTGGAAGACCTCCGCTTCAAAGGCAGGTCCCTGGTCTGTCAACACTTGGTCCGGGTACCCGTGTGGACGGCAGAAATGCTGCTGGAAGGCTCTCGCTGCTGTTCGAGCTGTTAAGTCCTTGACGGGGACGACAACCAAGAACCGGGAGTAGTGATCCACGATGGTTAGTGCGTAGACGTAGCCACTTCTGCTTGGGGTCAGTTTTACATGATCCAAGGCTACCAGTTCCAACGGCTGCCGGGTGACGATGGACTGCAGGGGAGTCTTCTGGCTGGCGCGGTCCTTCCTTCTTAGGTTGCACGGGCCACAGTCTCTGCACCACCTCTCGATGGTTCCCCTCATGCCTACCCAGTGGAACCGCTCGCGCAGCAGGAACTCCAGCTGCTTCCATCCGAAGTGTCCAGCCCCGTCGTGGTATGCCTCCATCACCATGGCTGCGTCTCTTCGTGGCACCACTACTTGCCAGATTAGTTCATGCGTCCGGGAGTTAACCATTCTGCGGCACAACTTCCCCTTATAAAGGAACAGTCGACTCTTCTCAGCCCACAGTTGCTTGGCTTCCTCCGGAGCGTCTGGGTCAAGGCGAGCCTCTGGCCGAGTCAGCATCTCCTTCACCAGTCGGACGGCAGGGTCACTGTCTTGCGTTTCCTCCCAGTTGTAGTGAGGCAAGGGGTTAAACGTAGCGGCTTGCTTACTCCTTACCCGGTGGGAATACTGGATAGTCCCATGCCGGTGGAACGCAGGGAGTTCGACTTCTTCCAGTCCCTCTGAATCTTCTCCTACGTCCGGTAGGTTTGGCATCCTGGACAGGGCGTCCGCGTTGGTATTGGAGCGTCCTGCCCGGTATTTGATTGTGAACTCGTAGTTGGACAGACGGGCCATCCATCTCTGCTCTAGGGCACCGAGTCTTGCTGTGTCCAGGTGTGTCAACGGGTTGTTATCCGTGTACACGACGAACCGGGAAGAAGCGAGGTAGTGCTTAAAGCGTTCGGTGACTGCCCACACCACTGCCAGGAACTCTAGCTTAAATGAGCTGTAATTCTCAGGGTTTCTCTCGGTGGGTCGCAGTTTTCGGCTGGCGTAAGCGATTACTCGTTCTTTCCCCTGCTGGATCTGGGACAGCACGGCTCCTAGCCCGATGTTACTTGCGTCGGTGTAGAGGATAAAGGGCTGGCTGTAATCCGGGTACGCCAGGATTTCATCCCCCGTGAGGGCCATCTTCAGCTGGCGGAAGGACTCCTCTTCCAACTTCTCCCATCTGAAGGGCGGCTTCTGGTTCTTGGCCTTCCGGGACTGGCCTATCAGGAGGTCCTGCATAGGAGCTGCCTTTTTGGTGAAACCGGGGATGAACCTGCGGTAGTAGCCTACCAACCCGAGGAACTGCCGCACTTCCTTTACACTGGAGGGACTTGGCCATTCCTTAATTGCGGTGATCTTATCAGGGTCGGGAGCCACTCCGTCAGCGCTCACCACGTGTCCCAGGTACTGCACCTTTGGTTTCAGGAGGTGACACTTGGAGGGTTTCACCTTTAGGCCGTAGCTTGCCAGAGCTTCGAACACTTCCGCCAGGTGTTTCAGGTGGTCCTCATAAGTCTTAGAATATACGATGACATCGTCCAGGTACAACAGGACCGTCTCGAAGTTTCTATGGCCCAGACAGCACTCCATTAATCGTTGGAAGGTTCCTGGTGCGTTGCAGAGTCCGAACGGCATGCAGGTAAACTCGCTAAGTCCCATCGGGGTGGTGAATGCGGTCTTCTCCCGGTCCGCCTCTGCTACAGGAACCTGCCAGTACCCACTAGTGAGATCCAAGGTAGAGAAGAAGTTAGCAGATCTTAAAGCAGCCAAAGACTCCTCTATCCTTGGTAAGGGGTACGCATCCTTGTGTGTGATACGGTTGATTTTCCGGTAATCTACACACATCCTCATGGTGTTGTCTTTCTTTTTGACTAAGACTAGTGGAGCTGCCCAGGGGCTACAGCTATCCCTGATCACCCCAGCCTCCTTCATGTCTCTAAGCATCCCCTTGGCGTGTTGGTAGTGTGCAGGGGGTACGGGTCGATACCTCTCTTTTATGGGAGGATGGTCTCCCGTGGGGATGTGGTGTTCTACCCCCTTGACTCGCCCGAAGTCTAACGGGTGTTTACTAAACACTCTCTCGTACTCTTGAACCACCCGATAGACTCCCTGTCTCTGGTGTGAGGGAGTGGAGTCAGTACCCAAATGTAGTTGCTGACACCAGTCCTCCATTGTTTTCTTAGAGCCGTTACCTTCCTCCGGGTGAGATGGAGGCAAGGGTTCCACAGATTGTATAGCATTTTGGTTAATGGTATATAATTTGGCTAGCGTGGCATACCGGGGCAGGTACACTTCCCTCTTCCCGATATTGATTATGCGAACGGGCACCCTCCCATGGCGTACATTAACCACCCCCCGTGCTGTCAAGATGGTGGGCCTACTGTCTGAGTAAACTGGTTCTACCATTGCCTGGTAATCTCTACCTCTTAGACCAATAGCTGCCCGGCACCAAATCATCATTTCACTTTTTGGGGGCATGGCAATAGGGAAAGGGTCACACATTCTCACGCTACCAATCTCACCGCCGGAGAGTTCCACCTGTTGCCGTCGCATCAGTGCCCGGATCTCTTTTTGGAGCACTCGCTGCTCGCCGGAGCTGGCGTTCTTGGCAACCTGCTGTAAAAGGAAAATCACCTCTGCAAGACAATTTTCAATTACATTAGTTCCTAGAGTTATCTTTGGGTGACTCTCGTGTTTGTCAATGTCTACAATGATCAGTCCCTGTGCTGCCAGTTCAACTCTACCAATTTTAATGGTCACCTCTTTAAATCCGATCTGTGGCACGGGCTGACCATTGCTGGCGATGATACTCAAGTCGTCGTCAGGGTAGCGGGTAATATCCGAGTCATTCCAGTACTGCTTGAAGAGCACGTACGGGATGGTGGTGACCTGTGACCCGGTGTCCAGTAGGGCACTCATAGGAATGCCATCCAGTACCACAGGCAAGACTGGACGTCCTCCCACATATTTGTCGCGCCAGTTTGATGGGCCTGATGATCTTTTTCCTAGGGGTTGGCCCTCTACCCTAGGTTGTGCCAGTTTAAAGGACAGTACCTTGCCATATGTCCGGGTTGATTACAGCGGCGGCAGATGGGTCGTCCGTCCTCGTTGTATCAGTCGCTGGGTCTTCCTCTGGCCGGTGGGGTCCTCCTTGGTCGACGCCACGGGATGTCCTCCGGTCCGGATGCCAGCTGGATCTTCCCTGGAGTGGAAACCTGTAAAGACTGCACAGTTCGGGTTAGCGCAGCAACGCTTTTAGCTAGCTCTTGGACCTGATGGTGCAGGTCTGGAGCCGAGTCATTGTTCAAAGCTGCGCATCAGCTCCCACAGGCCCTGCCGACAAGGGCGCCGCCTCCTGGTGGTAAGTGGTAGTGGGGCGTCTGTGGGTCACAACGCCACCTGGTGCCGGTTCTCGGAGCACCCGGATGGCTCTGTCCTTGAACTGTGCAAATCCCAGATGAGGGTCCTGTAAGGCCATTGCCCGCAACTGGGTTCGGTGGGCATTGCAATATAAACCCTCTATAAATTGTTCAGTTAACAGCCTGTCCTCGTCTCCCACGCCATCAGGGTCGGTCTGCTTAATGGCTCTCAGGGCCTCTTGTAGGTTCAGGGCATAGTCCCTTATACTCTCATGTGCCCGCTGTTTGCACCCGTAGAATCTAAGCTTGATCTCGGCTGAGGTGCGGGTATCAAAGGTGTCCTCAGCCGGGTTAGTATCCCTGCGACAGTCCTCCCCCCAGGTGGCCAGGACTTTACCTCCCTTTGGGCTGCCCCGGTTAATTGGGCCACCAGGATGCTTACTTTTTGCTCTTCTGTGAGGGGGTACACCTGGAAGAGGCTATCCAGTTTTTCTCTAAAGTCCTGCAGGGTATGTGACTCCCCTGAGTACTGGGGTAGCCAGGCTGCCCCCGGGATATAGGGCATGGTGAAAGGCATGACCGCAACAGCGGTGGCGCTGGCGGGGGTTGGAGCGGTGAAGCTCTCCTCCGTATCCGACATCCTTCTCCCCCCTAGTGGACCGTGGCCTACCTTGCGATGATCCTCTTCCGTAGGCCGCGGCTCCGCAGTGGATCGTCAGGGTTGAGGACCTTCCGTCGCGCTCCTGTGACGTCGGCGTCTGCTGGGCTCCTTCCAGGACCTTACGCAACGTCCGGACGTGAGGCGGGGCTTCAGTTCTCGCGCGTTTTCGGAGTCCACGCCCCTCTTCTTCCCGCGCGGCGTCCTCAAGATGGCGTTCAATGGCGGGAAAACTCCACGGATGGCGGGAAGAAGGCCGAAGATGGCGCCGGATGGCGGGAAAACTCCACCGATGGCGGGAAGAAAGCGGAAGATGGCGCCGGATGGCGGGAATCTTCACCACGGGTAAGTTTTCACAGTCTTTTTCAGGCACGCAGTACCCGGTGGTTGCGGGCACGAGATCCTGCCGACTACGCCAAAAGGTTGACGCGCCCCTGGGCCTGTGTCGCGCTGCGTTGCGCACGCGGGAGCTTACCCGGAGCCGGATCTCTTGAGGGTTGTAGTCTCGTGGCGGTGATCCGGTCCGTGCCCAGGGAGTCAGACTAAGTGGCGCTGTTTTAGCGGTAGATGTTGGACGACTACGCCACCCGTTGAGTGCAGCCAGGGAGCTGCTGCTGCAGGGCAGACCGCTGAGGCCGGTGGTAGGATTGTGCAGCGTGATAGTATAACCCCCAACGGGAGGGGTATGGCCTCAGGGCAGCCGACGTGGATGATGGGGGTAGCAGGAACCACTCGGAGACGGTACTGTGTAGTTCAGGGTCTTTACTGGTCACAAAGATAGACCCTCCCGGAGTACTGGCTAGCGATTGGGGCCTGGTCAGTCCTTGAGCAGATGGGATCTCCCCTGGCCAGGCGGAGTTGTAGGCCTCCCAAACTAACGATACTCTTCTGGCTACCTTGCTAGAGGCAGGTATAAGTAGCCCACGTCCTTGAGTGTACCGTGTGGTGCTCACCCGTATGGCCGGTGACTCGGGGCCTTCGGGTTTCTGGGCCAGAGGACCTGCAATCCCCTGACGGTCGGTTTCTGCTGCTGGATAGGAGTTAGTCCCCACAGCCTCGGACTCCGGGTCCGGTGATCACTTCTCAGTCAGGGCGAGCTCTGCAGCTGCCAGCCCCTGACTCCTTGTAACACTGCTCCCACAGAGCTCCTGTTGTTTTGTTCCTATATTTGCTTCTTTCCTCTGCTTCTTCTCTACTCACTCATCCTGCCTCAGCCCTAGGTTTATATAGGGGAAGTTCTTCCCCTCCCAGGACTGGGCAGGAGGTGTGGCATGCATAGGATCCCTGACCAAGAGACCTCCCACCTGCTCTCAGACATAACATTGCTGTTACTGTGGAAAACCAGACCCCTGGGGTGCCACACAAGAACGATATATGAGCCCTTTGCAGTCCAGTAGCTACTCATAATACACAATTCCACATTTTCAAGGTGGTCGTGGCCTCCTAATCTCTTGGGCCCCTGTGTGGCTCCACAGGTCGCACCAATGATATGTCCGCCCTTGCCAAGCTTCATCTTCCGGGAGGGATTGGCTTGTGCCTGTTGCTGCCAATGATTGACCAATTTGTCAAATGTCTGTATGACTGGAGTAATAGGCCTTTCAAGAAGATACAAAATGATGCACAACAAGAATGAATGTGTGGTGAATCAGTCACACAGCTTTGCTGTGCATGAGCCTCATAGACTATGAACACCTCTGATACGGAGAATAATATTTTTACATGGTAGTGGTTCGCTTTATTTAATAACATTGCATTAAGTTTCACCCTACAATCTTCATTCTCAGACCTCCCTGATATGCAGTCTGCAGCTTGATACAGTTTTCATATTTTTCTCTTGTGGGAGTGCCTCTCCCAGCAATACAGGCTGGATGTGAGCTTTGTGTATATGCAGGGTGCTGCTGTCTTCACTTGCTGTAATATATCCTACAACATACTTGCTTTAATGTATCAGCACAGCTCCAGTATTGTAACTTGCTCTCCATGTGCTTTCCTCCATGTTTTTAGCCTGTTTTCTCTGCCCTCCAATATTCTTTCTCCCCTGTCCACTGCAGATCTGTGTGCATCCCAAGAGCAAGAGTTATTATGACGGATTTGTAACCTTTTTGCAGATCATTAAGCTAGATAAAAGACTTACAGACAGCAAAATGGTAGAACATTTGTAATGATGACTGTTTAGAAAGTTCCTTTGCATTTAGGAAACAAATAGACAATAAGAAACATTTTGTGCAAAGGTGTATATAGCCTTTAACAAACACCGAGTTAAAAATGAAAGATATTGTCCGGGATTAGAAAAACTTGGCTGCTTTGTTTTTAGTAACAGAGCCACCCCGGACTATGGGTGATGTCTGATTTTGCAAATCATTCCTATTGAAGTGAATGCAGTCGAGCTGCAATACCACGCCCAATCAGTGGTCAGGGGTGGTGCTGTTTCTCAAAAAATAGTCTTTTTTTCTAACTTTGGAAATAATTTTAAAGGGGTTGTCTGGCTTACAAAAAAAGTCTCCTGGCATGCTGATCCCCCCGGCGATCCATTTTGTGTTTGTGGTCATTCGGGACCCCGGAACAGACTAGCAGAAAGCATGGGAACCAGAGCAGCGCAGGATCGGTGGAGGTGAATATTGATAGTTTTTACATTTTATGCCACTCATATTTTTTAAAGAAAATGACAACTCCTTTAAGGCACTCAAATATCTAGAGACCATAAAACAGCCTCCTTGCTCTGCGCTGAACAAGAAACAATGATATGTATTTTTTTTATCTTTCCCTTTCATTGAGGCACAATGTCATTGTGCGGAAAATATTTTGATTTTGTTTTTTTTTTCTTTTACTTTTTGGAGCAATTATGTGTTTTTCTTTACAACTTTAATTTATTTTCAGAGAGTTGGAATGGTGAAGTGTGCCGCTTCTCCTGCAGACTTCCTCAGAGAAACCCTATTAAATCAAAGTAAATTGCACCAAGTAGCTTAAACTGGTCCCTGTCTGTCCTAATTTTATTGATTTATCCGGCGGCAGCTTTGTGTAATAGTTGTTGTATTGACCTATTACAGAGTAATCTGATAAAAAAAAAACGCTCTTGTCACCTCCAACTTTATTGGTCTGGTCCTGCAGCAAATGCTCCTTTATAGCGGAGGCCGGGGATGAGACGTGTCATCTATTACTGAGATGCAGCCGATATATATGATACATCACAAGGAACTTGTGTTCTCCGCATTGTATCACACTGTCTGATTCTGAAATCAAATCACAGGGCGAGTAGTAATAGATACAATCCAGTCCTGTCTGTCTCATTCACTCTTTGTGACTGTGGATAGTGTCCTCAGTGGGACGCCGGTTTCTGATTTATAACAGACCAATATGGGTGGGCTTATTGAAAATGCATTACAAGCTCCAGGACTTCCGAGCTGCATCTCAAGAGTCTTAGTATCAAGGATAAAGCAGATTGTACTGGTGCAAATGTTATCATTAATTCCCATGTAAAGCGCCATGGAATAAATGGCGCTATAAAAATAAATAATAATAATAATTAAGCATTGACATATCCATACGACTAACAGATCAAACATCAAGAATAATTAAAGTCTAATTCGACTACAGCGCATAGATTCTGGAAATACAGTATATGGAATACTATGTTTACTTCTCTTCCTGCGATTCTCCTGAGCGCATTCTATAACTGGGTTGGGACAAGTTATTTTGAAGATCTGGACAGATAATGAAGAATGAACACACACAAAAGTAAGGGATGCCTGCTCTCCTGGCTCAGTGTTCAGAAGCAGCAGCATGTAGGATATTATACACTACTGAGCAGTGTAACTGTGAATCCACTTTTGGGCTTAGATAAAATGAGAATGCATTACAAGATTCAGGATTTCTGAGCAGCATCTCAAGAGTCTCAATAGCAAGGATAAAGCAGATTGCAATGGGGCAAATGTTTTCACTAAGCACTGGAATACTCATATGACTAATAAATCAATGTAAAAAATAATTAAAGTCTATGTCACACACCTGTCTCAGGTATTCTGGGCTCCACTCCCTTCCCCTATGTTTGCTGCCCCCTGTTGTGCTCCACATCTAGTATATCTCGACATCAGCAAAGCTTTTGAAAAAATGACCAAGTAGGGGATTGAAAACTCCTACAGTTAGGTGAATTCATAACTGGCTCAGTGATCATACTCAAAGAGTGGTAATAAATGGTTGCACATCCAATTGGAAGAATGTTTCAAGTGGGGTACCTCAAGGCTCAGTCCTGGCCCCAGTGTTGTTCAACACTTTCATAAATGATCTAGATAAGGGAGCTGAAGGTAAACTAATCATATTTGCAAACAATGCAAAGCTAGGAGGGATAGCTAAAGGCCCCGTCACACTTAGCGACGCTGCAACGATCCCGACAACGATACGACCTGTCAGGGATCGTTGCTGCATTGCTATGTGGTCGCTGGTGAGCTATCAAACAGGCAGGCTCACCAACGATCAGGGGAGCAGCGACATCGTGGAAAGAATCTTTCCACGATGTCCTGCTCCTGGTTACCAGCCTGCTGAAGCAGGAGCAGGCTGGTAACTATGGTAAACATCGGGTTACTAGGGGCACACACGCACCTAGTAACCCGCTATTTATCATGGTTACCACTCTGCTACAGTGAGCGGGAGGTTACCGCTCACTTTAGCAGGCTCGTAACCATGATAAACAACGGGTTACTAGGTGCGCGTGTGCCCCTAGTAACCCGATGTTTATCATGGTTACCAGCCTGATCGCTGCTCCCGCTGGTCACACACAGCGATGTGTGCTGACCAGCGGGAGAGCAACGACCAAAAAATGGTCCAGGACACTTTGCAGCAATCAGCGACCTCACAGCAGGGGCCTGATCGTTGCAAAGTGTCACACATAGCGACTTCGCTGGTGAGGTCGCTGTTGCGTCACCAAAACCGTGACACAGCAGCGATCTCGCTAGCGATCTCGCTATGTGAGACGGTGGCCTAACACTAGAGATTCAGAAAGATCTAGATGAGCTTGAACAATGGGCAGCAACTAATAGAATTGTATTGAACAGGGAGAAATGCAAGATTCTACATCTGGGCAAGAAAAATGAAAATTACATTTACAGAATGTGAGGAATAGAACTAAGCAACAGCACTTGTGAAAAGACTTGGGTATACTAATAGATCACAGACTGCACATGAGTCAACAGTGTGATGCAGCAGCAAAAAAAGCAAACACAGTTCTGGAATGTATTAAGAGAAGCATAGAGTCTAGATCACGTGAAGTTATTATCCACCTCTACTCCTCCTTGGTCAGAGCTCATCTGGAATACTATGGCCAGTTCTGGGCACCACATTTTAAAAAAGACATTGAAAAACTGGCGCAAGTTCAGAGAATAGCTACCAGGATGGTGAGCGGACTGCAAACTATGTCCTACGAGGAACGGTTAAAGAATCTGGGAATGTTTAGCTTGCAAAAAAGAAGACTAAGAGGAGATTTAATAGCTGTCTACACATATCTGAAGGGCTGTCACAGTGTAGAGGGATCAACCTTATTCTCATTTGCAATGGAAACATGAGAAGCAATGGGATGAAACTGAAAGGGAGAAGATACTGATTAGATATTAGAAAAATATTTTTGACAGTGAGGGTGATCAATGAGTGGAGCAGGCGGCCACGAGAGGTGGAGAGTTTTCCTTCAATGGAAGTCTTCAAACAGAGGCTGGACAGACATCTGTCTGAGATGGTTTAGTGAATCCTGCTTTGAGCAGGGGATTGTACACAATGACCCTGGAGGTCCCTTCCAACTCTACCAATCTATAATTCTATGACATTGGGTTTTGCAAGTTGCCTGGCGTGCATCATTGATATCATATCGCTAGGCCTATTGAAGGCTCATTAAGACCCACATCTGTGTCTTGGTATTCAGACTCTAGTCCTATGTTTGGTGTGCTCCACCATCTATGCTTTTTGTGCTTGTGGTTGCGTTCATCCCTGCTGGGTTGTACTTAATGTGTCTTGCTGCTCCTGAGATTCCTGTGTTTGCCAGGTCCTCACCTCCCACGTGCCTTTCTGCTTGGTGCATCAGCGCCCAGAGTCTGTGCGTCCAGCCAACCTGAGGTTTAGAGGATCTACCTCACCAGGTGAGGCTAAGGCTAAGTGCCCACGATGCAGAAATGCTGCGGAGCATTTCTGCATCTCCCTGTAAGAAAAAACCCATGCAGATTTTACATGCGTTTTTCCCGCCAGGTAGAAGCGTTTGTGAAGCGTTTTGAACATGCAATTTCGCATGCGGGTTGTCAAGCACTTTTCCAAGCGATTTTAGCATCACTAGGAAAGTGCTTGACAACTTGGTCACACTATATAAATCCATGCAACCGGCATCGATTTATATAGTGTGACCAAGTTACGATGCTGCAAATGCAGCATCAATTGTAAAAAAAAGAATAGAAATGGTGAAAAAAAAAAACAAAAACATTATACTCACCCCAGTCTCCTTCTCCGGTGTGTCCGGTGTCTTCGGCGGCTCACGGTGGTGTAAAATGACCTTCCATGACGTAATTTAGTCATGCCGATGTCGGCAGTCACGTGACCTGTCACGTGACTAAATTACGTCATGAAAAGTCCTTTTACACCACCGCGAGCAGTCGAAGAGCCAGCAGGACCGCCGGGAGCAGACAGGGGGCCATCAGAAGGTGAGTATATGTTTTTTTTTTTATTTTAATTCTTTTTTAACTACAGGTACTATGGTACCCGGGTCTGGATGAGACTCTCCTCTTCTCCAGACCAAGGTACCATACGCGCATTCAATGGCATAATATCCGCATGTGTTAAGTGTAGTCATGTGGATGTCATGTGTTCCAATGCAAGTCAATGGCGGCTAAAACGCCACGATTCCGCAAAATTAATGGACGTGCTGCGGATTCTTCCGCATTGATAATCCGCAGCGGAAATTTCCGAAGCATGTGCACAGCACATGCGGATTATCATTGGGGACCATTGCAGACCGTCTACCAAAGCGGTTTTTTAAGCGTTTCCGCGGTGGAAATTATGCTGTGGAAACGCTTAAAAAGCGCATAGTGGGCGCACAGCCAAACAGTCTATTTTCACTACATTGTCAGCTTATAAAGTACATACTAGTCCTTATATTTCCAAAGTCTTTGTTTACTTCTCTTCCTGCGGTTCTCTTTAGCAAATTCTATAACAAGGCTGAGACAAAGTATTTTGATGACTTGGATAGATAACGAAGAATGCACATACAGACGTAAGGGGTTCTTGCTCTCCTTTCTCTATCTAGTACATATTCAGAAGCAGCAGCAGCAGTGTTGAGGACATTATACAGCAGCACTGAGCAGTGTAATTGTGAATCCAGTTCTGGGCTTAGTTAAAATGAGAATGCATTACAAGGGCCATGACTTCTGAGCAACATCTCAAAAGCATTTCAATCGCAAGGATAAAGCAAATTTTACTGGTTCAAATGTTGTCAGTAAGCATTGGTATATCCATATCACTAACATATCAAATAAATATAATTAAATCCTAACTCCACTACAGCCACATATACAGTACACAATATTACATACTATTTACTTGTTCCAGAATTTATGTTTACTTCTCTTCCTGCGATTCTCCTTAGCACATTCTATAACTGGGCTGGGATAAGGCATTTTGATGACTTGGACAGATAAGGAAGAATGAACACAGTCATGAGGGATTTCTACTCTTCTAACTCTGCGTAACTTGTTTAGAAGCAGCAGCAGCATGGAGAACATTATACAACAGTACCAAGCAGTGTAACTGTGAATCCAGTTCTGGGTTTAGATAAAATGAGAATTCATTACAAGGTTCAGGACTTTTGAGCAGTGTGGCACCCCAGGAGTCTGGTTGCCACAGTGGCATTGCCTCCCTCACAAGGGGTGACGCCATGCCTGGAAGCAAGGAGGGGTCCCCTAATCAGATATACCAGCATGCAACACTTTCCTGGCTCCAGACCAGTAAGGGGAGCTCCTCCCCTTAGCAACTGGCATCTGGAGGTGGGGTTAGTTAGAGTTAGTGAGAGGAGTTAAAGTTAGGACAGCGAAGAGGAAAGACCTGGGGAGTGGAGCTGCACGGCAGCTCAACCCAGAGAGGACTGTAGAAGAACCGGACACCGGAGTCCGAGGTTGTAGGGCACTGAAGGCCAAGCAGCAGAAACCGGAGGGCAGGAGACTGCAGGTCTCCTGGCCCCATCAGACGCCCGGAGGCTCAGCAGCACCATAGGGCCCAGCACCGCAACATGGGAGCGACACTCCAAGAAGGCCTGAGCTGCCTGCCATACGGGTGAGCACTAAGACGTTTTACTCAGGGACAAGGGCAGCAGCATAGCTACAAGCAGCGGGGCCAAAGAGATTAGTACAGAGGGAAGGCCTACAACTTCACCTGGCGAGGTGGATCCCCAACTTGCTTCCAGGTCGCCCGGATCTCTACTATCAGCTAGTACCCGTGCCCCCGTCTGCTTAACAAACTGCAAGTAAAGATAAGAGGAAACCACCATTAAGTTGTGGATTGGTCATTATCTGCGTCATCACCTGCACTACACTGCACAGCAACATCCGTCACATCACCACTTCCTGCCCTGGAGCTAAGCTCTGCCTGTGGAGAGCTGAACCAACTCTGCTGCATCATCATCAGCTCCAGAGGATCTGCACCGCAGCGGCGGCCCCATATAGCCGCATACCACAGATGGCGTCAGGAACATTAGATATAAAAACTTTATTCCCTTTTCTTTATTCCCCTTTTATTGACCGCCCTGGGTCACGGACCGGGTCACCGCCACTGTGACACCCCCAGCACCGACCGGCCCGGCTACCGAGTACCCCACGGCCCAGGGGGTGCGTCAGCAGCATCTCAAGAGTCTCAATAGCAAGGGTAAACTGGTGCAAATGTTGTCAATAAGCATTGGCATATTCATATTACTAAGATATTAACATAAAAATAACTAACTCCACTATAGTCATATTATATATAGTACATATTATCACATACTGTATTTTTGCAGAATCTATGTTTACTTCTCTCCTTTCAGTTCTCCTGAGCACATTCTATAACTTTGTTGGTGACTCGCCCCCAGGGGCCTTACTATTCGGGGTAGTATATCACGGTGGCTGGCCAGGGCGGTCAGTGCACAAAGGGGTAGTAAATACTAATGACAGTTCAGAGAATTCGTGATGCCACCTGTGGTGTCTGGTGATGGTCACCAGCGCTGCAACAGTCCTCTGAGGTAGTTGTCAAGGCAGCTAAAGATGGTACAGCTCCCCACAGGTGGAGCGGGCCTCAGGGCAGTGTAGATAGATAGATGGTGAAAGATGCGCTAGGCGTTGTAGTGCAGGGGAAGAACGATGGTACAGCTGGAGTAACGGACAGAGACAGGGAGGGGTTTTGCTTCGTCACCTTTACTGGTACAGCTGTTTGATACGGTCCAGGGTACTCCAGGTGAAGGGCGCATTTTTGGACTTCTCCTCGGGGAGCGGGTATAAGGCCTCCTGATCCGTGTCTGCCTCTGTGTAAGCTCCTGGCCAGCCTGCAACTGGGCCTAGCTTATGTGTCCTGCTTTTACTCCACCTGCTGCTCTGAAGTAGGACCTCTGGTTGGTAACCACTTTCCCTGGACGTCGGGGCCTTTGTGGTTCCTGGTCCTGTATGTGACGCGCCCCTGGGCCTGTGTCGCGCTGCGTTGCGCACGCGGGAGCTTACCCGGAGCCGGATCTCTTGAGGGTTGTAGTCTCGTGGCGGCGACCCGGTCCGTGCCCAGGGAGTCAAACTGAGCGGCGATGTACTAGCAGTAGATGGTTGGTGACTACGCCACCCGTTGAATGCAGCTATGGAGCTGCCGCTGCAGGGCAGACCGCTGAGGCCGGTGGAAGGATGGTGCAGCGTGGATGGTATAACCCCCAACGGGAGGGGTATGGCCTCAGGGCAGCCGACGTGGATGATGGGGGTAGCAGGAACCACTCAGAGACGGTGCGGTGTAGTTCAGGGTCTTTACTGGTGACAAAGATAGACCCTCCCGGAGTACTTGCTAGTGATAGGGGCCTGGTCAGTCCTTGAGCAGATGGGATCTCCCCTGGCCAGGCGGAGTTGTAGGCCTTCCCAACTAACTGTACTCTTCTGGCTACCTTGCTAGAGGCGGGAATAAGTAGCCCACGTCCCTGAGTGTACCGTGTGGTGCTCACCCGTATGGCCGGTGACTCGGGGCCTTCTAATGGCTTCCGCTCCACGATGGCGGTGCTGGTCCCACGCGTGTGACCGTGCCTTCGGGCTTCTGGGCCAGAGGACCTGAAATCCTCTGCCGGACGGTTTCTGCTGCTGGGTAGGAGTTAGTCCCCACAGCCTCGGACTCCGGGTCCGGTCAGAAATCTTCTCAGTCAGGGCGAGCTCTGCAGCTGCCAGCCCCTGACTCGTTGTAACACTGCTCCCCACAGAGCTCCTGATGTTTCTTGCTATGCTGCTTCTCTTCTCTACTCTTGTTCTGTCTTCTTTCTCTCTAACCCTGCCTCAGCCCCGGGTTTATATAGGGGAAGTCCTTCCCCTCCCAAGACTGGGCAGGAGGTGTGGCATGCACAGGATCCCTGACCAAAGGACCTCCCACCTGCTCTCAGACGTAATATCTCTATCACTGTGGCAACCAGACCCCTGGGGTGTCACATTCCCCCCTAGTGAAATTTAGTACTCCGGAACTAAACATATTTTTTTAGAAAAACATAACAAGGTATAACAATAACAATACAATAAGAAAAACACATAAGATGGTTACGGCGTGTCCGCAACCGGGTGCAGTTTTGAAAAGCAAGGTGTCCATTTCACCAAAACAGGGAGACGTAACCAGGTAGGGGTCTGTCCTACCCCGAGTCCTTAACAGTCTTTAGTCCATCCTGGGTTACGCTCCAACTATGTACAAGGATTCCCGGTAAATCCACCAAGGACTCCTAAAAAGAACTAGAAACACAAAATTATACACAAGCAACTATAAACAAGTAAACATTATAAGATAGCTTAAACATTTAGATCCTCCAACGTGCGGGTAGCTGGCCTCTAGTGGCCCTAGTGGACCTACGGAGCTGACTGTCTGGCCCTGAACTACAGGGTGTAGGAGCTGTCAAGGGTAAACTGGGCAGCTGTCTATGGGCCCTCTGACTCACTAGGGGTATGGCAGGCTCACTATAAGCAGAGGGTTGATTTTCCGGGTCTGCTTGTGTAGAGTCTTCTGCCTCCTGGACCGGCTGTTCTTCCAGCTCTACCGGTTGCTCCGTAGGTTCTTGGGATGATGGTTGGAGGAAGGTGAGTACGGGTACCACAACTGCACCATTGACTTGAGTCCAAGACCGAGGGAAGTCCCCGAGCACGGTACTAACCATATCTTCCCTTTCCTCTACGGGTCGATGGTCTTCTTGTTCCTCTTCAGGGTTCCTCAGTTGTTCGGGACACTTCTTCAGGTGGTCCCGGGATACAATAGCTGTGGTTTCCCCTCCGTCTTTACTGATGGTACAGACCTTCGGGTTTTCGTGGCTGGAGGGCAGTACGGTGTACGGGTCCTTCTCCCACTGGTCGTCCAACTTGTGGAGCCGTCTCTTCCTCTTCAAGACCTGCTCTCCGGGTACCAGGGGAACAGCGGGAGCATACTGGTTGTAAGTTTTCTCTTGTCTTTCCCTAGCCTGACAGAGACTTCCCTCCACGCTCTCCTGTACTCTCCGGTCCTGCTTCTGCCTCTCTGTGTCCCAGTCTGTTTCTGGTGAAGTGTCCTCGGGTGTCAGGACTCCCATTTCCAGGTCAACAGGTAACTTACTAGGTCTTGCCCTCATTAGGTAAGCCGGGGTACAGTTGGTGGAACCTACCGGGATGTGGTTGTATAGGTCCACCAGATCGGGCAACTTTTCAGGCCACAGACTGCGTTCTTCCAGGGGCAACGTTTTTAGAAGATCCATTACCACCTGGTTCATTTTTTTCACAAAGTCCATTAGTCTGCGGATGGTAGGGTGTCGTCCTTATCTTCCGGCAGCCATACAGATTGCAGAATTCCTGGAAGACCTCCGCTTCAAAGGCAGGTCCCTGGTCCGTCAGCACTTGGTCCGGGTACCCGTGTGGACGGCAAAAGTGCTGCTGGAAGGCTCTAGCTGTTGTTTGAGCCGTTAAGTCCTTGACGGGGACGACAACCAGAAACCGGGAGTAATGATCCACGATGGTTAACGCGTAGACGTAGCCACTTCTGCTTGGGGTCAGTTTTACATGATCCAAGGCTACCAGTTCCAACGGTTGCCGGGTGACGATGGACTGCAGGGGAGTCTTCTGGCTGGCGCGGTCCTTCCTTCTCAGGTTGCACGGGCCACAGTCTCTGCACCACTTCTCAATGGTTCCCCTCATGCCTACCCAGTGGAATCGCTCGCGCAGCAGGAACTCCAGCTTCTTCCACCCGAAGTGTCCAGCTCCGTCGTGGTATGCCTCCATCACCATGGCTGCGTCTCTTCGTGGCACCACTACTTGCCAGAGTAATTCATGCGTCCGGGAGTTAACCATTCTGCGGCACAACTTTCCTTTGTAAAGGAACAGTCGACTCTTCTCTGCCCATAGTTGTTTGGCTTCCTCCGGAGCGTCTGGTTCAAGGCGAGCCTCCGGCCGAGTCAGCATCTCCTTCACCAGTCGGACGGCAGGGTCGCTGTCTTGCGTTTCCGCCCAGTTGTAGTGAGGTAAGGGGTTCAACGTAGCAGCCTGCTTACTCCTTACCCGGTGGGAATACTGGATAGTCCCATGACGGTGGAACGCAGGGAGTTCAATCTCTTCCAGTCCCTCCGGATCTTCTCCTTCGTCCAGCAGGTTGGGCATCCTGGACAGGGCGTCCGCGTTAGTATTGGAGCGCCCTGCCCGGTATTTGATTATGAACTCGTAGTTGGACAGACGGGCCATCCACCTCTGCTCCAGGGCACCGAGTCTTGCCGTGTCCAGGTGTGTCAACGGGTTGTTATCCGTGTACACGGTGAACCGGGAAGAAGCAAGGTAATGCTTAAAGCGCTCAGTGACTGCCCATACCACGGCCAGGAACTCTAGCTTAAATGAGCTATAATTCTCGGGGTTCCTTTCGGTGGGTCGCAGTTTTCGGCTGGCGTAGGCGATTACTCGTTCTCTCCCCTGCTGGATCTGGGACAGTACGGCTCCTAGCCCGATGTTACTGGCGTCGGTGTAGAGGATGAAGGGCTGGCTATAATCCGGGTACGCCAAGATTTCATCCCCCGTGAGGGCCATCTTCAGCTGGCGGAAGGACTCTTCTTCTAGCTCTTCCCATTTGAAGGGCGGCTTCTGGTTCTTGGCCTTCCGGGACTGGCCTATCAGGAGGTCCTGCATAGGCGCTGCCTTTTTGGTGAAACCGGGAATAAACCTTCGGTAGTAGCCTACCAACCCGAGGAACTGCCGCACTTCTTTTACGCTGGAGGGGCTTGGCCATCCCTTAATTGCGGTGATCTTATCGGGGTCGGGAGCCACTCCGTCAGCGCTCACCACGTGTCCCAGGTACTGCACCTTTGGTTTCAGGAGGTGACACTTGGAGGGTTTCACCTTTAGGCCGTAACTCGCCAGAGCTTCGAACACCTCCGCCAGGTGTTTCAGGTGGTCCTCATAAGTTTTGGAGTATACGATGACATCGTCCAGGTACAACAGGACCGTCTCGAAGTTTCTGTGGCCCAGACAGCACTCCATTAATCGTTGGAAGGTTCCTGGGGCGTTGCAGAGTCCGAACGGCATGCAGGTGAACTCGCTAAGTCCCATCGGGGTGGTGAATGCGGTCTTCTCCCGGTCCGCCTCTGCTACAGGAACCTGCCAGTACCCGCTAGTGAGATCCAAGGTAGAGAAGAAGTTAGCAGACCTTAAAGCAGCCAATGACTCCTCTATCCTTGGTAAGGGGTACGCATCCTTGTGTGTGATACGGTTGATTTTCCGGTAATCTACACACATCCTCATGGTGTTGTCTTTCTTTTTGACTAAAACTAGCGGGGCTGCCCAGGGGCTACAGCTATCCCGGATTACCCCAGCCTCCTTCATGTCTCTAAGCATCCCCTTGGCGTGTTGGTAATGTGCAGGGGGTACGGGTCGATACCTCTCTTTTATGGGAGGATGATCTCCCGTGGGGATGCGGTGTTCTACCCCCTTGACTCGCCCGAAGTCTAACGGGTGTTTACTAAACACTCTCTCATACTCTTGAACCACCCGGTAGACTCCCTGTTTCTGGTGGGAGGGAGTGGAGTCAGTTCCCAAGTGTAGTTGCTGACACCAATCCTCCATTACTTTCTTAGAGCCGTTACCTTCCTCCGGGTGAGATGGAGGCAAGGGTTCCACAGACTGTATAGAGTTTTGGTTGATGGTATATAATTTTGCTAGCGTGGCATACCGGGGCAGGTACACTTCCCTCTCCCCGATATTGATTATGCGAACGGGCACCCTCCCATGGCGTACATTGACCACCCCCCGTGCTGTCAAAATGGTGGGCCTACTGTCTGAGTAAACTGGTTCTACCATTGCCTGGTAATCTCTACCTCTCAGACCAATAGCTGCCCGGCACCAAATCATCATTTCACTTTTTGGGGGCATGGCAATAGGGAAAGGGTCACACATTCTTACGCTACCAATCTCACCGCCGGAGAGTTCCACCTGTTGCCGTCGCATCAGTGCCCGGATCTCTTTCTGGAGCACTCGCTGCTCGCCGGAGCTGGCGTTCTTGGCAACCTGCTGTAGAAGGAAAATCACCTCTGCAAGACAATTTTCAATTACATTAGTTCCTAGAGTTATTTTTGGGTGGCTCTCATGTTTGTCAATGTCTACAATGATCAGTCCCTGTGCTGCCAGTTCGACTCTACCGATTTTGATGGTCACCTCTTTAAATCCGATCTGTGGCACGGGCTGGCCATTGCTGGCGATGATACTCAAGTCGTCGTCAGGGTAGCGGGTAATATCCGAGTCATTCCAGTACTGCTTAAAGAGCACGTACGGGATGGTGGTGACCTGTGACCCGGTGTCCAGTAGGGCACTCATGGGAATGCCATCCAGTACCACAGGCAAGACTGGACGTCCTCCCACATATCTGTCGCGCCAGTTCGATGGGCCTGGTGATCTTTTTCCTGGGGGTTGGCCCTCTACCCCAGGTTGTGCCCGTTTAAAGAACAGTACCTTTCCATATGTCCGGGTTGATTGCAGCGGCGGCAGATGGGTCGTCCGTCCTCGCTGTATCGGTCACTGGGTCTTCCTCTGGCCGGTGGGGTCCTCCTTGGTCGACGCCACGGGATGTCCTCCGGTCCGGATGCCAGCTGGATCTTCCCTGGGGTGGAAACCTGTAAAGACTGCACAGTTCGGGTTAGCGCAGCAACGCTCTTAGCTAGCTCTTGGACCTGATGGCGTAGGTCTGGAGCCGGGTCATTGTCCAAAGCCTGCGCATCAGCTCCCACAGGCCCTGCGGACAAGGGCGCCGCCTCCTGGTGGTAAGTGATAGCTGGGCGCCTGTGGGTCACAACGCCACCCGGTGCCGGTTCTCGGAGCACCCGGATGGCTCTGTCCTTGAACTGTGCAAAGTCCAGATGGGGATCCTGTAAGGCCATTGCCCGCAACTGGGTTCGGTGGGCATTGCAATATAAACCCTCTATAAATTGTTCAGTCAACAGCCTGTCCTCGTTTCCCACCCCATCAGGGTCGGTCTGCTTTATGGCCCTCAGGGCCTCTTGTAGGTTTAGTGCATAGTCCCTTATACTCTCATGCGCTCGCTGCTTGCACCCGTAGAATCTAAGCTTAATCTCGGCTGAGGTGCGGGTATCAAAGGTGTCCTTCAGCCGGGTTAGTATCCCCGCGACAGTCTTCCTCCCAGGTGGCCAGGATTTTACTTCCCTTTTGGCTGCCCCAGTTAGTTGGGCCACCAGGATGCTCACTTTTTGCTCTTCTGTGAGGGGGTACACCTGGAAGAGGCTATCCAGCTTTTCTCTAAAGTCATGCAGGGTATGTGACTCCCCTGAGTACTGGGGTAGCCAAGCTGCTCCCGGGATATAGGGCATGGTGAAGGGCATAACTGCAGCAGCGGTGGCGCTGGCGGGGGTTGAGGCAGTGAAGCTCTCCTCCGTATCCGACATCTTCCTCCCCCCTAGTGGACCGTGGCCTACCTTGCGATGATCCTGTTCCGTAGGCCGCGGCTCCGCAGTGGATCGTCAGGGTTGAGGACCTTCCGTCGCGCTCCGGTGACGTCGGCGTCTGCTGGGCTCCTTCCAGGACCTTACGCAACGTCCGGACGTGAGGCGGGGCTTCAGTTCTCGCGCGCTTTCGGAGTCCACGCCCCTCTTCTTCCCGCGCGGCGTCCTCAAGATGGCGTCCAATGGCGGGAAAACTCCACGGATGGCGGGAAGAAGGTCGAAGATGGCGCCGGATGGCGGGAAAACTTCGCGGATGGCGGGAAGAAGGTAGAAGATGGCGCCGGATGGCGGGAAACCTCCACGGATAGCGGGAATCTTCACCACTGGTAAGTTTGAACAGTCTTTGGTTTTCAGGCACGCAGTACCCGGTGGTTGCGGGCACGAAATCCTGCCGACTACGCCAAAGTTGACGCGCCCCTGGGCCTGTGTCGCGCTGCATTGCGCACGCGGGAGCTTACCCGGAGCCGGATCTCTTGAGGGTTGTAGTCTCGTGGCGGCGACCCGGTCCGTGCCCAGGGAGTCAAACTGAGCGGCGATGTACTAGCAGTAGATGGTTGGTGACTACGCCACCCGTTGAATGCAGCTATGGAGCTGCCGCTGCAGGGCAGACCGCTGAGGCCGGTGGAAGGATGGTGCAGCGTGGATGGTATAACCCCCAACGGGAGGGGTATGGCCTCAGGGCAGCCGACGTGGATGATGGGGGTAGCAGGAACCACTCAGAGACGGTGCGGTGTAGTTCAGGGTCTTTACTGGTGACAAAGATAGACCCTCCCGGAGTACTTGCTAGTGATAGGGGCCTGGTCAGTCCTTGAGCAGATGGGATCTCCCCTGGCCAGGCGGAGTTGTAGGCCTTCCCAACTAACTGTACTCTTCTGGCTACCTTGCTAGAGGCGGGAATAAGTAGCCCACGTCCCTGAGTGTACCGTGTGGTGCTCACCCGTATGGCCGGTGACTCGGGGCCTTCTAATGGCTTCCGCTCCACGATGGCGGTGCTGGTCCCACGCGTGTGACCGTGCCTTCGGGCTTCTGGGCCAGAGGACCTGAAATCCTCTGCCGGACGGTTTCTGCTGCTGGGTAGGAGTTAGTCCCCACAGCCTCGGACTCCGGGTCCGGTCAGAAATCTTCTCAGTCAGGGCGAGCTCTGCAGCTGCCAGCCCCTGACTCGTTGTAACACTGCTCCCCACAGAGCTCCTGATGTTTCTTGCTATGCTGCTTCTCTTCTCTACTCTTGTTCTGTCTTCTTTCTCTCTAACCCTGCCTCAGCCCCGGGTTTATATAGGGGAAGTCCTTCCCCTCCCAAGACTGGGCAGGAGGTGTGGCATGCACAGGATCCCTGACCAAAGGACCTCCCACCTGCTCTCAGACGTAATATCTCTATCACTGTGGCAACCAGACCCCTGGGGTGTCACATATGTGTCTAGCTTCAGGTTTGCCAGGGACTTGTAGTCCTCCTGGGATTCTGGTTATCCCTACTGGGTGTAAAGGGTCCCCGTAGGCTCGGACCCGGTGTCCGGTATATATACTGGGGTGAGCCTGGTATGCTCCTCTGTCCCCTTTTTGTCACTCTTTCCTTCCTCTTGCCTTTGGCCACGCTCGGGGCCCTCACTAGGCTTCAGTGCTGCTGGAGGCCTAGCTTGCCTCACACAGCAGCCTACGTGCTGCTCTCACTCTGTCTGAGCACACTGTCACTGATCTCTAGACTCAACTAGACGCAACTCAACTGCCTGGCTCCACTTTTCCCTTTATATATCCCTATCAGGGCTCCCTCTGCTGGTATGAGGTGGAAGGTGGAGGTGTTTGCATGTAGTGAGGGCCTCTCGTGGAGAAATCCATCCATGCACCCTTCTGGGTTCTGTGGCACTATGCGCAGCAGGGCGCCACATTGGGACAACATATTTGATGCATTAGGCTGATAAGGAAGAATTTGCCCCCCCAACAGCCCCAAATCCTGAAAGAATACCCGTCACTACAGGTAATATCAGAATAAGTTTTTCTATGTGTGTACATGAGGAATAACACTATTTCTGGCCAATATATGTTTTGTATCCTGCGTTTTTCATCTGTTTTACCCTTTGTGAGTTGTATCTTTGATTTTCAGCTGTCTCAGAGCTAGTGGGTGGGGACCAACCTGCTATGATGTCTCCCATACACAACACACACAGACATGAGAGAGTCCTGCTCTCCTTTCTCTATGTAACACATATTGAAAATCAACATTAGCATACAAAACACTGTACAGCATTACTGGGCTGTGTAGCTGTGAATGCAGCACTGGAGTGAGATAAATAACACTTACTAGAAGGTGCAGAACACGTCCATGCTTGTCTCTCTCATTGTGAAGCTACAGAATATATATTCCCTACAAACTCCCTAAATAAATATAGACCCACTAAGCACAACCCCAGAACCCTAAATCAAAGCAGACTCCAGACCAGACACTGTGCATAAACACATATGAAAAAATGAATTCCCTCAAATACACAAAACTGCTTTAACTCTCCTCTGGGGAGCTTCTTGTGACCACTTCTATGCAGGAAGCAGAAAATGATCCTGCACACTTTTGAGATTATAGTACTCCCACTAATTAAACACTTAAGGGCAAAACCAACTTTGCCCCCAGGAAACACAAAAAAGTATTTGCTTGCTTTACTGCTTTTATTTTAGCATTTACATATCTGTATGAGGTCTTGCTCTTTGTAAGATCTTTTCAGGCAACTTTTGTTGCACTTAGTCTAGTCTAGTGGATCGACAATTGGGATCAATTAGCTCTTCTGGGGCAGACCAGATCACAAATCGTGGTTGTACGTGTACCCCATTTTTATCCTTTCCCATCCCTCGGTTGAACTTGATGGACATTTGTTGTGTTTTTTTTTTACCATATAAACAATGTAACTATGTAGATTCTCTAGTGTTTAATTCACATGCATTTTATTTTTAGGGAAAAACAGAATAATTGAATTTTGTAATTTTATATTTGTTCCATTTTTATCCTGATCACTACTCTTCTAAAATAACTTGTTCAATTCATTGTTCAGATTACTTCCCTCATTCCCATACTTACCAACATTTAGAATTGTCCCCAGCCTCCCATCCCCAAAAATACAGCCAGTCCTTTGTCTGGATTGTGAAAGGTTCCAGCAAAAATCGTAACTATTAGATTTGGCAGCATCAGATGTTTAAGCCCCTGACACAGTCCTTTCTGGGAACGCCCATGACCCGCCCAGGAGCATCCACTTTGGGGAGAGTTTACATAATCCCCACTTCTTTTTGTCCTGGGGCAGCCCCCAAATTTACCAGGATTGTATCTGTAAACTAGAGAAATTCCGATTAAATTATGGATCGTTGTCAGCTTTGTTATTGGCAAGTACTTTATGTGTATATAATAAATGTATGTTATTTGGTGTCTCTAAAAAGCATTTAATTAAAAATATGCATTCATTTCATAACTTAATAACCTTTTGTGTTCAGCTTAAAGTCGATTTGCTCTTTTATGTTACCTAAGCAACTTCGGCCTTATAGCCTTGCACGCTGAAAGTTTCAATAGAACAGATTAAAAAAAAAAAAAGAAAAAAAGTATGCATTCACTGTATTTTTTTTCTCTATACAATTTGTTTTAGTGACTTTTTTATTTTTACTAATTTATTTTAAATCAATCCCATGCAATAATTAAATACAATACTACTTTTAATTAATTATTTTTAGCTAATAATGTAGGGACTTTTATCTATATGTCAGTGTTATTATAAGCTATAACTGGGGCAGATTTAAGAAAGCTGAAAGAATATCTGTCTTTGATGCCCCTAGTAACCAATCATAGAGCAGCATTTATATTTTGTGGATCAGCATAATAAAAAAAAAAGATGTACTGTGATTTAGATGCTATGGGCAATTTTCTTTAGTTTCTTATAGGGAACCTGTCACCAGATTTTTGATACCCTTTCTGAGAGAAGAATGATGTAGGGGCAAAGACCCTGATTCCAGTGATGTGTCACTTACTAGCCTGCTTGTTGTAGTTTCAATAAAATCACTGTTTTATCAGCAGGAGATTATCACTGCAGGACTAGTTGTCTCGTGCCAGGTAGTCCGCCTGCTTTGGTAACCCCACCCCCACCACTGATTGGCAGCTTTCTGACAGTATAGCTAGAAAGCTGCCAATCAGTGATGTGGGCGGGGTTATACAGAACTCAGCATTCAGAGAACTGCTAGATCTGCAGCAAACATAACTGCGATTTTAACAAAACTGCAGCAAGCAGCCGAGTAAGTGATACATCACTGGAATCGGTGTCTCTGCACCTACATCATGCTGCTTTCAGATGGGGTGGCAAAAACCTAGTGATAGATTGCCTTTAATGAGGTTATCTTATCTTGTTGAACAGGAGCACATTGCTTCACTGCCTCCTGGTTCCTGCAGCTGCTGAATGATTGACAGTCTGGACTGGTGACATGGTCACTGGCCCAAAGCGGGCACTCTCCAATGCTGCTAGCGGAGGAGGAGGACAAGGGCACTGAAGCTGGTCAAATGCAGCAATCCAGCCAGCTTCAGACCAGCCCTTACAAGCTCTTTTGGAAAGTGCTTGTAAGCACTGTGCTTCTTGCCTAGGATACCGCCCACCGCTGAAACACTGCAAAAGTGACCGGTAAACTAGTAACAAGTAGTAAACAGTAAAATCAGTAAAATTAAAATACCTTATTTCTTGACAACAGAGAAGATTTTTTAATAATAAGCAGATTGCAAAATTGCTTATCTTTACTACCACTTTGCAATTTTAAGATAACGAGACAACCCCTCTAAATCTGTCTGTTGTTGACATGGGCAGGTCTTAGGAGATACAAGGTATGTCCTAACAAAGTGTAAGATGGAAGTTCAGCTTTGAGGTTCCCACAGATCACTTTCCATTAGATGCACATGCTGTCATACTCCCTCTGTCCACGGCTCTAAGGCTCACTTTGATCTGTGTGAATCTGCCAGAAAATGCCTGCATACCTCAAGAGGCATCAAGAGGTACAGTAGAAGCCCCATGCATTTGCATTGCACGCCTATTGCGATTCTGTACAAAATGACATTGCATTTGAAGGATTCGAGTGAGCATGGGGGAGAAAGTCTCTCCTGGAGGAGAGCACAGTCGGCGTAGGGGGTTTTAATGGCTGAGCAGTGCTTCCTGGGAAAAAGCTATGCAAGTAGCCACTTCACAGAGGAAGAGAATGGGGGTCTCTAATGACACCTATTAGAGGTAGTAATCGTAGAACTCAATATTAACCAAATGGGACATTTGGCCTTATACCCCAAGACATGTGGAACGCTCTTTGATCGGAGTGCTTTTTTAATATCGACTCTTCAACATTTTTATCCTCTTAATATATTGCAGTCATCATATCATATAGCACTGTGTACTTACAATTGCTCATTTTGCCTTTCTACCCAGCTAATTCTGCTCTTTTCCATTAGGTCTTTGACATCACTTGATTAGAAACTGACTAGCTGAATCCTTCTAAGCTCTATGTAGAAAATGTAGAAACAGGAGGTCAATTTTCCCTGCATGACTCTAAGTTTCTGCAAAAGTCCTTGGCAGGAGTGGAGGAGGGAGCAGCTGGGTCAGGCATTGAACAGGAGGATGCAGGGAGACAAGACTTCTTGTTTCTACATAGAGCTTAGAAGGATTCAGCTGTTTTTAATCACGTGCTGTCATAGACCTAATGGAAAAGAGAACAATTAAGTGGGTAGAAAGGCAAAATGAGCAATTGGAAGTACACAGTGCTATATAATATGATGATTGAAATATATTAAAGGGATAAAAAAACTTTGATGGGAGAAGTGCTTCTTTAACTTTTAGAATTGCTACCTCCAATAGATGGCGCTAGAAACTCTGTTCTCTTCCTTTGTGAAGAGGATATTTGTACATCTAGTGAATGCATGGCCCAAGCGAGTCCAATAAATACATTATATTATATTATAGTTTTCATTATAATGTCATTCCTCAATATAATCTATAAAGGGAACGTTTCTGCAATCCAGGGCATCTGCCCGAACAGGGGTGCATCACTTTATCTGCAGAATGACTCCTGAAATCAAGTTTTATTGCAGCGCGAGTCTCTAACTTTCTGCTTGCCCCAAACCCTCGGGGATTGATGGCTGCACACAAGATGCTACAGCCGTCACTCAAAATCTCAGGTTAGAGGTTGTGGCACGCTCCCTATAGACATGGGAGAGAACCTTAACGTAGGGGACTGCCTCCACCTTGGTGAGATGCCATGTATTTGATATCATAGTTGCAACCAGCGATTGGTCACTGTAAACAGGTGTTAAAAGGGGTTTTGCCAAAATTACAAGTTATCCCCTTACTGACCACTTGGGGTCTACCTGCTGGAACGACCATCGTTCCTGAGAATAGGGCTCTGCAGAGTCCCATCGATTAGACCCCTAACAATCCATAAGTTATCCCTTATCCAATGGTTAGGGGATAACTTGCGATTTAACGCCACATCTAGTGAACAAAGACTCTACAGTGATCATGAAACGGTTTTTGTAAGTTTGTGACTCTTTGGCAATTTAACCATATTCAGTTTATCCTGGGATTTTTTTAAAAAGTCTAAAACCCCTCTTAAGGTTTTTTTATATATACAGTATGTTTTATAAATATATAAAATTCTCTGTGACTTTAAAACAGAAGCAATATATGAGCGTGTTTTCATGCCTTGATGGGTTAAGTATTTATTCCAGAAGATGCACATAGGAATAACAAAAATGCGCTGTCCAATTTACTTGCACAATTCAATTTCAACCTGATTAAAACATTGTCCCCCTGAGGAATCCTGTGTGCACGCATCAATACTGAGACGTACGAGGCTGCCTCACCAGCATCATAAGAAAGCAGTGCGCATGGTGCTGATAGATGGGACGGTACCGCTCTACCCCGGACCTTAGGAGGCCTCTATACCAAATACTGCACCAGAAGAGTAATTTGCTAATGAGACCCCAATGCAAAATCTTCTCCATACAGAACCATGTGAGATGTATAATACTGGTGTCTTCTTATATGACAGAGGGGTCTATGGGGTCCCTCCGGCACAAGGGCCAATTGGTGACTATTATCATTTACAATCCCTACAGCTATGCTCTTAAAATGCAACATTTATTTTAGGTTTTCCCTAATATCCATTGAAAGAGAATCCGTCAGCAGGTTTTTGTTATGTAATCTGAGAGCAGCGTGATGTAGAAGCAGAGACCCCAATTTCAGGGATGTGCTACTTATTAGGCTGTATTTTGATATTTCAATAAAATCAGTATTTTATCAGCAGGAGATTATCACTACAGGACTAGGTGTCTTGTGCCTCCTGGTCCAACCACTCCCCCAGCAACTTTCTGTCAAGTTATAGTGTATACACAAAGCTGCCAATCAGAGGTGTGGGCGGGGTTATGCAGAGCTCAGCATTCCCAGATCTACTAGATCAACAGCAGAGAAAACTGTGATTCTTTCACAACTGCTGCAGCCAGTAAACTAAGAGACACATCGTGGGAATCAGGTTATCTGTTCCTACATCATACTGCTGTCAGAGTACATGGAAAAACTTGGTGACCTATTCCCTTTAATCAGAGTTTTTATTCCATGGAGCAAAATTCAGTTACCCCAAGTATTAAATAGCTGTTCTATGCACTGGACTCATTTCTAAAAAAAAAAAAAAAAAAAACTAAAGATAAATCTATATAATTATATATATAATTTAATTCTGTATGCTTTGGACCCTTATTCATCATTTGCATTTATTTTTTGCCACTTGTTTCTTTTTTTTTTTTGTTGTATTTGCTCACGTTTTTTTGTGCCAAATTCCTCAAATTGGTGCACGCAGTTCATGAATTTTCTGCAATGTTAAAAAACGTTTATTGATTTTTCACCCTTTAATTATTTTTGTGACTTTTTAAAGCAAAAAGCTGCACGTTGTTCAAAATTAAAAAAAAGAATTCTGGTGTTCATAAAATCACCCCAAGGGGGTGTGTGGATTACACTTGTGGCAAATGTTGTGACTGTTTGAAAAGTCGCAAATGATGAATCAGGCAGAAACATCTGGAAACCCCAAGCCATGCCCACACTGGCGAACACCTACTAAAATTAGACTAAAAAAAAAGGTGCAAATGAAAAGATGAATATGGTACAAACAAAAAAAGGCTCAAAGCACTAAAAATTCGACAAAAAACAGGTGCAAATGCAATAAGGAATGGAGTCCGTAGACGTCATCTCTTTTTTTCTTTTACTATATATATAATAAATCTAAATAAATAGTAATATACTGTATATATATATATTTATATATTTTTTTTTCATTTATTTTTTGAAAGATTATTATTTAAGATAAATTTTCTTGAACGGTCATATTTTTTAATTAGAAGGGTATTAAAGTGTTATACTAAATTTACTCATATGTGTTGCACGTGGGTGCCCTGACCTGAACTCAACAACAACCTCATGTATGCCTATGTGGCTGTTTAGTCAGGTCTGTAGACCCGCGACCGGTTCAGCATTGCAGTCAGGCTCGGACTGGCCCACTGGAGAACAGGAGAATCCTCCGGTAGGCCGCCCCTCTGAAGCATTGACAATGAGTAGCGCTATTACCTTTTTTTGCAAATTGTGAATCAAGTGTATCTAATCATTCATTAAACAAGCTAGTCAAATTATTATTACATAGAAGCAATAGTACATTTGTGTACTGGGGTCAGGTTACTTTTTCATGTAGCTGAAAAGTGGGCACCAAGAATCAATGTTACTGGTGGGCCTTTGCCAATCCAGACCGATAGTGATTGCAGTCCATATTCAGTCTGCGACACATGGATGTGTGAATGTAGCCTTAATCTCAGCAAGAAACCCCCTTTTCATGTGCCTTATGTGCATTTGAATTCAGCATCTCAGCTCTTGCTATCTCTTCCGATACCAGAAGTGATGACATCCTGTCAATCGAACCCCTGACCGCTGCAGTCAATCCTCATTGTTAGGTCACTTGAGGTACTAGCGGGGTCCACTGGCATCGTGGCTTTGGAGCGTCGGGGGATTTATTGGCTAACCAATGCTATTTCCTTATTTTATAACTTTGCCTTTTTTGTGCCCAATTCCAAAAAAACACAATAATTTTTCAGAAGCGGAGGAGATGCCCACACAATGTGTTTGTTTGTTCTGTTCTTCAGTGGATCCAAGTGTTTTTATTTCAGTGTTTTCCTTCCTGCGGCCGCCTTACCACCTACTTATATACTGTAGTGTGTGAGCGCAGGAACGAGCCAGAAACCCGAACACTTCATGCCCAATTTATTTCCAATTAGCCGCAGTTAGCAGCTCGGCTCATTAGTGCCATGTGAAGCTTGTACTGCTGGAAAAGATACAGAGGTTGTAAACACCTTGGTGTAGGTGGCGATTACATCAGTAAATGTTATCATTACCGGTGGATGTGTTCATGCTCTGCAGCACCCGTCATTTTATTGTATCCATTGTGTTCCTCACCTCCACCTTTTATTACATGACCAAAGTCGTTGCGTACATGTAGGTAAAAGTCTCAAAAACTTCACATGTCTGTAAGACCATGTTCTCATTGAGTTTTTTAAGGTTTTTTTGCAGCCTTTTGATTGGACAGTGCCTTGTTTGGAGTGGTTTCATTCCCACAACAATCTGCACCATTCTGTTGAAGGTCCGGAATTAGGGCCAAAACGTTAATGTACTTTATGCTTTTGTGGCTTCCATGAATCAAAATTTTCACCATTTCTACTGCATACCATTGAGTGCCAAGTCTTCATACATCTATATTATGGTTTGAACCCATATTCGGGCACCATTTCACTTACGGAGCGACGTATATCTTCATCTGTTATAGTGCACCTTGTTACATACTGTAAGTATTCTCCACAATGCTTCTGGCTGCGAATACCTCTCTACGAGATTTTTGGAAATATGCAAAGTTCCTGTATGCCTCGCTATAAAATTGGAGGCATATTGGATGTATATTGTGACCCCTTTGACTAATATGGGAGCTATTATGGAACATTAACATAACATTGCAAAAGAGTGGAGTAATTGGCTAAACATAAATGCTTCTTTCTTCTAGAAATAGAACCACAGGTGTCCATTTTGGGTTTGACAGTTCCATTTATACCATAGATGTGATACCATAACTTCGGAGTTACTGATTGTTGGAGGAACCCCACCAATCCGGATTGTCTGAGGTATCACTGATTGGAACCCCACCAATCCTGATTCTTGGAGGTATCACTGATTGGAACCCCACCAATCCTTATTCTTGGAGGTATCACTGATTGGAACCCCAGCAATCCTTATTGTTGGAGGTATCACTGATTGGAACCCCACCAATCCTTATTGCTGGAGGTATCACTGATTGGAACCCCACCAATCCTTATTGTTGGAGGTATCACTGATTGGAACCCCACCAAATCCTTACTGCTGGAGGTATTACTGATTGGAACCCCACCAATCCTTATTGTTGGAGGTATCACTGATTGGAACCCCACCAATCCTTATTGTTGGAGGTATCACTGATTGGAACCCCACCAAATCCTTACTGCTGGAGGTATTACTGATTGGAACCCCACCAATCCTTATTGTTGGAGGTATCACTGATTGGAACCCCACCAATCCTGATTATTGGAGGTACCACTGATTGGACCCCCAGCAATCCTGAGACCAGTCCTTTGAAGTACCCCATTTAAATAAGGCTATGGTCCCACATGTGCACCGTCATTCCATTCATTGTCTATGGGACTGCAGGAGATAGCCAACAGCGGTACTCAGCATTCATCACCATGACTCATGAATAGAGAACTGGTACACATACAAAGCCATTGCTCCATTTCAATGGGGGGGCATTAGCAACCTATAGCCTGTCCAATGGTTCTGGACTTCCTTGAAAATAAATTTATGCTATAATTCCTTTAAGTGATTATGACTGATCTGCAATACCATACACAACCTGTGGACAGATGTGGCACTGTTATTTGAAAATATTTCGGTATTTTTTCTAATGACTGTTCAAACTAAGCACAGGCACACGGTGCACCTTTGGCGAGGCCAAACAGTTTTAGGAACCTTTCCACTTATTTTGCATCAACCTCCACCTTCCCTTCTTTCTAAAGTTTGCTAGAGAAAGGTAGAAATAGAAGGAAAACAAGTAGGTAGGAAGGTGCACTGAATGTCTGGCTGCACTAAGGGTCCTCTGAACGTCTTTGCTTAGTTTGATCAGTCATTTTGTTGTGATAGACCCCTTTATATTCTAGGTCAGCATTAGATGGATGCTGGTGTTATGCACCTGTCCCGGATCCGGGCTTTGCTCACCTTCACCCTAGTCTGCTGAACTCTGTTGTGCTCCAGGTTGGACTTTACAGATGGGCTGGCATGATCTCATGTGATCTTCTACTTGGGCCTATGTAAGGCTCACCAAAACACACACCTGTGTCTTAGTATTAAGACTTTTAGTGTTCCTGAATCCTGTTTGCCTGTAGCCTTGTAGGACCTCTGCTACTTGTTCCGAGTCTCCTGTCCTCCTGCAATCTCCAGGACCTCTGCTATCTGTTCCTTGTCTCCCGTCCTCCTCCAGTCTCCAGGACGTCTGCTACCTATTCCTGGTCTCCTGTCCTCCTCCAATCTCCAGGACCTCTGCTACCTGTTCCTGGTCTCTTGTCCGCCTACAGTTTCCAGAACCTCTGTGACCAGTTCCCGGCCCCTGTCCGCCTATGGTCTCCAGCATCTCTACTACCTGTTCCCGTTCTCCTGTCCGCCTGCAGTCTCCAGAACCTCTGCTAACTGTTCCCGGTCCCTTGTCCGTCTGCGGTCTCCAGGACCTCTGCTACCTGTTGCCGGTCCCCTGTCCGCCTCTGGTCTCCAGCACCTCTACTGCCTGTTCCCGGTCTACTGTCCGCCTGCGGTGTCAAGGACTTCTAATACTCATTCACGGTCTCCTGTCTGCCTGCGGTCTCCAGGATCTCTGCTACCTGTTCCCGGTCTATTGTGCGCCTACGGTCTCCAGGACTCCTGCTAACTGTTCCCGGTCCCCTATCTGCCTGCAGTCTCCAGGACTTCTGATACCTGTTTCTGGTCCCCTGTCCGCTTACGGTCTCCAGCACCTCTACTGCCTGTTTCCGGTCTATTGCCCGCCTGCAGTCTCCAGGACTTCTGATACCTGTTCCCAGTCTATTGTCGCCTGCGATCTCCAGGACTTCTGATACCTATTCCTAGTCACCTGTCCGCCTGCGGTCTCCAGGGCCCCTGCTAACTGTTCCCAGTCCCCTGTCTGCCTCCAGTCTCCAGAACTTCTGATACCTGTTCCCGGTCTCCTGTCTGCCTGCGGTCTCCAGGACCTCTGCTACCTGTTCCTGGTCTCCTGTCCACCTTCGGTCTCCAGGACCTCTGCTACCTGTTCCCAGTCTCTTGTCTGCCTGCGGTCTCCAGGACTTCTGATACCTGTTCCCAGTCTCCTGTCTGCCTGCCATCTCCAGAACTTTTGGCACCCGTTCTCGGTCTCCTGTCCGCCTGCGGTCTCCAGGAACTCTGCTACCTGTTCCTAGTCTCCTGTCTGCCTACGGTTTCTAGGACCTCTGCTACCTGTTCCCTATTCCCCTGTCAGCCTGCAGTCTCCAAAACTTCTGTTACCTGTTGCTAATCTCCTGTCCGCCTACTACCTGTTCCCGGTCTTATGTCCACCTGCCGTCTCTAGTACCTGTGCTATCTGTTCTTGGTCTCCTATCTACCTGCAGTTTCCAGTACCTCTGCTACCTGTTCCCGGTCTTATGTCCACCTGCCGTCTCTAGTACCTGTGCTACCTGTTCTTGGTCTCCTATCTGCCTGCGGTTACCAGTACCTCTGCTACCTGTTCCCGGTCTCCCGTCCACCTGCCGTCTCCAGTTTTCAGTGTAGAATTCTAGAATAAAATATCGTAGTCCAGGCATTATGGAGACACATTCTCATCTCATCTGCTAGTCTACAATTATTCCAACTTACTTATAATATCCAAAGTAAAATGTGTCACAGACCAAGTGAGCAGCTTCTTCTCTAATTGTTAAATCCGCAAGTGTTTGGGTTGAGTGGAAATCTCTGTTAGCTCATTAGAGTCTTGTGAGGGACTCTCTCTCTTTCCACCAAGCTGATTGCTAAAAGTTCCCATGAGATCCATTTTGCCGAAGACCTGTCCTTACTGTCATACAAGTCTATCAGTCATCCGGTGACCTCAGTAAAAGGAAGGGAGGCGAGGTGAACAGAGAACGCTTTCAATTACTATCGAGAAAGAATAACAGTATTCCCTGACTGCCTCTGGAAAGGAGAGCTAAAAAAAATATTCATATTAGAGAAGATAGCGGCCATTAGGGATACCTGGGAAAAGCTCGACTTTGTTTCTGCTGAGATCAGCAATGTTTTATAACAAGCCGCTACTATTGTAAAGTAGGAGGTTAATAAACTGGTGACTATGTGTGATGTGCAGTGCACTCTGTCACCACAGACATTAGGCAGAGCACCCCTTGTCAAGATCGGCTTATTAAGAATGTCATAAAAATTAATTGTAGAAGCTCTGATATAACTGAGAAGAAAGAAAGAGTTATAAAAAGTTTAAAAAAGATTGAATAGTTCAGGAGACTCATTGTAGTGATGTAGCAGAGTCCAGCAACATAGCAGAGCTAAGCTTGTCAGGAAAAACACTCTTGGCCTCGTAGCAGAGCCCAGTGAAGTAGCAGAACTGGGTATATCAGGATGGCACTCTCGTGGAAATGTTGCAAAACTCAGCGCCGTAGCAGACATAAATATGTCAGGGGGCACACTGCGTCAATTTAGCTGAGGCCAGTGGAGTAGCAGAACTGGGTATATCAGGAAGGCACAGTTGTGGAAATGTTGCAGAGTCCAGCGCCGTAGCAGACATAAATATGTCAGGGGGCACACTCCATCAATGGAGTCCAACATGTTAGCAGAGCCAGATATGACAGGAGGCACAGTTGTTAAAATGTTGCAGAGCCCAGTGCTGTAGCAAAGATGGATATGTCAGGGGCACACTGATGACAATGTAGAAGAGTCTAGTGACATAGCAGTACTGGGTATGTCAAGAGGCACACTAGTGGTAATGTAGTAGAGCCTAGTGAAGTATCAGAGGTGGGTAGGTCAGGGGGGATACTGTGTCAATGTAGCAGAGCATAGCAAATTAGCAGAGCCAGGTATGACAGGAGACACACTTTTGGAAATGTTGCAGAGCCCAGTGCTGTAACAGAGTTGGATATGTCAGGGGGTACACAGGGGACAGTGTAGGAGAGCCTAGTGGCTTAGCAGAGCTGGATATGTAAAGAGGCACACTTGTGGTTATGTAGCAAAGTCCAGTGCCATAGCAGAGATAAATATGTCAAGGGGTAAACTGCGTCATTGTAGTAGAGCCCAGCGAATTCGCAGATCTAGTGGTGACAGGTAGCACACTTAGCAGAGCTGGCGCAGCAAAAGTGCATGATCGATATGTTGGCCCCCAACTACTTAAATGCACCTATAAGGCTTGAGAGTGTGATGTCAAATGTGAGCACTGTGTTGCCATGAAATACCTTACTTGAAAGTAGGCAAGTCTGTGATACCTTTACCAGATCAAAGATGGTGCAAATGTGATGTGTCAGAAGTATATGACGGTGAGAGCTTCAGTGGTAACCATCCCGCATAGCTGTGGCTCTAGAAAAAATAGGCTGCAACGCAGGATGTCAACTGAAACACGGAACTTTTTCTAAACCTTCCGGGTAGGGAGATAAATGCTGTTTGTGACAACTGCACAATGAAGCTATGGCGCAGTCTCTGGCTCCATTGACGCAAGCAGTTAGTAATGAGGGGGTCATGTCATTCACACTGCTACTTTGGCTTAGCGCCAACAGCTCCTCTCTTTCCATTAGGACTCTTCACTCTCTTTGGTGGCCTCTCGGTTTCATAGGAAAGTTTGTCAATATGGGACAGCCTCCATAAAACTACATCCACATTTGTGCCATAACTTCCATTAACAATAAAATCCACGATCCATTGCAGATCACCATGCAGCACATTTCACCTTCAATCCATGAACCCTATTAACTTACATAGGGTCAGTTTGGGTTCTGTTGTAATATATATTATCATTAATAAGAGGGTTGCTTGCATTGCTGTTCCTCCAGTCAAATTTGGGGAAACTCGTCCAGAGGAGCCAAACATCCCATGCAAATCTAAATGCCTAAATTTCTTATGGAGTTATTATAGAGGACCTATCGCCAAGTCAAAAGTGGGTAGTTTTTGCTTTTATTTTATTCCCGCTGCACCCCAAAGAATTCCGATTTTTTTTATTTTTTAAATTCCTCCATACGGTTCCAAAAATATGGGCCGTTTTATATAGTGTTAATTTTTATGGTCTTTACAAGGGAACGTTTCTCACAGGGTCCTCTGGGGCGTGTCTTAAGGCTGATCTGCATAATTACTCTGTGATTGACGCCCCTTTGGTAAAAACCATAAACGTTACTAAAAAGGCGTATTTCTCTGGAACCGTAGGGGAGATTTTAAAAAAGAAAAAAAGAGGAATAATCAGGGGAGCAGAACAAACATGCCCACTTTTGATCTTATGACAGGTCTTCCTTAACCAGCTTTGCAGACTGTTAAATTTTCTACTTACACCAATATATTCCTCCTTTCTATACAATCACATATTCATCCAAGAATTTGGAAAAGCTAGGTGACTACTATGGAAATAATACCTGTGGGCAAATTATTAGTCACTTATTGTTAATTCTTGTTTTTAAAGGGGAAAGCACGGTAGAAATACAGCAGTGCAAACAAAAAAGAACCAACTCAACTTAGTGAAGCAATTGTAGACTGAGTTATAACCTGATTCCTACCGCTTCATCTATCAGCCACAATGACGCTGGAATTTCTTGTTATAAAACTTAACCGAAATTGCACAGACACAAAAAAAAACAAAAAAACACACCCAAGACAAGTGAGAATCCGCTCCCCTAGTTTCTTGAGATATTATAAAAATGAAACAGCGCTATGTATTGCCATTTTAATCATTTTAAAAACAGCGAAACATAGAATTTGACAGCAAATAATAAACCGTCTGCCCATTTCATTTTATCAAACGCAACTTTCTAATATTCCTCATAAAGCACAGGGGAAATCTAAAGGATGATATAAAGCCCCTATAAAAATGCCAAATAGGAAAACAAAGCATAAACTTAAATAGTTGATTTCGAAACGGCAAATATGCAACGGGTTGATGAGCGAGATTTTTTTACTTTATTTTTTTTTTTTTGCATAATGAACCCTTTTTGATCTGACCATATCATAATAGCCTTATTACGGTCGTAAATGTAAACTTTCATTTAAACAAGAATGGCGCCGCAGAATTTACAGGATGGATCTATTTAAATGTATAAATCTTACCCCGCGGGATCGCTGACAATGTCATTTTCTATTACATCGTGTCTGCTTTTAGTGTTACTTTTTTCTCTTTTTTTTTATTGTGACATGATAATAGAGCCGGTTGTGATTTCTATAACCTCCAGATATACCTCCCAGAACAGACACATAAAAAGCCTAAAAATAAATGTATATTGAATGTTAGATATTGGGCTATCCTGGCTCTGCCCCCGGAGCCCTGGGAGATGAATGTTCCGCAATAGCTTATCTGGGGCTCATAAAACCCTTTTTCAGAAGATTGAAATAAAGTCAGTTCTAGCAGAAGACAAATCAATTGTGACATTTCTGAATAGAACGCGATGCATTTAATTAGCCCAAGACACACCAGCAAAATCAGAATTACCCAATACATCACCGAAGGCCCGGGACCCATACAAAGCCAAGAATCAGCTGTCTGCCAAGACCTACAGAAGGAATAATAAAGCCATTTGACCAATTTTTCTCATTTTCTTCCCATATTCGGTTAAATTTCTCCTACCGCGACATTTATTTCCACCACCGCCATTCTAATTATCTCCTAATTTTTTTGACAGGTGAGATTGTGCCATAGTCAGAGCTGTGTGGAGATTATCATGGCAGCTACAGATAGGAGAATTGTATGTGATGTAAAAGTAGAGATACTAAGAAAAAGTCTAAAGTCAAGAAAGCAAAAAAAAAAAAATGGAATATGTGATGATTCGGCAGATAAGATCATCGCTAGCTGCAAATCTAGACCTAAAGGGATGATGCAGGTATTTTGGGGAAAAAAAGGTTGTATATTATTTTGCAGAATACACGTTATTTAATATGATTTTTGCAATATTATATTTTAGTCCTGAGCTTCCCTACAAAGGGGCAAAATGAAAATATTACCCCCCTGCTAGTATGGTCTATTAATCAGAACCCTTAGCTTTCGGGTCTCAGACTCTGGCTTCTTTCAGCTACTAACTATCGTAAATGTGTCCTGCACTCATTGTCATATGTCCTGCACTTATGTGTTCCCACCCTTGAAGTCAGTAATTGCGTCATGAAAATAGTGTTATGCGGCTTTTGTATATCTTGTGTAATGTACTGTGATGTGATATTGTGTAGTGCATGTCACACAAGGTGTGGGAAAGACTTCATGCATCACGAACAGAAGAGGGAGAGAAAGCCCAAACACTAGGGAAAGGGGGAGTGGAGACCCCTAGGCAGATATAATAAACACCCTTCCTACTCTTCCGCCCCTATATTAGTTCCAAAGCAATCGCCGAGCAGGACCCTAAACCCTTTATATCCCTAGAGCTTGGCCCTAGATAGAGAGGGGAGGGGTGAGCACTGGTCAGACCCCACTATAACCTAAACACAGCAAGGTAGATAAACGAAAGGGATTAACTTAGCTTGAGCAGACACCAGAGGAGTAACGCCAACTGTCCTCCAAGGTCACCAGAGAAGAAGCCAGCCAACAGCTAGTGCTCCAAGCATGCACAAAGGAACAAAGAAGTATTACCGGCAATTGCCTGGAGCAAACCGAGAGTTTTTAACTCCCATGTAAGAGTGTGTCAATCAGCAGCAGGAAGGATGTCACCGCTGGGTCTTAAAGGAAGAAGGATTAAGAAGGTGTCTGCAATGCCAAGCGCAGTGACCTTCTAAAGCCAGATCTAGAGCAACTGTCTATTACACCTGACACACCCGTGACAGTGCATGAGTAATGTAGAGGTAATACATAAGTGTAACATGTTTACTGTGTAATGGCAGTGTACAGCATAGGGTAAGATATAGATTAAGATCTGGGACATAAGATAAGGACAATAGGCTTAGTACATACTGTTATAGGATAGTGTAGCACCCTGAGGATTCGGCTGCTACAGGGGTATTGCACCTCAAGCCAGAGGTGTGATATCCCACTCCCGGGTAAGGATGGAGTGTGGAACTGAGCTCAGTTAGCTGCATGCACTACACACATCCCATTTCCGGAGGACGGACCAATGGTACTCCCACTTAATAATGTGCAGGTACGACCGAGTCTGTCCTTGGCTGGAGTGGGAGGGGGGTGGAACATCCCAGTAGTGTAGGGGCAGATAGGGGGAGCAGTCTGGGTAGTGCTAGGAGCTCATTGGGTGCTGGTCACCTGAGCTCACACATAGAGGGAGTATATAAGGTGGGCACCATCTTAGGACAGGGTCTTTGCAGAGGAGTCTTTTGCAGAAGGCTGGTTAGTCAGTGAGACATCAGTCTTTTGCAGAGCAGTGGAGGAAAGCAGAGGAGCAGAGCAGCCCCAAGGCCAAGAGTGAGAGAGGAGAAAGAAAGACCCAGAGGGGGAGAAAGAAGGAACTCTGAGAGCCCAAACTAAATCAAAGGGTGAAGAGTTGGCAACAGGGTACCGGATCCCAAGCTGGCAGAGGCTACAGCACACCTTAGCCAGGAACCGGAGGTCGTGGGCAGGATTGATCTGCCACGATCACCCACTATATCCACCCGGAAGGCAGACCACGCATAGGGTCAGGGAACCCAGAGACAAGGGTTCACCAACAAGAGGCCCGAGGGAGCCGGACTTAGGTGGATCCCTGGTGGGGAAGGCCAGAGACGAGGACAGGACAGAAAGGGAGCTCAGAACCACGCTCCAGAACTACTTGGGGGTTGGCCGAGTCCAGGACCTGGTGGACGCAGCGCGGCTCGGGTGGTCACTCAAGGCCGGAGTGACCGGTACAAGAACAGCAGTAAGTAAAGAACCCTGAACTGCACAACCCGACTCTGACTCTCATTACCATCTTCACTGCACTTCCACAACCACCATCCTCTGCACCTGACCCCCTGAGGCTATACCCCTCCCGTTGGGGGTTATACTACCTAAGCTGCACACACATCACCAGCCTCAGCGGACCCTGCTGCAGCGGCGGCCGTAGTGACCGCAAATCAACGGGTGGCGTAGTCGACATAAAGAACTTTAGTAACATCAGTAAGGACTGCCACACACTGAGCTTGACACCCTGGGCACGGACCGGGTCACAGCCACTCGGAGACTACAACCCCCATCTGATCCGGCTCCGGGTATCCCTAACAACACTGGCCCAGGGGGCACGTCAATAGCAACTGTAGTTAGCTGAAGGTATAGAATTAGATACAATTAATGTTTGGGACTAGCCCACTATGGGATGGGGAAAATGCTAGTATAAAGTGGACTACTTCCTGATAGTTAGTCAGATAGGGAAGTATAGTAACCAAGGTCAAGCGCAGTGGGCTGCTGGCAGCAGCAATGAGCTATCGTTCATTGTAGTGGGAGACCTTACTAGAATCTCTTGTGGACATTACTGCAATGTCTGGAGCTCAGGGCTCGGCATAGGTACTGGGAGGAGTGCCTTATCCCCTGGCGTACAAGGGATGTTGAATGTTAAACCGCGAGAAGAGAAGGTAACGGATCCAGGGTGCGCTGCGGGACTGGACAGGAAATCCCTGGGGCAGATAGGAACAATAAATACAGGAATAGTCCAGGAGGAATGGATAGTAATACTGGAAATAGACTGTGTTAAGGAAACAAGGAAAAAGAAGTGTTGTGCCTGGTACTGAGTCCAGTAAACTTTTGTTGGTTAATATGAACTGTGTGTCCTTTGAGTTATGTGCAGCGGCTCCGGTAGATGGAGGTTGGAAGCAACAGAGGCCTGTGACCTACATGTGAGTGTGATGCACCCCACACTGGGCAGCACACTGAGACTGGAGGAGAAAGAAGAAACTTCAAATCCAAGGTAAGTATAAAATAAATTCCTTTATTGTCAAAAATGAAAAATAGCAACAAGAAGATACACACCGACAATCTGGAGGTGTGAGGGGAGTTTTGAGGGGCCTCAGCAATAACCTGACGAGTTTCGAGCTCTACATGCGCTCGAAACATTAAGAGAGCAAGTAGAACTCGAAACGCGTCTGGTAATTGCTATGAGACCACCAAGTCCCCCCTCACACCTCCAGAATGTCGGTATGTGTCTTCTAGTTGCTCTTTTTAAGTTTTGATTATAAAGGAATTTATTTTATACATACCTTTGACCAGAAGCTGGATCATTCTTCCTTCTCCTGCATTCACCTAACGCACAGCAGTGGCGCTGATCGCGGGCTTCTGTGACGCCTCTCAAGCCCTGCCCTGGGAAGATGGGGTACTCGGAGCCGGGTCAGATGTTGAGAAGGGGGATGCAGTCGTGGCCTTGACCCATTCCGTGCCCAGGGCCGTCACATTGAAAATGATGTTAGGGCTATCCGGGTTGAGTGGTAATTTGTCGACTACGCCACCTGTGGTGTCTGGTGATGCGCCACCAGCGCCGCTACAGTCCGCTGAGGCCCGGTGTCACGGCGGCTAGAGTTCTCGCTGCTCCCCACAGGCGGAGCGCGGCCTCAGGGCAGGCAAGGCAGGATAAAGGGGGGTAGTAGTGTGGGAGTGCGGGCACCGTGTCGCGTGGTATGGCGCGTAATGAACAGTCCGGAGGCCATAGGGATGAATTTCCAAGGCTTTACTCACAGTTCTCATCAGCAGCGCAAGGCTTCTCCCTGCTCCTCGCGGAGTCCTGCGGCCACCAGGGATGGGGGTCCGACTACCTCTGAGGAAGTCCAGTATTTGGTAGCGTCCCTACACCAGAGTGTTCCTGCACTACAGACTTTGCCCCTTCCCGTCTGTGCGTGTGTGGATAGGCCGGGTCTCCCTCTGAGCTCCTCTCAGGTGTACGGCTCGGGTGGCAATTCCTCTCCATCCGAAGCCCGGCGGGATCCTCAGGGCCTAACCAGGCTTTCCCGTCCTGGACATAGAGTACGAGGTCGGGTGTCGGGGGCCGGTACCCCTCTTGCAGCCGGAATCCCTCTGAATAGATCAGGTAGAAGAGGATAGGTGGCGTGCTCCGCTCCATCTGCATCCTCCCCGGGACCCATTTGCTAGGGAGCCACACTCTAAAGCTCCCGGGCCTTCTTGATCCTGGTCCTTGGTCGGGTTGAGACATTCCTCGTCTGCAACCTCCCTCTCGTCCCATAGATCGGGGTACGAGGGCTGTGTCCCATGCCGGTGCAGGCCCACACAGGATCTGCGTTCCCGGAGGGAAGTCACTTAACACACAGTATTTTGACAGCACAGTACGACCACTAAGAAGGACAGGTCCACACAGGACCAGGTTTGAACCAAACAGCACCAACCGAAGACCAAGATCAAAGATGGCATACTATTAAATATGAAATTAGAAGTGTAACTATCTAACTGTTCTTCCACCCACACCCACTAACTGGTTCCTACCACTTTGTGTTCCCCAGTCTCCCTGTAACCAGGGGAGCAGCACCTTGTGCTTACTAGCTCCCTCTGGTGGAAATGTGGTGTTGGATGCAAGAGGCTAGGTAACTACCATCACACCGGCCTTACCTCAGAGGAGGAACTCCACACTCCATTAAAGAAGAGCAGCATTCCTGTGGCGGTCGAACCCTCAGGGGCGCCACATTCCCCCCTGGTAAGACACAGCACGTCCGCGGGCTGCAAAGGAAGCAACACCAGGAAAATTCTTTTTATAACAACAAGTAAAACTATCATCCCTTTATGGGAGGCACGTTTCTTATAACGTTGCATAACAGTATAAAAGTACAAAAGTATAAAATTCTAAAAGTGCAAATATATAAAAGTGCAAAATTATAAATTAAGGCAAGAGACTTTCTGATTTAGGACAGCGGACTGCTTAAAGTGACGACTATGCCGGTGATGCAACGGCGGTAAGTTCAGTAGCAAGAGGGACCTGCCCTAAACCCTCTACGTGGGCCCTGGGGTGGCTGCAGGGCATGAAGATCCGGAGTTGGACCCCCACACAAGCCACTCCAGACAGGTTTTGCTTCTGAGGTCTGAGGTAGAAAGTAGGCACGGTTTTGTATAAAACCAATAGGGAGCACCTAAATAGGTGCATAACTATTTACATTGCAGTCCGCCGCCTGCCATAGTCCGCAGGGACCAAAGTCTCTATAGAGAAAGGATCACACAGTATTGGAAATAGCAGCAACAGTCAACTTCAAACAGTAACAACAGCAATAGCAGCCGGGGCTGCTTCAGACTTGGGGCTCACGAGGAGGGAAGGGCTCATTCCTCCCGACAGAGGGCAGACGATCACCCGAGGCTGAGGAGGTGGTGGCGTCACTCCCGGACACTCTACGGACGTCCAGGGCGTACCACCCACACTCCCCCTGGTGGCGAGCGAAAGTCACCGTATCGCCCGGGAACAGGTTCCGGCCTGGGTGTCCCTTCCTCAGGCGCGGCTTGACGTCCCGCCGACTGACGAACACGTCATCACGGAAGAGGGGACATCGAATAAACCCCCACCCCGCCTCGTGGTGAAACCGCACAACCTTGCCTTCATACAGGGGACCGGGATGGGCAGCCTCCTCCAGTCGCGCCCGAGTCTTGGAAGCCTTAGTCCGGACTTCAAGGCGCTCGCAGCGTTGCTCCCTCTACGACATTGCTCTCTGGCTAGTTGGGAGACCTGCTCACTACACCAGCGGCTCCTCCTCTGCGCTTCCGCTGCGGTCTCTCGCGGGAAGCCCATCAGGTCGCCCCCCTGGTTTTCCCAGGCCCATTCTTCGGCCTCGGGCCAGGTCACCGCCGGTGCAGGTAGCGGTGTTAGGACGGGCTGCGGCAAATCCTCCAGCATCGCGGACCAATCCGGGTTGGAGTCGGTGGTCTCCTCCGCAACTCCAGGCACCTCCGTTAGAGCACGCTCGGGGCAGTGCAAACCCCCACCGATAGCTGCCGCCTGCAGCTCAGGAGCCAACGCTTGCTCCCAGGTGACGGCTTGGGGATGTACATACTCCGCCATAAGGTCCAGGATCAGCTCTGAGGGCTCCGCAGCCGGGGCAGGGGTTGCCTCCTCACCTGCCGTCAGGTCGGTTTCCAACTCGACCTCCGGGCTGACTGCTTCCGGAGCCTCCTCTCCTCGGCGGCGGTCTCGGATCCGCTGGAACATTTCTGCCTTCCATGCAGCCGTCACCGCCTCCTGGGCCTCTCTCTGCCGCCTAGCCAACTCTGGGGCCTCCTGGTTCAGAAACGCGAAGTCTCCCGGTGTCAACGCACTGCCGCTAGACTCTCCTCCGGGTGAAGGGCCTGGACTGGGTGCAGCAGTCGCAAGGCTTGTTTCTCCAGGATCATCCATGACCGCTTCCGTCCAACACCAAACTCCAACTGCAATGGCCGCACCTTGTTGCTTTCCTTCTTCTCCCTCCTCTTTCGGGCTGGCTCTTGGGCGGCATGTTGACAGGCCCGCCTTTGTTCAGCCCATCCTGTTTGACGGGCATTACCCCGCGGACAGTCTCTGCTGGAAGGGGCAGTCCACACTTTTGGCGCCAAGCGGGAGCCCAGCCCACGATGGGAGGTGTACAAAGTCAGTCTTTTCACTGCGTGATGGCGCCTGTTCTTCTTGGGCGGGCGCCATTTTTAAGTGTAAAACAACAGTCCAAGGTGTAAGGCACACAGTACCCGATAGCAATGGGCAGTTTTCTCCGTTGCTGCGGGCACGATAATCCTGCCGACTACGCCAGTGATGTGACGTCTCTCAGGCCCTGCCCTGGGAAGATGGGGTACTCGGAGCCGGGTCAGATGTTGAGAAGGGGGATGCAGTCGTGGCCTTGACCCGTTCCGTGCCCAGGGCTGTCACATTGAAAATGATGTTAGGGCTATCCGGGTTGAGTGGTAATTTGTCGACTACGCCACCTGTGGTGTCTGGTGATGCGCCACCAGCGCCACTACAGTCCGCTGAGGCCCGGTGTCACGGCGGCTAGAGTTCTCTCTGCTCCCCACAGGCGGAGCGCGGCCTCAGGGCAGGCAAGGCAGGATAAAGGGGGGTAGTAGTGTGGGAGTGCGGGCACCGTGTCGCGTGGTATGGCGCGTAATGAACAGTCCGGAGGCCATAGGGATGAATTTCCAAGGCTTTACTCACAGTTCTCATCAGCAGCGCAAGGCTTCTCCCTGCTCCTCGCGGAGTCCTGCGGCCACCAGGGACGGGGGTCCGACTACCTCCGAGGAAGTCCAGTGTTTGGTAGCGTCCCTACACCAGAGTGTTCCTGCACTACAGATTTTACCCCTTCCCGTCTGTGCGTGTGTGGATAGGCCGGGTCTCCCTCTGAGCTCCTCTCAGGTGTATGGCTCGGGTGGCAATTCCTCTCCATCCGAAGCCCGGCGGGATCCTCAGGGCCTAACCGGGCTTTCCCGTCCTGGACATAGAGTACGAGGTCGGGTGTCGGGGGCCGGTACCCCTCTTGCAGCCGGAATCCCTCTGAATAGATCAGGTAGAAGAGGACAGGTGGCGCGCTCTGCTTCGTCTGCATCCTCCCCGGGACCCATTTGCTAGGGAGCCACACTCTAAAGCTCCCGGGCCTTCTTGATCCTGGTCCTTGGTCGGGTTGAGACATTCCTCGTCTGCAACCTCCCTCTCGTCCCATAGATCGGGGTACGAGGGCTGTGTCCCATGCCGGTGCAGGCCCACACAGGATCTGCGCTCCCGGAGGGAAGTCACTTTACACACAGTATTTTGACAGCACAGTACGACCACTAAGAAGGACAGCTCCACACAGGACCAGGTTTGAACCAAACAGCACCAACCGAAGACCAAGATCAAAGATGGCATACTATTAAATATGAAATTAAAAGTGTAACTATCTAACTGTTCCTCCACCCACACCCACTAACTGGTTCCTACCACTTTGTGTTCCCCAGTCTCCCTGTAACCAGGGGAGCAGCACCTAGTGCTTACTAGCTCCCTCTGGTGGAAATGTGGTGTTGGATGCAAGAGGCTAGGTAACTACCATCACACCGGCCTTACCTCAGAGGAGGAACACCACACTCCATTAAAGAAGTGCAGCATTCCTGTGGCGGTCGAACCCTCAGGGGCGCCACACTTCCTTGCTGATCTAACGTACTGAAGGATGAGCTGGCATTTTTCTTTTTTTCACTTGCACATTGGTACTGGGACTCGATTTTCCTATAAAGTGTCAGGGCGTAATGAGGCAGCAGCTCGGACATGGCTAATGCTCTCGGTCACTTTACAGTTACATAGTGCCAACATGTTAACTATTATTATTATTTATTTTAAAGTGCCCTTAAAGGGGTTGTCCAGTGAAGATAAGCTATCACCTATCCATAAAATAGATGTTATTAACTTATAGCTCGTGAGGGTCTGACCTCTGAGACCCGTGACATTCGCAAAGTTTGGGCATTTTTATGCCGTTTTAGAACAGAGCGGCAGATTACGGGCCTGGCCGCCGCTCCATTCATTCCCTATAGAGCTGCCGAGTGATGCGCTTCGACTTTCTTTCTACAGCCCCCCCAAAAAATTAATAGAGCGGTGATCAGGCATTCTAATGGGGTAAAAAGTGACCCATTTTTCCAATTGGTGTGAACTCTCACAATCTATATGTTAGTGCTATATAAAAAATAAAGATTATTATTATAGATTATTTATTATTATCTATAAGTTATCACGTATGCGGGGGACAGATGATAACTTATCTTCACCGGACAGCCTCTTTAACTCCAGGTCTTACAGAACATTAAATTTATTTAGCAATATATAAATATATAGGGTACGGGCGGACAGACTGCATGTGATGCCAGTTCAATTGCTAACGGGACAAGAGAAAGAAAAGCACAAACAGTGTCAGACTGAAGTAGATTGGGTCCACCAGAGGATTTAATTCTGAGGGCCCACCGTCTCCCCCCACTCAAGAGCCCCATAGCAGCTACAAGGTTTGCACTATGAACTCTCCTGAAGGAGAAGCAAGGGCCCACCGGAGGGTTCTCCGGTTCTCTGGTGGGCCAGTCCAACACTGCTCACAAAGAGGGTGAGAGATGAGGAGCTGATGTGAGCCGGAGACTATGAATGTATAGATGCTGAGGTATGAGGAGATCCAGAACAGGGCCAAGCCTGTGATGTCAAAGGCGAAAGAGTTTGTAACAGGAGAAAGTGGACATAGTGTTAAATGTAAAGGACGGGTCTAGAAGGAGGAGAACAAAGTAATGTTGTTTGGCAGTGGAATATAGTGGATAGTTAATGTCTTTGACTATGGTAGTTTCAGTAGAATTCTTTGGATCTGAGCCTGATTGTAGCCAGTCAATTAAAAAAATGAGATTGAGAGGAGATTAGATAGGATCCAATGCACAGGTGGTAATGTGGAATTTGGAGAGAAGAGTGGGAAGCTATTCATCTATAATGGCGGAGAAGCAGATTACATGGGAGAGGACTGAGAAGTTTGTTCCTTAAACTGTGAGGTAAATCAGAAAAAAATGAGGTCCTCAATCTCTTGTTTGAAATATGAGACAAAGTCCTCAACTGAGATGAGAGATGAGGGAGTTGGCAAAAGGAAATACTGTATAGTGTTAAAATTGTTAAAAAGTTGAAGGGGTTATTTGTTTTCAGAAAACTTCTGGCTCCCCGGCTGCAGTTTGTGACGCGCCCCCTGGGACATATTCCTTTTTGAGGGGAATACCCGGCACCGGATCAGATGGGGGGGGTTTGTAGTCTCCGAGCGGCTGTGACCCGGTCCCGTGCCCAGGGCGTCAAGCTAAGTGTTATGTGGCAGCTTTACAGATGTTACTAAAGTTCTTTTGTGTCGACTACGCCACCCGTTGTGATGCGGTCACTGTGGCCGCCGCTGCAGCAGGGTCCGCTGAGGCTGATGATGGGTGCGCAGCTTGGTGGGATAACCCCCAACGGGAGGGGTATAGCCTCAGAGGGGACAGGCGCAGAGGATGGGGGTTGTGGTGGTGCGGTGCAGCCGGTAATGAAGACAGACTCGGGTTGTGCAGTTAAGGGTCTTTACTTACTGCAGATGTTGTTCGGGTCACTCCAGCTGCTAGTGACCACCCGAGCCGTGCTGCGTCCACCAGGTCCTGGATCCAGCCAACCCCCAAACAAGTCCGGAGCGTGGCCCTGAGCTCTCCCTCTGTCCTTTCTTCAGCCGTCCCCACCAGTGATTCACCTAAGTCCAGCTCCCTCGGGCCTTCTGTTGGGACACCCTTGGCCCTGGGTTCCCTGACCCTTCCTGTGGTGTGCCTTCAGGGTGAATGTGGTGGGTGACCGTGACAGACACTGCCCACGGTCTCCGGTCTCTGGCTGGGGAATGTCTTTGCCCCCACCAGCTTGGGTTCCGGTACCCTTCTGCTGACTCCTCACCCGGTGTTCTTATTTGGGTTCTTGGGTCCCTTCTTTGTCCCCCTCTGGGTCTTTCTTCACTCCACTCTCTCTCTTCAGGGCCTCTCTTTCTTTCAGCTGCTCCTCTGCCTGCTTCCGCTCCTCCTCTCCTGCTGACTTGTTCTCAGCGTCTGACAGGCTCCTCTGCGTCTGACCCTGATTCTAAGTTGGTGCCCTCCTTATATATCCCTCTATGTGTGAGCTCAGGTGACCAGCACCCAATGAGCTCCTATCACTACCCAGACTGCTCCCCCTATCTGCCCCTACACTACATGGGATGTACCACCCCCCTCCCACTCCAGCCAGGAACAGGCTCGGTCGCACCTGCACATTTCTAAGTGGGAGTGCCGTCGGCCTGCTCCTCTGGAATGGGATGTATGTAGTGCATGCAGTCTATCTGAGCTCAGTTCCACACTCCTTCCTTACCCGGGAGTGGAATATCACAGATCTTTTGTTACATCATATTCCTTGTCCTGACCCTTTGCTTGGTAGCATCATCTTATGGGACCAGCTCTGGAAGTCACTACCGGTCTATTCTCCCTCCCACCATTAGACCAGAGGAATTCACATGGTGAACTAGGAAGAGAATCAAGATGATTAAAGATTTTTCCTTCTTATTCATGTTGTGATATACTGTAGTCAGTGAGTATGAGATATTTGTCACGCAAGGTGAGGGAAAGACTAAGTGCAACACAAAGGAAAGAGGGGGAGGCAGCCCAAACACTAGGGAAAGGGTGAGTGGAGACCCCTAGGCAGATCTAATATCACCCTGCCTACCCTATCATCCCTATATAGATTCCACACCTATTGCCGAGCAGGAACCTAAGCCATGAATGTCCCTATAGCTTGGGCCCAGATAGGGAGGGGACAGGGTGAGCACTAGTCAAGCCCCACTACAAACTAAAGACAACAAGGTAGACAAACAAAGGGGATATGTGACACCCCAGGGGTCTGGTTGTCACAGTGATAGAGATATTACGTCTGAGAGCAGGTGGGAGGTCCTTTGGTCAGGGATCCTGTGCATGCCACACCTCCTGCCCAGCCTTGGGAGGGGAAGAACTTCCCCTGTATAAACCCGGGGCTGAGGCAGGGTGAGTGAGTCCAGGAAGAGTAGAGACAAGAGCAGCATAGGAAGCAGCAGAGTCACAAGGAGTCAGGGGCTGGCAGCTAAAGAGCTCGCCCTGACTAAGAAGATTCTTTACCGGACCCGGAGTCCGAGGCTGTGGGGACTAACTTCTACCCAGCAGCAGAATCCGTCAGGCAGGGGATTTCAGGTCCCCTGGCCCAGAAGCCCGAAGGCCCGGTCACACGCGTGGGACCAGCACCGCCATCGTGGAGCGGAAGCCATTAGAAGGCCCCGAGTCACCGGCCATACGGGTGAGCACCACACGGTACACTCAGGGACGTGGGCTACTTACATCAGCTTCTAGCAAGGTAGCCAGAAGAGTACAGTCAGCTTGGGAGGCCTACAACTACGCCTGGCCAGGGGAGATCCCATCTGCTCAAGGACTGACCAGGCCCCGTTCGCTAGCAAGTACTCCGGGAGGGTCTATCGTTGTTACCAGTAAAGACCCTGAACGCTACCATACCGTCTCTGAGTGGTTCCTGCTACCCCCATCATCCACGTCGGCTGCCCTGAGGCCATACCCCTCCCGTTGGGGGTTATACTATCACGCTGCACCATCCTTCCACCGGCCTCAGCGGTCTGCCCTGCAGCAGCAGCCCCCTGGCTGCATTCAACGGGTGGCGTAGTCATCAACCATTTTCTACCGCTAACAGACTGCCGTCCAGTTTGACTCCCTGGGCACGGACCGGGTCACCGCCACGAGACTACAACCCTAAACAGATCCGGCTCCGGGTAAGCTCCCGCGTGCGCAACGCAGCGCGACACAGGCCCAGGGGCGCGTCAACTTTGGCGTAGTCGGCAGGATCACGTGCCCGCAACCACCGGGTACTGCGTGCCTGAAAAGCAAAGACTGTTCAAACTTACCAGTGGTGAAGATTCCCGCCATCCGGCGCCATCTTCAGCCTTCTTCCCGCCATCGGTGAAGTTTCCCGCCATCCGGCGCCATCTTCAGCCTTCTTCCCGCCATCCGTGGAGTTTTCCCGCCATTGGACGCCATCTTGAGGACGCCGCGCGGGAAGAAGAGGGGCGTGGACTCCGAAAGCGCGCGAGAACTGAAGCCCCGCCTCACGTCCGGACGTTGCGTAAGGTCCTGGAAGGAGCCCAGCAGACGCCGACGTCACAGGAGCGCGACGGAAGGTCCTCAACCCTGACGATCCACTGCGGAGCCGCGGCCTACGGAACAGGATCATCGCAAGGTAGGCCACGGTCCACTAGGGGGGAGGAAGATGTCGGATACGGAGGAGAGCTCCACTGCCTCAACCCCCGCCAGCGCTACCGCTGTTGCAGTTATGCCCTTCACCATGCCCTATATCCCGGGAGCAGCTTGGCTACCCCAGTACTCAGGGGAGTCACATACCCTGCATGACTTTAGAGAAAAGCTGGATAGCCTCTTCCAGGTGTACCCCCTCACAGAAGAGCAAAAAGTGAGCATCCTGGTGGCCCAACTAACTGGGGCAGCCAAAAGGGAAGTAAAATCCTGGCCACCTGGGAGGAAGACTGTCGCAGGGATACTAACCCGGCTGAAGGACACCTTTGATACCCGCACCTCAGCCGAGATTAAACTTAGATTCTACGGGTGCAAGCAGCGAGCGCATGAGAGTATAAGGGACTATGCACTCAACCTACAAGAGGCCCTGAGGGCCATTAAGCAGACCGACCCTAATGGAGTGGGAAACGAGGACAGGCTGTTGACCGAACAATTTATAGAGGGTTTATATTGCAATGCCCACCGCACCCAGTTGCGGGCAATGGCCTTACAGGACCCTCATCTAGAATTTGCACAGTTCAAGGACAGAGCCATCCGGGTGCTCCGAGAACCGGCACCAGGTGGCGTTGTGACCCACAGACGCCCCACTACCACTTACTACCAGGAGGCGGCGCCCTTGTCAGCAGGGCCTGTGGGAGCTGATGCGCAGGCTTTGGACAATGACCCGGCTCCAGACCTACACCATCAGGTCCAAGAGCTAGCTAAAAGCGTTGCTGCGCTAACCCGAACTGTGCAGTCTTTACAGGTTTCCACTCCAGAGAAGATCCAGCTGGCATCCGGACCGGAGGACATCCCGTGGCGTCGACCAAGGAGGACCCCACCGGCCAGAGGAAGACCCAGTGACCGATACAGCGAGGACGGACGACCCATCTGCCGCCGCTGCAATCAACCCGGACATATGGAAAGGTACTGTTCTTTAAACGGGCACAACCTGGGGTAGAGGGCCAACCCCCAGGAAAAAGATCACCAGGCCCATCGAACTGGCGCGACAGATATGTGGGAGGACGTCCAGTCTTGCCTGTGGTACTGGATGGCATTCCCATGAGTGCCCTACTGGACACCGGGTCACAGGTCACCACCATCCCGTACGTGCTCTTCAAGCAGTACTGGAATGACTCGGATATTACCCGCTACCCTGACGACGACTTGAGTATCATCGCCAGCAATGGTCAGCCCGTGCCACAGATCGGATTTAAAGAGGTGACCATCAAAATTGGTAGAGTCGAACTGGCCGCACAGGGACTGATCATTGTAGATATTGACAAACATGAGAGTCACCCAAAAATAACTCTAGGAACTAATGTAATTGAAAATTGTCTTGCAGAGGTGATTTTCCTTTTACAGCAGGTTGCCAAGAATGCCAGCTCCGGCGAGCAGCGGGTGCTCCAGAAAGAGATCCGGGCACTGATGCAACGGCAACAAGTGGAACTCTCCGGCGGTGAGATTGGTAGCGTAAGAATGTGTGACCCTTTTCCTATTGCCATGCCCCCAAAAAATGAAATGATGATTTGGTGCCGGGCAGCTATTGGTCTGAGAGGTAGAGATTACCAGGCAATGGTAGAACCAGTTTACTCAGACAGTAGGCCCACCATTTTGACAGCACGGGGGGTGGTCAATGTACGCCATGGGAGGGTGCCCGTTCGCATAATAAATATCGGGGAGAGGGAAGTGTACCTGCCCCGGTATGCCACGCTAGCCAAATTATATACCACTAATCAAAATTCTATACAATCTGTGGAACCCTTGCCTCCATCTCACCCGGAGGAAGGTAACGGCTCTAAGAAAGACATGGAGGACTGGTGTCAGCAACTACATCTGGGTACTGACTCCACTCCCTCACACCAGAAACAAGGAGTCTATCGGGTGGTTCAAGAGTATGAGAGAGTGTTTAGTAAACACCCGTTAGACTTCGGGCGAGTCAAGGGGGTAGAACACCGCATCCCCACGGGAGATCATCCTCCCATAAAAGAGAGGTATCGACCCGTACCCCCTGCACATTACCAACACGCCAAGGGGATGCTTAGAGACATGAAGGAGGCTGGGGTAATCCGGGATAGCTGTAGCCCCTGGGCAGCCCCACTAGTTTTAGTCAAAAAGAAAGACAACACCATGAGGATGTGTGTAGATTACCGGAAAATCAACCGTATCACACACAAGGATGCGTACCCCTTACCAAGGATAGAGGAGTCATTGGCTGCTTTAAGATCTGCTAACTTCTTCTCTACCTTGGATCTCACTAGCGGGTACTGGCAGGTTCCTGTAGCAGAGGCGGACCGGGAGAAGACCGCATTCACCACCCCGATGGGACTTAGCGAGTTCACCTGCATGCCGTTCGGACTCTGCAACGCCCCAGGAACCTTCCAACGATTAATGGAGTGCTGTCTGGGCCACAGAAACTTCGAGACGGTCCTGTTGTACCTGGACGATGTCATCGTATACTCCAAAACTTATGAGGACCACCTGAAACACCTGGCGGAGGTGTTCGAAGCTCTGGCGAGTTACGGCCTAAAGGTGAAACCCTCCAAGTGTCACCTCCTGAAACCAAAGGTGCAATACCTGGGACACGTGGTGAGCGCTGACGGAGTGGCTCCCGACCCCGATAAGATCACCGCAATTAAGGGATGGCCAAGCCCCTCCAGCGTAAAAGAAGTGCGGCAGTTCCTAGGGTTGGTAGGCTACTACCGAAGGTTTATTCCCGGTTTCACCAAAAAGGCAGCACCTATGCAGGACCTCCTGATAGGCCAGTCCCGGAAGGCCAAGAACCAGAAGCCGCCCTTCAAATGGGAAAAGCTAGAAGAAGAGTCCTTCCGCCAGCTGAAGATGGCCCTCACGGGGGATGAAATCTTGGCGTACCCGGACTATAGCCAGCCCTTCATCCTCTACACCGACGCCAGTAACATCGGGCTAGGAGCCGTACTGTCCCAGATTCAGCAGGGGAGAGAACGAGTAATCTCCTATGCCAGCCGAAAACTGCGACCCACCGAAAGGAACCCCGAAAATTACAGCTCATTTAAGCTAGAGTTCCTGGCCGTGGTATGGGCAGTCACCGAGCGCTTTAGGCATTACCTCGCTTCTTCCCGGTTCACCGTATACACGGATAACAACCCGCTGACACACCTGGACACGGCAAGACTCGGTGCCCTGGAGCAGAGGTGGATGGCCCGTCTGTCCAACTACGAGTTCACAATTAAATACCGGGCAGGGCGCTCCAATACCAACGCGGACGCCCTGTCCAGGATGCCCAACCTGCCGGACGGAGGAGAAGATCCGGAGGGACTGGAAGAAGTTGAACTCCCTGCGTTCCACCGTCATGGGACTATCCAGTATTCCCACCGGGTAAGGAGTAAGCAGGCTGCTACGTTGAACCCCTTACCTCACTACAACTGGGCGGAAACGCAAGACAGCGACCCTGCCGTCCGACTGGTGAAGGAGATGCTGACTCGCCCGGAGGCTAGCCTGGAATCAGACGCTCCAGAGGAAGCCAAACAACTATGGGCAGAGAAGAGTCGACTGTTCCTTTACAAGGGGAAGTTGTGCCGCAGAATGGTTAACTCCAGGACGCATGAACTACTCTGGCAAGTAGTGGTGCCACGAAGAGACGCAGCCATGGTGATGGAGGCATACCACGACGGAGCTGGACACTTCGGGTGGAAAAAGCTGGAGTTCCTGCTGCGCGAGCGGTTCCACTGGGTAGGCATGAGGGGAACCATCGAGAAGTGGTGCAGAGACTGTGGCCCGTGCAATCTGAGAAGGAAGGACCGGGCCAGCCAGAAGACTCCCCTGCAGTCCATCGTCACCCGGCAACCGTTGGAACTGGTAGCCTTGGATCATGTAAAACTGACCCCCAGCAGAAGTGGCTACGTCTACGCGTTAACCATCGTGGATCATTACTCCCGGTTTCTGGTTGTCGTCCCCGTCAAGGACTTAACGGCTCGAACAGCAGCTAGAGCCTTCCAGCAGCACTTTTGCCGTCCACACGGGTACCCGGACCAAGTGCTGACGGACCAGGGACCTGCCTTTGAAGCGGAGGTCTTCCAGGAATTCTGCAATCTGTATGGCTGCCGGAAGATAAGGACGACACCCTACCATCCGCAAACTAATGGACTTTGTGAGAAAATGAACCAGGTGGTAATGGATCTTCTAAAAACGTTGCCCCTGGAAGAACGCAGTCTGTGGCCTGAGAAGTTGCCCGATCTGGTGGACCTATACAACCACATCCCGGTAGGTTCCACCAACTGTACCCCGGCTTACCTAATGAGGGCAAGACCTGGTAAGTTACCTGTTGACCTGGAAATGGGAGTCCTGACGCCCGAGGACACTTCACCAGAAACGGACTGGGACACAGAGAGGCAGCAGCAGTACCGGAAAGTACAGGAGAGCGTGGAGCGAAGTCTCTGTCAGGCTAGGGAAAGACAAGAGAAGACTTACAACCAGTATGCTCCCGCTGTTCCCCTGGTACCCGGAGAGCAGGTCTTGAAGAGGAAGAGACGGCTCCACAAGTTGGACGACCAGTGGGAGAAGGACCCGTACACCGTACTGCCCTCAAGCCACGAGAACCCGAAGGTCTGTACCATCAGTAAAGACGGAGGGGAAACCACAGCCATTGTATCCCGGGACCACCTGAAGAAGTGCCCCGAACAACTGAGGAACCCTGAGGAGGAACAGGAAGACCATCGACCCGTGGAAGAAAGGGAAGATATGGTTAGTACCGTGCTCGGGGACTTCCCTCGGTCTTGGACTCAAGTCAATGGTGCAGTTGTGGTACCCGTACTCACCTTCCTCCAACCATCATCCCAAGAACCTACGGAGCAACGGGTAGAGCTGGAAGAGCAGCCGGTCCAGGAGGCAGAAGACTCCACCCAAGCGGAACAGGAGAATCCACCCTCTGCTTATAGTGAGCCTGCCGTACCCCTAGTGAGACAAAGAGCCGGTAGACAGCTGCCCAGTTTACCCTTGACAGCTCCTACACCCTGTAGTTCAGGGCCAGACAGTCAGCTCCGTAGGTCCACTAGGGCCACTAGAGGCCAGTTACCCGCACGTTGGAGGATCTAAATGTTTAAGTTGTTTTACAATGTTTACCTGTTTATTGTTGCTTGTGTGCATTTTGTGTTTCTAGTTGTTTTTAGGAGTCTTCGGTGGATTTACCGGGAATCCTTTGTATATAGTTGGAGCGTAACCCAGGATGGACTAGAGACTGTTAAGGACTCGGGGTAGGACAGACCCCTACCTGGTTACGTCTCCCTGTGTTGGTGAAATGGACACCTTTGCTTTTCTTCAAAGACTGCACCCGGTTGCGGACATCCGTGACCATCTTATTGTGTTTCCTTATTGTATTTTATTGTTCTTTGATATACCTTGTTATATTTTTCTAAAAAGTGTTTAGTCCCGGAGTACTAAATTTCACTAGGGGGGAGTGTGACACCCCAGGGGTCTGGTTGTCACAGTGATAGAGATATTACGTCTGAGAGCAGGTGGGAGGTCCTTTGGTCAGGGATCCTGTGCATGCCACACCTCCTGCCCAGCCTTGGGAGGGGAAGAACTTCCCCTGTATAAACCCGGGGCTGAGGCAGGGTGAGTGAGTCCAGGAAGAGTAGAGACAAGAGCAGCATAGGAAGCAGCAGAGTCACAAGGAGTCAGGGGCTGGCAGCTAAAGAGCTCGCCCTGACTAAGAAGATTCTTTACCGGACCCGGAGTCCGAGGCTGTGGGGACTAACTTCTACCCAGCAGCAGAATCCGTCAGGCAGGGGATTTCAGGTCCCCTGGCCCAGAAGCCCGAAGGCCCGGTCACACGCGTGGGACCAGCACCGCCATCGTGGAGCGGAAGCCATTAGAAGGCCCCGAGTCACCGGCCATACGGGTGAGCACCACACGGTACACTCAGGGACGTGGGCTACTTACATCAGCTTCTAGCAAGGTAGCCAGAAGAGTACAGTCAGCTTGGGAGGCCTACAACTACGCCTGGCCAGGGGAGATCCCATCTGCTCAAGGACTGACCAGGCCCCGTTCGCTAGCAAGTACTCCGGGAGGGTCTATCGTTGTTACCAGTAAAGACCCTGAACGCTACCATACCGTCTCTGAGTGGTTCCTGCTACCCCCATCATCCACGTCGGCTGCCCTGAGGCCATACCCCTCCCGTTGGGGGTTATACTATCACGCTGCACCATCCTTCCACCGGCCTCAGCGGTCTGCCCTGCAGCAGCAGCCCCCTGGCTGCATTCAACGGGTGGCGTAGTCATCAACCATTTTCTACCGCTAACAGACTGCCGTCCAGTTTGACTCCCTGGGCACGGACCGGGTCACCGCCACGAGACTACAACCCTAAACAGATCCGGCTCCGGGTAAGCTCCCGCGTGCGCAACGCAGCGCGACACAGGCCCAGGGGCGCGTCAGATACACTAAGCTTGAGCAGACAGCAGAGAGATAGCGCCAACTGTCCTCCAAGGGCACCAGAGAAGAAACTAGCTAACTGTTAGTGCTCCAAGCCAACACAGAGGTACATAGAACTATCACCGGCGACTCTCTGGAGAAACTGAAACTATTTAACTACCCAGCAAGGGTGTGTCAATCAGCAGCAGAAGGTGGAGGCTGCTGTTGGGTCCTAAAGGAAGAAGGCTTTAGCTATACTACAGACATGAGGGAATCCAGAAGGCGTCTGCAATGCCAAGCGCAGTGACCTTCTACAGCCGGCTCCAGAGCGACTGTCTGTCACACCTGACACACCGGTGAGAATATAATTTGATACAATATTTCCTTGAGACTCTTAAAAGAAAATTTTGGAAAGTTGTCTGGACACTGATTTTATTTGTTATGACTCAGGTGGATCCTCAAACCTGGATGGCAGTTCTAGTGCAGCACGGGCAGATGGCGTTGTACTAATAGCAACCAGGGAGGATATAAAGGCTGAATATCAACGTGTAAATGTAGAGTAGTCAAGATTGCGGCACAGTAGAGTGGACTCAGTGATGTGTCAGAGTCAAAACTTGTAATACCAGTAAGCAGAATAACAATGGAGGCTCAGTGATGCAGGAGAATCTGAAGTAGGAGTTAAATGGAGTTGGGTATATGGCAATGACGAATGCGGAGCAGGCACAGTGATGGAGCAGAGATGGGAATGAAGTAAAGTCTAAGATGGCATTGACATTCTCTCTGAATAGAGATGGTGTGAATCAAGGGACCAGCTCCGGCGGCAATGTCAGACATCTGTGGCCGCTGGACAGGAATCTTATGAACCGCCTCTAACCTGTCTGCATTCCCAGCTCCTACTTGGATTCGGCAGAGTCATTGTTGGGGCATGCCACGCATGTGACATCGTGCTAGGCTGGATAATCAAAAGCAGAAGGTGGGAGGCAGATTATTGACGTGGCCACTGTACCACACCTTGCGAATGGATTTGCACCATCTGTATTTCTGACCCTTTTATTTTTGGGGTATTTCTTGCAACTTCCATTTTCCTTGTGGCTTGTGTGGCGCCCCTGCGGGTTAAGTCGCCACAGAGGTACTGTATCTCACCCAGAGGTGTGGTATCCCACTCTCAGGTAAGGATGGACTACTGCCCGGGACCCTAACACCTGCATCCAACACTACACTACTCCAGACCAGCAGGAGGGGCAAGATGCGCTGCTACTCTGCTGAGCCCTGTCCCTGGCTGGAGTGGGGGGAACCAAGAGAGGGGGAACCATGTAGTGGGTGTGGGTGGAGGAAGCAGATCAGGGGAGCACTTGAGAAGGAGTAGTATAAAAAGGGAAGCCATCTTGGGAGTGGTCAGAACAGTCTGAGAGAACAGTGAGGAGAGAAGTAGTGGGAGCAGGAGCTCTGCAGGAGCTCTGCTCAGAGGAGCGGGCCTGAGTGAGAGAGGCCCAGGATGTGAGACTGAGTGAAGAGAGGAGAGGAGCAGGAAGGAAGGCTCCAGAAGGAAAGAGGGGATCCTAGGGGTACAGGAAGTGCTGGAGGCCACCCGTACGCCCGAATCTACCAGGACATGGAGGGATCAGGCCACAGAGGGGACCGGCCCCTAACTAGTGAGAATTGCAATATTCAGCTAGAAACGGGAGGCTTCTACATTTCCAGGGTGTAGTTGCCACAGTCGCAATTAGTCACCAAAAAGGTAGCCACACAGGATCCAGGGAACTCCAGGTTGCCCGTCAAGATCTGAGGTTACTGGCTTGGGACACTGTTTGCGAGGCACAGGGCAGGAGGGTGAGAGCCAGCGCAGGAAGACGACTGAGAAAGGCACACAGAAAAGGGTCCTGTTAAGTGCTCTTGAATTACCTGAGGGATTGCTGAACCCCTCCCATGGTGAACGCAGGACGACGTGGGTGGTTATAATCTGCAGTTGTAACCAGGAGCAACGTGATAATCGTGAGTAAACCCTGAGGACTGCACCCCATTGTCTTTGTGAATTATTGCTGCGCCATCATCTGCTGCACCACACTGCACTACAACATCTACCTCATCTATAATCACCACAGCAATGCCCTGGAGCTTAGCTCTACCTGTGGAGAGCTGAACCAACTCTGCTGCATTACCAACAGCTCCAGAGGATCTGCACCGTAGCGGCGGCTCCATATAGCCGCATACCACAGGTGGTGTCAAGAACATTAAACATAAAAACTATAATCCCCTTTAAATAATTCCCCTTTTATTGACTGCCCTTGCCACTGTGACATCTCCCCTAGCAATGACCGGCCCGACTACCGAGTACCCCACGGCCCAGGGGGCGCGTCACTTGTTCTGGAACTTCCTAAGGACCTAAGACCATCCTTGTGTATGACTCCCTTTCTCTGCATGGCCGTTATTAGGCAGAATTCACACATCTGTATTTCATGGTTTGTGTTGACTGACAATGCCCAGGCCTCATATACACCTTGAGGCCTATCGTACTGTATTGCAGTCTGTCATAAAACTGATGGTCCCTTATAAAGACCACACAACAAAAGTATACCACGTCCCCCCATTTTCAACATCTTAAATGGTGCTGAATCCAAACCAGCATCCACAGTGTGAGGTGGCCGAACTCCTAAGCATGTAGTGCACACATGCATACAACCCAGCACCTGCCTCTAACAGCAGCGACTGGAGATGGCTCAGATTGCTGCTATTTAACCACCACGATTTGAAAATATAACCTTATTTAATTCATACTTTAAACTCCGTAAACCAAAAAAAAAAAATAAAAAAAAAAGAATTGCCGTTTTCCGTATGTCACACTTCCACAAAAAAATGCATTAAAAAGTGATCAAAACGTATGTACCCCATAATGCAATCAATAAAAGCTTGCCATGCAAAAAATAAACCATTAAACAAGGTCCATCAAAGAAAAAAGAAAAAAAAGTTATGGGTCTGAGTAAATGGCGACACAAAACACTTTTTTTTCTGAATTTTTTGTCTCCTAACTACTAACTTCGGTGTCGCCGTAGTCGTACTGACCTGAAGAATCACATTGCCTCAACATTTTTACAGCTATAAAGAAGAAACACCCTACATTTGTAGTTTTTTCACTATTTCACACCATTTGGAATTTTATTTTCCAGTTTTTCATTACATTATATGGTAAAAAAGAATGGTGGCAGTAAAAAAAAAAAAAGGCTATGCCACCTCAATATTTTTGCAGCTGTAAATAAAAGAAACACCCTACATTTGACGTAATTGTGTTTTTTTTCATTCTTCCACCCCATTTGGATTTTTATTTCTAGTTTTTCAGTACATTATATGGTAAAAAAAAGAATCGTGGCAGTCTGTCAGGAGCTGGCGTTGTTTTAAAGACTATTGGAACAATGAACGTAGAGTGGAATCCGCGGCTCTAAGGGATGCAGACTTTTTCCAGGACCGGATGTATCAATCTTATTGTTGTGTTCTATTAGAGATTTCCTTGCTCGTCAGTTCAGCCTCAGAAGCCAATGTTTCCATTCAGTGACAGTAAGCAGAGGAAGTCGTGCGGGCTGGATCTTATACATACATAAGGCCAGGCCTAAGATTGGATTGATAAGCAGGTAAAGCAATCATTTCATTACTCTCGTTAGTGTCTCAGGGGCCTCAAGCCATTGTTCTCACAGTCACTAGTCCCATTGAGTGAATGAGGATAGTAGACCCAGTGGAGCTATCAGCACAGAGGGTCTCACATGCAGTCTAAGGTAATGGGTTCGGACAGAGGTAAATACCTCCACCAATGCATAGTTAACTTTAGCCCCCCTTAGCCTCCTCTTCTGCCCATTCAGGGGGCTGATCCCCGGGAGGGAGATCAGTAAGCCACGTTTAGTAAGAGAGTTGGTGCAGTGACATCGAGGGGCGAGGATCTATTGCTGAGGTCCTGGTGCCCATTTATGGATGGCCCTTGGAGTTTGGAGATCGGTTGCCGTCTGGGCTAGATACACGTTCTGCGGTCTTGGGATCTGTTGTCTGGATTTGAGGAATTATCTTAAGGACTGTTACTGCTGGATACATGTGCTACTGTCATGTTATCTGTCGTCTTGAGGAGCTTGGACTGTGACACCAGACTATACTGGCAGGAAATATGAAATCTGTGGGCCAACCAAAAGTTCTGAGACAATGAGTATCACTTGGTATGGGGGCAGTCTTACTACTATCCCCGGGGAGGGGATCTTGTGGACTAGGGGCAATGTATTTTGGCCATCTACCTAGAGTTGTTGTGAAGCCATGGATGTACAGAATGAAAAATAGTTGCATCGTTAGCCTGCCTAAGTGATTATGTGGCGTCCCTGCGGGTTCAGTCGCCACAGAGGTACTGCATCTCACCCAGAGGTGTGGTATCTCACTCTCAGGTAAGGAAGGAGTACTGCCCGGGACACTAACACCTGCATCCAACACTACACTACTCCAGACCAGCAGGAGGGGCAAGATGCGTCACTTCCCTGCTGAGCCCTGTCCCTGGCTGGAGTGGGGGGAACCAAAGTAGGGGGAACCATGTAGTGGGTGTGGGTGGAGGAAGTAAATCAGGGGAGCATTGGAAGAAGTGATATAAAAAGAGGGTGGAACCTTCTAAAGGGAGTTCAGTCAGATCAGTCTGAGAGGAGAAGCAGAGGGAGCAGGAGCTCTGTTGGAGCTCTGCTCAGGAGGAGGGACTAGCCAGAGAGGCCCAAAACTGGAGAGAGAGAGAGGAGCAGGAGAAAGGCTCCAGGAACATGGAAGGGACCCCAGGGGTACGGGAAGTGCTGGAGGCCACCCGTACACCTGAATCTACCAGGAGGGGTCAGGTCGCACAGAGGGGACCGGTCCCTAAACTAGCAGAGTTCTTTAAGCCTCAACTAGGAAACCGGAGGCTGCAGTATTTCAGGTACTGCAGCCAACAAAACCACATCTAATCACCAGAAAGGTAGGCATAGAGGACCCAGGGGACAGAGAAGACGTCGCCCGGCAAGGTCTGCGGCCACTGGCCTGAGACACTGGGTGTGAGGTGCAGGGAGACGGCCAGAAGGAACACACAGAAGGGGGTTCCGTTACGTACTCCGGAGAGACCTGGGAGTTTGCTGAACCCCTCCCTGAGTGAGCACAGGATGCTGTGGGAAATTACTCTAGTACTGGTAACTGGAAGTCTAAGAAACCATGAGTAAACCCTGAGGATTGCACCTTACTATCTCTGTGATCATTATCTGCGCCATCCTCTGCACTACACCATAACAGCAACATCTACACTGACCTGGAGCTAAGCTCTACCTGTGGAGGGCTAAACCAACTCTGCTGCATTCACACCAGCTCCAGAGGAGCTCCATATAGCCGCATACCACAGGTGGCTTCACAAACTGTATATAAAAACTATAAATCCCCTGTAAATATTCCCCTTTTGATTGACCGCCCTGGGTCACGGACCGGGTCACCGCCACTGTGACATCTCCCCTAGCAACGACCGGCCCGGCACCAAGTCCCCCACGGCCCCGGGGGCGCGTCAATTATTACAACCCATAACATCAGATCTTCACACAGTCAAAAGTAAAGCTCGTCCCCCAAAAAGAGGATGAAAAAATTTAAAACGCAAAAGCTAAAAAATCGCCCACTTGGGAAAGGGTTAAAAGAGCTAAACAAAGTTTTTTAAGAACTTGGCACAGAAATGGAATATTTTCTTACTCCAGGGTCGGCTGGCATCAGTAAAACGTCCCAGCCAGTAAGTCTCCTGTTTTTTACATTAGTTGATTGGTTTGCTCTAATACTCAGCGACCGGCCTCCATGTTGAGTGGTAATGTTTCCTAATCGCCGTAAATACTTATGGCCGCAGTCACTTTGTGAGAAGATTTCAGGATGGAAGTTTATTGGCTTGAGATAGTGAACGCTTCCTTTGTGTCTGGGACCAGAACCGGCCACGTGATTTATACTTTACTTGTAAACAAGGCCCCAGGGAGCTTCTAATTAGAGCAATGCCTCAAAGCTAAAATGCACACTTATTGATTAAAATAATGAAAAGACATGGGAAGATCAGAAAAAACATCAATCTCCAGCCCTAGTCACAATCCACACGCTCAAGCACAATTTGTTCCAGCCGTAGTATTAACCGTTGTAGCAGACGATCAGCGTCTCTTATCTCCTCCATTTGTTCTTCAAAACATATTTCATGTTCTAAATGTGTAAACAAACGGAATGTAGGAAATTACATGACGGAACAGTTTGTAAATTAGGTTCTCTGTTCTTCAATCCAAATTAGGTGGTCACTTTAAAGGGACTGTCCCAGGATCCAAATACACGGCTGCTTTCTTTTAAGAAAGCGCCACACCTGTACTTAGTTTGTGACTGGTATTGCAACTCAGCTCAAATAACTTGAAAGGAGTGGAGTTACACTAGGTTATATAGTGAAAAGAGGAGGAACAAAAACAATGCCAGATGCAGGACAAAAGATTAAAAAATTACATATTTATTGAAAGGGACAGGTCCACTTAAAAAACAAACAAACGATATAACAGCATTGTGATTGGCTCGTAATGGCATGGTTATTTAGGTAGGAGTATGACATAATTACTCGTATATGAAGACTGTTCGTCATGACTTTCATTCATTGTGATTGTACGATACTGTTACTTAGATATTGTATAGCGATATTATATTACCGGTTGGTGTGGGTGTACAGTGGTGTTATTATTTGGGAACTGTATTTCACTATTTGTACAATTTTTGACTATCGTATGGCAGTGTGGTTTGGAAACAGTATGACATTTTGGTATTATTATTTGCTGTTGGACACTGATGTTTTAGTATTGTATAGTAGTAATATTTGGGCACTGTATTGCACTATTTTGCATAATTTTTGTATGACTGGTAGTTGAGTATTGAGTATATGGCATTGAAATTAAGGGACTGTTTGGTATTATTAATTGCTGTTGGGCATTGATGTTTAAGAATTGTAGTTTTATTAGGGCATATATAGCACTAGCATTATTAGTTGGATTTTGCATGGCAGTATCTTTTGTGAAGTGTATAGCTGTCACCACTCTGTTGTCGCGTATGCTGGAATCAGGGGCTCCTTCCCTGTCCCTAGCGATAGGGGCCCTCTAGCTATCCCTTCTCCCTGCATTACTTCTAATGGTGAAGACTCCGGGGCCACATACCTTGCTGAGCTCATGAATATCCACCCTAAGACTGTTCCCTACCCCACCCAGGAAGTGGGAAGTAGTGGTGTATGGCAATACACCCACCAGACTAACAAGGTAATATGTACAGGGATAAAGGAAAATAGTAATCATACAAATATGCTCTCACAAACAACAGAGGGAAACACCGGGAGTGAAGGAAGGGGAAAACCAAAGTAGAAGAAGAGGATTTGCACACAACCAAAACCAAGCAACAGTCTTTAGCTCCACCCACTGAACCATGCAGCATTAAGCTAACCCTGGCAATGTCTGATTGCCAGAGGCGAGAGAATATAGGAGAGGGGAGTGGCCAACACTGGACAGCTGAGAGCATCACCCAGGAAAGCTTCCAGGAGTTCTCCACTGAACAGATTAACCCCTGCACTGCATCCAGGAACCTGAACTGTTTAATATGATGGTAAAGTGCTTCTAATCAGTGCAAGAGTAGGAGAAATCAGACAGAGGGGTCTTCTGGCTCCTCTTTGTCACCGTAAACCCATGACAATAGCATTGAAATTTGGAAACAGATGTTATTTACGGTAGGGCACTAATGTTTGAGCAGTATATTACAGTATTATTTGGGCACTGTATAACACTGTTAGTTGAATTTTGTATGGCAGTATCTTTTTGGAAATTGTATAATATTGTAATTTGGAAACCATTTTGGTATTAATTATTTACTGTACGACACCAATGTTTGAGCACTGTATGGCAGTTTTATTTGGGCACTATATGGCACTATTGGTTGAACTTTGTATGGCAGGATCCTTTGGGACTGTTTTGTATTATTATTTACTGTACAACACTGATGTTTAGGTAGAGAACTGTATTATTATTTGGACATTATATGACACTATTAAATATTAGTGAGACAATGTTGTATTATTTGAACACTGTATGGCACTATTAGTTGAACTTTGTATGACAGTATCTTTTGGGAACTGTATAACATTGTAATTTGGAAAACTGTTTGGTATCATTTATTGTATAACACTAATGTTTTAGCAGTGAATAGTAGTTTTAATTGGGCACTGGGAAGTGTATAGCATTGTAATTTGGAAACTGATGTTATTATTTACGGTAGAGCACTAATGTTTGAGCAGCGTATTGTAGTTGTATTTGGGCACTGTATGGCTCTATTGATTGATTTTTATATGGCAGTATCTTTTGGGAACGATATAGCATTTTAATTTGGAAACTGATGTTGTTATTTACTGTACAGCACTAATGTTTGAGCAGTGTATGGTAGCTTTATTTGGCCACTATATGGCACTATTAGTTGAATATTGAATATTGTATGGCAACATCTCTTGGGAACTGAATATCACTGCAGTATTTTTTATTATTATTATTTACTGTATGACACTGATATTTACACAGTGGACTGTATAATTATTTGAACATTATATGGCACTATTATATGATAGTAAAACAGTGTATTGTAGTATTATTTAATCAATATTATTTGAGTATTGAATGGCAATATCTTTTTGGAACTTTTTGTCATGTTATCATTATATACTTATTACACACTGATGCTTAAGCAATGTAAGGTATTATTTGTATTATTGTAGCACGATATTTGATTGATAAATTGCAGTATTACTTAGAAACTCTATAGCACTATCATACTAATGCATGTCATCATTTTTCTTTTTCTTTTTTATATGAATTTAAATTAAACTGATTTTCAGTTGTTCTATAGAGTTTGCTATTAATTATAATTATCATTACTATTATTATTATTAAAATGCGCTGTTGTCTGACTGTTGTACAAATGTCGCAGTCGGCTACTAATTTGGCACGACTTAAAGGCACAGTCAAATTGCCGAAAACATGTCATAATTCTGGGGGAAAGCTTTAGATGCTGCATGTTGGTGTATGTACAATCACTGCGTAGGAATCAACTTTATATTTATTTAACCTGACTATGTTTAGTCCAATATCTAACGCTGCTATAATAGCACATTATATATGGAAACTATTGAGAAAACGCATCAGAGTGGAATGGCTGCAATCCTAATCATTGGTTGATATTTTCTATTTTAGGTATATATTACTCTATGCAGGATGTACATTAATTAGACTTACAGTATGTGATTACTTAATAAAAAGTTTCCGCTCACCAGGTTTAATGTTACTAAGAACATATACCGTGATTGAAGCCACAACAGTCTTTACAGGCAAATAGAGATAAATAGAAAATCTGCAGATCACATTATTTAACAATTATGTTGTCTTACTTCTGGAAAATCACTCCAAAGTACCGGCCGCTGCGTGTCTCCCTACAGAAAGTGGGGGGCGTCTTTCTGCTCCTGCTCTCCTGCCTGTCAAACTGCTTACAGAAATAACTAAGAGGCAGGCTTTCAGTTCAGGACAGGCACATTGGACAATGGCAATAACAATTTAATGTTGGGTAGTGCAGGAATGAAAGTTCCAAGACATACCGTGCTGGCAGAATACTGACAAAGAGGAACCGCCCAGTTAAAAAGAGCAAATGAGGCACTACAGGGCATGAGAATAATGATAATTCCTAGACATATTAGACTGGTATGTGCCATTTTACTTTGTTGTGGACAATAAGAGCAGCAATACCATGGTTTTCTACAGGTTTTATGTTAAGAATGCTTTTAATCACCAGTAAACTTGCTACAACAACCAATTAAAGCTGTAATCCACCAATAGTTTTTTCTTACTTAAAAGGCATGTGTTTCGGAGTTTAAAAAAAAGATTTGTATTTAGGTTTAATTAAAATTGTTACACCCTTTGCCTTCTGTAGTCTCTATGTTGCACCGTCTATTGCTGGCTGCAGAATGAGGTCACTGAGAATTAGTCAGTGAACTCACTATGCTGCTCTGACTGGGGGTTTGTAACTCTTTTACCTGTCTTTTTCTAAGCTCTTCTCAGCTGATTTATGACCACAGACAACATAAAGGTTCAATGTGCAAGGACACAAAGAGCCTGTTAGGCCAAACAGTACAACATTTTTAATTAAGCCTAATTGCAAAATTACAAGCATTTATGTAAAAAAAATGACATAGATTATTATGATAGTGATATAGAGTTTACAAGAAATACAGAAATGCATCACCTAAATAATAGTGTCAAACTGTGCCCAAATAATAATACAAATAATACCCTACATTGCTTAATGTCTAATCGGTATATAATAATACCAAACGATTCCCTAAATCAGAATGCCACGAAGTTCCCAAAAGGTACTGCCATAGAAAGGTAAAATAATAGTGCTATACAGTGCTCAAATAATACTGCAACACACTGTCTTGTTAATATGTAACAGTGCCATATAATGTCCAAATAATAATACAGTACCCTGCCTAGACATCAGTGTCATAACCTAAATAATAATTCCAAATTGTCCTAAATTGTAAAGATATTAAGTTCCCAAAAGATGTTGTCTTACAATATTCAAGTAATAGTGCCACATAGTGCCAAAATAAAACTGTCGTACACTTGTAAGGTCAAATAATAGTGCCCTGCAGTAAATATTCACACCAGTTTCCAAATTACAATGTCACATAATTCCCAATAGATACTGCCATGCAATCATCAATTACTACTGCCATACAGTGCCCAAATAAAACTACCGTATACTGCTCCGATCAGACCATTGCGGTCTATTTAGCTCCTTATGTGGCTAGACGATCCCTCTGTAGTATTACATCATGGCCACTAAGATGATATCTAGACATCTCTACTCCGGCTCCTAGATGTTGGCTCCCAAAAGAGGACCCTTCTTTATGACGTCAGTATGTACTATAGGGCAGAAGGACATGGCTTGTCTTGATGAGAAAAACCCTATAGATGAGTGTTAGGGCTCATGAGCTGACTCACCCCCTGGGCCATGGGGCACCCGGAACTGGGCTTCAGTGCAATGTTGGGGGTAGTAGTGGCAACCCGATCCCGTGGCTCAGGGTGGTCAGACCAAATGCTGTGGCAGTCTATTTGTAGGGTTTTGAATGTCCGACTACGCCACCCATGGATTGCGGTCAGGGGTGACCGCCGCTGCAAGGCAGACCGCTGAGGCTGATGTTAGATATGCAGCACAGGGATAGGATAACTCCCCACGGGAAGAGTGTACCCTCAACGCAATGTAGGTGGATGCTGGGGGTGATAGTGCAGGCGCAGCATAAATCACACAGAGTCCGAAGATGCAGTTCAGGTCTTTTACTCACAGTTGATATCCAAGTCACTTCTGTCAGCAATGACTGCCCAAGCCGTGCTGCGTCCACCAGGTGAGGGGCTCGGTCAACCCCCAGGCAGTTCAGGAGTATGGCACAGGACCCCCTTCTATCCTTTCTCTGGCCTCTCGTGCCCCACCAGTGACCACGCTTCTGTCCAGCTGCCTCGGGCCTTCTCTTGGTGAAACTTGGCGCCAGTTTCCCTGACCCTATGTGGTGCCTTCCTAGCGGGTCTAGCAGGGGGTCGCACCAATAGATGATCACGACCTCCGGTTCTTGGCTGAGGGATAATTTACCTCCACCAACTTGGGAATCCGGTACTCTTCCACGACCTGACCCTTCACCCGATATAACGCGGGTTTGCAACGGTTGCTGTCCGTTCTGCTCTCTTAGGGTCCCTTCTGTCTTCTTGTTTCTGGAGCCTTTCTACTCCTCTGTCTCTCCTCTTTCCTTCCTTCTCCTTCTTCTCTTCTCCTCTCTGGCTCCGGCCTTTTCCCCAGGCCTGCCTCGTGGAGCTGAGCTCAGGCTGAGCCACAGCTCCCTGTCAGCCCTCTCTGGCTGAACTCCTTCTCTCTCTGAACTGACCCCTGACTAAAGATGACTCCCACCTTTTATCTGCTTCTGTGTCTGAGCCCAGGTGACCTGCACCCAATGAGCTCCTTCCTATGCTCCAGAAACCATCCCCTTCTGCTCCTACATCACTGGGTTCTCTCCCCCCTCCCCACTCCAGCCAGGGACATGGTCAGATGTGCCTGCAATAAATGGGAGCACCGTCGAGCTGTCCCCCGGAAATGGGGAGTGTGTGCATGTGTGCAGCTAACTGAGCCCTGGTCCACACTCCATCCTTACCTGGGAGTGGAATATCACACCTCTGGTTGAGGTGCAATACCCCTGTGGCAACCGAACCCTCGGGGCGCCACATTCCCCCCTGGTAAACCACAGCACGTCCTCGGGCTGGAACAAAGCAAAAGACAATTCAGGAACATGCAATTTTATGTATTCATATACAAAACCATAAACCATTATTATTAATCCCTTGGGAGGCAACTTTTCTCTTTTCCAACACTTTTCTTTACTACGACATTATAAGGCATTTTTAATATCACCGGAACTTCTTTCACCAACAACATTTTCACTATTATGTAACTCTTTTAGCAGCATATAAAACTTTTCAGGTAAAACATTTAAATTCTCTTCTTCGCTGGCAATTGTGCAACTTGCGACCAGGTGTCCATTTTTCTATTAAGTGCAAAACTTCAGCAAACTTTCAAACATGAGGGACGCTTTATCCAGAGGTAGACGTTGCAGTACTTTTATAAAACCAATAGGGGGCGCTTTAAGAAGCGCAACTATTTACAGGGGTTGGCCGCTCCCAGTCCTCGGCCGGTTGGGAAAGGGGAATAGCTGCTCTCAGTCCTCAGCCAGGTAGGGAAGAGGGGTGGCTGCTCTCAGTCCTCAGCCAGGTGACTTGGGGGTTAATTTTGAATGGGCAACAGTCCCAACGGGGCAACAAAAACAGTTCCTTATACACACTTGCTCATCAGTAGCGGTATCCTCCTGATGCTCCTCCTTCCTCCTCATATTGATCTTCAGACCCGTCCGGGTCCTCTTGGTACTCAGGTTCTGGTTCGGGGTGCTGCTCCTCTCTTATCCTCTGGACATGAAGGGCATACCATCTTTTCAGGCCTCGGTGTCGGGTGTAGGACACCAAGTCTCCTGGAAACAGATCCCGTTCCGGATGGCCTTCTGGCAGGTGGCTCTCCACATCTCTCCGGGTAACGAACACATCCGTGTCCGTGGTCGGGTCTCGGATGAAACCCCATCCCTGCTCCTGCTGGAACTTAACTACGGTCCCGATGATTCTGGGACCTCACGCAGCCTGGGGGTCTCGCCAGATGCGCATCTTCTGCTTCGCGCTCCGGGCCTGCAGCTGTTCCTGCCTATGTCGCCGTGTCCGCCTCTCCCGCTCGAACTGCGCCACCTGTCGGTGACAGAACTCCCGTCTGCGGGCTGCGGCCGCCCGCGTCTCCTGCGAGAACCCCATGAGGTCCTCTCCTGTCGGCTTCCACTCATATTGGACCTCCTCCACCGGGAGCTAGGGAACTTTAACAGGCCGTGGGTCAGGCGGGAGTGAAAGCAGAGGAGCCCCGGCCTCCGCGGGCAGGCTTTTCCGTAGATTGGGGTGCACCCATCCCTCTGGTACGGGGACTGGCTCTCCATCCGGACCGGACAGTTGGGCATACAGGTCTGCGCCCAGGGGTGGTGGTTTCGAGACCAGGGGCGCACGCGGTTGGGAGGCGCCTGGGGTGGTCAGGCCTTGCAACCGGGCCTGGAGCGGGCCGCTTCCTACCGCACCCGGGGTCAGGGGGCACGACGGGGGGGCGTGGTTCAGCAGCGGTTTTCGTGGCTTGCGGCGGGAGCGTGGAAGCTGCAGCAGCTCCCGGGACTTCTGGCTCCGCGGCGGGATCCAGGGGTAAGGCTATGGTGTCAGGACCCGGGGCAGGGGCGTCCGCCTTACTTGCCTCTTCTGCAGTGTCGTCCTCGGCCTCCGGTCTCCTCTCTCCGTCCTCGGGGGCAGGCGCACTGCCAGGTGTTGGCAGTGTCTCTTGCTGCCGGGCCGCGACCCGCCGGGCCATTTCCTCTCTCCACCATTTCCCTCTGCACTCGGACCATCCTCCGGTCCAGCTCCTCCAGCGCAGTCCGCAGGAACTCAGGGTCTTATGCGGGGAGCTGAGCCATCAGCTCCGTGAGGCTGTACGGGGACGCCTCGGCCTGCAGCAGGCCGCTTGTCAGGGTGCTGGAGTTGACGCTTCTCTCCATCTCCGGGTGTGGTCTGGCGAAACTGATCCAAACCACACCCTGCCCCGCAGTTTTCTTCTTTTTCCGCCCCTGTTGGGGGTGGTCCCGGGGCAACCTGCTGACAATCACTCTCAGGGGCAGCCCCCGCACTCATGGCTGTTGGGGGTGGGCTCCGTCTTTGGCGCCATTCTGGGACCTGGCCCACGATGGGTGGTGGCTTCCTGTTATCTTTTGGTGCACACATTATGGCGTCTGTTCTTCTGGGGCGGGCACCATTTTCAATACTGTGAAACAGTCTCTTTTCAGGCACGCAATACCCGTTTGTGGCGGGTTGGTCACAATCCTGCCGACTACGCCAAAGAGCTGACTCACCCCCTGGGCCGTGGGGCACCCGGAACCAGGCTTCAGTGCAATGTTGGGGGTAGTAGTGGCAACCCGATCCCGTGGCTCAGGGTGGTCAGACCAAATGCTGTGGCAGTCTATTTGCAGGGTTTTGAATGTCCGACTACGCCACCCGTGGATTGCGGTCAGGGGTGACCGCCGTTGCAAGGCAGACCGCTGAGGCTGATGTTAGATATGCAGCACAGGGATAGGATAACTCCCCACGGGAAGTGTAGCCTCAACGCAATGTAGGTGGATGCTGGGGGTGATAGTGCAGGCGCAGCATAAATCACACAGAGTCCGAAGATGCAGTTCAGGTCTTTTACTCACAGTTGATATCCAAGTCACTTCTGTCAGCAATGACTGCCCAAGCCGTGCTGCGTCCACCAGGTGAGGGGCTCGGTCAACCCCCAGGCAGTTCAGGAGTATGGCACAGGACCCTCTTCTATCCTTTCTCTGGCCTCTCGTGCCCCACCAGTGACCACGCTTCTGTCCAGCTGCCTCGGGCCTTCTCTTGGTGAAACTTGGCGCCAGTTTCCCTGACCCTATGTGGTGCCTTCCTAGCGGGTGTAGCAGGGGGTCGCACCAATAGATGATCACGACCTCCGGTTCTTGGCTGAGGGATTATTTACCTCCACCAACTTGGGAATCCGGTACCCTTCCACGACCTGACCCTTCACCCAATATAACGCGGGTTTGCAACGGTTGCCACAGTACAACAGATTATGGTTTCGTAGAATCGGTGGAGCCAGTGGCGAAACTTGAAGCATGTGAACCTTGATGCAAAAGCTCCTTCAGGGCCTCCAAATATTGCACATCTTCAATAGTAATCGTCTTTTCATATGGGCCAACTGTCACGGGTGTGTCAGGTGTAATAGTCTGTCGCTCTGAATCTGGCTGTAGAAGGTCACTGCCTTTGGCATTGCAGACACCTTCTTAATCCTTCTTCCTTTAAGACCCAGCAGCAACCTCCCTCCTGCTGTTAATTGACACACCCTTGCATGGGAGTTAAAAACTCTAAGTTTGCTCCTGGCAATTGCCGGTGATACTTCTTTGTTCCTTTGTGCATGCTTGGAGCACTAGCTGTTGGATGGCTTCTTCTCTGGTGCCCTTGGAGGACAGTTGGCATTACTCCTCTGGTGTCTGCTCAAGCTAAGTTTATCCCCTTTGTTTGTCTACCTTGTTGTTTTTAGTTTGTAATGGGGCCTGACCAGTGCTCACCCCTCCCCCTCCTTATCTAGGGCCAAGCTCTAGGGATATACAGGGTTTAGGGTTCTGCTCTGCGATTGATGTGGAACAAATATAGGGATGGTAGGGTAGGCAGGGTGATATTACATATGCCTAGGGGTCTCCACTCTCTCTTTCACTAGTGTTTGGGCTTCCTCCCCCTCTTCCCTTCGTGTTGCACTTACTCTTTCCCTCACCTTGTGTGACACCAGTGGAACTTTTGGGCCCGGGAGGCTCCAGGGCCCGGGTACAATTGCCTCCCCATTATTGTTCCGCCAATACGACAACTAGAAAAGTATATTGATACCTACTGTAACTCTCGGTGCCGGTGTTTTACTCTCATTCTTTAGATTTCTATTAATGATATTATTACAAGACGTGAATATTTTGGAAGCGGCACACATTTCCTCACAGTAGAATATATTAAATAATTACCTTTGTAAAAATAACAAATTAAGTAATTTTTCTTTCTGCTCAGGAATTTGTTTACATAAATCACAAACTAATATGTTTGGCCTTTTGGACAAAAACAGCGCAGTCCATTATTTTTATTACAGTTTTTATCATTGTTAAAAAAAAAAAAAAAACAACAACTTTAAGTTACTTTATAAACTTTTTTAAAGAAATCTGTTTTTGCCGAAACACAATTTTTAATTTGAATGGAAAAAACGCTAAAAAGGGTCTTCAGTATTTAGCTGATCATCTAGAGGCCAAATTATTCAGTTTTAAAGATAGTGATCCCCCTTTTGGGTGATTCAATATAAAAGGGTTGTTTAGGGTTAGAACACGGGATCTATTGTTTTATCCTCTTGAAACAGAACCATTCTTGTGCGTGTGACGTATCTTTCATTGACTTGATTGGGGAGGAGCTGCAATATCAGACATGGCCCACTGACAAGAGTGGCGCTGTTTCTAGAATTCAAGAAGCCCTCGTGGGCAGTGGTTTCTCTTCCCAGTCATCCAACCAGTAACTGTTATGAACTGCTACAAGCACTAAGGTAAGATAGGAAAACTGTCCCTACAATAGGACTAAGCTGATTCCCTATGATGCAGCGGGGGACCTGTTCCTTGTGAACAGACCCGCCTAAGTCTTCGGCTAGTCTGAACGCAGACCTATAGATATAAGGGAGGGGTACCTACAAGAACTAAGGACTGGGATATAGTTGGACACCTCCTAGCAGAAATTGTAGCAAAGCAAAGACAAACAAACAAAAAGTACTAGTGGTCAAAAGACCAAGCAAACTACAGAGTAAGGTACAAGGCACCTGGCTAGCTTAAGAGTAATTTTAACACTGAAGTCCAGCAAGGCCAGAAGGGCGGAGCTGGATTATATAGGAAGAAAGTCATGTGACCTACAAAATAGAAAAAAAACCAACAGGAGGGTTCTAACAGTACCCCCTCTTCTATGAGGATCCTCCAGATCCTCCAGGCCCAGGTCTATCAGGAAACCTCCTGTGAAACGCTCCGACAAGTCTAGGAGCAGAGACATCATCCGCCCTTACCCAGGAGTTATCCTCTGGACCGAAACCTTTCCAAGCGACGAGATACTGCAATCTTCCTCTATGCCATCTAGAATTAAGAATGCGAGAAATTTCATATTCACCGTCTTCCACCACCGGAGGAACAGAGACAGTGGCGTCCCTATCAGAAACATCAGCTTTTTTCAATAAGGAAACATGAAACACCGGATTAATCTTCCAGGAGGTAGGAACCTCCAACCTAACAGCAGATTGGTTAACTACCTGAAGCACCTTAAACGGACCTACAAACTTCGGGCCCAATTTCTTAGAAGGAATCCTCAACCGCAAATTCCTAGAGGACAACCAAACCATGTCACCAACTGTAAACAAAACCTCTTGACGTTTCCTGTCAAAGTACCTCTTGGAGTTTTGTTAGCTTCTTGAAGGTTACGACGTACATCAGTCCAAACTCTCTCCAAATCACCGGAAAAATTCTCCTCCTCCGGCACAGCCGATACCAATTTGGAGAATGACCCAAACGACGGATGTCTCCCAGTACAACAAAAAAAAGGAGAACACCCAGCAGAAGAGGATGTATGGTTGTTAAGAGCAAATTCAGCCAGTGGCAGAAACTCAGACCACCCCTCTTGATTGTCAGCCACAAAACAACGCAAAAATTGTTCAACATCCTGGTTCTTTCTTTCTGTCTGTCCATTAGACTCAGGATGATATCCAGATGAAAATGACAAATATACTCCCAACCTGTCACAAAAGGCACGCCAAAAACGAGCCACGAACTGAGGTCCCCTATCGGAAACAATGTCGGTAGGAATGCCATGGAGCCTGACAATTTCCTTAACAAAAGCCTTAGCGAGTGTCTTAGCGCAGGGCAGTTCGATGAAGGGAACCAAGTGACACATCTTGCTAAAACGGTCCACGACCACCCAGATGACAGTGAAACCCTCAGAGGCAGGAAGGTCAGTAATAAAATCCATAGCAAGATGCGTCCAAGGTGCACTAGGAACCTCCAGAGGGCAAAGCAACCCCGCAGCAGGAGTATGTGAAGACGTAGATCTAGCACACACAGTACATTGACGCACCCACTTAATGACTTCCTTCTGCCACCCAGGCCACCAAAAACTGCAACCTACAAGTCTCTTAGTCTCCGAAATTCCTGGATGACCTGCCAACCGAGACTCATGACACTCCACAAACAAATCTCTCCTAAAGTTCCTAGGCACAAACAACCTCCCATGGGGAGTGTTAGATGGGGCATCCTCCTGGGCTTTCAGAATCCCATCTTCCAAAACGGAGTCCAATGCTGCTATCACAACACCTTCCTGTAAAATGCTCTCCTCCTTCTCGGTACCAACCATGGGAGAAAAACTGCGAGATAAAGCATCAGCTTTTACATTCTTGGTACCCGGGATGTAAGTAACAGAAAAATTAAACCGCAAAAAAAAAAGTGCCCACCTAGCCTGACGGGCATTCAAGCGCTTGGCAGCATCAAGATAGATCAGATTCTTATGATCAGTGAAAACCTGAATGGGAAATTTAGCACCTTCCAAGAGATGACGCCAATGTTCAAATGCGAGTTTACTCGCCAGCAATTCCCGATTACCGACATCGTAATTAAGTTCGGTCTCAGAAAATTTTTTTGAAAAAAAAGCACAGGGATGTACTCCATTCTTGTTTTCCTGAGACAAAACAGCACCGACCCCCACCGAAGAAGCATCAACCTCGACCAAAAAAGGCTTGGTCTCATCAGGCTGCATAAGTATGGAGGCAGAACTGAACCTCTCCTTGAGATACACAAAAGCTTCAATAGCCTCAGTAGTCCACTGGACCGTATTCGCACCTTTCCTGGTGAGATCGGTCAGCGGCTTAACAATTATAGAAAAATTCTTAATGAATTTTCTGTAATAATTGTCGAAACCCAAAAATCTCTGTATCGATTTCAAACCAATAGGCCTAGGCCATTCCTGCACCGCCTGAACCTTCACCGGGTCCATCTCAAAGCCCTCACTGGAGATAATGTAGCCCAAAAAACTAATTCTCTGCACAGCGAACTCACATTTCTCCAGTTTAGTAAAAAGTGAATTGTCGCTTAACAACTGCAATACCTCACGTACGCTCTGCCAATGAGACTCCAGATCCGGCGAATAAATCAAAATGTCATCCAAATACACAACCACATTCTTACCGATCAATGGTCTTAGGATGTCATTAATAAGGTTCTGAAAAAACGCTGGTGCGTTGGTAAGACCAAAAGGCATAACCAGATTCTCAAAATGACCCACCGGAGTGTTAAAAGCAGTTTTCCACTCATCACCCTCCTTCATGCGCAACAAATTGTATGCCCCCCGGAGATCAAATTTAGAGAACCACTTGGCCCCCACTAACTGGTTGAACAAGTCAGGAATTAATGGCAGTGGGTAGGAATTGCGTACTGTAATTTTATTAATTTCGCGAAAGTCCAGACATGGACGTAAACCGCCGTCCTTTTTTTTTACAAAAAAAAATCCAACAGCCATAGGTGACTTAGAAGGTCTAATGTGACCGGCAGCCAAGCTTGTCTGTATGTATTCCTCCAAGGCTTTTCTCTCAGGGATAGTAAGATTAAATAAGCAACTCTTGGCAAGAGTAGCTCCAGGGACAAACTCAATGGTGCAATCATAGTCCCTATGAGGAGGCAAAACTTGCGACTCCTCCTCAGAAAAAAACTTCCAAAAATCCTGAATAGGTACAGGTAATTCCCCTCTTTCCACAGCAGCAATGCGACCGTTACAGCATTTATCATAACACTTAGGACTCCTAGACTTAATTTCATTGGTAGACCAGTCCAGTACAGGATTGTGCAATTTTAACCAAGGTAACCCCAAAACCACTGGAGAAGGCAAATTATTTAATACCGCCAAATCCAAATTCTCTTGGTGAATACCATTGATAGTGAGGGGAAATTCAAAAACCTTGTGAGTAATACCTTTCAAGGGAGAGCCATCAACAGCAACCACAGAAACAGGAGATGACAAAAGTTTGGATTCTAATTTAAATTTTTCCAAAAATCCCTAATCAATCACATTGAAGGTATGAGTGTTTTACTTTTTGGCCTGGACTTACTGTTATGAACTGCTACAAGTGTGGCACCCCAGGGGTCTGGTTTTCCACAGTAATGTAATGTTATGTCTGAGAGCAGGTGGGAGGTCCTTTGGTCAGGGATCCTGTGCATGCCACACCTCCTGCCCAGTTTTGGGAGGGGAAGAACTTCCCCTGTATAAACCCTGGGCTGAGGCAGAGTTGGTCAGTCAAGGAGAGTAGAGACAAGAAACAGCAGAAGCAATACTACTACGAGTCAGGGGCTGGCAGCTGCAGAGCTCGCCCTGACTGAGAAGCTTTCTTACCGGACCCGGCGTCCGAGGCTGTGGGGACTAACTCCTACCCAGCAGCAGAAGCCGACCGGCAGGGGATTTCAGGTCCTCAGGCCCAGAAACCCGAAGGCACGGTCACACGCGTGGGACCAGCACCGCCATCGTGGAGCGGAAGCCATTAGAAGGCCCCGAGTCACCGGCCATACGGGTGAGCACCACACGGTACACTCAGGGACGTGGGCTACTTATATCCGCTTCTAGCAAGGTAGCCAGAAGAGTACAGTTAGTTTGGGAGGCCTACAACTCCGCCTGGCCAGGGGAGATCCCATCTGCTCAAGGACTGACCAGGCCCCGTTCACTAGCAAGTACTCCGGGAGGGTCTATCGTTGTTACCAGTAAAGACCCTGAATTACACCGCACCGTCTCTGAGTGGTTCCTGCTACCCCCATCATCCACATCTGCTGCCCTGAGGCCATACCCCTCCCGTTGGGGGTTATACCATCTACGCTGCACCATCCATCCACCGGCCTCAGCGGACTGTCCTGCAGCGGCAGCTCCATAGCTGCATTCAACGGGTGGCGTAGTCGTCCTACATCTACCGCTGTTACATCGCCGCTCAGTTTGACTCCCTGGGCACGGACCGGGTCACCGCCACGAGACTACAACCCTCAAGAGATCCGGCTCCGGGTAAGCTCCCGCGTGCGCAACGCAGCGCGACACAGGCCCAGGGGCGCGTCAACTTTGGCGTAGTCGGCAGGATTTCGTGCCCGCAGCCACCGGGTACTGCGTGCCTGTAAAAGAGACTTTTAAAACTTACCATCCGTGAAGTTTTCCCGCCATCGGTGAAGATTCCCGCCATCCGGCGCCATTTTCAGCCTTCTTCCCGCCATCTGTTAAGATTCCCGCCATCCGGCGCCATCTTCAGCCTTCTTCCCGCCATCCGTGGAGTTTTCCCGCCGTTGGACGCCATCTTGAGGACGCCGCGCGGGAAGAAGAGGGGCGTGGACTCCAAAAGCGCGCGAGAACTGAAGCCCCGCCTCACGTCCGGACGTTGCGTAAGGTCCTGGAAGGAGCCCAGCAGACGCCGACGTCACAGGAGCGCGACGGAAGGTCCTCAACCCTGACGATCCACTGCGGAGCCGCGGCCTACGGAACAGGATCATCGCAAGGTAGGCCACGGTCCACTAGGGGGGAGGAAGATGTCGGATACGGAGGAGAGCTTCACTGCCTCAACCCCCGCCAGCGCTACCGCTGCTGCAGTTATGCCCTTCACCATGCCCTATATCCCAGGAGCAGCTTGGCTACCCCAGTACTCAGGGGAGTCACATACCCTGCATGACTTTAGAGAAAAGCTGGATAGCCTCTTCCAGGTGTACCCCCTCACAGAAGAGCAAAAAGTGAGCATCCTGGTGGCCCAACTAACCGGGGCAGCCAAAAGGGAAGTAAAATCCTGGCCACCTGGGAGGAAGACTGTCGCAGGGATACTAACCCGGCTGAAGGACACCTTTGATACCCGCACCTCAGCCGAGATTAAGCTTAGATTCTACGGGTGCAAGCAGCGAGCGCATGAGAGTATAAGGGACTATGCACTAAACCTACAAGAGGCCCTGAGGGCCATTAAGCAGACCGACCCTGATGGAGTGGGAAACGAGGACAGGCTGTTGACCGAACAGTTTATAGAGGGACTGTATTGTAATACCCACCGAACCCAGTTGCGGGCAATGGCCTTACAGGATCCCCATCTGGGCTTTGCACAGTTCAAGGACAGAGCCATCCGGGTGCTCCGAGAACCGGCACCGGGTGGCGTTGTGACCCACAAGCGCCCTGCTATCACTTACCACCAGGAGGCGGCGCCCTTGTCGGCAGGGCCTGTGGGAGCTGAGGTGCAGGCTTTGGACAATGACCCGGCTCCAGACCTACACCATCAGGTCCAAGAGCTAGCTAAGAGCGTTGCTGCGCTAACCCGAACTGTGCAGTCTTTACAGGCTTCCACCCCAGGGAAGATCCAGCTGGCATCCGGACCGGAGGACATCCCGTGGCGTCGACCAAGGAGGACCCCACCGGCCAGAGGAAGACCCAGTGACCGATACAGCGAGGACGGACGACCCATCTGCCGCCGCTGCAATCAACCTGGACATATGGCAAGGTACTGTTCTTTAAACGGGCACAACCTGGGGTAGAGGGCCAACCCCCAGGAAAAAGATCACCAGGCCCATCGAACTGGCGCGACAGATATGTGGGAGGACGTCCAGTCTTGCCTGTGGTACTGGATGGCATTCCCATGAGTGCCCTACTGGACACCGGGTCACAGGTCACCACCATCCCGTACGTGCTCTTTAAGCAGTACTGGAATGACTCGGATATTACCCGCTACCCTGACGACGACTTGAGTATCATCGCCAGCAATGGCCAGCCCGTGCCACAGATCGGATTTAAAGAGGTGACCATCAAAATCGGTAGAGTCGAACTGGCAGCACAGGGACTGATCATTGTAGATATTGACAAACATGAGAGTCACCCAAAAATAACTCTAGGAACTAATGTAATTGAAAATTGTCTTGCAGAGGTGATTTTCCTTTTACAGCAGGTTGCCAAGAACGCCAGCTCCGGCGAGCAGCGGGTGCTCCAGAAAGAGATCCGGGCACTGATGCGACGGCAACAGGTGGAACTCTCCGGCGGTGAGATTGGTAGCGTAAGAATGTGTGACCCTTTTCCTATTGCCATGCCCCCAAAAAGTGAAATGATGATTTGGTGCCGGGCAGCTATTGGTCTGAGAGGTAGAGATTACCAGGCAATGGTAGAACCAGTTTACTCAGACAGTAGGCCCACCATTTTGACAGCACGGGGGGTGGTTAATGTACGCCATGGGAGGGTGCCCGTTCGCATAATCAATATCGGGGAGAGGGAAGTGTACCTGCCCCGGTATGCCACGCTAGCCAAATTATATACCATTAACCAAAATGCTATACAATCTGTGGAACCCTTGCCTCCATCTCACCCGGAGGAAGGTAACGGCTCTAAGAAAACAAAGGAGGACTGGTGTCAGCAACTACATTTGGGTACTGACTCCACTCCCTCACATCAGAAACAGGGAGTCTATCGGGTGGTTCAAGAGTACGAGAGAGTGTTTAGTAAACACCCGTTAGACTTCGGGCGAGTCAAGGGGGTAGAACACCACATCCCCACGGGAGACCATCCTCCCATAAAAGAGAGGTATCGACCCGTACCCCCTGCACACTACCAACACGCCAAGGGGATGCTTAGAGACATGAAGGAGGCTGGGGTGATCAGGGATAGCTGTAGCCCCTGGGCAGCTCCACTAGTCTTAGTCCGAAAGAAAGACAACACCATGAGGATGTGTGTAGATTACCGGAAAATCAATCGTATCACACACAAGGATGCGTACCCCTTACCAAGGATAGAGGAGTCATTGGCTGCTTTAAGATCTGCTAACTTCTTCTCTACCTTGGATCTCACTAGCGGGTACTGGCAGGTTCCTGTAGCAGAGGCGGACCGGGAGAAGACCGCATTCACCACCCCGATGGGACTTAGCGAGTTCACCTGCATGCCGTTCGGACTCTGCAACGCACCGGGAACCTTCCAACGACTAATGGAGTGTTGTCTGGGCCACAGAAACTTCGAGACGGTCCTGTTGTACCTGGACGACGTCATCGTATATTCCAAGACGTATGAGGACCACCTGAAACACCTGGCGGAAGTGTTCGAAGCTCTGGCAAGTTACGGCCTAAAGGTGAAACCCTCCAAGTGTCACCTCCTGAAACCAAAGGTGCAGTACCTGGGACACGTGGTGAGCGCTGACGGAGTGGCTCCCGACCCTGATAAGATCACCGCAATTAAGGAATGGCCAAGCCCCTCCAGCGTAAAAGAAGTGCGGCAGTTCCTCGGGTTGGTAGGCTACTACCGAAGGTTTATTCCCGGTTTCACCAGAAAGGCAGCACCTATGCAGGACCTCCTGATAGGCCAGTCCCGGAAGGCCAAGAACCAGAAACCGCCCTTCAAATGGGAGGAGCTGGAAGAAGAGTCCTTCCGCCAGCTGAAGATGGCCCTCACGGGGGACGAAATCCTGGCGTACCCGGATTATAGCCAGCCCTTTATCCTCTACACCGACGCCAGTAACATCGGGCTAGGAGCCGTACTGTCCCAGATCCAGCAGGGGAAGGAACGAGTAATTGCCTACGCCAGCCGAAAACTGCGACCCACCGAAAGGAACCCCGAGAATTACAGCTCATTTAAGTTAGAGTTCCTGGCCGTAGTATGGGCAGTCACCGAGCGCTTTAAGCATTACCTCGCTTCTTCCCGGTTCACCGTGTACACGGATAACAACCCGTTGACACACCTGGACACGGCAAGACTCGGTGCCCTGGAGCAGAGGTGGATGGCCCGTCTGTCCAACTACGAGTTCACAATCAAATACCGGGCAGGACGCTCCAATACCAACGCGGACGCCCTGTCCAGGATGCCCAACCTGCCGGACGGAGGAGAAGATCCGGAGGGACTGGAAGAAGTTGAACTCCCTGCATTCCACCGTCATGGGACTATCCAGTATTCCCACCGGGTAAGGAGTAAGCAGGCTGCTACGTTGAACCCCTTACCCCACTACAACTGGGCGGAAACGCAAGACAGCGACCCTGCCGTCCGACTGGTGAAGGAGATGCTGACTTGGCCGGAGGCTCGCCTTGAACCAGACGCTCCGGAGGAAGCCAAACAACTATGGGCAGAAAAGAGTCGACTGTTCCTTTACAAAGGGAAGTTGTGCCGCAGAATGGTTAACTCCCGGACGCATGAATTACTCTGGCAAGTAGTGGTGCCACGAAGAGACGCAGCCATGGTGATGGAGGCATACCACGACGGAGCTGGACACTTCGGGTGGAAGAAGCTGGAGTTCCTGCTGCGCGAGCGGTTCCACTGGGTAGGCATGAGGGGAACCATCGAGAAGTGGTGCAGAGACTGTGGCCCGTGCAACCTGAGAAGGAGGGACCGTGCCAGCCAGAAGACTCCCCTGCAGTCCATCGTCACCCGGCAACCGTTGGAACTGGTAGCCTTGGATCATGTAAAACTGACCCCAAGCAGAAGTGGCTACGTCTACGCGTTAACCATCGTGGATCATTACTCCCGGTTTCTGGTTGTCGTCCCCGTCAAGGACTTAACGGCTCAAACAGCAGCTAGAGCCTTCCAGCAGCACTTTTGCCGTCCACACGGGTACCCGGACCAAGTGCTGACGGACCAGGGACCTGCCTTTGAAGCGGAGGTCTTCCAGGAATTCTGCAATCTGTATGGCTGCCGGAAGATAAGGACGACACCCTACCATCCGCAAACTAATGGACTTTGTGAGAAAATGAACCAGGTGGTAATGGATCTTCTAAAAACGTTGCCCCTGGAAGAACGCAGTCTGTGGCCTGAGAAGTTGCCCGATCTGGTGGACCTATACAACCACATCCCGGTAGGTTCCACCAACTGTACCCCGGCTTACCTAATGAGGGCAAGACCTGGTAAGTTACCTGTTGACCTGGAAATGGGAGTCCTGACACCCGAGGACACTTCACCAGAAACAGACTGGGACACAGAGAGGCAGCAGCAGTACCGGAGAGTACAGGAGAGCGTGGAGCGAAGTCTCTGTCAGGCTAGGGAAAGACAAGAGAAAACTTACAACCAGTATGCTCCCGCTGTTCCCCTGGTACCCGGAGAGCAGGTCTTGAAGAGGAAGAGACGGCTCCACAAGTTGGATGACCAGTGGGAGAAGGACCCGTACACCGTACTGCCCTCAAGCCACGAGAACCCGAAGGTTTGTACCATCAGTAAAGACGGAGGGGAAACCACAGCCATTGTATCCCGGGACCACCTGAAGAAGTGTCCCGAACAACTGAGGAACCCTGAAGAGGAACAAGAAGACCATCGACCCGTAGAGGAAAGGGAAGATATGGTTAGTACTGTGCTCGGGGACTTCCCTCGGTCTTGGACTCAAGTCAATGGTGCAGTTGTGGTACCCGTACTCACCTTCCTCCAACCAGCATCCCAAGCACCTACGGAGCAACAGGTAGAGCTGGAAGAACAGCCGGTCCAGGAGGCAGAAGACTCCACACAAGCAGAACAGGAGGATCAACCCTCTGCTTATAGTGAGCCTGCCGTACCCCTAGTGAGACAAAGAGCCGGTAGACAGCTGCCCAGTTTACCCTTGACAGCTCCTACACCCTGTAGTTCAGGGCCAGACAGTCAGCTCCGTAGGTCCACTAGGGCCACTAGAGGCCAGTTACCCGCACGCTGGAGGATTTGAAGTGTATAAATTGTTTTATTTATGTTTATCTGTGTATTGTTGCTTGTGTATAATTTTGTGTTTCCAGTTATTTTTAGGAATCCTTGGTGGATTTACCGAGAATCCTTGTACATAGTTGGAGCGTAACCCAGGATGGACTAGAGACTGTTAAGGACTCGGGGTAGGACAGACCCCTACCTGGTTACGTCTCCCTGTTTTGGTGAAATGGACACCTTGCTTTCTTCAAAGACTGCACCCGGTTACGGACACGCCGTGACCAGCTTTATGTGTTTCCTTATTGTAATGTTATTGTTTATACTTTGTTATGTTACAAAAATATGTTTAGTCCCGGAGTACTAAATTTCACTAGGGGGGAATGTGGCACCCCAGGGGTCTGGTTTTCCACAGTAATGTAATGTTATGTCTGAGAGCAGGTGGGAGGTCCTTTGGTCAGGGATCCTGTGCATGCCACACCTCCTGCCCAGTCTTGGGAGGGGAAGAACTTCCCCTGTATAAACCCTGGGCTGAGGCAGAGTTGGTCAGTCAAGGAGAGTAGAGACAAGAAACAGCAGAAGCAATACTACTACGAGTCGGGGGCTGGCAGCTGCAGAGCTCGCCCTGACTGAGAAGCTTTCTTACCGGACCCGGCGTCCGAGGCTGTGGGGACTAACTCCTACCCAGCAGCAGAAGCCGACCGGCAGGGGATTTCAGGTCCTCAGGCCCAGAAACCCGAAGGCACGGTCACACGCGTGGGACCAGCACCGCCATCGTGGAGCGGAAGCCATTAGAAGGCCCCGAGTCACCGGCCATACGGGTGAGCACCACACGGTACACTCAGGGACGTGGGCTACTTATATCCGCTTCTAGCAAGGTAGCCAGAAGAGTACAGTCAGTTTGGGAGGCCTACAACTCCGCCTGGCCAGGGGAGATCCTATCTGCTCAAGGACTGACCAGGCCCCGTTCACTAGCAAGTACTCCGGGAGGGTCTATCGTTGTTACCAGTAAAGACCCTGAATTACACCGCACCGTCTCTGAGTGGTTCCTGCTACCCCCATCATCCACATCTGCTGCCCTGAGGCCATACCCCTCCCGTTGGGGGTTATACCATCTACGCTGCACCATCCATCCACCGGCCTCAGCGGACTGTCCTGCAGCGGCAGCTCCATAGCTGCATTCAACGGGTGGCGTAGTCGTCCTACATCTACCGCTGTTACATCGCCGCTCAGTTTGACTCCCTGGGCACGGACCGGGTCACCGCCACGAGACTACAACCCTCAAGAGATCCGGCTCCGGGTAAGCTCCCGCGTGCGCAACGCAGCGCGACACAGGCCCAGGGGCGCGTCACAAGCACTAAGGAAAGATAGGAAAACTGTCCCTACAATTGGACTAAGCTGATTCCCTACGATGCAGCGGGGGACCTGTTCCTTGTGAACAGACCCGCCTAAGTCCTCGGCTAGTCTGAACGCAGACCTATAGATATAAGGGAGGGGTCCCTACAAGAACTAAGAACTGGGATATAGTTGGACACCTCCTAGCAGAAATTGTAGCAGAGCAAAGACAAACAAACAAACAAACAGAAGTACTAGTGGTCAAAAGACCAAGCAAACTACAGAGTAAGGTACAAGGCACCTGGCTAGCTTAAGAGTAAATGTAACATTGAAGTCCAGCAAGGCCAGAAGGGCGGAGCTGGATTATATAGGAAGAAAGTCATGTGACCAGCAAAATAGAAAAAAAACTAACAGGAGGGTTCTAACAGTAACCTCATGCTTATTGAACTTTTTCTATTGATTGTTCATAAGTTATACATTTAACTCCTATTATTTTTCTTATGTATGGTACCATTAAGGTTAAAACAAGCCTCCACCAATGACTAGATATTTCTCATATATAGTAATCTACCCCGCACCCTCCATTTGCCCCCCGCTGCCTTCCCTACTCAGATAGGTGTTCCTTTTCCCTTACTTCCAAAATGCCTTCCACCATGGCATGGAGAGTACCCTATCCCCCTATATATATGAACGGAAGGCATTGTTTGGAGCCAATGGGATAAAATCGGTGGCCATCAGGTAGGGTATAGATGATAAATGTATGGTCAATTTTTAGTCCCAGGGTTGAAGGTGGGCTACAAAATAAATACTAGTTTGCGACCCTTTTTATTAAATAATTTAAAGATGCACTAAAAAAGCCACAAAAATGCCCAAAAATTTGCACCCATACTTGCAGTTTTTGGGTAATTTTATATGATTGAGGCCAGCGTTTGGAATATATCCTCAAAATGGCCCACAAAGAACACGCAAAATTTGCGAAAGACTGCCAGAAATGCAAAATGTACAGTTTTCCAGTAAACAAGGGGCAAACAGTAAAACACTCAAAATTCTATAAAACACATTTTTGGTACAGTTTTTGAAGCTAAATTAGGGGATACAAGAGAGAGTAGTATGAGTACCGTATTTTATTTATTCCTTTAGTTTTTGTTTCATCCATTCCTGGCTCAAAAAATGGCAACAAAAAATGTTTGATTCAAGCCTTACAAATAGAGATGAGCGTTGTTCTACTCGAACTGTTCGCCAATCTCAAATTCGAGCTGTTTTGGGCGGTGTTCGAGCCGGTCGGCGAACACGAACAATTTGAGAAAAATTCCGCTGTTCGAGGTTATGTTCGATAACTGTTCGTGCACCAAAATCATAACTGGATTTTTTCTCAGTAATGATGAAAATTAATGTTAATACGCAGTTTGAGTGTACAGCGGGGCGGGGGGAGGGGCAGGGGATGGATCTCTGCAGGAACAATGAAGATCTCCATTTTTTTTTCTCTTTCCCGCATTTGCAGTGGGGAGGTGCAATCTGTCAGCCTATCAGCAGCGCACACACGGAGCGAAGTGCTTTTTTTCACACAAGCAAGGGCATGTGTGATTGGCAGTGTATGTCACATGTCCTTGCCCTATAAGACCAAGCCATTTTCCCCGTCGCCACCATTTTCTCACTGCTGCAGCTGCGTGTTAGACGGCACCGCTGTTGCTGTGTGCGCTATACCTTGTTAATTTCAAGCCAATTTTCGCACAAATATACAGATAGCTTGGGAGTAGGGAATAGTTGTGATTGCAGTCCTTTTAAGGACTAGGTTACAGCATTTCCTACGACTTTTATCAGGCAGGTCTGTGCTCTTAAATAGATAGATTGTGGGAGTAAAGACTAATTGTAATTGGAGTCCTTTTCAGGACTAGGTTACATCAGTTCCTATCAGTTTTTGCCAGGCAGGTCTGTGCCAGTGCTGTGCAAGTTTTTTTCACAGCATTTGGCTGAATCTAGCAAAGCTAATCCTTTTTGGCCTATTGCAGAGTGTGTTAGTCAGTGGAGTAGCCTATCTGTGTTGCAAGATATACCACCTGTGTATAGAATACCAATTTTTTTACTGCACCTAGTGAAGTAAAATCTTTTGGGCATAGCATCATTCTATTAGTCCATCTATACTGACCTCCATCAGGTTGCAAACTGAATATAATTTTTTTCTGCATCTAGCTCTGAAAAAATATTTGGGCTTCTAGCGGTGTGTGGGACTTGGTCTATTAGTCCATCTATACTGACCTCCATCAGGTTGCAAATTAAAAATAATTTTTTTCTGCATCTAGCTCTGAAAAAATATTTGGGCTTCTAGCAGTGTGTGGGACTTGGTCTATTAGTCCATCTATACTGACCTCCATCAGGTTGCAAATTAAAAATAATTTTTTTCTGCATCTAGCTCTGAAAAAATATTTGGGCTTCTAGCAGCGTGTGGGACTTGTTCTATTAGTCCATCTATACTGACCTCCATCAGGTTGCAAATTAAAAATAATTTTTTTCTGCATCTAGCTCTGAAAAAATATTTGGGCTTCTAGCAGTGTGTGGGACTTGGTCTATTAGTCCATCTATACTGACCTCCATCAGGTTGCAAATTAAAAATAATTTTTTTCTGCATCTAGCTCTGAAAAAATATTTGGGCTTCTAGCAGTGTGTGGGACTTGGTCTATTAGTCCATCTATACTGACCTCCATCAGGTTGCAAATTAAAAATAATTTTTTTCTTCATTTATCTCTGAAAAAATATTTGGGCTTCTAGCAGCGTGTGGGACTTGTTCTATTAGTCCATCTATACTGACCTCCATCAGGTTGCAAATTAAAAATAATTTTTTTCTGCATTTAGCTCTGAAAAAATATTTGGGCTTCTAGCAGTGTGTGGGACTTGGTCTATTAATCCATCTATACTAACCTCCATCAGGTTGCAAATTAAAAATAATTTTTTTCTGCATCTAGCTCTGAAAAAATATTTGGGCTTCTAGCAGCGTGTGGGACTTGTTCTATTAGTCCATCTATACTGACCTCCATCAGGTTGCAAATTAAAAATAATTTTTTTCTGCATCTAGCTCTGAAAAAATATTTGGGCTTCTAGCAGTGTGTGGGACTTGGTCTATTAGTCCATCTATACTGACCTCCATCAGGTTGCAAATTAAAAATAATTTTTTTCTGCATCTAGCTCTGAAAAAATATTTGGGCTTCTAGCAGTGTGTGGGACTTGGTCTATTAGTCCATCTATACTGACCTCCATCAGGTTGCAAATTAAAAATAATTTTTTTCTGCATCTAGCTCTGAAAAAATATTTGGGCTTCTAGCAGCGTGTGGGACTTGGTCTATTAGTCCATCTATACTGACCTCCATCAGGTTGCAAATTAAAAATAATTTTTTTCTGCATCTAGCTCTGAAAAAATATTTGGGCTTCTAGCAGTGTGTGGGACTTGGTCTATTAGTCCATCTATACTGACCTCCATCAGGTTGCAAATTAAAAATAATTTTTTTCTGCATCTAGCTCTGAAAAAATATTTGGGCTTCTAGCAGTGTGTGGGACTTGGTCTATTAGTCCATCTATACTGACCTCCATCAGGTTGCAAATTAAAAATAATTTTTTTCTTCATTTATCTCTGAAAAAATATTTGGGCTTCTAGCAGCGTGTGGGACTTGTTCTATTAGTCCATCTATACTGACCTCCATCAGGTTGCAAATTAAAAATATTTTTTTTCTGCATCTAGCCCAGCCAATAGTTTTGGCCTAATACCACAGTTTGGCCACTCAGCTCTGCTCGGTTACCATCCATTGTTTTTTTGTGCAAACAACTCCAGAGTTGTGAATTAGTTAACCACCAAAATGAGTGGAAAAAGGCCTGCTGCTGGTGGAAAGGGGAATAGGCGTGTTGGGAAGGGGAAAAAAGGTTGTGTCCGTGGGGTAGGTGCAGAAGAAAGACCATCTTCCAGCCAAACTAAAATGTCTACTTCTTTTAGCGGACAATGTGATAAGATCCCTTTCTTACGGCCACGCCAATCGCTACAAATTCCAGATGAGGCACAAAAACAGCAGGTGCTTCAACGGATATCAAGTGCTCCTTTAAGTGGGCTCTCCTCCACATCAACTTCAACATCACAAATACTCCAGTCCTCAAAGGTGTCACCCAAATCGCACTTGCTTCCTCACAGCTCCCAAATCTCCAGCTGCCCGTCTGAGTATGAGGTAGAACAGATGGTTGAGTCTGCAGAGCTGTTTACTCATACTATAGCCTGGGAATCAGAGGTCGACTCCAGCGCTTCTGTGAATCCAGACGAGGAAATGATCTGCACTGATGCCCAGAATCTTTATGAGTCGGATCCAGGACCAGACGCAGAAGGTTCTGACCATAATGTAGACCCTCATTCCCAAACTGTAACTCCTGTTGGTGGAGACAATGAGGAAGACGATGATAAGACTCAAATACCTGATTGGAGCGACAACTTTAGTTTTTTGTCAGGGCAGGAACAGGTTGGCTCTGAGGACGACGGGTGTGATAACGCACAGGGTGATGATGATGAGGTCGGAGATCCCACTTACTGTCAACCCACAGTCAGCCAAGAGATGAGGTCAGCAGAGGAGGTGGAGGAAGATGCTAGTGACGACGAGGTCAGGTTGCGCCTTCCTGGACAGAGACGTAGTACTGGAAGCACGTCAACAACTGCATCCTCAAACACAACTCTGCCTCTCACCACAAGTCGTGGTGGCTCTTCAGGTCGCATGGGTGCTAAGCCTTGCATAGCCTGGGCATTTTTTCAGATCGATAAAGATGACCCAACTCGTGTTATCTGTAACATTTGTCAGCAAAAGCTAAGTAGAGGCCAAAAAATACATAGTTTGAGTACTTCATGCATGAACCGGCACATGGACATGAAGCATAAGTTGCAGTGGGAAGCTCAGTGTGCTACAATGCGGCCTAGCCGGCCGGGCCAATCACCGTCTGCCATATCTTGTGCATCCGCGGCCTCTTCATCCTCTGTGACTGGGGGGACAGCAGTCACACCTGTTTTGGGGCGCAGACCTGCCACCTCTTTACCCGCAACAGCCAGCGTGATTGGCAGGTCATCATTTTCTTTGGAGGTGGTAACACCAGCTGGTGTTGAGCGCTGTCCGACATCAATAGCACCACCTTTGGATCAAGGCAACCTAACATGTCCGCCTGCATCTTCCTCACAGACCGGCAGTTTGCCGGGGACACCCTTATCAACCCCGTCTAAGCACAATAGCCAGCCCTCGGTCCCTCAGATGTGGACAAGTAAAAGACCATTTCCTCCTAGCCATGAGAAAGCTAAGAGGTTGAATTTCACCATCTGCAAGCTCTTGGCTACAGAAATGCTGCCTCTCCGCCTGGTGGACACAGAGGATTTTCGAGACCTTATGTCCGTCGCAGTGCCCCAGTACCAGATGCCCAGTCGGCACTACTTCTCAAAGAAAGGTGTGCCTGCGCTCAACCAGCATGTCGCACACAACATCACCGCTTCTTTGAGAAACTCTGTGTGTGACAGGGTGCATTTCACCACAGACACTTGGACGAGTAGGCATGGACAGGGGCGTTACATGTCGCTGACTGGGCACTGGGTAACTATGGTGACAGCAGGACAAGGGGCTGCTGTCCAAGTCTTGCCGTCCCCACGAGTTGTGCGTCAATCCTCTTTATGTCAAAGTTCCTCCACTGCTTCTGCCTCCTCAACCTCCTCTCGGTCTTCCACCTGCACCCAAAGCCTGTCTGGTCATGCCACAAGCTTTCTAACTGCGCAGAAGGGATCCTGCACACCTCCTTACTATGCTGGCAGTAGGGCTCAACGTCATCAGGCGGTTTTTACATTGAAATGTCCGGGAAATGTGAGTCACACAGCTGAGGAGTTGTGGTCAGCTCTGGAGAACCAATTTCATGAATGGTTGTCTCCACTGGACCTGAAACCAGGGAAGGCCGTGTGCGACAATGCTGCAAACCTGGGTGCGGCCCTTCGCCGGGGCAATGTCACACACGTGCCTTGTATGGCTCACGTGTTGAACCTGGTTGTCCAGCAATTTTTAGCCCACTATCCCAGACTAGATGGCCTTCTGCAGAGGGCACGGTCGCTGTGTGCTCACTTCCGCCGTTCGCATCCCGCAGCTCAGCGACTTACATCTCTACAGAAGTCGTTGGGCCTGCCACTTCACCGGCTAAAATGCGATGTGCCTACCCGGTGGAATTCAACTCTGCACATGTTGCAGCGACTGTGGCAGCACCGACAAGCCCTGGTGCAATACGTTCTGACGTATAGCCTGGGCCAACGAGATTCAGAGGTGGGGCAAATCACGCTGGAGGAGTGGTCTCAGATCAGGAACCTATGCACCCTTCTGCACAGTTTTGAAATGGCGACGAAGATGTTTAGTGCTGACGATGCCATTATCAGCATGACTATTCCGGTGATTTACATGCTGGAGCACATGTTAAACAGAATTCGGAGTCAGGTGGTGGCACAAGAGGAGGTGGAGGAAGTAGAGGAGGAGGAGTTGTATGCGGAAGGGCTAACATCTGCAAGGTCCAGACGGTCGGCAGCACCAAGGCGGCAGGCATGTGAGGGTGGGGGAGATGGTTTTACCAGGGCGCATGGTAGCAGCCAAACTAGTGAGGAAGGTGCAGGAGCCCAGGAAGAAGTGGAGGACGAACTGATGGAAGACTCATCAGATGAGGGAGACCTTGATCACATTTCTGTTGTGCGAGGTTGGGGGGAGAGGACAGAGGAAGGAAGCATGATTGTTACCTCGCCACCAACACAACAGGGACTTGGTGCTCCTGGATGCGCAACACACATGAGTGCCTTCTTGCTGCACTACCTGCAACATGACCCTCGAATTGTGAGAATTAGAAATAATCCTGACTACTGGGTTGCCACACTGTTAGATCCCCGGTACAAAAGTAAATTTGCAGAAATTATTCCTGCCATAGAAAGGGATGCACGCATGCAGGAGTATCAGCAGAGACTGTTGCAGAATCTTACATGTGCTTTTCCACAAAATACCAGTGGTGCACGTAGTGAATCTCACAGTTCCAACTTGCCAACCGTGGGACCGTCAAGTGTTCAGCACTCAAACCGTAACAGAACCACAGTATCTGCTGGTAACATCAATTTTGCGGAATCATTTCACCACTTTTTTAGCCCATCCTTTGCAAGGCCACAGGAGACAAGAAGTCTGACACATAGTCAACGCCTAGAGACGATGGTACAGGAGTATCTCCAAGTAAACATTGAAGCCACGACTGTGTCACTGGACCCTTGCTCTTTTTGGGCTTCCAATCTGGATAAATGGCCGGAGCTAGCCACTTACGCCTTGGAGATCTTGTCATGCCCCGCAGCCAGCGTTCTGTCTGAACGTGTGTTCAGCGCTGCTGGTGGTGTGCTGACAGATAAGCGCACGCGGCTCTCCACTGATAATGTAGACAGACTCACGTTCATAAAGATGAACAAATCATGGATCCGAAACGACTTTTCTACCCCTGTGTCATCCTGGGGAGAGTAAAAGCTTGATGATTGGTTAAAATCACCCTACCAACCGTTTTAAGCTTTCAAATTACTAATCATGTTTATCTGTATCTTGACTGGAAAATAATTTGGGCTTTGTAGCAGTGTGCAGCACTGATCCTATTAGGCCATCTATAATAAGCTTCACCAGATTTAAAATTAAAAATAATTTTTAGCTGCATCTAGCCCGGAAAATAATTTTGGGGCTCCGAGATGCGCAAGACACATAAGTGCCTTCTTGCTGCACTACCTGCAGCATGACCCTCATATTGTCAGAATTCGAAGTAATCATGACTACTGGGTTGCCACACTCTTAGATCCCCCAAACTTTTCGATCAACCTTTTCATTTTAATAAAGACCAAAAAAATGGTCATTTTTGAAATTATAAGCATTAGCAGGTTGTTAGAAACTGAAATCAAACAGTTTTCAACTCAAAACTTTATTCTAGGTGATGTTACATTTTCACATAGGACCCCTTGTTCGAAAGGAGCTTCTGAACTCTCTCGTCCATTGAATTTGTCAGGTTTTGGATGGTTTCTGCTTCAATTGTTTTGCATGAGGACAGAATACCCTCCCAGAGCTGTTGCTTAGATGTGAACTGCCTCCCGCCATCATAGACACTCCTTTTAATGATGCTCCAAAGGTTCTGAATGGGGTAGAGGTCAGGGGAGCATGGGGGTCACACCATAAGTTTGTCCCCTTTTATGCCCATATCAGCCAGAGATGCAGATGTTTTATGTGCAGCATGAGATGGTGCATTATCATGCAGAAAAATGATCTTGCTGTGAAATACACGGTTCTTCTTCTTGAACCATGGCAGGAAGTGCTGTTTGAGAAAATCCACATACATTATGGAGTTCATCTTTAGCGCCTTCAGGGATCCTAAAGGGGCCGACAATCTCTCTCCCCATGATTCCAGCCCAAAACATTACTCCACCTCCTCCTTGTTGGCGCTGTAGCCGTGTTTGCGTGGGGTGTCCATCAACCAGCCATCCTCCACTCCATTCATCTGGACCATCGAGCGCTGCACGGCACTCATCCGTGAACAAAACAGTTTTGAAATCAGTCTTCATGTAATGTTTGGCCCACTGGAGCCGTTTCTGCTTGTGTGAAGTGGATAGAGGAGGTCGACAGGATGGCATATGCACAGCTGCAAACCTCTGAAGGACCCTGCATCTTGTTGTTCGGGGGACGTTGGAGGCACAAGCAGCTTCAAAAACTTGTCTGCTGCTATGACAAGGCTTTTTTGCCGCTGCTGTTTCAACCTGACGTAATTGCCTGTAGGAAAGAGTCCTCAATTTGCCCTTATCAGCACGCACACGTGTGTACTGTGAATCAGCTACATACTTCTTGATTGCCAAGACACTTCATCCTGATCATCGCACAATGTTGATTGTAGTCATGCCTTGACCTAAACACTCCACAATTTGTTGCTTCTCAGCAGCCGACACATCCTTTTTCTTTCCCATTTTGGCAGAAAATGTAGGCTGCTTAATAATGTGAGAGAGCCTTCTTAAGTAGTCTTGCCTTTCATTGGACACACCTGCCAAACTAATTAGCACAGGTGTCTGCAATTGCTTACAGTGATATAAAGAGCCCTGACACACATCACCATCAATGAGTTTAACTGACAAACAAACAAATTCTTCCCTTATCACTCCTAAACACTTTTTGCATAATAATTTGGAACGCGGTGTACATGTGCTTTTCCACAAAACACCAGTGGTTCACGTAGTGAATCTTACAGTTCTAACTTGCCAACCGTGGTCTGTATGGAATTGTTCAATAAAGGGCCCAAAATTAAGATAACATAGATGGGAGAGGTCTCTATGAATAGGAATTCCTAAGTATTTGATACCCTGTGAGGGCCAGGCAAAGGGAAAGTTGGACTGGATGGAATCCTATATGGATTTAGGGAGGGAGACATCGAGGGCCTCAGACTTCGCTGCATTGATTTTAAAATTTTACCATGTAACAAAGTGATCTATTTCAGCCATAACAGCAGGGATGGATATATGTGATTGAGTGATATATACTAGGACATCATCAGCAAATAGAGAGCACTTGTACTCGGTGCCTCCCACCTCAATCCACCTAATATTGGGGTTATGGCGAATTGATGAGAGCAGGTGCTCCGTCACTAGGATGTATAAGAGAGGGGACAGAGGACATCCCTGCCTTGTCCCATTGGTGATTGTGAAAGGTGATGAAAATGTTCTGATGCACCCCCTGGGCCTTGGGACACCCGGAGCCGGACACTTTTTGGTGGATGCTGGTGGTTGTAGTCTTCGTGGCGGCGATCCGGTTCCGTGGCTCAGGGCGGTCAAACCAGTGGCGGAACTATTTATGTGGTTTTGATGTTTAAATGTCCGACTACGCCACCCGTGGATTGCGGTCAGAGTGAACCGCCGCTACAGGGCAGACCGCTAAGGCTGGTGTTGTGGGTGCAGCAGAGCGTAGCATAACTCCCCACGGGAGGAGTATAGCCTCAGGGCAGTGTATGCGGAGGATGGGGGTGATGGTGCAGGGCAGCAGCAGTAACGACACGGAGTCAGTGATGCAGTTCAGGGCCTTTACTCACAGTTCTTATTATCCAGACCACGTCTGCAGGTAACGGCTGCCCACGTCGTACTGTGCTCACCAGGTGAGGGGCTCAGACAACTCCCAGATAACTTTGGAGCGCTTCACAGGACCCCCTTTGTGTGTCCTTTGTCTGGCCTTTCTTACCAACACTTCTGTCCGGCTGCCTCGGGCCTCCTCTTGGTAAACTTGGCGCCAGTTTCCCTGACCCTATGTGGTGCCTTCCTAGCGGGTGGAGCAAGGGGCTGCGCCACATAAAATGTCAGAGCCTCCGGTTTCTAGCTGAGGGTCGTTTCCTGCCTCCACTAGTTCGGGGACCGGTCTCCCCCTTTGGCCTGACCCCTCCACGCAGGTGGATTCGGGCGTGCGGTGGCGACTCGCCCGTCCGCACCCCTGGGATCCCTTCATTCCTCGTTCCTGGAGCCTTCTCCGCTCCTCTTCCTTCCTTCTCCCTCTTGCAGGCCTGGGCCTCTGTTACTAGGCCCGCCTCCGGAGCAGAGCTCATGCAGAGCCCCTGCTCCCTGCCACTTCTGCTCAGACTTCTCTGCACTGAACTAAGATGGTGCCCACCTTTTATACTCCCTTCTCAATGCACCCAGGAACTGCTTCCTCCCTGCTCCTGCACTGCAGGGTTCCCCTTCCTCAGTGTTCCCTCCCCCCACTCCAGCCAGGGACAGGGACTGTCGTGCCCATCTCAGGGGCATATTGGTCGCCCTGCCCCACGGCAATGTGGTGTAATGCATGCAGGTGTCGGGTCCTGATCCACACTCCATCCTTATCTGAGAGTGAGATATCACACCTCTGGGTGAGGTGCAATACGTCTGTAGCAACCGAGCCCTCGGTGCTACAGTTCCATTTATCTTCAGCCTAGGTGACGTATTGTGATACAGGGCCGTGATTTTGGCTATAAAAGGGTCCCCTAGACCCCTACCCCAAGCTTTTTAAGAGAATCATATATGGCGTGCCAGGAGACTCTATGGAATGCTTTCTCAGCATCCAACGAGAGTATCTACTTACAAATTTTTAACTGCATCTAGCCCAGGAAATACTTTGTGCCTAGTAGCAGTGTCTGCTAGTCAGCGGATTATCCCGGCTGTTAAGCAAGCTACACCACCTGTAGTTTGGACACTTAATTTTTTCAAAGGAAATGCTTCGGGACCACGGGATACTTAGTGAAGAGCATCAGGAGGCACCCCAAGGCATAGGGGCTGGGACTGGCACTAGGATGCCTTGCGGTGGACAGCCGAGCTCGATCCTTATAAAAGCTTTTTAACTGCAGCAGCTTTAGTGGACGCTACTGGAGCTGGAATTACGCGGCTGCTGGCATGAGACTTGCCCTCCAATAGATCCTTGTAAATGGATTTAAAGTGTATTCATTCAAATTAGAGGGACAATTTAAATTAAAAAGCTTAGAGCTGCCTCCACCACAGGGGGGCTCTCTCGACCCACCAGCGGACAGGCACCAGTATTGGGAGAGGGGGGCTGGCCGTCAGGGTTCACCGCGGCTCTGGCACAAACCCGGCGACACGGAGGTGGCACGGGCAGGAGCGGACTGGCCGTCTCGGCTTCTCACTTTTTGGATTTTAGAAGGGCATGACATGCCTATATCTGTGTCTCCCCCTCCTTTTACTCCTCCACCTCTTTTCTTTTCGCATGACTATATGTACTTGTCACTTTTCCATGTGTTAGTTGTGTCTTCTGAGCAGTTTGTCAGCTTTTGGACACCTTTGAAGGTGTTTTCTATGTGTTTCTATGTGTTTTTGTTTGCCTGCCATTGGTTTTAACGGTGTTCGAAGGTGTTCGACGAACAGTTCGACGAACAGTTCGGCGAACACACGGGTGTTCGACGAACCGAACCGAACTCGAACACTACGGGGGTGGCTCAACACTACTTACAAATAAAAAACTATTCTATGAAATCAGATCTGCCGGAAAATCAGTTGTTAACTTGTGCATTGATGACATCATTACAGTAAGATTTACTCACCCTTTGGAATATATTTTAGTTTCTGTGATTGTCCCAATCGTTGGAATGAAACTTGCAAAAATCCATGTGATCGCGAAAAAGTAACCCAATTTGGATAAACGGAAAGGATATTTCTGCCACGTGTGATCCACCCTAATAAAAGAGTGTATTTTGTGGCAAACCACTCTCAGAAGCTTCCACGATACCGATCAGCACACACTTGCCTGAACTTTGGCTACAGATGTAGACTACATGCACTTCCGGACTCCCAACTGTCACCACATCTTGTCTCAAAATTCTATAAAATATTACAAATAAAAAAAATGTTGCCCCTCTTGCACCACTTCTGGCCAGAATGAAGTCTTTTATTGTAAATAAAATTCCACACTGTTTTAATCATTTATTTAAAAATAAAAAACACAGTATACTCACCTAACACCTAATCCCCGATGCCCTAGTCTTCTGTTAGAAACCAAAAATAAAAAACAACCATATCCCTCACCTGTCCACTGTGATGACAATCCAGAGTATCCCACGACGATCTGGGTCACTTCTACAGCTGTCACACCAGCAATCAATGGTGTGACTGTTATAGAGGACAGCACTGTATACATTGACAGGAGTGTAATCACTCCTGTCAGTGTATACAGCTGAGCTGCTGGGACTGAGGTCACTTGAGTTCATCAGCTGAAGATCAGCTGACAAGCTCTGGTGACCTCACTTACTGCATCAGTGTTGCGTGGGAAAATTCTCATGCAGCACCGATGTCATAAGTGATGTCACTGGAGATGATATTCAGCTGATGAACTCAAGTGACCTCACTCCCGCAGCTCAGCGGCATAGACTGCCGGGAGTTATCGCGCTTCTGTCAGTGTATAGAGTGCTGCCGGGTGATCGGATCGCCGTGGGACATCATTGACTTAAATTGAGTCAGTCAAATATGCAGCAAACATCTGTACCAAATACGCAAATATATTTATACCTGCGTTTTTGCTGCGGATTTGACTGACTCAATTCAAGTCAATGGGTGAAAAACGCTGCAAAAACACACAAAGAATGGACATGCTGCAGATTTAAATGCAATGCAAACCTTGACAGGAAAATTCCTGATTATGTGCACAGCACTTCAGGATTGTCATTGCATTAGTTGGCACACGGATTACCTAGCGTTTTTGGCCCATTTCCTTGTGGAAAAAACTTTGCAAAAACGCACCAAAAATGCACGGTGTGTGTGGCACCCCAGGGGTCTGGTTTCCACAGTAACAGCAATGTTATGTCTGAGAGCAGGTGGGAGGTCTCTTGGTCAGGAATCCTATGCATGCCACACCTCCTGCCCAGTCCTGGGAGGGGAAGAACTTCCCCTATATAAACCTGGGGCTGAGGCAGGGTTAGAGAGTTCAGAGGGAGAGTTCAGCCAGGAGGGCTGACAGGGAGCTGTGGCTCCGGCTGGGCCCAGCTCCTGGGCCATGCCAGAAGTAGAGACAGAGAAGAGAAGCAGCTATGGGAAGAAACAACAGGAGCTCTGTGGGAGCAGTGTTACAAGGAGTCAGGGGCTGGCAGCTGCAGAGCTCGCCCTGACTGAGAAGATTTCTTACCGGACCCGGAGTCCGAGGCTGTGGGGACTAACTCCTACCCAGCAGCAGAATCCGTCAGGCAGGGGATTTCAGGTCCTCTGGCCAAGAAACCCGAAGGCACGGTCACACGCATGGGACCAGCACCGCCGTCGTGGAGCGGAAGCTACTAGAAGGCCCCGAGTCACCGGCCATACGGGTGAGCACCACACGGTACACTCAGGGACGTGGGCTACTTATACCCGCCTCTAGCAAGGTAGCCAGAAGAGTACAGTTAGTTTGGGAGGCCTACAACTCCGCCTGGCCAGGGGAGATCCCATCTGCTCAAGGACTGACCAGGCCCCAATCGCTAGCCAGTACTCCGGGAGGGTCTATCTTTGTCACCAGTAAAGACCCTGAACTACACCGTACCATCTCCGAGTGGTTCCTGCTACCCCCATCATCCACGTCGGCTGCCCTGAGGCCATACCCCTCCCGTTGGGGGTTATACCATCCCCGCTGCACCATCCTTCCTCCGGCCTCAGCGGTCTGCTCTGCAGCGGCAGCTCCAAAGCTGCATTCAACGAGTGGCGTAGTCATCCAACATCTACCGCTGATACAGCGCCACTTAGTCTGACTCCCTGGGCACGGACCGGATCACCGCCACGAGACTACAACCCTCAAAAGATCCGGCTCCGGGTAAGCTCCCGCGTGCGCAACGCTGCGCGACACAGGCCCAGGGGTGCGTCAGCTTTTGGCGTAGTCGGCAGGATCTCGTGCCCGCAACCACCGGGTACTGCGTGCCTGAAAAAGACTGTTCAAACTTACCAGTGGTGAAGATTCCCGCCATCCGGCGCCATCTTCTGTCTTCTTCCCGCCATCCGCGAAGTTTTCCCGCCATCCGGCGCCATCTTCTGCCTTCTTCCCGCCATCCGTGGAGTTTTCCCGCCGTTGGACGCCATCTTGAAGACGCCGCGCGGGAAGAAGAGGGGCGTGGACTCCGAAAGCGCGCGAGAACTGAAGCCCCGCCTCACGTCCGGACGTTGCGTAAGGTCCTGGAAGGAGCCCAGCAGACGCCGACGTCACAGGAGCGCGACGGAAGGTCCTCAACCCTGACGATCCACTGCGGAGCCGCGGCCTACGGAAGAGGATCATTGCAAGGTAGGCCACGGTCCACTAGGGGGGAGAAGGATGCCGGATACGGAGGAGAGCTTCACCGCTTCAACCCCCGCCAGCGCCACCGCTGTTGCGGTCATGCCTTTCACCATGCCCTATATCCCGGGGGCAGCCTGGCTACCCCAGTACTCAGGGGAGTCACATACCCTGCATGACTTTAGAGAAAAGCTGGATAGCCTCTTCCAGGTGTACCCCCTCACAGAAGAGCAAAAAGTGAGCATCCTGGTGGCCCAATTAACTGGGGCAGCCCAAAGGGAGGTAAAGTCCTGGCCACCTGGGAGGAGGACTGTCGCAGAGATACTAACCCAGCTAACCGAGGAGGAGCTGCAGTACTACCAATACGAGGAAAGCCAAGAGGACCCGGACGGGTCTGAGGACTACCCTCAGGAGGGAGCACAAAGAGGACATAGCTACTGAAGGGAAGTAGCGTGAATAAAGAGCTGTAAATAGTTACCCGTAAGGGTACAAGGACTGCTGCTAATTAAAATATGGTCCCCGTTGGGATTAGTGAATTGTTCCCCATGTGCCCCTATCTTAAACCAGGCTGAGGACTGTGAGCAGCCATTCCTTATCCCCACTGGCCGAGGACTGAGAGCGGCCATATCCTGTAAATAATTATGTGTTTCTAGTAATTTATGGGAGTCTTTGGTGGATTTACCGGGAATCCTTTGTACATGGTTGGAGCGTAACCCAGGAATGGACTAAAGACTGTTAAGGACTCGGGGCAGGACAGACCCCTACCTGGTTACGTCTCCCTGTTTTGGTGAAATGGACACCTTACTTTTCTTCAAAGACTGCACCCGGTTGCGGACACGCCGTAACCATCTTTATGTGTTTTTCTTATTGTATTATTATTGTTTATACCTTGTTATGTTTTTCTAAAAATATGTTTAGTCCCGGAGTACTAAATTTCACTAGGGGGGAATGTGGCACCCCAGGGGTCTGGATTCCACAGTAACAGCAATGTTATGTCTGAGAGCAGGTGGGAGGTCTCTTGGTCAGGAATCCTATGCATGCCACACCTCCTGCCCAGTCCTGGGAGGGGAAGAACTTCCCCTATATAAACCTGGGGCTGAGGCAGGGTTAGAGAGTTCAGAGGGAGAGTTCAGCCAGGAGGGCTGACAGGGAGCTGTGGCTCCGGCTGGGCCCAGCTCCTGGGCCATGCCAGAAGTAGAGACAGAGAAGAGAAGCAGCTATGGGAAGAAACAACAGGAGCTCTGTGGGAGCAGTGTTACAAGGAGTCAGGGGCTGGCAGCTGCAGAGCTCGCCCTGACTGAGAAGATTTCTTACCGGACCCGGAGTCCGAGGCTGTGGGGACTAACTCCTACCCAGCAGCAGAATCCGTCAGGCAGGGGATTTCAGGTCCTCTGGCCAAGAAACCCGAAGGCACGGTCACACGCATGGGACCAGCACCGCCGTCGTGGAGCGGAAGCTACTAGAAGGCCCCGAGTCACCGGCCATACGGGTGAGCACCACACGGTACACTCAGGGACGTGGGCTACTTATACCCGCCTCTAGCAAGGTAGCCAGAAGAGTACAGTTAGTTTGGGAGGCCTACAACTCCGCCTGGCCAGGGGAGATCCCATCTGCTCAAGGACTGACCAGGCCCCAATCGCTAGCCAGTACTCCGGGAGGGTCTATCTTTGTCACCAGTAAAGACCCTGAACTACACCGTACCGTCTCCGAGTGGTTCCTGCTACCCCCATCATCCACGTCGGCTGCCCTGAGGCCATACCCCTCCCGTTGGGGGTTATACCATCCCCACTGCACCATCCTTCCACCGGCCTCAGCGGTCTGCTCTGCAGCGGCAGCTCCAAAGCTGCATTCAACGGGTGGCGTAGTCATCCAACATCTACCGCTGATACAGCGCCACTTAGTCTGACTCCCTGGGCACGGACCGGATCACCGCCACGAGACTACAACCCTCAAAAGATCCGGCTCCGGGTAAGCTCCCGCGTGCGCAACGCTGTGCGACACAGGCCCAGGGGTGCGTCAGTGTGCACATAGCCTAAATGTACATGTGGCAATATACAAACACGGTAATGTGTATGGGCTTTGCAATATGAGTATGCCCCACAAATATATACATTATATATACCAAAGCAATGAACTGCATACATAAGTTACCAGCATCTAGTATCAACTAATAATTTCTGGTCGGATTGAATTTCCTAATTTTAAGACTAAATCTGTCAGTAGGATCAACCCTCCTAAACCGTTTATATGGGCATGCAAATCACAGGAAGCTGAATAAAATGATACCTTCATATCTGTCGATGTCTTATTCCAGAGAAATCCACATTTTTCTTAATAAGTAAATGAGCTGTTAAGATCTATGGGCCGGACATAGATCTCCTGGAGAATCTTCCTCCAGAGCTTATTGTAAATGAAGGGAGGTGTTACCAGTGTGAGACATGCAGATCAGGAGACCAGACTGTCAGTCATTACATGTCTCTCACTGGTAACGCCCCCTTTCATTTACAACAAGCTCTGGAGGCAGATTCTCGGGGAGATCTATGTCCGGCCCATAGATCTTAACAGCTCATTTACATATTAAGAAAAATGTGGATTTCTCTGGAATAAAACATCGGATCGCAGATATCAAGATATCATTTTATTCAGCTTCCCATGACCTACATGACCATATAGACGGCTTAGGAGGGTTAATCCTACTGACAGATGCCTTTTAAATAGGGCATTTCACTGGATTTTTTCAATATAAACTGAGTACTCCCTCCAATTGTTGCTGCTCCAACGATTCACTAACAATTTCTTCTGTGCCCCTCTGTTCCAAAGTTATCACTCCAAGTAAGAAAGATGCACATTTTCTATTCAACCAACTGGGCATATACTTCAGAACTTCTCTGTGGACGGTCAATTAAAACACAGAGACGCCCATCGAAAATTTGAATCTCTATTACTCGGGGGCATAACTTTGGAACGGTGGAGCACAGAGGACAAAAGAAACTGTTCCAGAATCAGTCGAGCAACAGTAATTAGAGAGAAATACTCAGAATAAATAAAAAAGAGTCTACAATCTATTTTTACTTGTCAGGAAGAAATATCTGTTAAGCCCAGTCTCCCGAGTATGTTTTTTTTCTTATACGTTTTTTTTTTCACTGGGCCGGACCCATTTTTGTTCATGTGTCAATTTTTTAAATCCTTGTTGAATGCGTTTTTCTCGCAAGAAGACAACAAATTCTTAGGTTCTCCAACCTATTAAACAGTAAAATATGGAAAGTACTCGGATGATGACTATGAGTTATCCATTTTTTTATTGGAACCATTGACTTGCATTGGCAATATCAATATAAGGCAGCATGGTGGCTCAGTGGTTAACACTGATGCTTTGCAGCACTGGGGTCCTGGGTTCAAATCCCACCAAGGACAACATCTGCAAGGAGTTTGTATGTTCTCCCCGTGTTTGTGTGGGTTTCCTCCGGGTTCTCCAGTTTCCTCCAACATTCCAAAGACGTACTGATAGGGAATCTAGATTGTGAGCCCCAATGGGGACTGTGGATATAATATCTGTAAAGCGCTGTGAAATTAATGGCACTATATAAATGAGTAAAATAAATAAATAATTATTGATCCACAACACATATCAAATTTTGACAAAGCATTAATTGTATAGGATCGCTGATCAGCTCCTACTGATTTTTATATCTTTTTCTATATTATGAATGAGTATAGAGAAAAATCATGACATTTATAGGAACTGATGTCTTTCTAATTGCTCTAAGGTCGCATGCTACGACAGTTAGTAGGGAATTAATTGGATACAACACTTGCTATTACACAGGGTGATTTCTCATTGTTCTTTATTAATTACTTTCTTATTAACATGTTCTCATCACACATAACGCAGCCTTGAACCTATTAACACATTTGCCTCTTTCTCTCCGGCTGCAAGAATTTCTATATGTGCCTAATAGGTAATTCATCACAAGATGCCTTATGTGCAGTTATAATATGTGATCATTTCATTAGTTAACCCCTTCTTGTCTTGAATTATTTAACCATTTAGACCACTGTTTAATGTCCAATAAATCCCTCTGAGCTCAACATAAGTCCAAATTTAAAGTGTTTAACCAAGAACTGATTCTTATGAGTAGATTGCTACCAACCAAAATCTCTGGATTAGGCTTTGTTTTTCTTGGAGCTGTTTTTATTTTTTACTTTTTTTTTTCGCAATTATTGCAAAATCATTGCAAGCGCCAACATTTTTCAGAAACCATAATATTTATGCAATAATCATGGGAAAAAAAGTACAAAACCTGCATGGATAACTGTAACAATAGTCTGACCCTAAAGATGGTGTGACAACACAGCTTCTAATCTTAATTAACTAGCCAGACTTCTAGATTTGTTAGGCCAGGAGAAATACACTATTGGGTTTGTGTTGACTTTTGAATGCATGTGTTTTTCTTTGGTGGGTCAAGAAGGACAGACTAGTATTTGTATAACCCTAAATGTTGACTTGTCTTGGTCTGTGAACAATGAATGTTTGCTAAATATGTTGATTGACCAGTGTGTGGACCCTGTGGCTTGGTGACTCGTAGAGCACAGGAATATAAGTTATGCAAATTGATTATATGCTGAAACAATGAGACATGAGCCCTGCACCTTCCGTCCTGACTTTGAATGATGACCTGAGCCACAGATGTACATAAAAACAGGGATTTCTATTGTGCTGCTAAGAGAATCAAAGAGATTCTTCGGGACAGTAGTTTGGTAACATGGCTCCATCCAGAGACACAGATTTGGATTCTACAGGATTCCAGCCTAAGGGTATACGGCCCTGGCTGGAAGGATACAGATCTGCACCATTGACCATCAGAGAACCCATGGATACATTTGGGGAAACCAGATTGGGACAATGAGGTCATCTGGCCCCATAGATATGTTGTTTGGGGTTGCCAGGTTGGGACCATCTGGTTACTTGGAACACATGGAGACACTCGGAGAAAGCCAGGTTGGGACAATAAGGTCGCCTGGAACCCATTGAGTTGTTTGGAGAGGCCAGGGTGGGACCCTTGATGGACTGCTAGCTTCCTAAGCTTGCCTCTACCTCCTCTCTGTGGGTGCCCGCCAAAAGCGGGGGGATCACTGATTGGCCCTGAAAATCCCAAAGTCGCAGTTGCTCTATTCCCAGTGGGTCAGCGGAAGGGTGAGACTGTGTAATTTTTCACCATCTTGGGTATTAGCTGGGACTGTTCTATGTGTTTATTGTCTGTTTGGTGGTTCAATAAAATATTGCCACACTGTTTTACCGTCACCTTGTGTTGTCTTAGTATTATGCCCACGGAAGACCACAGGTCTTCACAGATTATTGTAAGAAATGCCTGCCAGAGGTTGTTTCTGACAAAGGGGGCAATAACCACAGACAAAAGTTTGACCACTACCCATGCATGCTTTTACATCATCCATTAGGGGTCAGTGCGCTGTCAAGTCCCAAAGTCTAGACGGTATTGCAGTTTTTTAGCGTTGGGCAATGAATGGAGACTAATAATGTTTGTGTCCGATCATTCAACTCCTTAGATGCGGGGGTCTCTAGCGACTGCGGCATTATTGGCTTTATTCACACATCATTATTTGATCAATATTTTATTGTATAAGCTAAAATCAGGAGTGTATTCCTATAGGCAGAAAAACTATAATTGAAAGATCCACACATCGTCTGTGTTTTAAAGTCACTCCTGCTTTTCACTTAAAGGGAATCTGTTGGTAGGTTTTTGCTATTTAATCTGAGAGCTGCATGATGTAGAGGCTGAGACCCTGATTCCAGCAAAATATCACTTACAGCGTTGCTTGGTGCAGTTTTTATAAAATCCCTGTTTTCTCTGCTATAAATGTAACAGTACTAAGAAAGCTGAGCTGTATATAACCCCGCCTACACCCCTGATAGGCTACTTTCTGTGTACACTGTCAGCAAGCTGCCCTTCAGTGGTGGGGGCGCGGTTACACAGATTAACCTGATTGGCCTGCACGTGACACCTAGTCCTGCAGTGATAATCTTTGCTAATAAAGCACTGATTGTATTGAAACTACAGCACACAGCCTAATAAGTGACACATCCTTGGAATTAGTATCTCTTCCCTTACATTATACTGTTTTCAGATTAATAAGCAAAAACCTCTAGACAGATTCCCTTTACAATACTGATGAAATATTGACGTAAAATATAATGACATAATATACTGATTAAGATTAGGTACAGATGAGCATTTTAAAATAGTCCCTTTTTCATCCAGAAAAAAAAGAACAATTTTTATATCTGTATTGTCATCCGTATGTCTAGTTTTACATTTGTTGGATATCTGTTTTATACATCAACTGTCTGAATAATAATAATGGGTGGAAAGCAGCTTTCTATGTTAATAATTGCAATGGATCTGTAAAATATGGATGGATGGCTGGATGACTGGACAGGTGGAGTCCATAAGGCATATGTATTTTTAATGAACCCACTGTGTTTAATCTGTGAGTCCAATCAGTCTAGTGCATTAATTGGATCAGACTAGTGCATTAATTGGCTCAGACTAGTGCATTAATTGGAGCAGACTAGTGCATTAATTTGATCTGACTAGTGCATTAATTGGAGCAGACTAGTGCATTAATTTGATCTGACTAGTGCATTAATGCTATTAAATACACTACGACCATTATAAATATAAATGCTTACTGGAACTACCTCATTGACTTGCATTGGTCCGTGTCTGAATATTATTCAATTATATACGGACAGCACACAGAAAATATGTATGCAAATCGGATAGCATACGGACAGCACACAGAGCAATGCACGTCAGTGGGGTAGTTCCTTATCTGTATATACAGTCTGAATTAATATTAAACATTATTTCTGTAAACTTTTCGTGGGGTGTCCTTACTTTTCCACTTGACTGTACCTGGTCTGTTGCTTCTTTACTTAGTTCCTCTCCCCTTATTTGGTGATTTCGTGCCCCTTCTCCCCATACTGTGTCCTCCATGAAGACAATGATCCCACACAAAGATCTTTCCTTCCTTTCCCTACCTGCCATATGTAGCTCATGTGCAAATAAAAATATTCCTTCTAGTTACTGTATACATTTCCTTTCTTACATCTCTAGTAGTAATAAAAAGGTTTTGGTATGCACAGTCATAAAGCCAGTGGTGTCATTACTCCCAGCTGTGAGAATGCAGACTGCGGCATTCATTATCATCATCGTGTGTATACAGCAGTGTGGGCAGCATACATATTTAAGTGTATATAGTATTTATAAAACTGCAACAGAAAAAAAAGGAAAAACATGTAAAAAGCAAATTGCTATGAAACACACAAAGTAGCTATGTTACTGTAAAAGTCAGAAGGCCGGTAAAACCTAGGATTTACCAGTCAATCTGGACATTTACCGAGGCCGTCGGTAAAAGCTCAACATGAAAAGTAAAATTGGACTTTTACTGGTGAAGTCTTGGTAAATGTTAACATTTACCGTCGAGCGTGGTAAAAGTCAGAAATATCAGCTGTGAAGATGGAACATCTGACTTTAACCCTTTAACCCCCAAGGGTGGTTTGCACGTTAATGACCAGGCCAATTTTTACAATTCTGACCACTGTCACTTTATGAGGTAATTACTCTGGAACGCTTCAACGGATCCCCCTGATTCTGAGACTGTTTTTTTGTGACATATTGTACTTCATGATTGTGGTAAAATTTCTTCGATATCACTTGCGTTTATTTGTGAAAAAAATGGAAATTTGGCGAAAATTTTGAAAATTTTGCAATTTTCAAAATTTGAATTTTTATGCCCTTAAATCAGAGAGATATGTCACACAAAAGAGTTAATAAATAAGATTTCCCACATGTCTACTTTACATCAGCACAATTTTGGAACCAAATTTTTTTTTGTTAGGGAGCTATAAGGGTTAAAAGTTGACCAGCGATTTCTCATTTTTCCAACAAAATTTACAAAACCATTTTTTTAGGGACCACATCACATTTGAAGTCACTTTGAGAGGTCTTTATGACAGAAAATACCCAAAAGTGACACCATTCTAAAAACTGCACCCCTCAAGGTGCTCAAAACCACATTCAATAAGTTTATTAACCCTTCAGGTGCTTCACAGGAATTTTTGGAATGTGGAAGAAAAAAATTAACATTTAACTTTTTTCACAAAAATGTTACTTTAGACCCATTTTTTTTTATTTTCACAGGGGTAACAAGAAAAAATGGACCCCAAAATTTGTTGTGCAATTTCCCCTGGGCACGCAGATACCCCATATGTGGGGAAAAAACACTGTTTGGGCGCACGGCAGGGCTCGGAAGGGAAGGAGCGCCATTTGACTTTTTGATTGTAAAATTTGCTTGAATAATTAGCGGACGCCATGTTGCGTTTGGAGAGCCCCTGTGTGCCCAAACATTGGAGCTCCCCCACAAGTGACCCCATTTTGGAAACTAGACCCCCCAAGGCACCTATCTAGATGCATAGTGAGCACTTGGAACCCCCAGGTGCTTCACAAATTGATTCATAAAAATGAAAAAGTGTTTTTTTTTTTCACTTTTTCATTTTTACGAATCAATTTGTGAAGCACCTAGGGGTTCCAAGTGCTCACTATGCATCTAGATAGGTGCCTTGGGGCGTCTAGTTTCCAAAATGGGGTCACTTGTGGGGGAGCTCCAATGTTTGGGCACACAGGGACTCTCCAAATGCAACATGGTGTCCGCTAACAAATTGAATGGAAAATCGGCTCAAATTGTTAGCGGACACCATGTTGCGTTTGGAGAGCCCCTGTGTGCCCAAACATTGGAGCTCCCCCACAAGTGACCCCATTTTGGAAACTAAACCCCCCAAGGCACCTATCTAGATGCATAGTGAGCAGTTGTAACCCCCAGGTGCTTCACAAATTGATTCGTAAAAATGAAAAAGTGGAAAAAAAATACTTTTCCATTTTTACGAATCAATTTGTGAAGCACCTAAGGGTTCCAAGTGCTCACTATGCATCTAGATAGGTGCCTTGGGGGGTCTAGTTTCCAAAATGGGGTCACTTGTGGGGAGCTCCAATGTTTGGGCACACAGGGGCTCTCCAAATGCAACATGGTGTCCGCTAACAATTTGAGCCGACAATTTGTTAGCGGACACCATGTTGCATTTGGAGAGTCCCTGTGTGCCCAAACATTGGAGCTCGCCCACAAGTGACCCCATTTTGGAAACTAGACCCCCCAAGGCACCTATCTAGATGCATAGTGAGCAGTTGGAACCCCCAGGTGCTTCACAAATTGATTCATAATAATGAAAAAGTGGAAAAAAAATACTTTTCCATTTTTACGAATCAATTTGTGAAGCACCTAAGGGTTCCAAGTGCTCACTATGCATCTAGATAGGTGCCTTGGGTGGTCTAGTTTCCAAAATGGGGTCACTTGTGGGGGAGCTCCAAAGTTTAGGCACGCAGGGGATCTCCAAACGCAACATGGCGTCCGCTAACAATTTGAGCCGATTTTCCATTCAATTTGTTAGCGGACACCATGTCGCGTTTGGAGAACCCCTGATGTGCCTAAACAGTGGAGCTCCCCCACAAGTGACCCCATTTTGGAAACTATACCCCTCAAGGATTTTATTAAGGTGTATAGTGAACATTTTGAACCCAGAGGTACGACACAGAATTTGATAACATTAGGTCATCATATTGAATAAGTTGTCATTAGTCTTGAGCGCAAGTGCTCGCTACTTGAGTTTGCATCAGGTACTCAGGTATGCACCATGTACTGCGTGTGCTCGAGTGACATGCTCGAATCCCCGCCCGGATGTTTCACGGTTATTAGACACCCAAAAAAAAACATGCGGGGATCGCTCGTGCATGGCAGGCAATCCCCGCAAAGTTTTTTGGGCCGTGAAGCATTTGGTGCGGAGACTCGAGCATGTCACTCAAATACCCACGATACTCAATGCATACCAGAACACCCGATGCAAACTCAAGTAGCGAGCACTTGCGCTCAACACTAGTCGCCATATCGTCATCTTTTTTTCTTACTTTTGAAAAAAATCCCAACCTCATCACAACCCTAACCCCAACCCTAACCCCAACCCCAGCCCTAACCATAACACAACCCTAACCGTAGCACAACCCTAACCCTAGCACAACCCTAACCCTAGCACAACCCTAACCTGAGAGTTTATTTTTTACGCCGTTCCTCATGTGGTATAAGTGATTAGACGACCTTATTCTTCGGGTCGGTGTGATTACAGCAATACCAGAATCATATCGGGTTTTAATGACTGACAGCTGTCACACACTAAAAGACGCATTTTTTGTAAAATCTAGTTTTTGCATCGCCATATTTTGAGAGCTATAATTTTGGCAGACAGTCATTTGACGGCTTTTTTTTTGCGGGATGAGTTGACGTTGTCATTGGTGCCATTTTCATGCACGTGACATTTTTTGATCGCTTTCTATTCCGATTTTTGGGAGGCAGAATAAACAAAAACCAACAATTCAGGAATTGTTTTTTTTTTTTTTTATTCTGTTCCGCGTGTGGTAAAATTGATAAGGCAGCTTTATTCTTCGGGTCAGTACGTTTACAGCGGCACCACATTTATATTGTATTTCTATGTTTTGCACTTTTACATAATAAAAGCAATTTTATAGAAAAAAATATTTTTTAGCATAGCTTTATTCTGAGAGCTATAACTTTTTTATTTTTCGGCTGATGGAGCTGTATGGCAGCTTGTTTTTTGCGGGACGAGATGACGTTTTTAGCGATACCATTTTTATTTATATTTGTGCTTTTGATCGCGTGTTATTCCATTTTTTGTTTGGCGGTATGGTGATAAAGCATTGTTTTTTGCTTCGGTTTTTTTTTTTTTTTTTTACCGTGTTCAGTGAAGGGGTTAACTAGTGGGACAGTTTTATAGGTCAGGTTGTTCCGGATGCGGGGATACCAAATATGTGTACTTTTATTGTTTTTTTTTTATAATAATATTTATTGATGGGTACATTATATTTTTATTTTTGGTTGATTATTTTTTTTATTTTTTTAAAAATATTTTTACAATTTTTTTTTTTTTTTTTTTTCACTTTCTGATAGTTTTTATACTTTATTACTTTGTCCCACTATGGGACTTTCACTTTTTTTTCTCTGATCGCCTGCATGGCACAGGAATGCAGCACCATCCCTGTGTCATGCAGGCTGTCAGCGCTGGACAGGGAGAAGATTGTTTGGAGATGCACTGCGCATGTACAAAAAATCTTCCTGCTGTCTGGTGACCCGGATGTTGTCATGACGACATCGGGTCGTCATGGCAACATCCTGGAAGCCACGGTAGACAGCGCTGGAAGCCGGAAGAGGAGGTGAGTATCTGCGATCACCCCCCCTTGCCTCCGCAATGCTGCGATCGACTTCGATCGCAGCATCGCGGGGGTTAATGTGCTGGGAGCGGTGCGTGACCGCTCCCTGCACATAGTACCGGGTGTCAGCTGTGACAATCAGCTCACACCCGGCGGCGATCGCGCCCGCACAGCCTGTGTGCGCGCGCGATCGCCATGACGTACTAATACGGGTCTGGCTCTTAAGTCCCAGGGCACAGACGCGTATTAGTACGTCAAATGTTGTTAAGGGGTTAACCAAGCGCAGTTGGTAAATGTGCACATTTACCACGGCTTCTTGGTAAATGTAGCTGAGAAGGGTGTAATAAAAAGTGTAAGCCACCGCGGGAAACGTGTCTGATTAGGCAGATACGGCGAGGAAATGGAGGACACAGTGTTCAAAGTTTTTATAAATGTAATAAGAGTAAATGGGGAAAATATGGTAATAACAATGAACAAAATCTGCTACCCTGTAAGGTATCTGCTACCCTGTAACGTATGTACGTTCTATATATACAGATGTCAATCCTGACTATCCTATGATTATTGTTCCGATCATACAAAAAGTACCCACTTCCCGCTAACATACAACCACTAATCCCACACTAAAATATGCAAAAGAGAACGTCCTATGAATCTTAGGGTATCAGTGTTCCGCAGCACCCTCTCACAAAAAGTTACAAGAAGTACACACGCTGCCGGTGTAGTAGTGTATAAATTGTCCTGTACTTAGCTTCCTGTAGAGCGCAGAGTCCAAAGTCTTTCCAAGGGCCCCTTGCAAGGTGGACGCTAACACCGCTCACACGATTTACCGTTGCCGCGCCAATGTGGTAGAACCAGAAGATATGCAGATAAGCTCTGAGCCGGAGTTGCTGGGTGCCATGAACGGTCTGTTCCACCCGAGCACCGTAGTCTCTGATCAGGAGAATCGGAAGACAGCGCATTCCGAGAAAAGGCTGGAAGGAAACAGCGCAACAGCCCTGTCTGGGCTCAGTCTAGTCAGCACAGCACCAGTCCTCTCACTCTCCCTAAAATAGCTCCTGCCTCAAGTCCTAGTTTCCTGGGGTTCTCTTCTTAGATTGCTGCCCAATCACTGCCTGAAGAAAATCACTAACTCATCAATGGCAGTGTTAGACCAGTAGATGGTGCTGTTGTACAGTCTTTCACACAATGCTGAGTAACCCTATTACAAAAGAACATGGGATTCTTGCCAAGCAGTGTGGGTAAATGGGCGTACTTCCTGTTTGTGTCCTCATGCTGGACGACTGCCTGAGTGTTTTGCAAGCTGCACATACTGCTCAAAGCTGCATAGCCGACTGCCTGTCAAAGCTGCACAGGCACTAGCTGATTGTCAGATCATGAGTGAGGAAATGAAAGATCGTTTTTCGGAGCTCTTGAATGAAGTGGTGGAGAAAAAGCGAGATAATAATTTTTATCTCACGGACGATAAATACGAGAATATATTGAAAGAAGTGAAGGAGGCTAAGGTGGCGGTACCTAAACAGAGTATTCACTACAGGCGTTTGAAGAGGTGCGACATCATGACCGTCGGAAGTGATGAAAAGTTAATTGCACCAATCTCGTGTGAAAAAGACAACGTGTTGCATTACGTTCGGTGTGCAGAACTCTTTAGTGTCATTCATAATGCGCACATCAGTACCGGCCACGGAGGGCGGACCAGGATCCTAAAGGAGGTGAACCGTAAGTTCAAAAATGTCACAACGGAGTCAATAGTTATTTATCTGCGACTCTGCCAGCCATGCCAGAAAAAACAGAAGATTACCAAAAAAGGCCTTGTTGTGAAACCCATCCTACACAGTGAAATGAATTCTCATGCTCAAGTCGATCTCATTGACATGCAATCCAATTGTGATAATGATTTCAAGTTCATATTCGTCTATCAAGACCACGTCACTAAATTTGTTCTTCTACGTGCTTTATGCACTAAAAGAGCAGAAGAGGTTGCGTACCACCTCCTTGACATTTTTTCCACTTTTGGTGCCCCGTGTATTCTGCATTCTGATAATGGGAGGGAATTTTGTAACAAGGTCATACAGAGTTTGTGCGCGATGTGGCCTGATATGAAAATAGTGCATGGTAAACCAAGACACAGCCAGTCCCAAGGCTCCGTGGAAAGAGCAAATCAAGACATTGAAAACATGTTGTCAACGTGGATGGAAACAAATAAGACACCCAAGTGGTCTGAGGGCCTTCGCTTTGTACAAGCAATGAAAAATAGAGCATACCATGAGGGAATAAAATGCTCGCCCTATGAAGCTATGTTCGGAGTACCAATGCAGATGGGTCTAGCTACATCCAAAATTCCTAGTGATGGGATCAGAAATCTCTCTTCAGAAGAAGATCTTGAAAAAATGTTTGTTGGTTTGCAAGAGGAACCTAGTGATCCGACATCACCAACAGAAGCCGAAGGGTCAGATGAATCTAACTTTCATCACACGTTCGCACCGACAGCAGCAGAAGCTTCGGATGAATCCAACTGTCATCAGCTGTTCACAACGGAAGGAGAAGCTTTGGACTTATCCAACTGTCCGCACACCTTAACAGCATATGAAACTCCACCAATTTTGCCATCCTAGAATAATGAAGACCTAAAAGAAAAAAGTGTCGAGTCAAAGCCTTCTAAGAAAGATGGAGAACGTCATGATGATCAGCAACCTGACGTTTTGATTTCGCATACAATCAATAGAAGAATTGGTGCGGTCAGAAGAGTTCGAAAAGCTGCAAGAGAAGGACTTGAAACACAGGCCAAGAAAATGTTGAAATGTTCCAGTCAAAAATTACCCGAACCTAACATTGGACAGAACATCAGAATCAGAATTCCAGATGTCGACCGTTCAAAAATGGACCCTAAGTCGATCATTGCGATTATTATAAAAAAAGAAGATGACTTCACTTAAAGATCACTACTTACCGGAGGCTACCAGAGGCTTCCCAGGTCTCGTCGGCCGGCCGCATCCTCCTTCTTCCGGGTCACATGACTGCATACGTCACCACGAAAGTGACAGGTGCATAAGTCATGTGACACGAGTTGTGTCACATGACTTACGCATGCGTCACTTGCGTGGTGACGTATGCAGTCATGTGACCCGGAAGGAGAACGCGGACGACGAGACCTGGGAAACCTCCGGTAAGTAGCAATTTAGCTTTATACCTGTCTGCCCTGCACACTCGCACCATCCATGCCTTCCGATGATGCATGAAACATGCATTATCGGAAGGCACGGATATATCCGACAGATATCGGGATTATCCGTATCGGTACAGCCCGTTATCCGCTCGGATAACGGGTCTGGACGGATCTATCCGCTTATCCCTAGTCACAATTACAGAATTACATAATTTTGAAGTTGCGTTATTCTTGTATTTGCGTTAATTTGTAATTTTTGAGAAGTATTTTCCTACATAAATGTTTCCTATTTGAATTCAGAATTACATAGTTTTGAAGTTGCGTTATTCTTGTATTTGCAGTAATTTGTCATTTTTGAGAAGTATTTTCCTACATAAATGTTTTCTATTTGCATTTTCCTATTTGCGTTCAGAATTACATAGTTTTGAAGTTGCGTTATTCTTGTATTTGCGGTAATTTGTCATTTTTGAGAAGTATTTTCCTACATAAATGTTTTCTATTTGCATTCTCCTATTTGTATTTGTTCATTTGCATTTGCATTTTGAAGAATAAAAATATTTCTAACGATTAAGGCCTTCATCAGAGTCGGAAATTGCGTTTAGTTAACTTTTACCACCATCATCTGCTGGTAAGAGTCAGAATTCTGTGACTCAAAGTTACTTTTACCAACACATGCTGGTAAATGTAAAGATTTACCAATTCGCCCAGGTAAAAGTCCAAAATCGTTCGTTTATATGGAATACATCTGACTTTTACCAACGCTGTTGAGAAATGTTAAGATTTACCAAGACTTCACCAGTAAAAGTCCAATTTTACATTTCATTTTGAGCTTTTACCGACGGCCTCGGTAAATGTCCAGATTGACTGGTAAATCCTAGGTTTTACCGGCCTTCTGACTTTTACAGTAACAGCTACATAACTATAAGGTTTAAACAGGACTAGGAAGAGAAATCGCCACAATGTATGCACACTTGTTTACAAAACAATGCTTAAAAAGGACTAAAACCTTAAAAAATATAACTTTTTGTGCCAAAAATGTGCTGAAATGCCAATTTCTTAAAAAAACTGGATAGTCTGGAATCTTGCACCTTTGTACAGTGTATGTAAGCGAGAAGTGAAGAACTGACCTATATGGATGTGTGTCACCCTGGCCTGGATGCCACAAAATGTAATAAAGCTGTGTCTGAGAGCAAGGGGGAGGTTCTCTAGTCAGGGGAACATTAGCATACAGTACCTCCTGTCTCAGGCCAGTAGGGGGAGCAGGCTGCCCCTATAAAAGCTGGTGCTGGGGGCAGGGTTAGAGAGAACTGGATGACCTGTCTCAGTACTGAGACGTGTCCCGGAGCAGAGCAGGGACAGAAAGTCGTATTGCACCCTAAGAGGAAGTGTGGCAGGAGGAGAGCCACAAGCCAGAGACAAGAGGCGAAGTGAGCCTGTCTTGGCAGATAAAGGACTTAATTTACCAGACTTTGGTGTCTGAGGCTGGGAGGATTCCACATCCTACAGCAGATAACCAGTCCGCAGGGGACTGTATGTTCCTTGGCCTAAGAAACCTGGAGGCTCTGCCACAACAGAAGGGACCAGTAAAGCCGTACCAGGCCGGGAGCAGAAAGGAACCCACGTTGCAGGCCATACAGGCGAGAGTACACGGAAAGCTCGGAAATATGGGCTGTTACCCTATAAGGAGGAGATAGCCAGAAGGAGCACAGAAAGCACGGTAGGCCTACACCCTCACCCTGACCAGGGCCAATTTCCCCATTGCTCTCAGACATCCAGGTCCCCTCCTAGCCGGGACTGTTTATGGGTCAGTTTACCTGTTTTAGTAAAGACCCTGGACTGCAACCTGTTGTCTGTGTGCTCCTTCGCGCCTCCAGCACTACCGGTACTGGGACTCTCACCACCATCACTCCCACCGTCCATTACACTGCCCTGGGGCCGCACTCTTCCCGTGGGGAGTTACACTACCCTAGCTGCACACCTCATCAGCCCCAGCGGTCTGCATGCAGCGGCGGTTCCTAATAACCGCAATCCACGGGTGGCGTAGTCGGACATAATCATCAGCGCATAACGGACTACCACTGGCCTGACCACCCTGAGCCACGGAACCGGGTTGCCACTACTACTCCCATCGTTCCCCTACTGCCCGGATCCGAGTGCCCCACGGCCCAGGGGGCGAGTCAGCTTTGGCGTAGTCGGCAGGATTGAAACCAACCCGCCACAAACGGGTATTGCGTGCCTGAAAAAGACTGTGCACCTACCTGAAAAGAGGTTTCCTGCCATCCGGAGCCGTTTCCTGCCATTTCCAGCCATCTCCCGCCATCTTCCGTCGGTTCCCGCCATCTTCAGCCGTTTTCCCGCCATCGGACGCCATCTTCAGGACGCCGCGCGGGAAGAAGAGGGGCGTGGACGTCCAAACGGCGCGAGACCCGAAGCTCCGCCCCACGCACCGACGCTGCGCAAGGTCCTGGAAGGGAGAGAGAGCGACGCTGACGTCACCAGGACGCGACGCAAGGTCCTCGTCCGGAGCAGCACCAGCGGAGCCACGGCCTACAGAAGAGGATCGTCGGAAGGTAGGCCGCGCTTAACTAGGGGGGAGGACGATGTCAGACACAGAGGCGCCCACTACCACCAACGCGGCTGCAGCAGCGGTGATGCCATTTTCCCTGCCCTACATCCCTGGAGTGGCCTGGCTGCCCAAGTACTCAGGGGAGCCCCATGCCCTAACTGACTTTAAGGAAAGGCTGTACAGTTTGTTCCAGGTTTACCCCCTGACAGAGGAACAGAAGGTCAGCATATTGACAGGGCAGTTAACTGGCGCAGCCCAGCGGGAGGTAAAGTCATGGCCCGCTGAGGAGAAAAGAACTGTAAAGGGTATTCTGGCCCGGCTGCGGGGTACCTTTGACACACGTACCTCCGCTGAGATTAAAATGAGGTTCTATGGATGTAAGCAGCGGGCACAGGACAGCATAAGAGACTATGCCCTAAATTTGCAGGAAGCCTTGAGGGCCATCCAACAAGCTGACCCTGGCAGCGTGCAGGATACGGATAAGCTACTAACAGAACAGTTTATAGGTCTGCTGTCTAGCGCCCACAGGACCCAGCTGCGCCTCATGTTCTTTCAGAACCCTGATCTGATCTTTGCCCAATTCAAGGACAGGGCCATAAGGGTGCTCCGTGAATCCGCAACAAGTGGCGCTATAAACCCCCGGCGCCCTGCTCTCACCTACCACCAGGAGGCGGCGCCCTCCTCTATGGACTCCGTGGGGGCTGATGCACAGGCCCTGAACCAAGCCCCGTCGAAAGACCTGCATCACCAAGTCCAGGAGCTGACCAGGAGCGTCGCGGTGTTGACCAGGACCGTCCAGGCGTTGCAAGTGGACCCGTCAAGACCCATCGAGCTGGCTTCAAGTCCGGAGGATGTCCCGTGGCGTCGACAGAGGAGGATCCCGTCGTTCCGAGGGAGGCCCACAGACCGCTACGCAGAGGATGGACAGCCCATTTGCCGTCGTTGCAACCAGCCCGGACACATTTCCAGGTACTGTAATTTAAACAGGTCCAACCTGGGGCAGAGGGCCAACCCCCAGGCATAAGATCACCAGGCCCTTACAATTGGCGTAATAAGTACGTTGGGGGGCGCCCGGTTTTACCCGTGGTGCTGGACGGTATCCCCATGAGCGCCTTGCTGGATACAGTAACTTGAGCATCATCGCCAGTAATGGCTTACCCGTGCCGCAGATGGGTTTCAAGGAGATGACCATTAAAATTGGTAAAGTTGAACTACCGGCACAGGGAGTAATTATTGTGGACATTGACCGTCGTGAGAGTCACCCTAAAATAACTGTGGGTACTAACATGATTGAAAATTGTCTTTCAGAGGTAATTGTAATTCTACAACAGGTGGCGGTGAATTCTAGTTCCAGCCAACAGAGAGTCCTCAACAAAGAGATAAAAGCCCTGATGAGACGGCAGCAGGTAGAACTGTCTGGTGGTGAGATTGGTAGCGTAAGAATGAGTGACCCATTCCCCATTTCCATGCCTCCCAAAAGTGAAATGATGATCTGGTGTCGGACTGCAATCGGGTTGAGAGGCAGAGACTACCAAGCCATGGTAGAACCCGTGTACTCGGACAGCAGGCCCACCATTTTGACAGCCCGGGGGGTGGTCGATGTCCGTCATGGGAGGGTGCCCGTTCGCATTCTCAACATTGGGGAGAGAGAGGTACACTTACCCAGGTACGCTACACTTGCCAAACTGTTTGTTGTCGAACACAAAGCTATCAGGGCCGTGGAACCCTTGCCCCCATCTCCTCAGGCAGAGGGTAATGGCTCCCAGAAACAAAAGGAGGACTGGTGCCAGAAACTCCATGTGGGTGCTGACTCCACTCCCCTGCACCAAAAACAAGGAGTCTACCGGGTGGTACAGGAGTACGAGAGAGTCTTTAGTAAGCACCCGCTAGACTTCGGCAGAGTAAAAGGGATAGAACACCATATCCCCACAGGGAGCCACCCACCAATAAAAGAGAGACACAGGCCTGTACCCCCAGCACATCATCAGAACGCCAAGGGTATGCTGCGGGAAATGAAAGAAGCTGGGGTCATTAGAGATAGCTGTAGCCCCTGGGCAGCCCCCCTGGTTCTGGTAAAAAAGAAAGACGGCACCATGAGAATGTGCGTAGACTATAGACAAATCAACCGTATCACCCACAAAGACGCATATCCGCTGCCTAGAATAGAGGAGTCTTTAGCCGCACTAAAATCAGCTAACTTCTTTTCTACTTTGGACCTTACTAGTGGGTACTGGCAGGTTCCTGTTGCAGAGGCTGACAAGGAGAAGCCCGCCTTCACCACCCCGATGGGACTGAGTGAGTTCAACTGTATGCCCTTGGGGCTCTGCAACGCACCAGGGACCTTCCAGAGGCTGATGGAATGCTGTCTAGGGCACCGAAACTTCGAGACGGTCCTCCTTTACCTGGACGACGTGATCGTCTATTCGAAAACTTACGAGGACCATCTAAAGCACCTGGCCGAGGTGTTCGAAGCCCTGGCAGGCTATGGCCTGAAGGTGAAACCATCGAAGTGCCACCTGTTGAAACCAAAGGTCCAGTACCTAGGGCATGTGGTAAGTGCGGAAGGAGTAGCCCCCGACCCTGACAAGGTCACGGCAATCAAGAGCTGGCCAAGCCCCTCGAACATCAAGGAAGTGAGGCAGTTCCTCGGGTTGGTAGGCTACTACCGAAGGTTCATCCCCGGGTTCACTAAGATGGCAGCTCCTATGCAGGACCTCCTGATCGGACAGTCTAAGTTCCGAAGTTTAAAAGCCACCCTTCAAGTGGGATAAACCGGAAGAGGAGTCCTTCCGCCAGCTAAAGATGGCCCTCACAGGGGATGAAATCCTGGCCTACCCTGACTATGGCCAGCCTTTTATTCTCCACACAGACGCCAGTAATGTGGGACTGGGGGCCGTACTGTCCCAAAACCAACAGGGCAGAGAAAGGGTGATTGCGTACGCCAGCCGGAAGCTGAGACCCACCGAGAGGAACCCGGAGAATTACAGATCCTACAAGCTAGAATTCTTGGCGGTGGTGTGGGCCGTGACGGTACGCTTCAAGCATTACCTGGCCTCCGCAAAGTTCACGGTGTACACGGACAACAACCTGTTAACACACCTAGACAATGCAAGACTTGGTGCCCTGGAACAGCGGTGGATGGCCCGTCTCTCCAATTATGACTTCGTGTTCAAGTACCGGGCAGGCAAAACCAATGCCAACGCTGACGCCCTATCGAGAATGCCTCACTTACCTGAAGGTGACGAAGACCCAGAAGAGCTGGAGGAGGTAGAACTCCCCGCGTTTCACTGGTATGGAGCCGCTCAATACTCCCACCGCGTGAAGGAGGAGGATCTAACAACCGTGATGATCAATCCCCTACCTCACCACAGCTGGGCCGAGACCCAAGATAGTGACCCTGCCATCCACCTAGTGAAAGATCTGCTGACCCAGGAAGACGCCCGCATGGATCCGGATGCTCCAGAGGAAGCCAAGCAGCTATGGAAAGAGAAGAGCAAGCTGTTCCTCTACGAAGGCAAGCTGTGCAGAAGGATTGTCAACCACCGGACGCACGAGCTGACCTGGCAAGTTGTGGTTCCAAGGCGGGATGCAGCTATGGTCCTGGTGGCTTACCATGACAGAGCGGGGCACTTCGGTTGGAAGAAACTGGAGTTCCTGCTAAGAGGACGGTTCTTTTAGGTCGGCATGAGAAGGGCTGTAGAGAAGTCGTGCAGAGACTGTGGCCCTTGTCACCTAAGGAGGAAGGACCGTGCCAGCCAGAAGACACCCTTGAGGCCCATCGTCACCACGCAGCCTCTTGAGCTGGTAGCTCTGGACCACGTCAAATTGGCTCCAAGCCGGTCAGGATACATCTACGCCCTGACAATCGTGGACCACTATTCCCGTTTTCTAGTGGTGGTCCCGGTAAAAGATTTGACAGCCCAAATGGCGGCCAGAGCCTTCCAGCAATACTTCTGCCATCCACACGGGTATCCGGAACAAGTCCTGACAGACCAGGGTCCAGCGTTCGAGGCTGAAATCTTCCAAGAGTTCTGCAACCTCTATGGCTGTAAGAAGATTCGGACAACGCTTTACCACCCACAAACCAAAGGGATGTGTGAGAAAATGAACAACATAGTCATTGATCTCCTAAAGACGTTGCCCCTGGAGGAACGCAGCCTGTGGCCAGAAAAACTGCCGGATCTAATAGACTTATACAACCATATCCCGGTGAATGCTAGAAACTGCACCCCGGCTTACCTGATGCGAGCCAGACCAGGTAAGCTGCCCGTAGACCTGGAGATGGGAGCCCTAACACCTGAGGACACCTTCCCGGATGCGGACTGGGATACGGAAAGGCAACTGCAGTACAAGAAGGTACAGGAGAGTGTGGAGAAGAGCCTGGCCCAGGTGAGAGAGAGGCAAGAAAAACTCTTCAACCAACATGCCCCTGCTGGTCCCCTAGAACCTGGTGAGCAGGTCCTGAAGCGGAAGAGAAGGCTACATAAGTTGGACGACCAGTGGGAAAGGGAACCCTACACCGTACTGCAGTCTGATCACGACAACCCGAAGGTGTGCGTGATCACCAAGGACGGAGGAGAAACCACTAGTACCGTCTCCAGGGACCACCTCAAAAGATGCCCCGAGCAACTCCGTAGTGCAGAAGAGGATCAAAGTGACCTTGAACCCGCGGAGGACAAGGAAGAAATGATCAGCACCGTTCTCGGAGAGTTCCCTTAGTCCTGGACTCGGATAAACGATGCCATAGTGGTACCCGTCCTGCATTTCCTGCAACCGACTGCGCAACAACCTGCACCAGAGCCGGAAGGTGAAGAGGAGCAAGCCGTTCCAGAGGCAGAAGAGCCTGTACCAGCAGCCCAGGAGAGTCAACCCTCTGCTGACAGTGAGCCTGCCATGCCTGCGGTAAGCCAGAGGACCTGCAGACAGCTGCCTGCCCTACCTGTACATCCAGCTGGTAGCTGTACCCCTAACGCTAGTGGGGAAAGCCAGGTCGGTCCACCACCAGACAGTGGATTAAGGAGGTCAACCAGGAGCACAAAGGGGCAGATACCCGCTCGCTGGAGAACATAGGGTGCACTAAAATTGTAAATAACCCTCTTGCCAAATGTTGAAATGTTTGCAAAGTTACATGGATGTTTGGTAATTCTGTATTTCAGTTTCTTGCAGTTACCGTAAGGACTCAAAGGTTATGGACTTTTTATAACCGGGACCTTGTATTGACTGCGTTCGGAGCCTAACCAAGGAATGAACTAAGACTATAAAGGACTTGGGATAGGACAGACCCCCACCTGGTTAAGGCTCCCCATTGTATTGGTGATATGGACACCCGGTCGCAGACCACACTGTGACCTTAACAACTCAATCTGTGCGTTGTTTGTCTACTAATGTTTTATAGTCATGTATATTGTCTTTGTTTACTGTTTAGTCCCGGAGTACTAAATTTTACTAGGGGGGAATGTGTCACCCTGGCCTGGATGCCACAAAATGTAATAAAGCTGTGTCTGAGAGCAAGGGGGAGGTTCTCTAGTCAGGGGAACATTAGCATACAGTACCTCCTGTCTCAGGCCAGTAGGGGGAGCAGGCTGCCCCTATAAAAGCTGGTGCTGGGGGCAGGGTTAGAGAGAACTGGATGACCTGTCTCAGTTCTGAGACGTGTCCCGGAGCAGAGCAGGGACAGAAAGTCGTATTGCACCCTAAGAGGAAGTGTGGCAGGAGGAGAGCCACAAGCCAGAGACAAGAGGCGAAGTGAGCCTGTCTTGGCAGATAAAGGACTTAATTTACCAGACTTTGGTGTCTGAGGCTGGGAGGATTCCACATCCTACAGCAGATAACCAGTCCGCAGGGGACTGTATGTTCCTTGGCCTAAGAAACCTGGAGGCTCTGCCACAACAGAAGGGACCAGTAAAGCCGTACCAGGTCGGGAGCAGAAAGGAACCCACGTCGCAGGCCATACAGGCGAGAGTACACGGAAAGCTCGGAAACGTGGGCTGTTACCCTATAAGGAGGAGATAGCCAGAAGGCGCACAGAAAGCACGGTAGGCCTACACCCTCACCCTGACCAGGGCCAATTTCCCCATTGCTCTCAGACATCCAGGTCCCCTCCTAGCCGGGACTGTTTATGGGTCAGTTTACCTGTTTTAGTAAAGACCCTGGACTGCAACCTGTTGTCTGTGTGCTCCTTCGCGCCTCCAGCACTACCGGTACTAGGACTCTCACCACCATCACTCCCACCGTCCATTACACTGCCCTGGGGCCGCACTCTTCCCGTGGGGAGTTACACTACCCTAGCTGCACACCTCATCAGCCCCAGCGGTCTGCATGCAGCGGCGGTTCCTAATAACCGCAATCCACGGGTGGCATAGTCGGACATAATCATCAGCGCATAACGGACTACCACTGGCCTGACCACCCTGAGCCACGGAACCGGGTTGCCACTACTACTCCCATCGTTCCCCTACTGCCCAGATCCGAGTGCCCCACGGCCCAGGGGGCGAGTCAGATGATTTCCAAAATATTCAAAAACTGGACTCTATTTCTTGCTTCAAAAGGGAATGGGTAATCTTTAGAGAGGTTGTCCACTATTTTTTCATTGATGACCTATCCTCAGGAGACGGCCATCTCTGCAAGTGAGTACTTTCGGCTGCCGACACCGAATCTCATAAGTTGGTCACACAATATAAATCCATGCCAGTTGCATGGATTTATATTGTTTGACCAACTTGTCAAGCACTTTTCCAAGTGATGCTCAAAATCGCTTGGAAAAACGCTTGAAAAAAGCGCATGCATAAACGCATGTAAAAACGCTGAAAAAACACATGTAAAATCCGCATGCGTTTTTTCTGCCAAGGAGCTGCAGAAATGCTCAGGAAATTTCTGCATCAAATCTGCATCCTGGGCACATACCCTAAAGCATCCTGGGCACATACCCTAAAGCAGGGTTCCCCAACTCCAGTCCTCAAGGCCCACCAACAGGTCATGTTTTCAGGATTTCCTTAGTATTGCACAGGTGATGTAACTATTGCCTGTGCTGATGATGGAATTATCACCTGTGCAATACTAAGGAAATCCTGAAAACATGACCTGTTGGTGGGCCTTGAGGACTGGAGTTGGGGAACCCTGCCCTAAAGGATACTGTGACATCCAGAAGTAGTGCTTTTGCAGAGTGTGACATTCAGAAGTAGTGCTGGTGCTTTAAAAGCATCTAGCAACTAGAGGGGTTAACAGAGTCACAGGAGAAGGGGAGTGTTTTAGCAGAGCCCCAAGGGGATTGTGGGGAGGTTGTTTACTGTCTGGCTGGAGCCGAAGAGAAAGGTGGTGTGTGTGTTCTGTATCTCACAGAAGCGCCCCTGCAAGTGAAAAGGATTCAAGTCAGGAGTGAAGCTAAGCACAGGTCAGGTAGAGTTCCTGAGCTAGCGGTGCAGAGTATTGTCAGGCAGAAAGATAAGGACTGTAAGAAATTGTGTCACAGGGATCATCTCCCTCAGCAAACCATCCCCCCTCCTCCATCTCACTGTGCTGTAAACAATGCTGTGTTCATTAATGTGCCTTTGCATTAGAACTGTGCTGTCCTGTACTACTTGGAAGACTGTGAACTGCTGTGCTGCTAAGGAAACTGTGCTGTTTGTCACTGGAGCCTGTTGCTCATAAGACTTAACTTGCACTGGCTGTGCGGCTTCTTATTAAATGCTACTGTTCTACAGTTTATGAGGACTCGTCAAGTGTGTCTGGTCAGCAAGTGAAACAACCTACGTGTCTGTGCCTGAGGGTCAATACCCCTGTGTGCCTGAGAGACGCTGCAGCACATGGTCTATGGTCGCCCTGAGTAACGGTTTCCCCAGGATTCCAAAGAATTCATGTAACCTGTCTCGCCCCTATCTGAACCTAGTGGCTTGCGTGTAACAGTATCTATCATCAAGTTTTTGTGACTCCATTTGAGAGTAACATGATGTAACATGGTTGCTTGCTGCACTTTTGATAAAATCACTGTTTTCCCTGCTGCAGATCTAGCAGTGCTCTGAATGCTGAGCTATGAATAACCCCACCCACACCACTGATTGGCAGTTTTCCGTATGCACTGTGCATAGGCAGAAAGTTCCTAATCTGTGGGGAGGGCAGGGTTACCCAAGCAGGAAGACTACCTGGCTCATGACAACTATTCCTCTAATGACTATCTCCCACTGATAAAATAGTGATTTTTTTTTGTCAAAAGCACAGCAAGCAGCCCAGTAAGTGACATATCGCTAGAATCAGCATCTCGGCCCCTACATCATGCTGCTCTCAGATGGTGTAGCAAAAGCCTAGTGACAGATTCCCTTGCAGAAATGATAGGTATTGGGTTCCCCAATAAAGAAATGATAGCATAAAACAAAGAATTTAATTATTTTATTTCCACAAGACTTCTTGAAAGTCACACACAAGGTGGCACATTACGCTTGATGGTTACAGTTCATATTGGAAGGCACAATAATAAGCTTTGTGGTTACAATCCACAACAGACGGCACTTTATTCTTGTTGGACCCTTTAACTTAGGGCGTCTTAGAGCAACTTATGACACATGAGTAAGTGCCACAGATCTGAATGAAGATCTTCCCAATGGGGCTGTGACATTTATAACAAAACACAGTGTTCCTCTTATTATAGGTAATTACACAGGCAGAGGCAGTTCATGTCGGCACATTTATTGCTCAAACAGAAGCAAGAAGTGAAATTAATACTAATGGAACGTGATTAACAATGTCATCAGAATAGCTGCGCTAATATACTTCTGCATCAAATTCTATGAAATTACCGGCTTTGATGTGGATTTTTAGTTATTGTTTTTGCTTTTATTGTAGAGCAATTTATTTTTATTGCTGAACTATATTTCTTTCTGGTGTTTACAAGACTTCTGGTGTGAATATTCTTGTATAAATATGGTTTTATTAGCACGTCAGTATTTGTGATATTTATCATATCACAACGCTGTGTTGGATCCAAACGGTAGGTAACAGACCTCATTGACTTATTATGGTGGCTCTTGGAGGTTTCCAATGCTATGACAGCGAATTTAATGCTATAGGCAGTTCTTTTCTTGCTGTCAATAGTGAGGAAACGGCTAAAAGAACCCAAAGTAGTCTGATTAACCTATCATTTCATTACAAGCAACGGGACCAGAAAGAAGCGCGCGTCTGGGCGAAACGGCTGTTGTCCGTAGACTTTAAAGTATCCCATATTTATTTATATATTTTACTCACTTATGTAGCACCATTAATTCCACAGCGCTTTACAGACATTATCTCATATGCTACTTTTATGCTTTTTGGAATACAGGTCGCTGAATTTTAAGGTATCGGCGAGTGCTGCAATTTTCTCATACTTTTGCTTTTCATTAAAAGCAATGTATAATCTGATCAAATGGGTAAAATTCCAAAGTGCTTCTAAAAACAAAAAACTTTGCAATACACCACTTATTAAAAATCCTCATTAATGGAGTATTTTTAATTTTTCTTTTAATTTACAGCTCTTTGCCAAGACAACTGGCCACCTCTGCAGTCTATCAGAGGTAGCCACTGTAGTAAGCAAGGAGTGCACATTTACAAGCTCCTTGCTATACAATTTACAAGCGTTGCTCTAAGACTGGCCGCACCCAATGTCACTGCACTCCTTCTATGCTGCAGAGGCAAAGCTAGTATGCGACCGCCCCTGCTGCTCCCTCCTTGAAGTCCAGCCTTTTGTGCATATGTGGCACCGCATCTCCGTCTCAGTGTTCACTGTAGGCTGGAGTTTCTGGCCGCGAGAAGGCCTTGGAGTACAGTGCGCATGCATAGTTAACTCTGGAGCCTGTTCGCGGCCAGAAGCCCAAGCCTACAGTGAACACCGCGACAAAGAGGCAACATGTCAGAGGCGCGTGGGACTGGACAGCTGGCAGGGTGCAGCAGGAGCTGTCGGACAGTTGAGCGGTAAGGTGAGTACAGGTATTTTTTTTTATTTTTTGCATCTTACTTGAGAGACCTTAGTGCACAATAAGGACATTCAATTTGAATTTTCATGTTAAAATCTGCGTAAATAGGCAAATTCGAATTTTTTTCTGATCCGCTCATTTGTAATCCAAAGAGTCACAATAATGAAAGTCCATATAAATGGAGAACGCAAAGGTGAGTATCCACACTGCTACTAATGCTTGCCAACATATATAAAAAAAGATTAATATGCAGCGCCCGTTTTGCTCCGGGAACTAGCAGATCTCATGCTGGAAGAGCCACTTTTGTGCAGGTTTTTTTTTTAAAAATTCAGGTCTGTTCAGACAAATTCAGGACCATTGATAACCGCGTTATGTAAGGTGATTGAGTGCCTTTATTTAGTTAAAATCATGGCAAAAAAATTCAGTCTACAAGGAAATGATAAGGTTTTCAATAACTCACAGCTATCATGATAACACTCCTCAGTATCTACAGCAGGTACTTGAGAAATCAGAGGGCAAGCTTCATTCTTCCAAATTTTTTTTTTATCTAAATAGGCATCTGCAATTAGCGAGCTTGCCTGGAATTATTTCATTAGCTGCATTCCTAATTATCATCAAGAATTTTCTATAATAATGAGCTGAGCATCATTAGCCGGGTAAGCATATTAATTAGCTGTAGAAAGTATGTTGTTTATGTTAGTTAAAGCACATTAGTCGTAATATCCACTTAATTAATTAAAGCATGATCGTTCATTACAGGGATAAGAACGCTCTGACAAGGTAATAATCGCTACATAAATTAACATGTAACCCAATCAAAAATACATGTCTTACCTAAGCTTCACACGACACCCTCTGCCCTGCTACATCAATGCATGCAAACTTTACATAGACTGTACAATAATATGTCATATATAATTTATAAGTGGGCGATTATATATTGAATAATTCTTGCTATTGTAAGAAAAAAAAATTAAAGGTGTTTTCTGGTTAAGTAATGTCCCCCTTTGCAAATATTTTTTTACCGAGTATTTTTTATTGTATTTATTTTTATTTTTTATTGTATTTATTTTTTTTTATTATTGTAATTATTTTTCATTTATTTTACACCTTGAGGTCAGAAAAGACCTTTCAATTTTGAAATCTTTTTATTTTCATCTTATTTTCCCTTGTGATTGGGACTGGTATATTAGCCCCAGTTACAGGTGAAATTCAGCCTCCTATACCTTATAAGTGTTGCTCCAATTTAATTAAACATCAGAAAAAAATCCATATATACACAATAAATATTTTATTAAGATACACAACTACCCAATAAAATAGAATTTAAAAGTTATTAAAGAAAAACAAGGAACAATGGAAGCAAGGGGAGGCCGATAAGTGACACAAAATAATGAAAATAAGATTACAATACCAAGAGTAGCCAAGGAGTAATGACAACAGGTATGTATAGGCATATATAATATAATATATATATATATATATATATATATATACAGTACAGACCAAAAGTTTGGACACACCTCATTTAAAGATTTTTCTGTATGTTCATGACTATGAAAATTGTACATTCACACTGAAGGCATCAAAACTATTAACACATGTGGAATTATATACTTTACAAAAAAGTGTGAAACAACTGAAAATATGTCTTATATTCTAGGTTCTTCAAAGTAGCCACCTTTTGCTTTGATGACTGCTTTGCACACTCTTGGCATTCTCTTGATGAGCTTCAAGAGGTAGTCAACGGAAATGATCTTCCAACAATCTTGAAGGAGTTCCCAGAGATGCTTAGCACTTGTTGGCCCTTTTGCGGTCCAGCTCACCCCAAACCATCTCGATTGGGTTCAGGTCTGGTGACTGTGGAGGCCAGGTCATCTGGCGTAGCACCCCATCACTCTCCTTCTTGGTCAAATAGCCCTTACACAGCCTGGAGGTGTGTTTGGGGTCATTGTCCTGTTGAAAAATAAATGATGGTCCAATTAAACGCAAATCGGATGGAATAGCATACCGCTGCAAGATGCTGTGCTTCAGTATGCCTTCAATTTTGAATAAATCCCCAAAAATGTCACCAGCAAAGCACCCCCACACCATCACACCTCCTCCTCCATGCTTCATGGTGGGAACCAGGCATGTAGAGTCCATCCGTTCACCTTTTCTGCATCGCACAAAGACACGGTGGTTGGAACCAAAGATCTCAAATTTGGACTCATCAGAACAAAGCACAGATTTCCACTGGTCTAATGTCCATTCCTTGTGTTCTTTAGCCCAAACAAGTCTCTTCTGCTTGTTGCCTGTCCTTAGCAATGGTTTCCTAGCAGCTATTTTACCATGAAGGCCTGCTGCACAAAGTCTCCTCTTAACAGTTGTTGAAGAGATGTGTCTGCTGCTAGAACTCTGTGTGGCATTGACCTGGTCTCTAATCTGAGCTGCTGTTGACCTGCGATTTCTGAGGCTGGTGACTCGGATAAACTTATCCTCAGAAGCAGAGGTGACTCTTGGTCTTCCTTTCCTGGGGCGGTCCTCATGTGAGCCAGTTTCTTTGCAGCGCTTGATGGTTTTTGCAACTGCACTTGGGGACACATTCAAAGTTTTCCCAATTTTTCGCACTGACTGACCTTCATTTCTTAAAGTAATGATGGCCACTCGTTTTTCTTTATTTAGCTGCTTTTTTCTTTCCATAATACAAATTCTGACAGTCTATTCAGTAGGACTATCAGCTGTGTATCCACCAGACTTCTGCACAACACAACTGATGGTCCCAACCCCATTTATAAGGCAAGAAATCCCACTTATTAAACCTGACAGGGCACACCTATGAAGTGAAAACCATTTCCGGTGACTACCTCTTGAAGCTCATCAAGAGAATGCCAAGAGTGTGCAAAGCAGTTATCAAAGCAAAAGGTGGCTACTTTGAAGAACCTAGAATATAAGACATATTTTCAGTTGTTTCACACTTTTTTGTTAAGTATATAATTCCATATGTGTTAATTCATAGTTTTGATGCCTTCTGTGTGAATGTAAAATTTTCATAGTCATGAAAATGCAGAAAAATCTTTAAATGACAGGGTGTGTCCAAACTTTTGGTCTGTACTGTATCTCCCATCCTGGTATGTATATTCCCCATCCTGGAATATGTATCCCCCATCCTAGAATCATAGAATCATAGAATGGTAGAGTTGGAAGGGACCTCCTGGGTCATCTGGTCCAACCCCCTGCTCAAAGCAGGATTCACTAGATCATCTCAGACAGATGTCTGTCCAGCCTCTGTTTGAAGACGTCCATTGAAGGGGAACTCACCACCTCTCGTGGCAGCCTGTTCCACTCATTAATCACCCTAACTGTCAAAAAGTTTTTTCTAATATCTAATCTGTGTCTCCTCCCATTTAGTTTCATCCCATTGCTTCTAGTCTTTCCTTGTGCAAATGAGAATAAAGATGATCCTTCTACAATGTGACAGCCCTTGACATATTTGTAGACAGCTATTAAGTCTCCTCTCAGTCTTCTTTTTTGCAAGCTAAACATTCCCAAATCCTGCAACCGTTCCTCATAGGACATGGTTTGCAGACCAGTCACCATTCTGGTCGCTCTTCTCTGAACTTGCTCCAGTTTGTCTATGTCTTTTTTAAAATGTGGTGCCCAAAACTGTACACAGTATTCCAGATGAGGTCTGACCAAAGAGGAGTAAAGACCGATAATGACTTCACGTGATCTAGACTGTATGCTTCTGTTAATACATCCCAGAATTGTATTTGCCTTTTTTGCTGCTGCATCACACTGTTGACTCATGTTCAGTCTATGATCTATTAGTATACCTAAGTCTTTTTCACATGTACTGTTGCTTAGCTCTATTCCTCCCATTCTGTATATGCTTTTTTCATTTTTATTGCCCAGATGTAGTACTTTGCATTTTTCCCTGTTAAAAACCATTCTGTTGGTTGCTGCCCACTGCTCCAGTTTATTTAGGTCTTTTTGAATCCTCTCTCTCTCTTCTCTAGTATTAGCTATCCCTCCTAGCTTTGTGTCATCAGCAAATTTAATCAGTTTACCCTCAATTCCTTCATCTAAATCATTGATAAAGATGTTGAACAATACAGGTCCCAGGACGGAGCCCTGTGGTACCCCACTTGAGACATTCATCCAGCTGGATGTGAAGCCATTTACAACCACCCTTTGAGTCCGATCACTAAGCCAGTTATGAATCCACCTAACAGTTGCCTGGTCCATTGCATACTTGGTCATTTTTTCAATAAGGATGATGTGAGATACTTTGTCAAATGCTTTGCTGAAGTCAAGATATACTATATCTACAGCATTTCCCTGATCCACCCAGTCAGTGATTCTGTCATAGAAGGAAATTAAGTTAGTCTGACATGATTTGTTAGTTACAAACCCATGCTGACTCTGGTTAATCACTTCATTCTTATCCATGTACTTACATACATGTTGTTTAATAATTTGTTCAAAGATCTTTCCTGGTATATGTACCCCCTATTCTGGTATTTATCTCTCATTCTGCTGCTGTTCTTTAATGTATAAAAAATAAACCATTATACTCACCTTCCCTCTGGTCCCACGCCGCACTTCACCCTCTTGTGAAGCCAGCAGCTGACTTCAGTTTGTTACTGACCGGAGTGCATGATGTCACTGCCATGCGACATCACTCACATGCATGCTGATGTCAGCTGCTGGTTTCTGATTGGCCATCAGTATGTATGGTCGCACAGGGACCTGACGGGTCTCCGCACTGCAATACACTTCAGCTGAATGTGTGTCCGAGGACGCTCATCCAGTTGAAGTTTGTGCTGGAGTCAGCGTGCTTTTGCAACCGCGGTCGTTACGCCCCAGACTTTAAGCCCTTCTCAATAGGGTGATTTTTTGTTTTTGCTTTTTCTTCCAATTGTTCTAAGATCAATAACTTTTTCATTTTTCTGTAGAATAAGGCAGATAAGGATTTTTTTTTTCTTTAAATGAGTTGTAATTTTGGATAACGCAATTCATTTTTACATACAATGTACTTGTAAACAGGAAAAAAATTCCAACTGCAGCGATTTTGGGAAAGAAATGTAATTCTGATATTGTTTTTCCATTTTGTTTTCATGGTGCTCATTGTGTGGCAAAAATGACCTGGTAATATAATTCTACAGTTCAGTACAATTACAGTGATACCAAATTAGATTTTTTTTTATTTCAATTTGTGTTGCTATTGTCTGAGACATTTTTTTTAATTTTTTTGGCAATGGACCTCAATTTGTTTAGTGTGGCAACCAGGAGCGTAGATAGAAATCATGGTGCCCCATTATAGAGGTGCTAACCACACCCTTCCCCCAACCAAAGAAAAAAGAAAAAATATATTTTATGGCGCACAGAAGAGCATATCTCACAACTTTGCAGCCCTTATAGAGTAATGTTCCTCCTATTGAAGCTCTAGATTCCCCTTTGATTGCCCCCATAAAGTATGATGCCAAAAAAGGTGCCCCCCAAAAACACAGTATGATACCCACACAGTGAATTCTTACACAGCACCCCACAGTATGATGACCCTATTGTACCTACCTGGCAAAGTATGGGGACCCCAAGCCAGTATGATGCCCTAACTGCGACTCCAACACAACACTCCATACAATATGATTACCCCACACAGTATGATGGACCCCACACAAACCTCCACACTATATAATGGCCTCCACTAATCCTCATAAGCAGAATAATGACCCCACATAGCTCTCCAAAAGTTTTTTTATATATTTCTCATTACGGCATTTACTGTTTTAGTTTATTAATTTTATATTTTCATCAGGCTTTTTCCAGATGCAGAGATACCAAAAATGCTTTTTCATTTTGTTTTCATTTCTGAATTATTATTGGTGGAAAAGGGGATTTTGAATTTTTATCTTTTATTTTTTTTAAAACTTTGTATGATGCATTTGAAGAAAATGCTGCAGCTCGTGGTACCACAGTTGACACAGAATGCTTATTAATGCATTAGAATCAGATAATACTGTAGTACACTCAAAGATGTGGTAACTTGTAGTTCAATGGTTGGATACATTTGGTTGGATATAGTATTCACTAAACGTGTTTCGGAGGATAATTTCACTCTTTCCTAAATGCCAAACAAGAAAAAAAAATGTTACAAAAGAACATGGCGAAATAAGACTAAATTATAGAAAAATGCAATGATAAAGTAAAATGGTCTGTCTCTTTAAGGCTAAAACCAGTTGTGTCCATAAGGGGTTAGAAGACCCTTCATGTCCAGTGCATTGGTTGTAGGTGATTGTCGGTTATGAGGTCACGGAATGTTGTGACGCTGATATATAAGCAACTGCCGGACGGAATCCTCTGAGGGTTTACAGTTAGTGGAGTGTAAGTCGCCTTATATTATCTGCTGATTTATCTCCTATCATATCCCTTGTGTCTTTCACTCTCGTTCCTCATTTCCTTCATTCTCTAATAATATTTGAACTTTTGTTTAGCTAATGAACAAAATGTGTCATGTACCCAACCGGCCTTCTGTCTATGTATCCACCATCCATACATGGGTACAATACATCATTATGTATGGATGAAGTGTAATTAGAAATATAGAAATAACTGTCATAAATCTTTATCTATTACCATTTAATCACAATTACATAATATTTAAATGGTCTAAGGGGTAAAGTGTCTCCTTGAAGAGAGTGCCAAGTTGGTGTAGGGAGACTTATAGGCCATAAAATGTTTCCCTAGGAATTTAAATGTGCAAGTAGTTTGTTCAGAGGAATAGGACAGTAGCTCTAGTGCCACCTATAGGACATAACGTTGCACTGATGAGAAGCAAAAAGTCCAAGACACTTGTCTGCAAATAAAGTTTCTGTTTTTGTTTTCTATCCTAAGTCATGTGACGAGGCCCTTTAAAGGGTCCTTCTTGATTTTTAGGATCGCCACTTCCAATGGGTGGCCCTTGAGCGCCTATCTTCTTCCTCTATGAAGGAGATATTTGCTTAATATTTCAATAATTACATTGATATCTCTTATACAAGGTTTTGGTATAATGGAAGGAGCCAAAGAGAGTTGTACAAGATTTTAAAAATTCTGTCTTGTTTCTTTCAAAAACACAAACTGTCGGTTGTGTCCGGTGTTACAGCTCAGCTCTATTCACTTCTATGGAGCTGAGTTACAATACCACAAATAACCTGTGGGCAGGTGTGGCGCTGTTTTTGGAAGAAAGTGGTTATGTTTTTCTAATCCTGCACGATCCCTTAAAGGACCATTTCATGTAAACTGGATTGGTTGCAGGTTTTTGTCACTTCGGACAGTTACTGTTGTTACTGGTGATTAGTGATCCATGGAATGGGATGATGACATCACACAGTGACATCATGATAACTGTCGAGGGGCCACTCACTAGAGGGGTACAGTCGGCAGTGAAGTGTAAGTAAACCTTGTATTAGCCTCTTTTTAGGTCTTTTATTATGTCCGGTTACTTTCTCTTTATCTGTAGATATTAACCCTGTAATGTCAGGATGTCACTTCCCCCTTATAGATTTTTTTCCCCTTATTTAAAACTGAATCTTTATTTAGTTAATGAGCTGTAACCGACCCTTTCCCCCTTCCCCCTTCCCCCATCCACTTCTTCATAAATATCAAAATAGGAGTGAAATTTGATGTCTACTATAATTCTTTTTTTTTCTATCATTTTAGGGTTTTATTATTTGTGAGCGAGAGAATTGTGAGAAAAATAAGGTAAATGCTTAATTATCCTAAATCTACAATTTCTCTGAGAATGGGGTCACTTGATGGCGGAGCGTCACCGTCCATGTCACCCATAATCTCCTGCAACTTCTCCTCCCATAGAGAAACATTGAAGCTCCATGTGAGTAAGGAGAATGGCAGGTGACTCCGCGTTACCATCGAGCATTAGCCCTAGGGAAGAGTCAAGGATCTCATCGCAATGCTCGGACTGGCTGTCAGCTCTCCTGACCCGAGCGTGACAGCTGCATAGGAATACACGCCGTCACTCTTGGATCGGTAAAGCCATCAGCCAGTCCAAGCATTGCGATGCGATCCTCGTCCAAGTTATACAACCCTCTGACTCTTCCCGAAGGCCAAGTTCAGGTATGGCAGATTTATAGAATCCAAAAGTTTGGAAATTCATTCATAGGGGGAATTCATCAAACACTCTGCCACAAAAGTTGTACATTTTTATGTAACACGAGCTTCCAAATACAACTTAGCACATTTTAGCTTTTTTACAACAGCCCTGACACTTTTCAGAAACGTGGGTACGGCCTAGTCGAAAGGCAGGGAAAGGCGAGGCCCAACAGAATAGTTATCATATGCAAAAGAAATTGTAAAAAGGGCAAACTCCAAGGGCAAAATAGTGTAATTTATCTTCCTACCATTTTGGTAAATGTATATGTGTAATATTATTCATTGTCTTTTTCTTGGCTTTTTCCATAACAGATTGATTGAAAAAATAGAGAACACCAAGAGAACATTCAGGTATTTATCCTATTACATCTTCCTACCACATTCCTATAGGAGTAGTATGTGTCCCAATAAGGGGAGGACTCCATAGTGATGGTATCATGGCATTACCGCTCTCACTCATGGGCATTAACAATGTATTCATACAAAGGATACAATTGATTTCAATAATAAAAAATTTAGACCCCGTTGAATTCTTCATACTATTTATCATCCATTAACCCCATATTATAACAATGAGGTCATGAACAAATTATGGTAATGCCAAAAATTTACCCGGACTCCTGACCGACCAAACATTGTCTTGGAGCCCTAGATTAAAGGATAATACTGTGCAGTACAACCTATGTGAACGTAGAGCTATATAGATTCTGGAGGTGATGTCCATGCTGTTATCTGAGGGACAGGTTATATAGATATTTCTTTATTGTTTGTATTAGCCAAGGTGTTAAAGGGGTGGTCCTAAATACAAAGTGATTTTCATTCTAAATACCTATTTATTCAATAGCATAATCTTACCTATTTTCTAATATACTTTAATTAAAAATTCCCTATCCTTCCCTAACAACACTATTGAACTGCTTTTCTTTCTTTTTCCTACTTCCTTTTTGACGACGCTTCATTTGAAAATCCCAGTGCATGCTGGGATTCTCAAACAAAGCGTCATCAGGGGGCAGAAGCTGCGGTCACTGCCCCAGCCTCTGCCCTCTCTCTAAAATGAAGCAACAGCATTGACCTTCATTTCAGGGGATGGGCTAGTCCCTGCGCAATATGTATTGTGCACTGTACATAAAGACAGTGCGCTTTCTTGCTGGCTCAGATCAGTAGTAATGAGCCTGGAAACAGAGGAGAGCGACTGTCAGTTCACCTTGTAAGATGAGTACCCAGCTTGCAGAGGCGAGCACTGGCTCCCACAAGTTATGTCAATTGCAGAGGCGGTGCTGGTCTTTGCATGCTGGGAATTCATCTTACAATGCGCACTGACAGTGCACTCTGCTTTGTTGCTAGCAAGAGAGTGCACTGCCTTTGTGCACATCATGGCAGATAACTTTATCCATAGGCTTCCTAAGCATCAATTCTTCTAACCAGAGCTGTATTTTTTTCATTTCAGGCACATGGAGTCCCATAAAAACATCAGAGGGCCTAATGAAGAGTCACTGCCGTAAGTAACTGGTGTAATCATGGTCCATGACTTTCATTGTTTGTAGTCCTCAGCTTCTTTTCACTATGAGACGTAGATGCAATCGGAGATGTAACTTGAACTTCTTGGACCCCAATACAAAATATGTAACAGGGCCCCTCAACTACCATAAACCATTTGTAACAGTGATGAATATATATGTGGCAGATGAGAGGGTCCCAATGCGACTGCTCGCTCTACACTCCCTAGAGCTATATGTAAATGTTCATCTTGGATACCATAAACATTTCTTCCTAATTACTCCATATAGTTATGGCCCTGAATGCTATCATTTGTTATTGCATTATAGATAAACTATATAAATGATATTTTCTGTAGGTTTCTTAAGTATCACTGTTTCTAACAAAAGCTACATTTTTATAGGCCAATTACACCAATAAAAGCCTGGGCGAGCGTGGAATCCATCAGGTAAGTTATCAGAACTTTTATTACTGCATTTGTATTAATAGATCCCAAAGACAAGTACTGGGAAAATCTTGAAAAAAAAAAATTATATTTTTTAAACTGTGTGAGAAGTTAACTTTAAAAGAATTTCTAAAACTTTTTCTGTTCAGAAAAGAGACAGAGAATCATCAAGTTTCAAGGGTTAATCCGTTGTTCATTTACTGCCTGTCTGTGTCGTAACACATTGATTCCCATTACACAATTACTGCCCCACACCCTGCACTTGTCTGTCTAAAAGGGTAAATATATGTCAGAAAGGAGATAATGAAGAGAATGACATAAAAGGGACAATAAATGGAAAATGGCCATTGAATTTAATGTCTCGAAGTCCCCGTTTTCCCCTTTAGTATCATTCTGTTCAGTGTCCACTGGATGCCCATTTCCAATTTATTGCTCCTATAGCACCCAAATGGCGCAGAAGAGCGCTAAGAAATGAACAATGACTGCCTTCTAGACATCTGTCAAGTCAGCAGTCTTCCCCATGATTATGGAGCCTACTGAAACAGACTAAGGGACCTTTTTAAATGCTTAGGAAGCATTTGCAGGTGTTTTTTGTTAATTATTTTAATGTACTGAGATAATGACTTTTGTGTTTTCATTAGCTGTAAGCCATAGTCATCAACGTTAACAGAAATAAACACGTGAAATAAATCACTCTGTTTGTAATGACTCTATATAATATATGAGTTTCACTTTTTGTATTGAAGAACTGAAATAAATTAACTTTTTGATGATATTCTAATTTAGTGAGATGCACCTGTACATAGGAAAACAGCAACCAGACAGACAAGGGTAAACAGACAGGGATAAAAGAAAACTACAATCTTACACATACACTTACAAAACAACAGAGATGGAATCAAGGGCGGAATTGTTGGGAGAGGATATAAATATGCAAACCAACTCCACTCAGAAATCTCCAGAAAAACTCTCCGCCAACTCCAAACACTGAACTTCTTCAAATCCAAACCAGGAAGTCAAAAACTATCACTGGAAATTCCCAAGTGCCAGTGAAAGTATATATACTAGAGAGGAGCAGCCAACACAGAACAGCTGAGACAATTCAGGATGGAGAGCTCCAGGGGATCAACAGAGCGGATTAGCCCTTGTAATGACAGAGCAAGGAAAACCTGCAATGTTAATAGGAAGGTGAAGCAGATCTAATCAGTGCAGGAGTTTGTGTAACTAGACGCCGCAATCTTCTGGCCCAGCTCTGTCGCAGTATCCCTGTGACATTTACATCTTAACTCCTGATTGCGGGTACTGACCGGTGTGGTGTTATAATTCCGCTAATCTGTACAACTATTTACGATAAAAGCTGCAGTGTTCTTGGGCTTAGGAGCGCCACCTACTGGAGCTGTGCAGAACTGTGTGCTCTCCTGTAAAATTCTAAATTCATCAGTAAAATCTCCCCTGTTCATGAATGGTTATCTTCACTAGGGTGGGTTAATTGCTTCGATCACAGTATATTTCTTACCAGGTTTTTCCAAAATCACAGTAAAAACACTGCAGTTTTACAATGATTTTGGAAAACCATTGCAAAAAATGCACCATAATTGCAATGTGTGGATGCCCTTTAACCCTCACTTATAAAGAGTTATGTTATGTATTCAGTAGAGAGGAAGAGGAAGATAACATCAGTAATAAAGTGGTAGAGATAAGAGCGGAGAACAGCAGAGAGGATAACATCGGAATGTAAGTAGAGAGATAGTGAGATACACAGATATTATTGGCTGGATATGATTGTAGATGATTAATAGTAACTGATGAATGACTTGTTATGGGTACAGAAGGTTCAGGCTGGGCTTTGTAGGCAGAAGTGGAGACCTCCAGTAGACCACCTAGCTGCAATGTCAACCAATCGGCACCCTATGATCGTCTGCGTGGGGAGCTGACCGGCATACAAAGTGACAGCCAATAAGTTAAATCCCCTTTTTAATACTGCTGTCATACTTCACAGAAGCATTTAAAGGGTTAAACTAATGCGATCACGGCTAACTCCAATTATATCAGATATTGTTGGGTGCCAGCTATGTAACAGAGCCATCAACGGCGCTGCAGGGAGTAGACTCAACACTTGAGCCCGCGCCATACAGAGACTGTGCGTCCCCAAAAAGTGGTTAACCGGGACTCTTCATTCAGGATATACCCCAGACTGCATATAACTCAGTGTTATCTGAATGTCAATGTAGATTATATATGATTTATATGACTTATTTTATGTGTCCAATAGTGAGGAAGATGAGAGCGAGGAAGAAGAGGATGAAACAACTTGTGTGAGTGAAAATTGGAGTATGAGTAGGTAAGTGGAGGGTCTGAGACTAAATATGTAATGGGTGATAAATACATACAACATAGAACATTATACACTTATAGTTATGGCATTTTCAGTCACATGGTATAAAACATCAAATTCTGTATTCATGAGCATTTCCGAACCGTCTATAAAGTTATTCTCCCTTTCTGTACCTCCATTCTATAAATTTCTTTGCAGGCATGTGACATCTTATTTTTCTTATTTCCTTTTTGATGACGCTTCGTTTGAAAAACCCATTGCATGCTGGGACACTCAAACAAAATATCATCAGGGGGCAGAAGCTGAGGTCACTGCCTCTGCCCTCTCCCTGAAATGAAGCATCAACAGTGACCTTCATTTCAGGGGCTGGACTAGTCCCTGCGCGCTGTGCGCTGTGCACAAAGACAGTGCACTTTCTCGCCAACTCAGATCAGTAGTAATGAGCCAGCAACAAAGCAGAGCGCACTGTCAGTTCACCTTGTAAGATGAATACCCAGCTTGCAGAGACAAGCACCGGCCCCCACAAGTTACGTTAATTGCAGAGGCGGTGCTAGTCTCTGCATGCTGGGAATTCGTCTTACAATGCGCACTGACAGTGCACTCTGTTTTGTTGCCGGCGAAAGAGCACGCAGCCTTTGTGCACATCACGGCAAATAAATTTATCCATAGGCCTCCTAAGCATCACTTCTTCTAACCAGAGCTGTATTTATTTCATTTTAGCTGCTTTGGATCGAATGAAACGATCGCATCTTCTAATAATGAGTCACTGCCGTAAGTAATTGGTCCTACCATGGTCCACAACTTTCAATGTTTGTAGTCCTCAGTTTCTTTTCACTATGAGGCATAGATGCAATCAGAGGTGTAACTATTTTTTTCCTTATTACTCCATATAGTTATGCCCCTGAATGCTATCATTTGTTATTGCATTATAGATACACTATATAGATGATATTTTCTGTAGGTTTCTTAAGTATCACTGTTTCTAACAAAAGCTACATCTTTATAGGCCAATCAAAATAAAAACTGCCTGGGCGAGCGTGGAATCCATCAAGTAAGTTAGTAGAACTTTCATTGCTGCATTAATTGAACCCATAGACCAGGACTGGGGAAATCCTGGAAAAAAATAGTATATATTTTTATATCTGTGTGAGAAGTTAACTTTAAAATAATTTCTAACACTTTTTCTGTTCAGAAAAGAGGCAGAGAATTATCAAATTTCAAGGGTTAATCCGTTGTTCATTTACTGCCTGTCTGTGTCCTAACACATTGGTTCCCATTGCACAATTACTGCCCCACACCCTGCACTTGTCTGTCTAAAGGGGTCAATATATGTCAGAAAGGAGATAATGAAGAGAATGACATCAAAGGGACAAGAAATGAAAAATGGCCATTGAATCCAATGTCTCCTAAGTGCCCGTTTGCCCCTTTAGTATCATTCTGTTCAGTGTCTACTGGATGCCCATTTCCAATTTATTGCTCCTATAGCACCCAAATAGCACAGAAGAGCCCTAAGAAATGAACAAGTGGACACTAAGGATGCCATTTATTTCTATTCTCTGCCCAGGTGCCACCATTTAATCACCTAAGGCTCGCAATGACTGACTTAGTGTCACACTGTCACCGTTCAGTATATTTTGGACGCAGTGATTGACAGCTCAGTCGTCCCATCTGGTGCAGTGGCGTGCTGAGTTGTCTGTGTTTTTGTTCACAGCTCGGCCATCGAATCTGAGTCTGGGAGGTGCTGATCTCCCTCCAGGTGTTCCCTGGTCCAGTGATTACTTAGCTTCTTAACTGAGCTGTCGGCCCAGATATCTGCCTGTCGTAGCTTCCAGTTCTGTGAGACTTGTTCCTCTGTGCTTTGTTCTTAGCATTCTGACTTTCTGATACTTTGGTGACGGACCCTGGGCCTATTGACTATTTATTTGTATTACCCTTTTGCTTTGATCCGCTATCTTCCTGGTATTCTGACCTCGGACCATTACCTGACTATGCCTATGTCTCTTCCCTCTGTTTATGATGTACCCTCCTGGCTCTAGACCGCGGACCCCTTGGCTATCCTGACTCGCGGCTTGTCCGTGAGAAGTGACTCAGCATCAGACTTAGGTTTTGTATTCGTGCAGCCCCTTTGCCCCACAGCCAAAGAAGGAGAAGGCTGCTGTAGTTTTCCATTTTACATCCTAACTCCTGACTGCGGATACTGACCAGGGTGATGTCATAATTGCGCTGATCTGTATTACTATTTACTCTACAATCCGCAGTGCTCTTAGGCTTAGTAGTGCCACCTACTGGGGCTGTGCAGAACTCTCTTCTGTAAAATTCTAAATTCAACAGTAAAATCTCCTCTGTTCATGAATGGTGTAGTTATCTTCACTTCGATGTGTTAATTGCTTTGATCATAGTATATTTCTTACCAGGGTTTTCTAAAATCACAGTAAAAACACTGGAGTGTATACTTATCGTTTTGGCACTTTCAGTCACTTAGTATAAAACATGGCTGCATCTACATAATGATAACTGATAGAGAAGCCAAAAACAACAAACCATTGAGATCCTTTATTCATGAGCATTTCCCTACCGTCTATAAAGTTGTTCTCCATTTCTGTTCCTCCATTCTATAAAATTCCTTGCAGTAAGTGACATCAGGGAGGGGCCTAGAGCTAATTAGGACCTTTCCAGGTAACCTCCAGCCTCCTCTCCTGCACCGATCATTGTCAGGCAGGAGAGGGAGACTTGTGCAGCTCTCTTCCTGCACTTGTCTCTCTCTCCCGGCTCCACCTCTCAGGCCAACTTGCTTTCTTTATTGCAGTTCCTATGGCTGATACGCCTGTAGCTCTGTAAGAAGAATAATTAATGTCAATTGGTGAGAATGGGGATAATGAACGGAAGGTCACAGAAGGAGCAATAAACTATTTACTATACAAGGTGCAGTTTTCTGGGGATGGGACATCTACTATAAATGTGCGGAACTCTGCATGCTGCTTTTTTTGCTTTGTTTTATGAATTCAATTATTAAAATATTGCAAATAAAAAACCTCCTGCATTTGTTCTGTATTATGTATTCAATAGTGAGATAGAGGAGGGAGAAGAGATTATAGAGCATGTAACATCAGAGAGAGGAGAGGAAACTGGCGGAAAAGAGAACATCGGACTGTAAGTAGAGAGACAGTGACATTTACTGATATTATAGACTAGCTATTGAACCCGTTCTACGCCCGGGTGGCGAGCATTTTTATTGGTATATGGTCTCCCATGCTGGTATGTGCTGCCCCCCTCCTGGTATTTGTGCTGCCCCCATCCTGTCCCCACCATCCTATACTGGTATGTGTGGTACTCCTCACCCCAATCCTGGTTTGTGTGGTACCCCTCACCCCAATCCTGGTATGCGTGGTACCCCTCACCCCAATCCTGGTATGTGTGGTACCCCTCACCCCAATTCTGGTATGTGTGGTACCCCTCACCCCAATCCTGGTATGTGTGGCACACCTCATCCCCCCAATCCCGGTATGCGTGGCACCCCTCATTCCCCCAATCCCGGTATGCGTGGCACCCCTCATCCCCCCAATCCCGGTATGCGTGGTACACCATACCTCATCCCTATCCTGGTATACATGGTACCCCATCCCTATCCTGATATGTATGATATTCCTCATCCTGGTATGCATGGCCCCCCTCATGTGAATCCCGGTATGCGTGGCACCCCTCATCCCCCCAATCCCGGTATGCGTGGCACCCCTCATCCCCCCAATCCCAGTATGCGTGGCACCCCTCATCCCCCCAATCCCGGTATGCGTGGCACCCCTCATCCCCCCAATCCCGGTATGTGTGGTACCCCTCACACCAATCCTGGAATGTGTGGTACCCCTCACCCCAAGCATCCCTTTCAGGCTGTACACACATCCCCAAAAAATAAACACTTATACTCACCTTTCTTCCCTGTGCTCCAGCACTGCTGCGTCCTGTTCTGCCGGGGAGGAGCGCTGCGCCAGAGCACTGCGCTGTCCGGCGCCATTTTGCTGAAATGTGTCTTCAGTAAAATGGCGCCGGATAGCGCTATGCGCATGCGCCGATCCGACGCCTCACTCCTGCCCCGGTCTCCGGCGAAGAGAGAGGCGCCGCGGCAGCGCTCCTCCCTGTCAGGTAAGTATGTAAGTATGGCGCCGGAGATCGCGGTATGCGTTCAGTGTCTACACATACCGCGATCTCCGGTGCCAAACACTCCTCTTACCTGTAACGGCTCCAAGCGTTCTTCTGTCTGGAGCCAGACTGCGTGTCACGCATGCGCAGTCTATAAAGGCTTCAGACAGAGACATGCATCCCGCCTTATATTATAGATTGTAAACGATTGTAGATATTTAATAGTAAATGGGGAATGACTTGTTATAACTAAGTAGAGACTGAGGAGGATATAAAACATGGCTGTACATATACTGTACATCAGTATCAGAGGCTGATTGGGGGCTAATGATGTAGTGGCTCACATAGTGCTCACATAGCGCCCTACAGAAAAGCACTATAAAGGGAGAATGAATGGTAAGTGGGCAGTAAAGCAGGCGTTGAATTCTGTGCCAATTTGCCCTCTATTGGCCTTTTAGCTATGCCAGGTATTTCTAGTCAGGGCCCGGTTGCCATTATTTAATCACCTAATGCTAAAATGAATCACTAGAGATTTAGACTTGTGCAGTCTCTCTGCCCCGGTGCTGGAGAAGGAGAAGGCTGCTGTGGTCTTATGTCCTGACTCCAGTCACCAGGTACAGACCGGCATGACGTCATCATTGTGTTGTGATGGGACACTAAGTTTTTCCGAATTCATTTATTAAATGCTTTGGTTCTGCAATAATTTTGGAAAGTCACTGCAAGAAATTCCCATGATGGCATTGTATGAACTTACTCTATCACTCACTTATAAAGGAGCAATTATTATAATGTTCATTTATGGGACAGTTACTGCATAAAGTTTATGTTATGTGTCCAATAGTGAGGAAGAGGAAGGAGAAATGGACGTGGATCAAACAACAACAGAGATAGGAGAGGAGGATGGAAGCGGAGATAACATCGGACTGTAAGTAGACACACAGTGACATATACTGATATTATGGGATGTATATGATTGTAGACATTTATTAGTAATTGATGAATTACTGATGTAGAGATGGAGGAACATATAAAACATGGCTGCCCATATACTCGGCTGTAGTTCTGCCTCTGTAAAGGGCTCAATGAATGTTATTGGGGAGAAATAGGGGAATGAACGAAAGTTCACAGAAGGATCAATAAACGAAATATGATCACAGAGATCAGCGCCTCCTACGTGCCCAGTTTCGCCCTTTAGTGCCCTCTTGGTGAAGATCATTCCCAGTTTATTGCTCATATAGCACCCAAATGGCACAGAAGAGTATTACAGGGAATCTGTCAGTAGCATCAACCTTCCTAAGCCATCTAAATGGGCATTTAGGTCGCAGAAAGTTTTCTCTGGAATAAAGGAAGAGTCAAACAACTGTATAACTCAGATGAGGATCACCACGTAATGCTCGGACTGGCCGACGGCTTTCACACCCGAGCTTGATATCATGTATTTCTATACTGCTGTTACGCTCGGGTCGGTAGAGCCGTCAGCTCGTCTGAGCACTGCGTTGCGATCCTCGTCCGAGTTATACGACTTTCTGACTCTTCCCAAAGACATCGGATCACAGATATCAAGGTATCGTTTTATTCCTCTTCCTATGACCTACATGACCAGGAGGGTTGATCCTACTGACAGATTCCCTTTTTAAAAGCAAGAATGAACGGCAAGTGGGCACTAAGGAGGCAATGATTTTTGTGCCAGTTTGGCTAATATACCCCCTTTACTTATCCCATTTATTTCTATTCAGTGCCTGAATGCCCCCCTTCAGTCACCTGAAGCTCACGATGACTGACTTAGGCTTTGTTCTTGTGCAACCCTCTTTGGTCAGAGAAGGAGAAGGCTGCTGTAGTGTTTTGTCTTACGCCAGGGGTCACCAAACTGTAGCTCGGGAGCCACATGTGTCTCGTGGGCCCGTGATTTGTGGCTCGTGGCTGTCTGCCAGCTTGGTGCATTAGCTCCAGGTGTAGCAAATAGCCCTGAACAGAAGAGCAGATCTGAATGGGGGGAGATAGGAAACCCTGGAGCTCGGCATACTGCCTTGGTGTGATTGCAATGTAAAAGCTTTGCTGTCATTATACCAGTAATAGGGGGCTGTGGGTGTCACTGTTGTGAGTGGGGCAGGAACTGGATGTTGCACGCGCCGCTCTCTCAGAGCTGAATATGGCTCTCAAGGACAGAAATGTTGGGGACCTCTGTCTTACGCCCCAACTCCTACTGCCTGCAGACACAGACCGGTGTGATGTCATCATTGCGCTGACCTGTATCACCATTTACTACACAACACGCAGTCCTCTTACTCTTAAAAGCGCCACCTGCTGGAGATGTGCAGTACTGTGCGCTGTCCTGTAACATTCGGAATTTGTCAAAAAAATCTTACACCTATTCATGAACGGTGTATTTATCCCAAAAATGTACCATGATTGCATTACATGAAGCCACTCCAACACTCCCCATAAAAGAGCGATTACAACAGTGGTGATTTATGAGAGCGTTACTACATATAGTCTATGTTATGTGTCCAATAGTGAGGAAGAGGAAGGAGAAATATACATGGCCCACATAATAACAGTGAGAGGAGAGGAGGATGGAAGCGGAGATAGCTTCGGACTGTAAGTAGAGAGACAGTGACATATACTGATATTATAGATTGTAGACGATTGTAGATATTTAATAGTAAATGGGAAATGACTTGTTATAACGATTACAACAGTGGTCATTTATGAGAGCGTTATTACATATAGTCTATGTTATGTGTCCAGTAGTGAGGAAGAGGAGGAAGAAGAATATATAATGCTTAAGATCAGACAAAAAGAAGACCACAGCGCAGAGACCACCACACTGTAAGTAGAGAGATAGTGACTTATACAGATATTATGGGATGTATATGATCGTAGATGCTTATTAATAACTGATGAATGACTGATTATTTCTGGGTAGAGATGGAGAAACATATAAAACATGGCTGCCCATACACTCATCTGTAGTTCTACCTCTGTAAAGGGATCAATGATTGTTATTTGGGGAGAAATAGGGGCATGAAGCCACTCCAACACTCCCCATAAAAGAGCGATTACAACAGTGGTCATTTATGAGAGCGTTACTACATATAGTCTATGTTATGTGTCCAGTAGTGAGGAAGAGGAAGGAGAGGAAGAAATGGATGGAATAGAGTTAGAGAGAAGAGAAGACCACAGCGCAGAGACCACCAGTCTGTAAGTAGAGAGACAGTGACATATACAGATATTATAGGCTGCATATGGTTTAGTAGCTGATGAATGACTTGTTATCACTTAGACTGAGGAGGATATAAAACATGTTTGTACATATTGGGGGGGGGTTATTGATTTGGGGGTCCGCTACAACAGGGTTATAGTAAGAACAATTTTCCCGCCTCCTGGTCTTGTCTGATTAGCGATGCCGCTTCAATGTGGCCATGGGGCTCTGGAACGGACATCATCTCCTCTACCTTCAACCTTGGTAGTCACAGTGGCCATCAGCAAAACCATTTCCAGTGCTCCATGGCCACTTTGGAGAGACAAGAAAAATGTGGATTTCTCTGGATTAAGACATCGGATCGCAGATATCAAGGTGTCATTTTATTCAACTTCCAGTGACCTACATGCCCATATAGACGGCTTAGGAGGGACGATCCTACTGACAGATTCTCTTTAAGTCATTGCATTTATTGAGGACACACACTACATGATATTTTCTAAGTTTCTCTCTTTCTAATGAAAACTTCATTTATTTTACAGGCCAAAAGTAAAGACAGCGTGGGCCGACACGGAGCCAATGCCGTAAGTAATAAGAGCAATCATGGCGGCATTTACTCAAATGAGACCTTGGACTTTTGAACGATGACGTCATATTGTGACATAACAGCCGCACATTACACAGGACAATATCACTGTGTATATCCTCATAGACTGATCAGGATGATAATGTGAACTGTCTGTATCTCAATTTGTTTGTTTGGATTTTTTTAAGACGCAAACGTAAATGGTGGATACCAAAATGCTTCAGAAGATCGAGCAAGAGCCATGTCAAATACATGTAGGTACTTTACCCTCTTCCCACAAATGGACGCGCCCTTATGTCCTAATTGCTGTCTTCTAGATGCAAAAGTTTTCAATGATTCATCCTGACAGAAGATCAGTCACCATGAATGTGAAAGTGATATTTATACTAGGAGCTAATAATTAGTAATGACATCTATCCATATATCTACATCATGTAGAAATGTATAGGAGAGACTTTATGTTTATTGTCTGCGTCCTATTGGGACTAGGATTTGTTCCCGATAATAATTTTACAAGGTATTTATTTGTGATCATTTCTTATATTTCTTCAACACCAGAAAAGATAAAGATGAAAAAGAACAACGTCCACCAAAGTAAGTAAAAGCTTCCCCCATTATAGTATGTGACGTGTTGTTACACTGAGGCTCATAATATTGTGTCTTTCCTTTATAAATTTATACTATATTGTATATTTTAATGGAAGAAACCAATATTTAAATGTCTATCTATTTATGTCCAGGCTTGGACTGGCCCACAGGAGAACAGGAGAATCCTCTGGTAGGCCGCCCCTGTGAATAAGTGCTAAAGAGTAGTGCAGAAAAAAATATCATCTATCTTATCATTCATTAAACAAGCGACCAAATTAATATTACATAGAAGCAAAAGTAAATTTCTTTATTAGGCTCAGGTTATTTTTGCATGTAGCTGAACAGTGGGCCTAAAGAATCACTGTTACTGGTGGGCCTTTGCCCATAGTGAGAGAAAAGCATTCCCCGACTTCTAAACTTACCGACCTTCCTGTCCTTTCTTCTCCATTCTAAACACTATTTACCAATTTTTTGGCTTCCTCTTAGGCTCCTCAGAGCATTTATCTGCTGCTTCAGCAGTACAGCGGCAGAGTAAAGAAAAAAAGGTAAGTTTTTCTTTAATAATTTTTTATTGAATGATTTTAAGATTTACAAAAAATCTATTCAGTATCATCTTAAGTTTTCAATAATTATTATATAAACCGTCGGGTGGTGACAAATGAGTTTTATTCTTATGAAAAAATGTGCAATCATACGCTGATGAAGGCGGGAAGGGTGGTGTATAGAAGGGAGGAAGGAGGAAAACGTCACAGTCAAGTTGTGATATTCAGTATGTGGTATGATCAGACTTCATTGCTAGGAGTCCTGCCAGCTGCTGTATTAATATTTCTCCTGTTTCATCATCTCATAGTTGACCCTAGTTTTTCCTTCTGGCCGATACACTGGCACACTACCGGTGGTGCACATGTGCGGGGCAGCAGGACAGGGTGTATCCCCGGCTGGATGTAGAGCAGCGGCTGTTGTGGTCGTGTGATCAGACTCCCATCCGCGTACCACGTCACGTGGATTGGGACTCTGGTCTCATGTTCTGACGTCACACGCTACATGACTTGTTCAGAGAGTTGCGCCTGTTCCGAAACTCTAATCATAGTATTCACCAATCAAGTGTGGATTTTATCTACACAGGTATTTTTCCTGCTCTATTAGCGACTTTGTGCCAAAACAAGCACTGGGATTGGTGTCACGTCAGGGCTAGGATAGTCCATGAGTATATACATATACTGTATATTTAGAGGTGTTCAACTGACTATTTCTCCATGGTATTTCCATCATACTCTATGTCCAGTTTCATAGACTCAGCCCTTTTCATTTGCACTTGGAACATGTTTCAGGTGATATTTACGTGCACTTTTGAGCTATATATATGAAATATAGCTACCTTAATATTCTGGACCCCTATACCACCATTATGTAATGCGTTGCCTCCTGCCGTGTTTCATCATCCACTGCATGACTCACTTTTAAATTTATGATCTACCAGTGCCACCACTGAAGAACTGGAAGTCACCTCCTTCTCTATATCCCAACCACCAGAAGAACGCCTGCATGCAAGAGAAGGAGAGTCTCAGGCATGGTGCTTCTTTGACCCACCTTTAGAATGTGTTGGAGTTGGGCTGGGACTGGCAGCTGCTTCCTCCATTGCGATGCTTGTTCCTGCAGGGGAGTCCAGAGCACTGTTGACTGCATCAACCCATGGAAGCTCTGCAGAAGAAGCATGAGGTTGGTATTGTTGATTAACAGTGTGGTTCCCCCCTTATCTTATCCCCAAGACTCCCCTTTATTCCACCTTATCCAACCCTATTGATCCCATAACAAAACGACAGACTCAAAAGGTTGGAAAATATCAGCCACAGCGACCTTTATTATAAATATTACAAACATGAAAACATTATTAAACGTGCTAAGGTCCTTGAAGTTACAAAATCTGGTGACCCCAAAAATAACCAACCAAAACTTACTCCCACCTGCAACCCACAGGCTCAGGAGCACCAACAAACCCCAGAGAGTTTATTAACGGATAACTGCCAAACCAGGGACACGACATTCGTTTGCCGTAAGCCCCAAAAAAATCACCAGACCCAGACCAAGTTATCAATGTCCTGATTAATCCCCTGAACCAATTTAACACCAACTTCAAGGACCCTGATACACGCCACAATGAGAGCATTTGACAACTCAAATACTCGAGACCCCCCTTTACTGTAAAAATAAGGCTTGTTCAATGCTCCTTGCAACGATGAAGTTCATATATCCAGCCCCACGGCATTAAGATGCACTCCATCTGCTAGCCAGAAATTCCCGGTGCTATCTTCTAAATCAAAGTGCCTTACCGCTACCCCCCATTCCAAGACACAAAATTCGAAATTGCCCGATTCACCTTCTTCCTGTCTTTATTTTTTCCACCAACTGCGCATTCCGCCATTCTCTCCGCAGAACAATCTCGGACCACACCGTCACTAACCCTGTAAATGATGTCCTAATACGAAGAAAATCGTGTTTCATGTCCCTTATCAATTCCCTAAATGGACGAACCCTTAAATCATCCCCAATCTCATAAAATTATGCAGTTCACGTAACATCCTGTCCCACACCATACCATGAAAATCAAGCCATCGAACCACAGCCTTGTCTGTCAAAAAACCGATCTGCCTCCCATCTTTTGATACATCGCCCCGAACAGCGCCCCAATGAACGTAAGAATGGCGCATTATCCAAACCAAAAGGGGGGAACCTGTATAAGAACAACAAATTAGACATAATAAACACAAACTTAATCATTTAACTGTAACTAATGAATCAGGCCGGACATATGACAAAAAACAACATGATTCCCACCTACCAATCCTCTTCACAATTTCAGGACTCAAACCGCATACTGCTACCTCTGTAGCAGCCCCTATACGAAAAGAATGCGGAGCAAAACTAAAGGGGTCTAAACCCAGTCGACTTAAACAACTCCTAAAAACTTCCATAAACTGATACTTTGATAAGAAAGTTCCATCCTCATGGCACAATAATGGGCCCTCCCAGCCCCGACGTATACCCTTCAAAACTCCAAAAGTCCTTAAGGGACATATAACGGACTCTTGCATGGGCCCTAAACATACCATTTTCCCTTTTATCATTTGATCAGTCTTAGAAAATCTTAGCCAAAATTCCAACCCTTTTTCTGTAGCCACCACATCCTGAGCTAATAGACCCCCAGATTTTTTCATGGACGGAGCCACTAACTCACTCACCCTTCACGCTGCAAAAAATGCCAAAGAAAAAGTTGATTGGAGCAAATACACCTCATACTTAGAATGATAAATCCACTTCACCTCTCTTCCCAAGCATTTCAATAAATCAAACGAGACCAGGCGCCAACTGTCCCCCTGAGCTCTACCCTTATGAGACCCTTTAAAATAGCTTGCTGAACCAAAATTTTTTTTTGATATCTGTTCAACCCCTAGATTTCAAACCAAAAGCCAAGCCTGCAATCAACCTATTTACCTTGGACACTGACGAATCTTCCAACGCTCCTTCCCTTAACCACAACAGCAACAGTACTACCTTATCGTCGTCAGACAAAACTTGATCCACAACGCACAGTCGCTTCTCCCACAACTCCCACACAGTATGATAAGCCGACCACATGCTACTCGAAAGCGATGCACTAATTAATGGTTGAGCTACTCGAATGCCAAGCTCCATAAATGTTGCGGCACTCCAGACCTTTCTCGACTGCGTTGGGCACCAGCGACTGGAAACAATCCCAGTGGAAATGAGAGAGACTGTCAGCAACCCAGTTCTGCACACCGGGTACATGCAACGCTGTCACACAAGCGTTCAACAGTAAACATTTCAAAACCCGATACCGCAATACCCGAATCACCGGAGGAGAGGATGCTGTTATACAGTTTATTGCTAGTACCACGCCCTTGTTGTCACATTTGAAACAAATTAGTTTGTTTCGAAAATGCTTTTCCCACAACTTCACTGCAACCAAAATCAGGAAAATCTCCAAAAGAGTCATGTTTTTAACTAATCTGGCCAGCTGCCACTTATCAGGCCATTTACTCGAACACCACTGCCCTTGAAAGTAAGCTCCAAATTCAGTACTACCCGCTGCATCGGTAAACAATTCCAAGTCAAAGTTGTCTACAACCTCATCCATCAATAATGAACGACCATTGTAACACAACAAAAAACTCGCCCACATTGCCAAATCCTGTTTATGTTCCTTCAAAAGTTGGATATAATGATGAGGGAACGTAACCCCGGCTGTCGCACTGGCCAACCTGCGTGAAAAAACATGCCTCATCAGCATAACTCTACATGCGAGATTAAGCATATCCAGAAGTGATTGCATCTCTTTCAAAGTAAGATTTTTCACACACGCAGCGCCCAAGAAACCTCATCCTTTAATGCCAAAACTTTTTCTTCAGGTAAACAAAACTTGTAATTAACCGAGTCAATCACAATGCCCAGAAAACAAATACAAGATGCTGGCCCCTCAGTCTTCTCTAGAGCCAGCAGGACTTCAAAGAGCTTTGCATCCCAATCCATGGAACGCAGCATCGATTCACACAGCTTAGAATCTCCGGGACCAAAACGCAAAAAATCATCCAAATAATGAATGATAGGTGCCCCACCGGACACATCTCGTATTACCCACTGCAAAAAACTACTGAACGCCTCAAAAACAGAACAAGAAAGGGAGCAACCCAAAGGCAAGCACCAATCAACAAAGTATGCACGCTTTCTGAGTGAACTGGGAGCAATCTGAAGGTAGCCTCAATATCGGTCTTTGCCATGAGCTCCCCCCTTCACAACTTTCTAACCCAACGAGTCGCCTCATCAAACGAAGTATACATCACTGAACACAACTCAGGTGCAATGCCATCTTTAACCGACCACCACCTAGGATAGGAAAGTTGGTGATTTAAGCAGAACTTATTGGGCTCTGTTTTAGGCACAATTCACAACGAGGAAACAACCAAATCCGTAAAGGGTAACTTAACAAAAGACCCAACCATGCGGCCCAAAGCTACTTCTTTGTCCAGCTTATCTAACACTACCTTCGGGTGGCGGTAAGCAGACTGTAAATTTTTCCTATTACAAGGTACATCAAAAGTCGGAGCGGTTTTCTTAAACCCTTTCTCAAAACCAGACGCTAACAATTCAGCCTTAACCCTGTCCGGAAAGCTATTTAGAACGGGAAGCATCTCGTACAGTTTCACTGGAGTCACTACCATAGGAATTTTCGAGGGGGGGCTTTTCCTTTTCTAAAACATTTACCGGCCCTGTGGGATGATCCGTTACAGTAGGAACAGACATGCTTAAATTTACAACTGGTTTTAAATTTGCACTGGCTCTCGTTAAGTAGCCAGCTTACTCCTGGTTTTTGACCGCCAGTTTGTCCTGCTTGATTATTGCCCTCTATAACTCCTGTTTGGTCGGATAATCCGGCCCGCCCTGAAAGGAATGCCCAAACCTAGCTGGCGCCATACCTCTTAACCATAAACCTATGTCTTTCTGGTCTCACCTGATTGCTGGTCTAATCGCCTTCCTTTGACGAAACTGCTCGTCATATCTCAACCAACTCTGGCCCCCATAAACTCTAAGCTTTCCCTATAGAGTCCAGAAAGCTAAAAAGGCCCAAACAATTCTCAAGGGCTTTCTCACCTATAACACTTGCCAAAATGGCGAATACTAGCATCCAGTTAGCAAATGTCTGCAGGATTAACCAGCATCTGTTTTTTCTCATCCACTTTCTTGCTATCATTACTCTTCTTTTTATCAAGATTACATTTTTCAAGCGGCAGAAGGGAAAAAATTTTGACGTACTCGTCTTTCCAAATCTGCTCCCTCACCTCCTTCTTTAGATGAGCCCCCCAATGGACCTTCAAAGCAAACGAATAGTTTGCCCCTAGCCTTATCATTTAAGTGAATTTTTTCCCCTTTATCAGTTTCCTTCTGAGCCAAAACGGATACCTGGGCCTGCGCCTGAGAGTTTTCCTCCAAAGGCTGATTGACCTCATTATTCATACCCCCGACTATCGGAACCCAGGCCGCCAACTGAGCTGGAGGCAATTGCCCCCTTCTAATCTTGCTACACAATCCTTTAAGGTAGAAAATAAGTAATGATCCCCAGTGCCCCCCTGTGACTGGAAAAGACTAGTGGATGGACCCGCCAAATTACTCAACCCTGAATTTGTGCCCACCTCCCATAGGTGCTGACTAGCCATTGTACCCTGGGATATTAAAATAGGAGGATACGAACAAGACAAAGAATAATACTCACCAGATCGCATGGGGGGAACCACCCCACTCGCCAGAAATCCTGAATCCGGACGCCTAGCCTGTGGAGCGTAGTCTGGGGACAGTCTCACCTGACGACAAGACTCCGGTGCCCCCGCTCCATCGCCAATGCTTTGCGCTACCTGTGCATTGAGCCAGCCAGGGGGGTGACCCCTGGCCGCCATCCTGTGGACCGGTCTACTGCCGCAGCCCCCACCCCACCGCCAATGATTTGCACTACCAGCGCGTTGAGCCAGCCAGGGGGGTGATCCATGGCCGCCATCCTGAGGGCCTCCATCAAATCTTCAAACGACGCCATCAGAGGTCAATGCAAAGGGACTTCTTTCATGCCCTGGGAGCGGTAAAGTGTCCCCGCCCCAGGGTTCCTTTATAACTGACCCCATCCCAATAGCCATCCCCTGCAACCCTATGACCACTCCAAACCCAAATCATGTTGGCTTCCACCCAATGGCTTAGCCCAGGGTTCCAGCCTCTTCTGACAGGCTGTTGAGGCACTCTTCAAGCCATGACAGCAGTTCTTCATGAGGTCTTCTACGAAGTTTGGCCATCCGGTTGAATACCACTTCTGTAGGAAGAAAGGCAGAAAGTACAGCAGACAAGGAGTAGCAGGGATCCAGCCAATGAAGAAGTTCTCCAGGTATAGGCACTTCTTTCAGCCCTTGCTAGCTTTTTATCTCATTAACAGATGGGCAGATAAAAAACCTACTGCCCAACGATCCCATTATCATTGGGCAGAAGATTAATATGCCCCCCCCCAGCAATATCCTTGACATAGGTCATAACTTTGATGCAATCAAAACCTGTTGCTACCCATTGAAGCGCACCTGTCAGCAGGATTGTGCTTAGTAAACCACATACACTGTCAGGTGGGCGCCGTTATACTGAGTAAAATGATACTTTTGTTGATGAAATCCATCCCGTGGTTCTTTTATAATCTTTACTTTCATTTCTGACATAATGATATGCATTATGTATTCATGTATTCCTATCTCTGCCTTCTGACAGGTCACGCTGCTTGTGAAATTAAAGTAAATGAAAGTAAAGATTACACAAGAACCACTGGACGGATTTCATCAACAAAGGTATCATTTTACTCAGTATAACGGCGGCAACCTGACAGTGTATGTAGTTCACTAAGCACAATCCTGCTGACAGGTGCACTTTAACCAATTTGCCCACATTTAGGTGGAAATACAAACATTTGTGGCTGAAAATTACCTCCAAAATTGATCTGTTAATCATTAGCCTTCCTTTGGGATGCTTACAATCCTATATTGATCTCTCCTAATGGTTTTGGATCCATAATTTAACTCTGGTAAGGGAGGGGGCATTTACTAAAAATATTGCTAAATATGTAGCACCCTGAGGATTCGGCTGCTACAGGGGTATTGCACCTCAACCCAGAGGTGTGATATTCCACTCCCGGGTAAGGATGGAGTGTGGAACTGAGCTAGTAGGCTGCATGCACTACACACATCCCATTTCCGGGGAACAGACCGATGGTACTCCCACTACAGAAATGTGCAGGTACGACAGTGTCTGTTCCTGGCTGGAGTGGGAGGGGGGTGGAACATCCCAGTAGTGTAGGGGCAGATAGGGGGAGCAGCCTGGGTAAAGCTAGGAGCTCATTGGGTGCTGGTCACCTGAGCTCACACATAGAGGGAGTATTTAAGGTGGGAACTATCTTAGATCACGGTCAGTCAGTCAGTCAGTCAGTCTGAGAAGCAGAGCAGAGGAGAAGAGAGAGAGACCCAGAGGCGCAGAGGGGACCCCAAGAGCCCATAAGAGAGCTAATAGGGTGAAGGGTCGGCAACAGGGTACCGGATCCCAAGCTGGCAGAGGCTACAGCACACCTTAGCCAGGAACCGGAGGTCGTGGGCAGGATCTGCCACGATCACCCACTAAATCCACCCGGAAGGCAGACCAAGAATAGGGTCAGGGAGCCCAGAGGAGGCTTGACCAACAAGAGGCCCGAGGGAGCCGGACTTAGGTGGATCCCTGGTGGGAACGGCCAGAAGAAGGGAGAGACAGAAAGGAGCTCAGGACCACACTCCGGAGTTGCCTGGGAGTTGACCGAGTCCAGGACCTGGTGGACGCAGCACGGCTTGGGTGGTCACTGCTGTACACAGTGACCCGAGCAACACCAGTAAGTAAAACCCTGGAACTGCATTTTATGCCTCTGAGTCTCCTTGCTGCACCTTCACAACCACCATCCTCCACGGCTGACCCCCTGAGGCTATACCCCTCCCGTTGGGGGTTATACTACCTAAGCTGCACTCACATCATTAGCCTCAGTGGACCCTGCTGCAGCGGCGGCCGTATTGACCGCAAATCAACGGGTGGCGTAGTCGACACAAAAGAACATCTAGTAACATCATAAGGACTGCCTCACACTGAGTTTGACACCCTGGGCACGGACCGGGTCACAGCCACTCGGAGACTACAACCCCCATCTGATCCGGCTCCGGGTATCCCTAACAGCACTGGCCCAGGGGGCGCGTCAACTTTGGCGTAGTCGGCAGGATAACGTGCCCGCAACAACCGGGTACTGCGTGCCTGAAGAAAAGTTCACCGTTACCTCAAAAAGAAGTCTCCTGCCGGTTCCGGAGGGTCCCCGCCAACGGACCCCATCACAGGTCGTTTCCCGCCGGTTGTCCGCCATTTGCAGCTTTTTCCCGCCATTTCCGAAGATTTCCCGCCTTGGGGGAGCGGACGCCATTATGGGCGTGCCAGAGGGTGGCAAAAGGCCACCTCCCATCGTGGGCCAGGTCGAAGAATGGCACCAAAAGCGGAAACCGCGCCCACCAACAGAGACTGTGATGCTGGAAGTGTCCATCAGCGTGAGAGAACTGCCCCTGGAACTGACAATCACAAAGTTGCCCCGGGACCACCCTCGATGTGGGCGGAGACAGAAGAAGAGAACATAGATGGGTGTCGCCTGGAGGAGTCTGGAGAGAGCGCACCCGGAGACAAGACGTCTGGAAGAGAGTCCAGAGAGAGCCTACCCGGAGATGGAGGGAGAGTCAGGCAGCACCGACCCAGTGGTCAGGAGCCTGTTGCAGGTCGCCACTCCAGAAGGCCTGCTGGAGATCCTAGCACAGCTCCCCCGAGACCGGGAGTGTGCACAGACCGCGCTGGAGGGCCTCGCACGGAGGATGGCCCGGGTACAGCGAGAGACGTTGGCGGAGTGAAGCCGAGAGATGGCCCAGCAGACCGAAATCCGTCAGCGGAGCACGCCACCCGAGACGAGGAGACAGACCGCCTCTGAGGATGGCGCAGGAGGAATGAAGGCAGGAGACGGCGCCGAGAAGGGAGCTGAACGGACGGAGGCAGGTAAAGGGGACGTCTCTACCCCGAGCCGGGAAACCGCGTGCCTGCCCCAGCTCCCCGTCGCAGAGCCCGAAATTCCCCCTGCCGTGCCCGTCGCTGCATTGTCACCGCCGCCGACTAGGCCTCAACCGGAAACCGCGGCCGCGACCCCTGTGACGTCACACGCCTCGACCTCGAGCGTGGCCAAGCAGGAAATACCACCGGCCTGGTCGCAAGGCCTAGTACCTCCGGGCGCCGCAATACCAACAGCGCCCCCTACCTCCGCGGAGCCACCGGCCTGGCCGCAGGGCCGAGTAACCACGGGCGCCGCCGTTCTTACGGTGCCCTTTGCCTTTAGGGTGCCCCAAGCCTGGTCGCAAGGCCTGGTCAACCCGGGCGCCACTACCATCAACGCGCCCTCAACATCTAGAGTGCCGCACCTGGGTGAAAATCTATTTGCCCAGCATACGTGCCCGGATGGGCAGCCCTTTATATGGCCACCGGAGTTTCACCATCCCCGACTCCAGAAAGAGAGACCCCTAGACGAGCCCCTGATTCCGGCTCCGAAGCCTGTAAAGAGGACCTCGCCCCCGCTGGAGGAGGCACAGTTCGAGTGGGACCCCACCGGAGAAGACCTCATGGGGTTCACTCAGGAGACTCGGGCGGCCGCAGCAGAGCGTGCAGAGTGCTGCCGGCAGCAGCTCGAGGTCTTCGAGAGGGAGCGGAGAGAGAGGCGGGTCCGGGAACAGCAAGCGCAGATAAGGAGCGCGGAGCAGAAGAGCCGGACCAGGAGGAATCCCCGTGCAGCACATGGTCCCCCTTCCACCGGGACTGTGATAAAATTCAACATGCAGCACGGATGGGGCTTCATTAGAGACCATCAGACCCCCGGCGACGTCTTTGTAACCCGCAGAGACGTAGAAAGCCATCTGCCGGAGGGACACAGAGGTCGTGACCTGTATGTAGGGGACGAGGTCACCTTCACCCGGCACAAGTGTGCCAAAGGACCCTACGCCCTTCATGTGCATCGCCTGACGGAGGAGGAGCTGCGGTGTGAGGAGGAGCAAGAGGACCCGGACGGGTCTGAAGAATCTAAAGAAGGAGCAGGAGGACGCCGTCGTTGAAGTACGGTAGAGAGAGACTGTACATAGTTACCCGTCAGGGTATAAGAACTGTTCTAGTTAAAATATAGTCCCCGTTGGGACCAGCAGATTGAACTGAAACCCATGTGTCCCTATTCCCACTGACCGAGGACTGAGAGCGGTCATTCCTTTCTTAATACCTGGCCGAGGACTGAGAGCGGCCATATCCCCTTGTATATAGTTGCGCTTCCTAAAGCGCCCCCTACCGGTTTTATAGGGAACTGTTTTATTCTAAAAGAGACTGTCGCACTTTACCCGGTCACAAGTTGCACAGTGACCGGAGGAACCAGAAACAAGAATGTTATTTATATGAAAAGTTTATGCTGCTGATAATGTTTATATGTTTTATATGTTTATGTTATGAAAAAAATTTGTATGTTTTGGATGTTTATATTTTACAGCCCGAGGACGTGCTGTGATTTACCAGGGGGGAATGTAGCACCCTGAGGATTCGGCTGCTACAGGGGTATTGCACCTCAACCCAGAGGTGTGATATTCCACTCCCGGGTAAGGATGGAGTGTGGAACTGAGCTAGTAGGCTGCATGCACTACACACATCCCATTTCCGGGGAACAGACCGATGGTACTCCCACTAGAGAAATGTGCAGGTACGACAGTGTCTGTTCCTGGCTGGAGTGGGAGGGGGGTGGAACATCCCAGTAGTGTAGGGGCAGATAGGGGGAGCAGCCTGGGTAAAGCTAGGAGCTCATTGGGTGCTGGTCACCTGAGCTCACACATAGAGGGAGTATTTAAGGTGGGAACCATCTTAGATCAGGGTCAGTCAGTCAGTCAGTCAGTCTGAGAACCTGAGAAGCAGAGCAGAGGAGAAGAGAGAGAGACCCAGAGGCGCAGAGGGGACCCCAAAAGCCCATAAGAGAGCTAATAGGGTGAAGGGTCGGCAACAGGGTACCGGATCCCAAGCTGGCAGAGGCTACAGCACACCTTAGCCAGGAACCGGAGGTCGTGGGCAGGATCTGCCACGATCACCCACTAAATCCACCCGGAAGGCAGACCAAGAATAGGGTCAGGGAGCCCAGAGGAGGCTTGACCAACAAGAGGCCCGAGGGAGCCGGACTTAGGTGGATCCCTGGTGGGAACGGCCAGAAGAAGGGAGAGACAGAAAGGAGCTCAGGACCACACTCCGGAGTTGCCTGGGAGTTGACTGAGTCCAGGACCTGGTGGACGCAGCACGGCTTGGGTGGTCACTGCTGTACACAGTGACCCGAGCAACACCAGTAAGTAAAACCCTGGAACTGCATTTTATGCCTCTGAGTCTCCTTGCTGCACCTTCACAACCACCATCCTCCACGGCTGACCCCCTGAGGCTATACCCCTCCCGTTGGGGGTTATACTACCTAAGCTGCACTCACATCATTAGCCTCAGTGGACCCTGCTGCAGCGGCGGCCGTATTGACCGCAAATCAACGGGTGGCGTAGTCGACACAAAAGAACATCTAGTAACATCATAAGGACTGCCTCACACTGAGTTTGACACCCTGGGCACGGACCGGGTCACAGCCACTCGGAGACTACAACCCCCATCTGATCCGGCTCCGGGTATCCCTAACAGCACTGGCCCAGGGGGCGCGTCAACTTCATTGATGAGCAATTGAAACCTGTGATGGAAAGTTTGCCCTCTTATCTACATGGCACAGCAAACTTGTTGCAGTAGATTCATTTGTTATACACCGATGATGCCATGGTGTGTTTGAGGTGCATCAGGCACTTTGATGGTTTCCACACTGTCTTATTTATTATCTATTGCCAATATTAAAATAAGGCAGAACTGGTAACTCAACTTTTGGATATTGTGCTCCCTTACTATTTTTTTGTATTTAATGTGTCTTTCTACCTACCGCTTGGGAGCACAGCTATGGGAGCTGCATTTCTACTCTCATATGTTTGGTCCTGGGGCTGTGGGAGTGGGACCATTTCCTGTCAGATCGTCCCTCATCAGTGGTATTATTTTTTGGGCACAGTACCAATTGTCCTCCAGATCCTTTTCTAGAGAAATACTTATCTTCTTAAACATCTTAAACAATTTTTAAAGCAAGATGAACACAGAATTTAAGAGATCTATTTGTTAGAAGCCATTATAAGACAAAAAGCCAACCCTCTGGTCCTCAATAGGTCTGCATTCCCTGTGGAAGAGTTGTGGCCTGCTTGAATATCGAGGAGGCCACTGATTTGACTGATTCCACTGGCAATAAAAGCTATCATGTTACTCAGGCTATTACCTGCAGCACCCAAGCATTTACTGTGCATCCTATACAAGCCCCAAAATATACGTGGGACTCAATACTCAAGAATTAAAAGTGAGAGTAAGGGAATACGTCAGGGATATCCTAGCAGCAAGGTTTGAAAAGGAGCTGGATCATTTATGAATAGAGATGAGCGGACCCATTGAAGTTCTGGTTCTGGTACCCGACTGAACTTTAGTCCAAAGTTCGGTTAAGGTACCAGAACTTTACCCAATCTAGAACCTCATGGAAATCAATGTGGATCTGAACTTTGTAGCTGGAAAATTCTCTCACTCTGAGAAGTCCATGCTCGCAGTTTAGAGCCGGACACTAAGTGTCCTGTACGAACCCCGAACTTTCCAGTTCATGTTCTCTCGTCTCTATTTATCAAAAATTCTTGGACATTTTAAACAGTACCATCAATGCAATCCATCTATTCTATATGTGAGAGCCATTCACTGGATTCATCCAGGTATTAGAGGGGGCAACATTAATATCCTCCGCGCATAGTGAGCAAGCAAATGGTTCTGGCTCCCAAACTATGCAACTCATGATCTCAATGAGACCCTTAGTTTTGCTCCTTTCCCCTGATTATTCGTTCTCCATAGGTCACACCTATGTTCCTTTACTTTCTGCTAATTTATTGTATAATTTTTGTTTTGCCTACAGTTTTTATGCCTCAGCAAAGAAATGGTTGTCCTGACCTGAGAATCCCCTCCGAGTTCATGGCTGATACAAAGCAGCCTCTTATACAGCGATGGAGGCGGGGTAGGTAAGTGTATAGGATGGGAGATCGAGGGATTACATCACAGTCAAGGTGCAATATTCAATACCAGCTTTATTACCTAGGTCCTTCAAACTCAGGTTTAAGTCACATATGATAGAGAAGTTGGTATAATCTAGCTTCAATGCTTGAGCTCCACATCTAGGAGTTCAGCCAGGGTTGTCAAATACTGAAAAATGTATTGTGGTGTCTGTTTGACCAACGATATAATTCTTTAAGACTACAAATGGGAGTGAGAATGAGAATAAAGACAATTTTCAGAAATTTCAAAGGAAAGTTGAAGAGGACCTTTCACCAAATTTTTCATGTTAAGCTGGACACACGGTGTAATTGTGGCTGCAAAGCAGAATAATACAGGGATTTTTGTTTTTTTTATTTCTCCTCATTGTTGCAGAAATTTACCAATCAATTATTTGGCATCTAATGAGTTCTCTTTAGTTAAGTCCAAGTGGGTGTTATTAGATAGTTTTCACTGGGAGCCACTCCTTCTCCCCGGACACCTGAACTGTAAAGCAGACTTCCGGGAGAAGTCCGTGTTTGGAGTTCAGCACCAGACACTAGGTGTCCGATACGAATCTCGAACTTTGCAGTTCAGGTTCACTCATCTCTACTTATGACTCGTGCATATAGCCATGATACGCTCATGAGATGAGGCTCCATAATTATAGGTATACTTCTGTTTGCACTAGCACAGCCCAGTTTACTGTCACAATGGTAAGTAGAGCTCATTCCTGACTTTGCTTTAGGACCCAGCATCCAATAATCTGTAGACACTACCAAACACCAGTCATATACAGTGTGATTCATACCTATATTCACAAAGCCTAGGTTAACAAAAGATATGGAGAAAAATCACCCTGCCTGATATATGTATTGTTACTGAGGCCAGTATAGACATGTCTAGGCAAGTGGACCTGACAATGTTTATTTTTCTTCCGTTCTTTTTTTTATAGTCATCAGACACAAGAGAGCAATGGACCATCATTGGAAGAGAATAGAACAGCTCTACAATCTGCTAACCTACACAGTATGCAGAGAGAAAAAGGAACTAACCTACACAGTATACAGAGAGAAGAAGGAGCTTGTGAGCTAATAGCAGACCATATGTATGGGGTGTCACTAACCCAGATGATTTCCAGTACTAGCATTGAGCATGGTTCTGTGACTGTGCTGTTATAATATTGGCTTGTGTTCAGTGACATCTGCTGTATGATGGAATATTGGCCATGCTGCAAACCACCTTGCTTTTCATACTGCATTCCTATATTTCTAATTGCTGGATGAGTAATGTCTACAATACTAGATGAATAGAATTATTGATGGGGGCCAAGACAAATCAATACATAGAGTAGTTCACCTGTTGGGATGCAGCTACTCATATGGCATTGTGTATTCAGATGTATACACTGTCACAGCTGTATCCATATTTAATATCATGGTGTATGGCACGTATAGGTATATCCTGGTCCATTATTATCTTGGATACATGACCTATATTCATAACGACAGACTCATCTCTGAGATGAACCAAGCTGCTCAATGTATAATGTAAAGGCTCGCTCTCTGCTGAGAGCAGGAGACCACTCTGTTGATTTCATAGTCAGATGAACTGACTGAGAGGTTGGAGGACAGAATGGGGATTGATTGACCTCACTGAGAGGTTGGAGGGCAGAAAGGGGATTGATTGACCTCACTGAGAGGTTGGAGGGCAGAATAGGGATTGATTGACCTCACTGAGAGGTTGGAGGGCAGAATGGGGATTGATTGACCTCACTGAGAGGTTGGAGGGCAGAATAGGGATTGAATGACCTGACCGAGAGGTTGGAGGGCAGAATGGGGATTGATTGACCTCACTGAGAGGTTGGATGGCAGAATGGGGATTGATTGACCTCACTGAGAGGTTGCAGGGCAGAATTGGGATTAAATGACCTGAGGGAGAGGTTGGAGGACAGAATGGGAGATTATTTTTAGGAGGTGCAAAATCTATGTCCCAGATGTCTGAGATCCCATTATATTTCTCTGTTTTACGATATTTCTAACCCTTTTAAATAATGAAGTATATAGGGCAATAATAGCAAGCAACAGTCTCCAGTGTAGGGGAAATTCCTTTGTTTCCTTCACCAGACCAGCGAAGAAAACTTTTAAATAGGGACAAGCTAGCACCTACAGCTTTTCAGGTACCTAGAATTTTTTGGTACTTACAGGGGTTGGTGCAGGTTTACATTTGTTTGTTCTGAACACTGTCAGTTGATTATTTGTCAGAAATAAAAAAAACTTGTTTTTTCAAACGTACTATGTATCTGAGTTCAGTCCAATTATTTCATGATATTTTGGAGGATGAAAGGAAAGTGATGCAAGAAAATTGAATGAACACATATAGTCGTCATATTATTGAAAATTAGACAAAACTGGTTAAAGGAGCAATATAATATATTTCTCATTTAATTAAAGAAAGTTTTAAAAAATCTGTCTGATTTTAAAGGGAACCTGTCAGCAAATACAGAAAAAACAAATGGTATTTACTTTCAGCCAAAGTGGTAATCTGCAGATAAATATCATTTAAAACATTGTTGCGTAAATTGCATGATTGAATACAAGGACATTGTGAGTTCAGCACTATAAGTGCATTTACTTTCCCCAAAAGAGTAAAAGAGTTACAGCAGAACAGGCATACAAAGCTACTGTTTATCACCAGTATAAGTCAGATAGGTTCAGACAGTGCAGCCTGGCAGAAGAAGGATATGGTGCAGCAGAGAATCACCTGCACTATAGTCAGATAGCAAGTGGGGGAGAGTAACAATTGCTATAGAAAAAGTGCTTCACCTGGTCTTTAGATAATGCCATGAAGAAATATGCAAGAAGATATAGCTTTAGGCCATGGCCCCAATATCAGTATTCGGTCAGTATTTGGTCAGTATTTTTGGTCAGGAGTAGAAGCCAAAACCAGGTGAGGAACAATCAGAGAAAAGGTATAATAGGAACAAGTCACCAATTCTGCATTTATCACCCACTCCTGAGAAAAAATACTGACCAAATACTGATAGGGGGGCCGTGGCCTTACATTTTCTGAGGAAAAGGAGACCTGCCCATTTTCATGAAAGTGCCACCTTTAATGATAGAGAATGCAAGGATTGCCAATATAGAGGGGTACAGACTGATGACATCCAGCCATCCACAAGTGAAATAGCCACAACACATGGAGTGTATATGTGGCACCCCAGGTCTGGTCGCCACAGTGGCAGCAATGTCATGTCTGAGAGCAGGTGGGAGGTTCCCTGGTTGGGGACAATTAGCATGCAGCACCTCCTGCCTCAGTCCAGGGAGGGGAGAAACCTGCCCTTTATAAACTGGATCTGGGGCGGGGTTAGAGAGAAGTTCCAGACCAGGTTCCAGTGAAGTTGCAGATAGGGACAGGTCAGCAGCAGGCTGAGGAGTCCCTGTAGGCAGAGGAGGAACACGAGGCCAGGAGGGGAGCTAGCAGAGCTCGTCCTGGCTAGAGACTTACAAAGTCGGACACTGGAGTCCGAGGCTGTGAGGGTTATAAGCCCAGCAGCAGAAAACTACCACGCAGGGGACTTCAAGTTCTCTGGCCCAAGGAAGCCCGGAGGCTCAGCCACACGAGAGGGACCACTACTGCCCCGGAGGGGTGAGAAGTACGGAAGGCCCGAGTCGCCAGTCATACGGGTGAGAACAACACGGTACACTCAGAGACGTGGGCTACCACTATACTACAGCGGGATAGCCAAGAAAGAGTGAAGTCAGCACGGTAGGCCTACAAACTCCCCCTGACCAGCGGGATTTCCTAGTTGCTCTCAGACTGACCAGGCCTCCATTGATAATCTGTATTCTGGACGAGTCCCTTAATACCACCAACAGTAAAGACCCTGAATTGCATGACAGACTCCATGTGGTTACTGCTGCTCCCGCGCACCATCACCACCAACATCCCTATTTACTGCCCTGAGGCTATACTCCTCCCGTGGGGAGTTATACTACCCTCTGCTGCACCCACAACACCAGCCTCAGCGGTCTGCTCTGCAGCGGCGGTTCCCTCTGACCGCAATCCACGGATGGCGTAGTCGGACATTCAGCATATAGACTGCCATTTGGTTTGACCGCCCTGGGCACGGACCGGGTCGCCGCCAAGGAGACTACAACCCCCAGCATCCACAAAAGGTCCGGTTCCGGGTATCCCCACACACACACGGCCCAGGGGGCGCGTCAACTTTGGCGTAGTCGGCAGGATTTCGTGCCCGCCACCAACGGGTACTGTGTGCCTGAAGCAAGACTGTAATACTTACCTTGGTGGAGTTTCCCGCCATCCGCAGCCTTTTCCCGCCATCCGCAGCCATTTTCCCGCCATCGGGCGCCATCTTTGCGACGCCGAGCGGGAAGAAGAGGGGCGTGGACGGCGAAAGCGCGCAAGAACTGGAGCCCCGCCTTACGCACGGACGCTGTGCAAGGTACTGAAAGGAGCCGAGCGGACGCTGACGTCACCAGGACGCGACACAAGGTCTTCAACCCCGATGGTCGCCTGCGGAGCCGCGGCCTACAGAAGAAAAGCAACGGAAGGTAAGCCACGGTTGACTAGGGGGGAAGAAGATGTCGGAAGCGGAGGGAACTGCCACCGCCAGCGTGGCCGCAGCCGCAGTAATGCCGTTCACGATGCCTTATATCCCCGGAGCGGCCTCGTTGCCCCAGTACTCAGGGGAGTCGCATACCCTGAGCGACTTTAAAGAGAGACTGTATAGCCTATTTAAAGTGTACCCCCTGACTGAGGAACAAAAAGTGAGCATACTGATAGGCCAGTTAACCGGCGCGGCCCAACGAGAAGTAAAGTCCTGGTCAGTCAGGGACAAGGGGACCGTGAAGGAGATTTTAGCCCGGCTAAAGGACACTTTTGATACCCGCACCTCAGCAGAGATCAAAATGAGATTTTATGGGTGCAAGCAGCGGGCCCAAGACAGTATAAGAGACTATGCTTTGAATTTGCAAGAGGCCCTGAGAGCCATTAAGCAGGCAGACCCTGACAGTGTGCAGAATGCAGATAAACTGCTGACTGAACAATTGATTGAGGGTCTGCTGTCCAGCGCCCACCGAACCCAGTTACGCCTAATGGCCCTGCAGAACCCTGAGTTAGACTTTGCACAGTTTAAGGACAGAGCCATCCGGGTACTCCGAGAACCCGCACCCGGTGGCGTTGCGGCCTCCAGGCGCCCTGCTATTACTTATTACCAGGAGGCGCCGCCCCAGTCTATAGAACCTGCAGGAGCCAATGCACAGACTACGAATAGTACCCCGCCTACAGACCTGCACCATCAGGTCCAAGAACTGACCAAAAGCGTTTCCGCACTAACCAGGACCGTGCAGTCGTAACCGGTATCCTCTCCAGGAAAGATCCAGCTGGCTACCAGTCCGGAGGATGTCCCGTGGCGCCGACAGAAGAGGATCCCACCGCCAGAGGGAAGCTAACGGACCGCTACGACCAGGATGGACAACCCATCTGCCGCCACTGCAGCCAGCCAGGACATATTGCGAGGTACTGTAATTTAAACAAGCTCAACCTGGGGCAGAGGGCCAACCCCCAGGCGTAAGATCATTAGGCCCGTCAAACTGGCGTGACAAGTATGTGGGGGACGACCGGTCTTGCCTGTGGTACTGGATGGTATTCCTATGAGTGCACTGTTGGGCACCGGGTCACAGGTAACCACTATCCCCTATGTACTTTTCAAGCGGTACTGGAATGACACGGATATTACCCGCTACCCAGATAATGACTTGAGCATCATCGCCAGCAATGGTCAGCCCGTGCCGCAGGTGGGGTTCAAGGAGGTGACCATCAAAATTGGTAAAGTTGAACTGCCAGCGCAGGGACTGATTATTGTGGACATTGACCGTCGTGAAAGTCACCCTAAAATAACCTTGGGTACTAACGTTATTGAAAATTGTCTTTCAGAGATAATTGGTATATTACAGCAGGTGGCAGTGAATGCCAGCTCCAGCCAGCAGCGTGTCTTACAAAAAGAGATCAGAGCCCTGACGAAGCGGCAACAGGTAGAACTGTCTGGTGGTGAGATTGGAAGCGTTAGGATGAGTGACCCGTTCCCTATCGCCATGCCCCCAAAAAGTGAAATGATGATCTGGTGCCGGACTGCAATCGGGTTAAGAGGTAGAGACTACCAAGCTATGGTAGAACCCGTTTACTCAGACAGTAGGCCCACTATTTTGACAGCACGGGGGGTGGTTGATGTCCGCCATGGGAGGGTACCGGTCCGCATCCTAAATATTGGGGAAAGAGAAGTACACTTGCCCCGGTATGCCACTCTGGCTTAATTGTTCACCATTAACCAAAACTCTGTAAAAGCCGTGGAACCCTTGCCTCCATCTCCCCCAGAGGAAGGTAACGGCTTTAAAAAAAAGATGGAGGACTGGTGCCAGAAGCTGCACGTGGGCACTGACTCCACTCCCCCATGCCAGAAACAGGGAATCTACCGGGTGGGTCAGGAGTACGAAAGAGTCTTTAGCAAACACCCGCTAGACTTTGGGCAAGTAAAGGGGGTGGAACACCAAATCCCCACAGGAGACCATCCACCCATAAAAGAGAGATACTGGCCTATACCCCCTGCACACTATCAGAGTGCCATGGGTATGTTGCGAGAAATGAAGGAGGCTGGGGTGATCAGGGATAGCTGTAGCCCCTGGGCAGCTCCTCTAGTTCTTGTAATAAAGAAAGATGGCACGATGAGGATGTGTGTAGATTATAGAAAGGTCAACAGAATAACACACAAAGATGAATACCCGTTACCTAGGATAGAGAGTCTTTGGCTGCATTAAAATCTGCTAACTTCTTCTCTACTTTGGATCTCACTAGCTGGTACTGGCAGCTTCCTGTAGCAGAGTCAGACAAGGAGAAGACCGCCTTCACCACCCCGATGGGTCTCAGTGAATTCAACTGTATGCCGTTCGGACTCTGCAACGCACCAGGGACCTTCCAGAGGCTGATGGAGTGCTGTCTGGGGCACAGAAATTTCGAGACGGTCCTACTCTACCTGGACAATGTTATCATGTATTCCAAGACCTATGAGGACCATCTAAAGCACCTAGCAGAGGTGTTCAATGCCCTGGCAGGCTTCGGCCTAAAGGTGAAACCCTCCAAGTGTCATCTACTGAAGCCAAAAGTACAGTACCTGGGACACGTGTTGAGTGCTGACAGAGTAGCCCCAGACCCTGACAAGATCACGGTGATTAAGGACTGGCCAAGACCCTCCAGCATAAAGGAAGTGCGGCAGTTCCTCGGGTAGGTAGGCTACCACTGAAGATTCATCTCCGGGTTCACCAAAATGGCAGCCCCTATGCAGGACCTCCTGTTAGGTCAGTCAAAGACTAAAAGTCAGAAGCCGCCCTTTAAGTAGGACAAGCTGGAGGAGTAGTCTTTCCGCCAGCTGAAGATGGCCCTCACGGGGAATGAGATCCTGGCCTACCCTGATTACGGCCAGCCTTTTATCCTCCACACCGACGCCAGTAACGTGGGGCTAGGAGCCATACTGTCCCAGATCCAGCAGGGCAGAGAACGGGTAATTGCTTATGCTAGCAGAAAGCTGAGACCCACAGAGAGAAACCCTGAGAATTATAGCTCCTTCAGGCTAGAGTTCCTGGCAGTGGTGTGGGCAGTCACCGAACGCTTCAAGCATTACCTGGCTTCTTCTAAGTTCACTGTGTACACGGACAACAACCCGTTGACACACCTGGACACTGCAAGACTTGGTGCCCTAGAGCAGAGATGGATGGCCCGGCTGTCCAATTATGAATTTACTATCAAATACCTGGCAGGGCGCGCAAATGCCAACGCAGATGCATTGTCCAGAATGCCTCACTTGCAGGACGGGGGAGAGGATCCAGAAGAACTGGAAGAAATTGAACTCCCTGCATTCCACCATCATGGGATCACTCAGTGTTCCCACTGCGTAAAGGAGAGGTGCTCTGCCACTGCTACGTTCAATCCCTTACCCCACCACGGCTGGGCAGAGACACAAGATAGTGACCCTGCATTCCGCCTGGTAAAAGAGATGCTGACCCAGGCTGATGCCCACCTTGATCCGGATGCTCCAGAAGAGACCAAACAGCTGTGAAAGGAGAGGAGCAAGCTGTTTCTCTAAGAGGGGAGGCTGTGCCGCAGAACCGTCAACTCTCGAACACATGAGCTGACCTGGCAGGTAGTGGTCCCAAGGCGGGATGCGGCTATGGTCCTAGAAGCATACCATGACGGCGCAGGGCACTTTGGATGGAAGAAGCTGGAGTTCCTGTTGCGTGAGCGGTTCTTCTGGGTAGGCATGAGAGGGGCTATAGAGAGATGGTGCAGAGACTGTGGCCCGTGCAACCTAAGGAGGAAGGACCGCGCCAGCCAGAAGACTCCCCTGCGGCCCATCATCACAAAGCAGCCCCTTGAGCTGGTGGCCCTGGACCACGTAAAGCTGGCTCCGAGCAGAACGAGATACGTCTACGCCCTCACAATCGTAGATCACTACTCCCGGTTCCTAGTGGTGTTCCCTGTCAAAGACTTAACAGCTCAGACGGCCGCCAGAGCCTTTCAGCAGTATTTCTGCCGCTCACACGGGTATCCTGAGAAAGTGTTGACTGATCAAGGTCCAGCGTTCGAGGCTGAAGTCTTCCAGGAATTCTGCAACCTGTATGGCTGCAAGAAGATAAGGACAACGCCTTACCACCCCCAAACCAACGGGATGTGTGAGAAAATGAACCAGGTAGTACTAGACCTGCTCAAGACGTTGTCCCTGGAGGAACGCAGCCTGTGGCCTGAGAAACTGCCGGATCTGGTGGACTTGTATAACCATATCCCAGTGGGTTCTACCAACTGCACCCCAGCTTACCTAATGAGAGCAAGACCTGGTAAGCTGCCAATTGACCTGGAGATGGGAGTCATGACACCCGAGGACACCTCACCAGAAGCAGACTGGGACACAGAATGACAGTGGCAGTACCGGAAAGTACAGGAGAGTGTGGAGCAAAGTCTGTCTCAGGCAAGAGAGAGGCAAGAAAGGAATTACAACCAGCATGCTCCTGCTGCTCCCCTGGCGCCTGGAGAGCAGGTCTTGAAGAGGAAGAGACGGCTCCACAAGTTGGATGACCAGTGGGAGAAAGACCCGTACACCGTACTGCCGTCAAGCCATGAAAACCCAAAGGTATGTGTTATCAGTAAGGATGGAGGAGAGACCACAGCCACTGTCTCCAGAGACCACCTGAAGAAGTGTCCCGAGCAGCTGCAAAGCGCTGATGAAGACCAAGATAGCCCTCAACCTGCTGAGGAAAGGGAGGAAATGGTCAGTACAGTGCTTGGAGAATTTCCCCGGTCCTGGACACAAATCAACAACGCTGCAGAAGAGCAAGTAGTGTTGGAAGAGCAAGTGGCCCTGGAGGCAGAAGAGTACATACCAGCAGCTCAGGAGAATCAACCCTCTCAACCCTCTGCTAGTAGTGAGCCTGCCATGCCCGTGGTGAGCCAAAGAGTACGCAGAAAGCTGCCCAACCTACCGGTAACATCTGCAAACACCTCTAGTGCAGACACGAGCACACCCAGTACACAGGGGGTGGAAACAGGGGACCCGAGTAGAGTACCACCAAACAGTGGGTTACGTAGGTCCAACAGGAGCACTAAAGGTCAGGTACCTGCTCGCTGGAGAATCTAATATGTCATATTTACCTGTATAGATGCAAAAGTTGGAAATGTTTAATGTTTGTGTTACCTGGTAATTAATTATGTTTTTCTAGTTCAATGGACTAACAGGTTATGGACAATGAATAGCCGGAACTGTATCTTGTACATAGTTGCACCTAGTACTGCGCCCTCTTTTGAAGACGACCACAGAACACAAAACCCGTGGAGGTGGCTGAAGACGTGGTCCAACTCCGGATCATCAAAGCCCTGTAGCCACCCCAGGGCCTACGTGGAGGATTTGGGATGGGTCCCTCAAAGTGCATCATGGGTGACAAGGACACCTGGTTATGGGAGCGCCGTGACCTAAAAAGACTAAACTTCTTGTATATATGTTACTGTATTGCTATTTCCTGTTGTGTTTTTACAAAATGTGTTTAGTCCCGGAGTACTAAAATTCACTAGGGGGGAATGTGGCACCCCAGGTCTGGTCGCCACAGTGGCAGCAATGTCATGTCTGAGAGCAGGTGGGAGGTTCCCTGGTTGGGGAGAATTAGCATGCAGCACCTCCCGCCTCAGTCCAGGGAGGGGAGAAACCTGCCCTTTATAAAATGGATCTGGGGCTCAGCCACACGAGAGGGACCACTACTGCCCCGGAGGGGTGAGAAGTACGGAAGGCCCAAGTCGCCAGTCATACGGGTGAGAACAACACGGTACACTCAGAGACGTGGGCTACCACTGCACTACAGCGGGATAGCCAAGAAAGAGTGGAGTCAGCACGGTAGGCCTACAAACTCCCCCTGACCAGCGGGATTTCCCAGTTGCTCTCAGACTGACCAGGCCTCCATTGTTAACCTGTATTCCGGACGGGTCACTTAATACCACCAACAGTAAAGACCCTGAATTGCATGACAGACTCCATGTGGTTACTGCTGCTCCCGCGCACCATCACCCCCATCCTCCGCATACACTGCCCTGAGGCTAAACTCCTCCCGTGGGGAGTTATACTACCCTCTGCTGCACCCACAACACCAGCCTCAGCGGTCTGCTCTGCAGCGGCGGTTCCCTCTGACCGTAATCCACGGGTGGCGTAGTCGGACATTCAGCATATAAACTGCCATTTGGTTTGACCGCCCTGGGCACGGACCGGGTCGCCGCCATGGAGACTACAACCCCCAGCAGCCACAAAAGGTCCGGTTCCGGGTATCACCACACAGACACGGCCCAGGGGGCGCGTCATATATACTGAGCCGGTGTGTAAGGAAACTTGCCATCATAGAGACACCGAACAGACTCATGCCTGAGTGTGAGTGGCTGATATGCATTAAGAGATAGGCAGCAGACCCCATGAGTGCACAAAATGGCCAAACAAGATGCAGCAGTGCGTTGCTGCAGACAGAGGTATCAGATAGTGAGGCTATAACAAATAATGAGAGAATATATTGTGCTGCATTCAGAGAGCCACAGGGAGAGCACCGGAGCAAACACAGAGCTTCCGAAGAGAATGCCAGCAAGCTGTCTACAGGGCTGCAGGTACAACCAACTGCTGCTGACGTGAAATTCCAAGCTGGAACCAGCAAGCGTGTTGCCCCCTTGTGAGTAACATTTTTGAACTATCCTCTGTCTACACCTTCATTCCTTGAGTAAGAAACTCTCTACCACCAAAGACCCACTATGTTTTCTAATTACATATTATAGTATATGTATTTTCTATTTATCATCTAAGGTACATGTAGCACCCTGAGGATTCGGCTGCTACAGGGGTATTGCACCTCAACCCAGAGGTGTGATATTCCACTCCCGGGTAAGGATGGAGTGTGGAACTGAGCTCGGTAGGCTGCATGCACTACATACATCCCATTTCCGAGGAGCAGACCGACGGTACTCCCACTTAGAAATGTGCAGGTACGACCGAGTCTGTTCCTGGCTGGAGTGGGAGGGGGGTGGTACATCCCAAGTAGTGTAGGGGCAGATAGGGGGAGCAGCCTGGGTAAAGATAGGAGCTCATTGGGTGCTGGTCACCTGAGCTCACACATAGAGGGTGTATATAAGGTGGGCACCATCAGAGAACAGGGTCAGTCAGCCACAGTCAGTCAGTCTGTGAGTCTTTGCAGAGAGAAGTCAGAGGAGGAAGAGGAGCAGAGAAGCCCCAGAGAGAGAGAGAGGAGAAAGAAAGAGAGACCCAGAGGGGGAAGCAGAAGAGAGGACTCTGAGACCCCAAATTCAATCCACGGGTGAAGAGTCGGCATCAGGGTACCGGAACCCAAGCTGGTGGGGGCAAAAACACACCCCAGCCAGAGACCGGAGGCCGTGGGCAGCGTCTGCCACGGCCACCCACCACATCCACCACGAAGGCATACCACGTGGAGGGTCAGGGAACCCAAGGCCAAGGGTCTCCCAACAGAAGGCCCGAGGGAGCTGGACCTGGGTGGATCACTAGTGGGGACGGCCAGAGAAAGGACAGAAGGAGAGCTCAGGGTCACGCTCCGGACTTGCTTGGGGGTTGGCTGGATCCAGGACCTGGTGGATGCAGCACGGCTCGGGAGGTCACTTGAAGCTGGAGTGACCGGAACATCAGCAGTGAGTAAATACCCTAAACTGCATAACCCGACTCTGTCTTCCTTTAACATCTATGCTGCACCACCACAACCCCCATCCTCTGCACCTGACCCCCTGAGGCTATACCCCACCCGTTGGGGGTTATACTATCACTAGCTGCACCTACACCATCAGCCTCAGCGGACCCTGCTGCAGCGGCGGCCATAGTGACCGCAATACAACGGGTGGCGTAGTCGACATTAAGAACTTATTAACATCTGTAGGACTGCCACATACAACTGAGTTTGACACCCTGGGCACGGACCGGGTCACAGCCACTCGGAAGACTACAACTCCCATCTGATCCGGCTCCGGATATTCCCCCTAAAGAATATGGCCCAGGGGGCGCGTCAACTTTGGCGTAGTCGGCAGGATTACGTGCCCGCAACACCCGGGTACTGCGTGCCTGAAGAAAAGAACAAGTTTACCTCAAAAAGAAGTCTCCTGCCGGTTCCGGAGGGTCCCCGCCATCGGACCCCATCACCAGTCGATTCCAGCCGGTTGTCCGCCATTAACAGCGTTTTCCCGCCATCTGCAGAGTTTCCCGCCACTGGGAAGCGATTCCCGCCATTTCCAAAGGTTTCCCGCCTTGGGAGAGCGGACGCCATTATGGGCGTGCCAGAGGGTGGCGAGAGGCCACCTCCCATAGTGGGCCAGGACCGAAAATGGCGCCAAAAGTGGAAACCGCCCCCACCAACAGAGACTGTGATGCTAGAGGTGTCTGTCAGCGTGAAAGAACTCCCCCTGGAGCTGACAGTCACCAAGTGGCCCCGGGACCGCCCTCGAAGGGGGAGGAGACGAAAGGAGAGAACAAAGATGGGTGCCGCCTGGAGCAGTCTAGAGCGAGCGCACCCGGAGGCAAGAAGCCTGGAGAAGAGTATCGGAGGAGCTTACCCGGAGATGGCGAGAAAGCAGAGCAGCACCGGCCCGCTGGCCAGGAGCCTGCTGGAGACGACTGTAGGAGAGCAGAGCAGCACCGACCCGTTGGTCAGGAGCCTGCTGGAAACAACGACCCCACTAGGACTAGTGGAGGTCCTAGCACAGCTCCCCCGAGACCGGGAGTGTGCACAGACCGCTCTGGAGGGCCTCGCAAGGAGGATGGCCCGGGTGCAGCGAGAGACGTTGGCGGAGTGGAGCCGTGAGATGGCCCAGCAGACCGAGACCTGTCAGCGGAGCACGCCACCCGAGACGAGGAGACAGACCGCCTCTGAGGATGGCGCGGGAGGAGGGAGGACTGAAGGCCGGAGACGGCGCCGAGAAGGGAGCCGAACGAGTGGAGGCAGGTAAAGGGGACGTCTATACCCCAGACCGGGAAACCGCGTACCTGCCCCAGCTCCCCGTCGCAGAGCCCGAAGTCTATCCTGCCGTGCCCGTCGCTGCAACGTCACCGCCGCAGACTAGGCCTCAAACGGGAGCCGCGACCCCTGTGACGTCATACGCCTCGACCCCGAGCGTGACCAAGCAGGAAGTACCACCAGCCTGGTCGCAAGGCCTAGTACCCCCGGGCGCCGCAATACCAACAGCGCCCCCTACCTCCGCGGAGCCCCCGGCCTGGTCGCAGGGCCAAGTGGCCCAGGGCGCCGCCGTCCTTACGGTGCCCTTCACCTTCCAGATACCCCAGGCCTGGCCGCAAGGCCCGGGCAACCCGGGCGCTACCACCACCGCGCCCATAAGACCAAGAGTGCCGCATCTGGGAGAGGACCTGTACGCCCAGCATACGTGCCCGGATGGGCAGCCATTTATATGGCCACCGGAGTTCCACCATCCCCGACTCCGGAGAGAGAGACCCCTGGATGAACCCCTGATCCCGGCTCCAAAGCCCGTAAAGAGGATCTCGCCCCCGCTAGCGGAAGCGCAGTTTGAGTAGGACCCCACCGGAGAAGATCTTATGGGGTTCACTCAAGAAACTCGGGCAGCTGCAGCGGAGCGTGCTGAGTGCTGCTGCCAACAGCTCGAGGACTTCGAGAGGGAGCGGAGAGAGAGGCGGGTCCGGGAACAGCAAGCTCAAGTAAGGAGCGCGGAGCAGAAGAGCCGGGCCAGGAGAGACCCCCGTGCAGCGCATAGTCCCCGCACCACCGGGACTGTGATAAAGTTTAACCTGCGGCATGGGTGGGGCTTCATCCGAGACCACCACACCCTAGGCGACGTCTTCGTAACCAGGAGAGACGTTGAGTCCCACCTACCGGAGGGACACATAGGTCGTGACCTTTACATCGGGGACGAGGTCACCTTCACCCGGCACAAGTGTGCCAAAGGTCCCTACGCCCTCCATGTGCATCGCCTGACGGAGGAAGAGCTGCGGTGTGAGGAGGAAGAACAAGAGGACCCGGACGGGTCTGAAACTAGAGCCAAAGGTAACCAAAAAGCAAGAGCAGGAGGACGCCGTCGCTAAGGACAGCGAAGCAGAAGCTGTATATAGTTGCCCGTCGGGGCACAGTAAACTGAAACTGAAACCGTAAACTGAAACTGTTGTTGCTAATATAGTCCCCGTTGGGACCAGCATGTGTGAACTGTTTACCCGTTTAACCCCATAATCCCACTGACCGAGGACTGAGAGCGGTCATTCCTCCCCAATACCTGGCCGAGGACTGAGAGCGGCCATAATCCCTGTATATAGTTGCGCGTCCTAAAGCGCCCCCTACCGGTTTTATAGGAAAGCCAGTTTTCCAGAGAGACTGTCGCACTTTACCCGGTCACACGTTGCACAGTGACCGGAGGAGGAGCCAGAAGCGACGAGAATGTTTTATCTGAAAAGTTTTATATATATATAATGTTTTATATGTTTTATATGTTTATGCAAAAATTTGTATGTTTTTGGTGTTTATGTCTTACAGCCCGAGGACGTGCTGTGATTTACCAGGGGGGAATGTAGCACCCTGAGGATTCGGCTGCTACAGGGGTATTGCACCTCATGTTATGTTCTGCTACCAAAGCTAAGGAAAGAGAGGAGATCTGTCCCTACTATAAGACTCAGCTGAATCCCTACGATGTAACAGGGAACCTGATCCTGCGATCAGACCTGCTAAAGTCCTAATCTAGTCTGTACGAAGACCTATAGATGTGGGGAGGAAATCCCTACAGGTACTAAGGACTGGGAGGAATATGGGACACCTCCTAACAGAAATAGTAGCAGACAGACGAACAAACAAAATAGATAGAACATAGAGGTCCGTAGACCAAGCAAACTAACAGAGTTAGATACAGAGCACAGGCTAGCCAGAAAGTAGATATACAATAAAGTCCAGCAAAGCCAGAAGGGCGGAGCAGGATTAAATAGGCCAACAAGGTCATGTGACCAGCAAAGGAAAAAAAACCTAACAGCAAGGTTCTAACAGTACCCCCCCTTCTAAGAGGATCCTCCGGATCCCCTAGGACCAGGCTTATCAGGAAATCTCCTGTGAAACGCTCTGATAAGTCTGGACGCGGAAACATCATCTGACCTCACCCAAGAGTTATCCTCGGGTCCGAAACCTTTCCAGGCCACAAGATACTGCAAACTACCTCTATACCGTCTAGAGTCAAGGATGCGAGAAATTTCATATTCCCCGTCCTCCACCACCGGAGGAACAGAGGCAGAGGCGTCACCATCCGACACGACAGCTTTTTTTAACAGAGAGACATGAAAGACCGGATTAATTCTCCAGGAGGTAGGAACCTCCAACCTAACAGCAGATTGGTTGACAACCTGAAGCACCTTAAAGGGCCCTACAAACTTGGGACCCAATTTCTTAGAAGGAATCCTCAACCGCAGATTCCTAGAGGACAACCAAACCATGTCACCAACAGCGAACAAAACCTCCTGTCGTTTCCTATCAAAGTAGTCTTTAGATTTTCTGTTGGCCTCCTGAAGATTACCACGCACATCCGTCCAAACTCTTTCCAAATCACCGGAAAAATTCTCCTCCTCAGGCACGGCAGATCCCAACTTGGAGAACGACCCAAACGACGGATGTCTCCCAGAACAACAAAAAAAAGGCGAACAACCAGCAGAAGAAGATGTATGATTGTTCAGAGCAAATTCGGCAAGTGGCAGAAACTCAGACCACCCCTCTTGATTGTCTGCCACAAAACAACGCAAGAACTGCTCAACATCCTGGTTTTTCCTTTCTGTTTGGCCATTAGATTCAGGATGGTATCCGGACGAAAACGACAAATGAATTCCCAACCTGTCACAAAAGGCACGCCAAAAACGAGCCACGAACTGAGGACCCCTATCAGAAACAATGTCAGTAGGAACGCCATGAAGTCTGACAATTTCCTTGACAAAGGCCTTAGCGAGAGTTTTAGCGCAGGGCAGTTTGACGAAGGGAACCAAGTGACACATCTTGCTAAAACGGTCCACGACCACCCAGATGACAGTAAAACCCTCAGAGGGGGGAAGGTCAGTTATAAAGTCCATAGCCAAATGTGTCCAAGGAGCACTGGGGACCTCCAAAGGACAAAGCAACCCCGCAGCAGGAGTATGTGAGGACTTGGATCTAGCACATATAGTACATTGGCGCACCCACTTAATGACTTCCTTCTGCCATCCAGGCCACCAAAAACTGCGACCCACCAGTCTCTTGGTCTCAGAGATTCCGGGATGACCTGCCAACTGAGATTCGTGACACTCAACAAACAAATCTCTCCTAAAGGTCCCAGGCACAAACAACCTCCCATGAGGAGTGTTAGATGGGGCATTCTCCTGTGCTTTAAGAATCTCATCTTCCAAAACGGAGTCTAAAGCAGCTATCACAACACCTTCTTGTAAAATGTTTTCCTCTTTCTCAGCACCGACTATGGGAGAAAAACTGCGAGACAAGGCATCCGCCTTAACATTCTTAGTACCAGGGATGTAAGTAACGGAGAAATTAAACCGCGAGAAAAACAGTGCCCACCTAGCCTGACGGGCATTCAGGCGCTTGGCAGCATCAAGATATATCAGATTTTTATGATCCGTAAGAACCTGAACGGGAAATTCCGCACCTTCCAAGAAGTGGCGCCAGTGTTCAAATGCGAGTTTAATAGCCAATAATTCCCGATTACCAATATCGTAATTCAATTCAGTCTCCGAAAATTTTTTGGAAAAAAAGGCACAAGGATGTAATCCATCCCCGTTATCCTGAGACAATACTGCGCCAACCCCCACAGAGGAAGCATCAACCTCAACCAAAAACGGCCTAGTAACATCAGGCTGCATAAGGATGGGAGCAGAGGTGAACCTCTCCTTGAGATACACAAAAGCTTCAATGGCCTCAGAAGACCACTGAACAGCATCAGCACCTTTCCTGGTGAGATCAGTCAGAGGTTTGACAATACTAGAAAAATTTTTTATGAATTTTCTATAGTAATTGGCGAAACCCAAAAACCTCTGTATCGATTTCAAACCAATAGGCCTAGGCCATTCCTGCACAGCCTGAACCTTAACCGGATCCATCTCAAAACCTTTGCTGGAGATAATGTAGCCCAAAAAACTAATTCTCTGTACAGCGAACTCACATTTCTCCAGCTTAGCAAAAAGCGAATTGTCCATTAATAACTGTAATACCTCACGCACGCTCCGCCAATGAGACTCCAGATCTGGCGAATAAATCAAAATGTCATCCAAATACACAACCACATTTTTACCAATCAAAGGTCTAAGGATGTCATTAATCAGATTCTGAAAAAATGCAGGAGCATTAGTAAGACCAAAAGGCATAACCAGATTCTCAAAATGACCCACAGGAGTGTTAAAAGCAGTCTTCCATTCATCACCCTCCTTCATGCGCAACAGATTGTATGCCCCCTTAAGGTCAATTTTAGAGAACCACTTGGCCCCCAATAACTGGTTAAACAGATCAGGAATCAATGGCAGTGGGTAAGGATTGCGTACCGTAATTTTGTTAATCTCACGGAAATCCAGACAAGGACGTAAACCACCGTCCTTTTTTTTTACAAAAAAAAATCCAACCGCCACAGGAGACTTAGAGGGCCTAATGTGACCGGCGGCCAAACTTGTCTGTATGTATTCCTCCAAAGCCTTCCTCTCAGGAATAGTAAGGTTAAATAAACGACTTTTAGGAAGAGTCGCTCCAGGGACAAATTCAATAGAACAATCATAGTCTCTATGGGGAGGCAAAACCTGCGATTCCTTCTCAGAAAAAACTCTCCAAAAATCCTGAATAGGAACAGGCAATTCTCCCCTATCCAAAGCTGCAATACGCCCGTTACAACACTTGTCATAACATTTATGGCTCCAGGATTTAATTTCACTGGTAGACCAATCCAGTACAGGATTGTGAAATTTTAACCAGGGCAAACCCAATATTACTGGAGAAGGCAAGTTATTCAACACTACCAAATCCAATTTCTCATGGTGAACACCATTAATAGTGAGAGGAAATTCACTGACCTTGAGAGTAATATTCTTCAAAGGGGAGCCATCCACAGAAACCACAGCAATGGGGGATGATAAAGGTTCAGGTTTTAAATTGAGTTTTTCCACGAATCCCCCATCAATTACATTCAATGTAGACCCGCAATCAACAAACACCCGAAATTCCATTAATTTTTCCTGAGCAATCGTGGAAGCAACTAAAAATATACCCTTGGAATTTAAACAGGCAATACGGGCGTGACTGACCATTTTTTTTTCTTTCTTCATACGAAGCTCACAGCCTTTAATCAAATGACCAGATTTTCCGCAATAGTAACACAAGCCTTCTGAAAAACGACGATCTTTTTCTTGAGAGCGAGGTGCCACCGATCCAATCTCCATCGGTTCACCACTGTTAGTACACACATTATCATAACCAGAAACTGACATAGCAGAGGATTTGCTCTCATTAACCCTAGCACGCAGTCTCCTATCCACCCGTATAGCTAATTGCATAGCCTGTTGTAAATCCTCAGGTGTAGGATAAGCAATTAGCAGGTCTTTAACCCTTTCACTGAGCCCAGCAAGAAATAGACTTTTCAGAGCAGAATCGTTCCACCCTGTTTGAGTAGACCAACGACGAAAATGTGTACAATATTTTTCTACAGTACCAGATCCTTGTTTTAGACGTCTCAACTCAGTCTCAGCTGATGCGACACGGTCAGGATCATCATATAATAGTCCTAAAGCAGAAAAAAAACTATCCACTGATCTGAAGCATGTATCACTAGGTTGCAAAGAAAAGGCCCACTCCTGAGGCTCTTTGCGCAAAAGTGACATTATGAACCCTACGCGCTGGGATTCATCCCCAGAGGACTTGGGTCTCAAACGAAAATACAATAAGCAAGCATTTTTAAATGAAAAAAATTCTCGATGTTCACCAAAAAATAAATCCGGCAAACATACCTTAGGCTCCAAGAAATATGCTCCAGGACAGTTACTCACGTGCTGACGGAGCTCGGCCACTTCCAGAGAGAGTCCCTGCAGGTGTTTAGCCAAATCCTGAACCGACACCATGATGGAACAAAAAAAAAAAAAAAATCTTTCCTTAGAGAATTTGCAGGCTGGACTTACTGTTATGTTCTGCTACCAAAGCTAAGGAAAGAGAGGAGATCTGTCCCTACTATAAGACTCAGCTGAATCCCTACGATGTAACAGGGAACCTGATCCTGCGATCAGACCTGCTAAAGTCCTAATCTAGTCTGTACGAAGACCTATAGATGTGGGGAGGAAATCCCTACAGGTACTAAGGACTGGGAGGAATATGGGACACCTCCTAACAGAAATAGTAGCAGACAGACGAACAAACAAAATAGATAGAACATAGAGGTCCGTAGACCAAGCAAACTAACAGAGTTAGATACAGAGCACAGGCTAGCCAGAAAGTAGATATACAATAAAGTCCAGCAAAGCCAGAAGGGCGGAGCAGGATTAAATAGGCCAACAAGGTCATGTGACCAGCAAAGGAAAAAAAACCTAACAGCAAGGTTCTAACACCTCAACCCAGAGGTGTGATATTCCACTCCCGGGTAAGGATGGAGTGTGGAACTGAGCTCGGTAGGCTGCATGCACTACATACATCCCATTTCCGAGGAGCAGACCGACGGTACTCCCACTTAGAAATGTGCAGGTACGACCGAGTCTGTTCCTGGCTGGAGTGGGAGGGGGGTGGTACATCCCAAGTAGTGTAGGGGCAGATAGGGGGAGCAGCCTGGGTAAAGATAGGAGCTCATTGGGTGCTGGTCACCTGAGCTCACACATAGAGGGTGTATATAAGGTGGGCACCATCAGAGAACAGGGTCAGTCAGCCACAGTCAGTCAGTCTGTGAGTCTTTGCAGAGAGAAGTCAGAGGAGGAAGAGGAGCAGAGAAGCCCCAGAGAGAGAGAGAGGAGAAAGAAAGAGAGACCCAGAGGGGGAAGCAGAAGAGAGGACTCTGAGACCCCAAATTCAATCCACGGGTGAAGAGTCGGCATCAGGGTACCGGAACCCAAGCTGGTGGGGGCAAAAACACACCCCAGCCAGAGACCGGAGGCCGTGGGCAGCGTCTGCCACGGCCACCCACCACATCCACCACGAAGGCATACCACGTGGAGGGTCAGGGAACCCAAGGCCAAGGGTCTCCCAACAGAAGGCCCGAGGGAGCTGGACCTGGGTGGATCACTAGTGGGGACGGCCAGAGAAAGGACAGAAGGAGAGCTCAGGGTCACGCTCCGGACTTGCTTGGGGGTTGGCTGGATCCAGGACCTGGTGGATGCAGCACGGCTCGGGAGGTCACTTGAAGCTGGAGTGACCGGAACATCAGCAGTGAGTAAATACCCTAAACTGCATAACCCGACTCTGTCTTCCTTTAACATCTATGCTGCACCACCACAACCCCCATCCTCTGCACCTGACCCCCTGAGGCTATACCCCACCCGTTGGGGGTTATACTATCACTAGCTGCACCTACACCATCAGCCTCAGCGGACCCTGCTGCAGCGGCGGCCATAGTGACCGCAATACAACGGGTGGCGTAGTCGACATTAAGAACTTATTAACATCTGTAGGACTGCCACATACAACTGAGTTTGACACCCTGGGCACGGACCGGGTCACAGCCACTCGGAAGACTACAACTCCCATCTGATCCGGCTCCGGATATTCCCCCTAAAGAATATGGCCCAGGGGGCGCGTCATACACACATGTATAAAAATCACCCCAATCAAGAGTAGAGACTTAGGGGAGAATTCACAAAAACTGGCATTTCAGATGCCTGCTATAAACAAAAGCCTGCTGGAATAAGATACATTTTGTATTTTCTCTCTTAGATCCCTGTATGAATTCATAGGGCCCTGAGGCAGTGTTACCTTCACACAGACCTGTAGATGGCATTTGTTTGACACCAATTCTAAGAACATGTCACTGTTAAGCAAGGACTCGCTGTCATGTCCCATGACAGAAATGTGTTTGTAATGCCAATGCCAGGGTGCCTGCATGGTCCCTCTCCCTCCACCCGGTACAGACGCCTACATGCAGACCACCCCGGCCACTCAACAGTGTCCCTGTTGCCTGCCGTGGCTTCCCGTTTCTCTAGGCCTGCTCACGCCGAACCTGTCTCCCGGTGGCACGCTTCCCGATTCTTAAAGGGGCAGCAAACACACTTTAGAAATGCCCCCAGTCAATGGCTGGAATTTATCAAGCATTTAGGGCACCCTCCCCTGTAGGGAGGTGCCTGAGCAACCCTTGTAGTTTCTCTACTTAGTGTGTGTGCAACTAGTATGTTGCCAGGTCCCTGTCCTTGAGTCCCATGTTGTCTGAACTAGAAACTGTTCCTGAAACCCATGTTGTCTGAACTAGCACCAGTGTTCATCCTGGCTAGTGTTCCAGAATACCGTCTATACCGGCTCCAATATCTGTTATACCAGTATCCGAATCCTGTCCTGCCAGTGACTCAGAGTCCGTGTTCATGACTGCGATCCTGACCCTTGGGATCAGCTTCTGCAGTACTGGGGACTGCTTAGGAGTGGTACCTGGCGGCTACCTGCAGCACAAGCCTAACTCCATCATCAGGAGCTCTAGCAAAGACCAGGTAGCTGTTTACCCATACCCCTCCTGGGTAAGTCCGGCCCGTGGCACAGTGGGCCCACAATCCACATGTGGATGGTGTTGTTACTGTTACACTGCTATGTAATCAGTTTGCTCCTTTTAGGAGTTTGTCCTCACTGTCTCCCCATCTCTGATGTAAACTCTGATGTTAGTAATCCCTCCCTTCTTCCTTCTTCCCCAGTCAGTTTTTCTCATCCATCTTGTTTGCATCATATCTGTACAGTTCTGCTGTATAATAGTATTTTTTGTCCTACTGCTACTGCAGCTGCTGCAAGTGTTGCACCTACTGCTTCCTGTGTATAATGTAGTAGTGGGGAAGGACATAGCTTCCCTTTTGGCACTGAAAGAGTTAAAAGAGAATGTTCCTGATAGTTAGATCTCTTTGAGCTGCCTTTAGGTCCAGTTAAGGGGTTAGCTGTGATAATCCAGCCAATAGAGTAAGGGTGAACTTAGTGCCATGATCGAGCATAGTAGATGCAAACCTTTGTTTCTGATATAATTCCTGGTGGGCTGTAGTATTGGTAACCAGCCACAAGATGCCACTGTTCCGGGTGCAGATGACAGGTTGAGTCTGCCAGTAGTATTACAGACAGTGAAGGGGTTAACTGTGTGTGAGGACAGCCCATATAGGGTAGGCACTGTAGGAAACCTGTTGGTGAGTTTCCAGAAAGATTCAGTTAGAGTTTGGACAGAGAACCGTATGGGCAGCCTGGGTATAGTGGCTGCTATGGCAGATGGGAACCCTGTACCCCAGGCAGTAGGATCACCAGAGTGAAGATTCCCTACGCAAGAGTCCCCTTAGCCGGCCGGAGAAACTCAACAGAGGTATTGAGGACCCGGAGGCACATTCTGTCTGCAGGCTGCAGAAGAAGCTGGGATTCAAGGCTAGGACATGGGGAGAAATAGGATCCGGATATACTGTCACTGGTGAGGAAGATTCTCTAGGGCTAGAGAATAGAGTCACAGAGCTGTTTCACTTAAAGAGGGAACCAGGGCTGAAGTTGTTTCCAGTACCTGTGAGAGAGATGACAACCCATTGGGCCTTATCCTTTATATATGCTTCTAAATATTGTACATATTCCTCTTCCCCAAGTAAAGTCCCAGTTATGGTTAAGAACCTCGTATCCTCTGAATTTATTGCTGCCCTAGTTCCAGAACAGAAATGACAGGAGATAGCTGTGACCGGATGGTCTGAAGTAAATGGAGAGCACCACACACACCACAGCACATCAGAGGGAGGACACACATTGTCTGTAGGGTGCCAGAACGAGTAGGGGCCACAGCTCGCCCACAACTACCTCACTGGGGCACCTTACCATAATACAAGAAGTCAGCTTGAAAATAAACCTTCTTCTGGGATCTTCATATGTGCCTCTGCAGTCGAGTTAAGCTAAAGTGGGGAAAATAAGTATTTGATACACTGCCGATTTTGCAAGTTTTCCCACCTTCAAAGAATGGAGAGGTCTGGAATTTTTTCGTAGGTACACTTCAACTGTGTGAGACAGAATCTTAAAAAATATTCAGGAAATCACATTGTATCATTTTTATATAATTAATTTGCATTTTATTGCATGAAATAAGTATTTGATACAATAGAAAAACAGAACTTAACCGCTTCCCGACCGCCCACTGTAGATAAACGTCGGCGCTGCCTGGGCTCTGTGCAGCGCCGACGTTTAAAAACGGTGGGTTGTCCCGCAGCGCTCAGGACCCCGAGGGTCCTGCAAGCGCTGCGGGTGCGGTGCAGAGCGATAGCGCTGATAGGGAACATCATCGGGACCTGATTGGATCAGGTCCCAGTGATGTTAACCCTTTGCTATCTTCTATATGCCGTGATCTATAGTGATCGCGGCATATACTGTAGAAGATAGCAAGAGGAGAGGGGGTCGTCTACTTACCTCTCCGACGACCCCTGATACCTTCCAGGACCTGGTGTTGTTATGGCAGCAGGAGGTCACATAACCGCGTCCAGATCTGCCATATATGGTGTCCTGCTAGGCTCAGCCTGCAAGCTGAGTCCAGAAGGAGACACAGTGTGAAACTGTCAGCAGTGGTCTCATCCAATGTAATATATGTCTATTACATTGGATGAGATCAGTGATCAGAAAATAAAAATTCATGTCCCATACTAAGTAAAAATGTAAAAAAAAAGTCAAAAAAATGTTTTCAAACTGTTAAAAAAATCACAAAATAAATAAAAATAAACAAATAAAATATTAAACCGATAAATCCGTATATTTATGCAAAAACAAAAAAAGTACACATATTTGGTATCGCCGCGTCCGAAACAACCCGAGCTATAAAACTGTCACACTAATTAACTCCTTCTGTGCACACCGTAATAAAAATAAATTAAAAACTGAGCAAAAAACTATGCTTTTTCCTCATATCGCCAAACAAAAAGTGGAAAAAAATGCGATCAAAAGGAAAAATGGAAATAAAAATGGTATCGCTGAAAACGTCATCTTGTTCCGCAAAAAAAAAGCCGTCATACTGCTCCATCAGCCGAAAGATAAAAATGTTATAGCGCTCAAAATAAAGTGATGCAAAAAAAATATTTTTTCTATAAAATTGTTTTATTGTGTAAAAGCGCCAAAACATAAAAAAATATACAGTAAGTGTAGTATCGCTGTAAACGTACTGATCCGAAGAATAATGCTGCCTTATCACTTTTACCACACGCAGAACGGCATAAAAAAAAAACTCAAAAAACAATTCCTGAATTGTTGGTTTTTGTTAATTTTACCTCCCAAAAAATGGAATAGAAAGCGATCAAAAAATGTCACATACCCAAAAATGGTACCAATAAAAATGTCAACTTGTCCCGCAAAAAACAAGCCATCACATGACTCTGTCGGCCGAAATATGGAGAAATTATAGCTCTCAAAATATGGCGATGCAAAAACTAGATTTTGCAAAAAAAAGCGTCTTTTAGTGTGTGACAGCTGTCAATCATAAAAACCTGATATAAATCTGGTATCTCTGTAATCGCACCAACCCGAAGAATAAAGTAATCTCATCACTTATACCGCACGAGGAACGGCGTAAAAAATAAATAAAACCAATTCTTCACCTGCTACTGATTTGTTTATTATGTCTCCCAATGTGCTCACCACACATCTAGATAAGTTCCCTAAGGGGTCTAGTTTCCAAAATGGTGTCACTTGTGGGGGGTTTCCACTGTTTAGGCACATTAGGGGCTCCCCAAATGCGACATGGCGTCCGCTAATTATTCAAACAAATTTTACATTCAAAAAGTCAAATGGCGCTCCTTCCCTTCCGAACCCTGCAGTGTACCCAAATTGTGGTTTTCCCCCTGATATGGGGTATCGGCATACTCAGGAGAAATTGCACAAAAAATTTTGGGGTCCATTTTTTCCTGTTATCTCTGCGAAAATAAAAAAAATTGGGTCTAAAGTAACATTTTTGTGAAAAAAGTTAAATGTTTATTTTTTTCTTCCACATTCCAAAAATTCCTGTGAAGCACCTGAAGGGTTAATAAAGTTCTTGAATGTGGTTTTGAGCACCTTGAGGGGTGCAGTTTTTATATTGGGTATTTTCTGTCATAAAGACCCCTCAAAGTGACTTCAAATATGATGTGGTCCCTAAAAAAATGTTTTTGTAAATTTTGTTGGAAAAATGAGAAATCGCTGTTCAACTTTTAACCCTTATAGCTCCCTAACAAAAAAAAATTTTGGTTCCCAAATTCTGCTGATGTAAAGTAGACATGTGGGAAATGTTATTTATTAACTATTGTGTGTGACATATCTCTCTGATTTAGGGGCATGAAAATTCAAAGTTTGAAAATTGCAAAATTTTCAAAATTTTCGCCAAATTTCCGATTTTTTCACAAATAAACGCAAGTGATATCGAAGAAATTTTACCACTATCATGAAGTACAATATGTCACGAAAAAAAAATCTCAGAATCAGGGGAATCCGTTGAAGCGTTCCAGAGTAATTACCTCATAAAATGACAGTGGTCAGAATTGAAAAAATTGGCCCGGTCACGAAGGCAAAAACAGGCTCTGGCGCGAAGTGGTTAATATTTGATACAGAAACCTTTGTTTGCAATTTCCTGTAGTTCTATGCACTTCTATGCAAAGTGAAGGTGCAGAGAATGAGTGTGTGCGGCTGCGCGGATACTCGGCATTACAGCGAGCCAGGTAATACAGCTTGAGGTGAGCAGAGGCTAAAAGAGGGAGGAACGGTCCGGGCCCACCTCTGCTCACCAGGCCTCATACGCTAGTAAGGGCAGTAATGCACGATTGGTGCAGGCGGCCGTGCAGAGAATTGCCGGCAGCAGTGGAGCAGGGATGCGCAATACTCACCCCCCCAGCGCCTACTGTCAGTAGCAGAGCCATGCAGCTGATCCCTCCCCTCCTGGAGCGTCACAGCTATCAGACTGTGAAGTGGCATGGAGGGCGGGGCGAAATGGTGTTGGCTGGAGCCACAAACAACCAGGGAGGAGACAAGGAAATAAAGAAAAGAGCGGGAGAGAGAAAAGATGGAAGAATTTAGACGAGAGAGACAGGAAAAACAACAGAGAGAGGCAAGAGACACAAGTAAGACCGGTGAGAAGGCTATATATAAGACACTGGCTGCAGTGGTGGGATTCAGGGGGCTCTGCTCTGTTCGGTGGAACTGCTTGTTAAAATAACAGGCGGTTGCCTGAACCAGCAAAAAGCAGCGCCCCAATTTGTTTCCCTGGGCCCCCAATTTTCAAATGAATGTGTACCTGAGGTCGCACATTCAGTTGAAATATAGTGCACTCCAGAAATCCACTGGCTTCCTGCACTGCAATAGGGGCCGCCAGACAATCACAGGCCGGCAGCTGACGTCCACGCGCACGTCGCCAACATATGACGTCACTGTCATCCGCGCCTCAAACAAATGAAGGAGAGGACGTTGGTGGACCGTGGCGAGGTGAAACTTTTTTTTTCTTTTTCCTCTTTTTTTTGTACTAAAAGCCGTAATATGGGTACAGAATGGGAAGTCATATGGGGGCAGGATGGGAGACACATGGGGGCAGGATGGGAGACACGTGGGGGCAGGATGGGAGACACGTGGGGGCAGGTTGGGAGACACGTGGGGGCAGGATGGGAGACACGTGGGGGCAGGATGGGAGACACGTGGGGGCAGGATGGGAGACACGTGGGGGCAGGATGGGAGACACGTAGGGGCAGGATGGAGACACAAGGGGGCAGGATGGGAGACACGTGGGGCAGGATGCAGACACATGGGGGCAGGATGGAGTCACATGGGGGCAGGATGGGAGAACATATGGGTGAGGAATGAGTCATATGTGGGACATTATTACGGTAGGAGCTACGGGATATTATTACTGGTGTGATGTATTTTATTTTTGAGGATACTGTTTTCAGTGGTGGGGTCCGGTTACTGTGCAGGTCGACACTATGACACTTTTTTTTCTTCATCTGGTGCAGTGTAGAGTTGGGAAATGTGCTCTGGAAGCGGTGCTCTAGATAACTGTGTGTTATTTTCTGCAGAGACGAGTCCTGGCTGGAAGAAGTGATGGCGGTCTGCGCTGGATGAAGGAGAAAAATGAAGATGAAGGACTTCATGTAGAGACTAGTGTTGAACGAATCTGTTTGGCGAATGTTCCAAAGTTTCAAATTCGGCACGAATATGGCACATTCGGATTCGTGATCGCAAAGACGAGCAAATTTTCTTAAAATTGGAAAAGTTTGACGAATTTGCGCAGGACCGTGAATACAGGGCAACCACAGCATTTAAAACAGTTTTGTTAGCATAGTGCAAGTGTATGATGAGCGGTGACATGTGCCAGGTGAGTGTGGGGGCTGTGGAGAGCTCAGAACAGGTCAGATCAGCGGCACACTGTTTTTTCCTTTGTTTTTTTTCCTGTGGGCGGTAACTTTAACTGAGGAAAGAGCGGCCAGCCAATCATAGTGCAGGAAGCATCTACACTGCCCAGACATAAGAGCTTCTGCAATTGGATGCAGAAATCACATGTCCTCTCAATATAAAAAGCGGCCATGATACCTCAGCGCCATTATATCCATGTCACTGCTGGGGAGAAAGATGCAGCTCAGTGTTCTCCTGTGTAATGAGAAATATTAGCTAGATAGATGGGCGCTTGTGTGGTAGTCAGATAGTGTAGATAATTCTTGGCCTGTGTACCTCTGCAACCGCTGGTGCAGCACATTTTTGGTGTTCTTGTGCAAGTACTGAGATTCTGACAGAAACAGAGGGCCCATGCCGTACAATAGTGCTGTGCACCGCTGGTATAGAGCTCCATGTCTCAGTATACCTTGAATCTTCTTTTGCACTTGCTAATGTGATCAAGCAAGCGCAGTGCACCTTTTCATGTAGTGAGGTTGAAATTGTGCTCTGCACAGTCTGCAGAGCTTCTTATTGCAGAGCACAAAATCTGTTTTATTTCTGTTGTTATTGTGATATTGAAAACTGTGTGCACTAAAGTGTTTTTTAGTGCCAGATACTATTTTAGTAGAGTTGAACTTCAGGTGGTTTCCGAGTAAAAAAAAATAAATTTTTTCTCTTGCTACGCCCCGTCCAAAAAATATTTTTTCCTGTGCCAAAAGTCATACAGTGCTATAAGCCAGCTACTACGTCAGTGGCGGTCAAAGTCAGCTGGACGCAGAGCTTATGCAGAGTAACCCAAAAATTGTTTTGCTCTGAGTAAAGTGATACAGCTGGCTAGATCTGAGTTTGATATATTTTGGAGCATATATTCTATGTCATATGGCCTCATCCACATTCAAAAAAAAAATTTCTTCTGTTCCTAAAGTAATACAGCAGGGGATATCTCAGTTTGAAATTGTTTGGAGAAGATCTTGTAGGTTTTATCGGCCTCATGCACACTAACAAATTTCTTTTGTCAAACGTGTGGCAGGCCATATCTTACCTTGTCATTTAGTGTCACTGAAATTCAGGTGTGTGCTGAGCTATTGCACGGGAAAAATATATACCGTATATTCCGGCGTATAAGACGACTTTTGAAGACTGAAAAATCTTCTGTCTAGTCTGGGGTCGTCTTAAACGCCGGTAATGTTTTTGAACTTTCAGAAATTGACATGCGGGGATACTCTGGGGGTGTTAATAAGCTGCCGTGGCCGTATCCCTGCCATGTGGGAGTTAATATAAGGTGGAGGGAGTTAAAATACGGCGGCAGTAGGTCCAGACAGTCAGCGCTTCTGTGCTGAAACTGACACATCGCTGCGCTGTGTCTTCTCAGGCCTGGGACACAGCGCAGCGTATTCCCAGCAGCGGAGACAGACAGAACCTAGCGAACTTTTCTGACACATCGCAGTGTCTTCCCAGCTCCGGACACAGCGCAGGGCTTCTGTGCCGACAGCTTTCACTTGTCACAGAAGCGCTGCGCTGTGTCCGGAGCTGGGAAGTTCGCATCGCTTCTGTGACAAGTAGTGTTGAGCATTCCGATACTGTAATATCGGGTATCGGCCGATATTCGCGGTATCGGAATTCTGATACTTAATTCCGATACTTTTACAATATCGAATACCGGAATCGGAAGTTCCCATAATGCCTGCGCTCTGCAGTGTCTCTGAAGGATGACAAGCTGGATGGCAGCGCTCAGCTGCGATCCAGCCTGTCATCAGAATGCCATCCCAGCGTGGGAGAATTCTCCTGATTGTTTAAAATCCGGCGGGCGGTAAAAAGCCGCCGGCTTTTAAACAATCACACAGCCCCATAATGCTTCCCCGCAGCCTCCCACCCCGATCCTCCGCTCCCCTTGCCACCTCCCATCCCGATCGTAAGTTAGGACCGGGCGGGGAGTGCAGCACAAAGGAGCGGGGAGCGAAGGACCCGGGCGGGGAAGCCGGCAGTGAAAAGACTTCACCGCCGGCTTTCCCGTTCTGTGCTGCGCTTTCCCGCCGGTTATTTCAAATGAACAGCTGAGGTATCAGCTGATGCCGATCAGCTGTTCATTTGAAGTCGCCGCGGTGCCCTCAGAGGGTTCATGTGAGTTCATGCTTGACTGCATGAACTCACATGAACTTTCCCACGGTCTCACAGGTCAGCCTCACCTCCCAGACCTGTCATGATTGGTGTGTGCGGGTGTCTGTGCGTGTGTCTGCGAGTGTGTGTGGGGTGTCTGTGCGATGTCTGCGGGTGTGTGCGGTGTCTGTGAGATGTCTGCGAGTGTGTGCGGGTGTGCGCGGTGTCTGTGCGATGTCTGCGAGTGTGTGCGCGGTGTCTGTGCGATGTCTGGGTGTGTGTGCGGTGTCTGCGGGTGTGTGCGGTGTCTGTGCGATGTCTGGGGGTGTGTGCGTGCAGGCAGACATAGGCCGATGTGACACTACTACTCCCATCGGCCTATGTCTGTCCCCCGTCCACTCCTGCCAGCAGGATCAGCTCGATGGGAGCAGTAGTTCCCATCAGCCTGATCCTGCTATATAAATTGCCCTACTGTGTCCCCAATAAATGTTAAATACATGTCATTGGTGGCCAGTGGTTACCTACAATAAATTAGTTCATACATTACCTGTCCCCGCCGATCGCCACCTAAAATAAAGTAAAAAATAAAAAACGACACCTATACTCACCTAGACACCTAATTCCCCGAAGCCATCGATCTCCTGTAATAAAATATAAAATAATAAACCACAACCTTATCCTTACCCCTCCGTACTAGTCCACGAGTGTCCCACGAAGATCTCCAGTTCAGAGCAGCCACATAGAATGTGACCGCTCTGAACCGCTGCCGCCGCTAGAATGACGGGGCCGTAAAGCAGCCCCGTCATTGCATAAGCGGGTTCGCCGGAGTTCACGCAGCGCTGCTCCGGTTAGCTGCTTTACGGCCCTGCTGTATCGTGAGAAATTCCCACGGTACTGCAGTGCCGTAAAGGAGGTCTCCGGAGCTGTGCTGCCTGAATGCACTCCGGTGACCTCAGTCAGTGGCTCCCGCTGCCGGGAGCGGACGTGTTCCCGGCAGTGTGAGCTTACAGCAGCCATGCTCAGCTGTCACCATCTCCAGATGTGACAGCTGTGCATGGGAGATCAGCGCAGGAACGTGGACAGGTAACTATTTTTTTTTTAGTAAACTAAGAATTAAATAAAATGGTGTGGTTTATTTCAAATAAATTATTTTTTTCTTGGTGCAGTGTGTGTTTTTTCTTTTTAACACTTTGTAGGTTAGTAATGGGGGTGTCTTATAGACGCCCATCATTACTAACCTGGGCTTCATGGCAGCTGGCGCTGACATGAACCCCAGCCCTATTACCCCCTGCCACCGCACCAGGGCAGCGTGGAAGAGCGAGGCTAAGTGCCAGAATTGGCGCATCCTATGGATGCGCCATTTCTGGGGCGGCTGACGGCTGGTGTTTCTAGCCTGGGAGGGGGCCAAAATTCATGGCACCCTTCCTGGGCTATTAATATCAGCCCCCAGCTGTCTGCCTAGCCTTTGCTAGCTATTAAAATAGGGGGGACCCCACGTCATTTTTTTGGGGGAGTCCCCCATTTTAATAGCTAGTAAAGGCTAGGTATTCAGCTGGGGGCTGATATTAGTAGTCTGGGAAGCTCCGTGGGTATTACCCCCTTCCCAGGCTTCAAACATCTGCCCCAGCCGTCTGCTTAACCTCCGCTAGAGACTAAAATTATGGGGGATCCCACGCCAATTTTTTTTTTAAATAAATCCTTTATTTTAACACTAAATGACATTTGAGGAGTTAATAAAGATGCAGTCCCTAAATTATTATTTATTTTTTAATTAATTTTTCCCAAAAATTTTGAGGTGGGCTTTGCCATATTTTTGTATGCCAGCCAGGTACAGCATCCAGCTTCTATGAACGCGCCATTTTCCGGGGCGGCTGCGGACTGCAATTTGCAGCGGGTGGGGCCCAGAAAGCTTGGGCCTCCCTGCGCTGCAGATTCCAGCCCCCAGCTGCCTAGTTGTATCTGGCTGGACACAAAAATAGGGAGAAGCCCCACGTATTTTTTTTTTAAATTATTTCATGAAATTCATGAAATAATAAAGAAAAAAAGGGCTTCCCTATATTGTTGTGTCCGGCCAGGTACAAATAGGCAGCTGGTGGTTGGGGGCAGCCCGTTCCTGCCTGCTGTACCTGGCTGGACACAAATATAGTGCGAAGCCCCACGTCAATTTTTTTTTAATTATTTCAGGAAATTCATGCCGTCACAGAGAGACTCTGAGGAGCGGAAGCATGCCTGCGCTTCTCAGTGTCCGCGGGATGACAGGCTGGATGGCAGCGTTCTGCTGCGGTCCAGCCTGTCATCTCGATGTAGCAGAGCTGAAGCTGTCGTGGAAACCATGGAAAGGTAAGGATGAGGTTGCTTTATTATTTTTCTTTTATTGCAGGAGATCGTTGGCTTCAGCTGGAATGGGCGTGATGGTAAGTATGGTTTAATTTAGAACAATAAAGAATTGTGTGTTTATTTCAATTAAAGGACTTTATTCTGGGTGTTTGTGTTTTTTTTTTAACTTTGACTATGGGGTTAGTAATGGGGGTGTCTTATAGACGCCTCTCCATTACTAACCTGGGCTTGATGTCAGCTGGCATTATAAGCTGACATCAACCCCAGCCCTATTACCCCCTGCCACCGCACCAGGGCAGCGTGGAAGAGCGAGGCTAAGTGCCAGAATTGGCGCATCCTATGGATGCGCCATTTCTGGGGCGGCTGACGGCTGGTGTTTCTGACGCGCCCCTGGGCCTGTGTCGCGCTGCGTTGCGCACGCGGGAGCTTACCCGGAGCCGGATCTCTTGAGGGTTGTAGTCTCGTGGCGGTGACCCGGTCCGTGCCCAGGGAGTCAAACTGAGCGGCGATGTAACAGCGGTAGATGCAGGACGACTACGCCACCCGTTGAATGCAGCTATGGAGCTGCCGCTGCAGGACAGTCCGCTGAGGCCGGTGGATGGATGGTGCAGCGTAGATGGTATAACCCCCAACGGGAGGGGTATGGCCTCAGGGCAGCAGATGTGGATGATGGGGGTAGCAGGAACCACTCAGAGACGGTGCGGTGTAATTCAGGGTCTTTACTGGTAACAACGATAGACCCTCCCGGAGTACTTGCTAGTGAACGGGGCCTGGTCAGTCCTTGAGCAGATGGGATCTCCCCTGGCCAGGCGCAGTTGTAGGCCTCCCAAACTGACTGTACTCTTCTGGCTACCTTGCTAGAAGCGGATATAAGTAGCCCACGTCCCTGAGTGTACCGTGTGGTGCTCACCCGTATGGCCGGTGACTCGGGGCCTTCTAATGGCTTCCGCTCCACGATGGCGGTGCTGGTCCCACGCGTGTGACCGTGCCTTCGGGTTTCTGGGCCTGAGGACCTGAAATCCCCCGCCGGTCGGCTTCTGCTGCTGGGTAAGAGTTAGTCCCCACAGCCTCGGACGCCGGGTCCGGTAAGAAAGCTTCTCAGTCAGGGCGAGCTCTGCAGCTGCCAGCCCCTGACTCGTAGTAATATTGCTCCCACTGAGCTTCTGCTGTTTCTACTCTCCTTGACTGACTAACCCTGCCTCAGCCCAGGGTTTATACAGGGGAAGTTCTTCCCCTCCCAAGACTGGGCAGGAGGTGTGGCATGCACAGGATCCCTGACCAAAGGACCTCCCACCTGCTCTCAGACATAACATTACATTACTGTGGAAAACCAGACCCCTGGGGTGCCACATTCCCCCCTAGTGAAATTTAGTACTCCGGGACTAAACATATTTTTGTAACATAACAAAGTATAAACAATAACATTACAATAAGGAAACACATAAAGCTGGTCACGGCGTGTCCGTAACCGGGTGCAGTCTTTGAAGAAAGCAAGGTGTCCATTTCACCAAAACAGGGAGACGTAACCAGGTAGGGGTCTGTCCTACCCCGAGTCCTTAACAGTCTCTAGTCCATCCTGGGTTACGCTCCAACTATGTACAAGGATTCCCGGTAAATCCACCAAGGATTCCTAAAAATAACTGGAAACACAAAATTATACACAAGCAACAATACACAGATAAACATAAATAAAACAATTTATACACTTCAAATCCTCCAGCGTGCGGGTAACTGGCCTCTAGTGGCCCTAGTGGACCTACGGAGCTGACTGTCTAGCCCTGAACTACAGGGTGTAGGAGCTGTCAAGGGTAAACTGGGCAGCTGTCTACCGGCTCTTTGTCTCACTAGGGGTACGGCAGGCTCACTATAAGCAGAGGGTTGATCCTCCTGTTCTGCTTGTGTGGAGTCTTCTGCCTCCTGGACCGGCTGTTCTTCCAGCTCTACCTGTTGCTCCGTAGGTGCTTGGGATGCTGGTTGGAGGAAGGTGAGTACGGGTACCACAACTGCACCATTGACTTGAGTCCAAGACCGAGGGAAGTCCCCGAGCACAGTACTAACCATATCTTCCCTTTCCTCTACGGGTCGATGGTCTTCTTGTTCCTCTTCAGGGTTCCTCAGTTGTTCGGGACACTTCTTCAGGTGGTCCGGGGATACAATGGCTGTGGTTTCCCCTCCGTCTTTACTGATGGTACAAACCTTCGGGTTCTCGTGGCTTGAGGGCAGTACGGTGTACGGGTCCTTCTCCCACTGGTCATCCAACTTGTGGAGCCGTCTCTTCCTCTTCAAGACCTGCTCTCCGGGTACCAGGGGAACAGCGGGAGCATACTGGTTGTAAGTTTTCTCTTGCCTTTCCCTAGCCTGACAGAGACTTCGCTCCACGCTCTCCTGTACTCTCCGGTACTGCTGCTGCCTCTCTGTGTCCCAGTCTGTTTCTGGTGAAGTGTCCTCGGGTGTCAGGACTCCCATTTCCAGGTCAACAGGTAACTTACCAGGTCTTGCCCTCATTAGGTAAGCCGGGGTACAGTTGGTGGAACCTACCGGGATGTGGTTGTATAGGTCCACCAGATCGGGCAACTTCTCAGGCCACAGACTGCGTTCTCCCAGGGGCAACGTTTTTAGAAGATCCATTACCACCTGGTTCATTTTCTCACAAAGTCCATTAGTTTGCGGATGGTAGGGTGTCGTCCTTATCTTCCGGCAGCCATACAGATTGCAGAATTCCTGGAAGACCTCCGCTTCAAAGGCAGGTCCCTGGTCCGTCAGCACTTGGTCCGGGTACCCGTGTGGACGGCAAAAGTGCTGCTGGAAGGCTCTAGCTGCTGTTTGAGCCGTTAAGTCCTTGACGGGGACGACAACCAGAAACCGGGAGTAATGATCCACGATGGTTAACGCGTAGACGTAGCCACTTCTGCTTGGGGTCAGTTTTACATGATCCAAGGCTACCAGTTCCAACGGTTGCCGGGTGACGATGGACTGCAGGGGAGTCTTCTGGCTGGCACGGTCCTTCCTTCTCAGGTTGCACGGGCCACAGTCTCTGCACCACTTCTCGATGGTTCCCCTCATGCCTACCCAGTGGAACCGCTCGCGCAGCAGGAACTCCAGCTTCTTCCACCCGAAGTGTCCAGCTCCGTCGTGGTATGCCTCCATCACCATGGCTGCGTCTCTTCGTGGCACCACTACTTGCCAGAGTAATTCATGCGTCCGGGAGTTAACCATTCTGCGGCACAACTTCCCTTTGTAAAGGAACAGTCGACTCTTCTCTGCCCATAGTTGTTTGGCTTCCTCCGGAGCGTCTGGTTCAAGGCGAGCCTCCGGCCGAGTCAGCATCTCCTTCACCAGTCGGACGGCAGGGTCGCTGTCTTGCGTTTCCGCCCAGTTGTAGTGGGGTAAGGGGTTCAACGTAGCAGCCTGCTTACTCCTTACCCAGTGGGAATACTGGATAGTCCCATGACGGTGGAACGCAGGGAGTTCAACTTCTTCCAGTCCCTCCGGATCTTCTCCTCCGTCCGGCAGGTTGGGCATCCTGGACAGGGCGTCCGCGTTGGTATTGGAGCGTCCTGCCCGGTATTTGATTGTGAACTCGTAGTTGGACAGACGGGCCATCCACCTCTGCTCCAGGGCACCGAGTCTTGCCGTGTCCAGGTGTGTCAACGGGTTGTTATCCGTGTACACGGTGAACCGGGAAGAAGCGAGGTAATGCTTAAAGCGCTCGGTGACTGCCCATACTACGGCCAGGAACTCTAACTTAAATGAGCTGTAATTGTCGGGGTTCCTTTCGGTGGGTCGCAGTTTTCGGCTGGCGTAGGCGATTACTCGTTCCTTCCCCTGCTGGATCTGGGACAGTACGGCTCCTAGCCCGATGTTACTGGCGTCGGTGTAGAGGATAAAGGGCTGGCTATAATCCGGGTACGCCAGGATTTCGTCCCCCGTGAGGGCCATCTTCAGCTGGCGGAAGGACTCTTCTTCCAGCTCCTCCCATTTGAAGGGCGGCTTCTGGTTCTTGGCCTTCCGGGACTGGCCTATCAGGAGGTCCTGCATAGGTGCTGCCTTTTTGGTGAAACCGGGAATAAACCTTCGGTAGTAGCCTACCAACCCGAGGAACTGCCGCACTTCTTTTACGCTGGAGGGGCTTGGCCATTCCTTAATTGCGGTGATCTTATCAGGGTCGGGAGCCACTCCGTCAGCGCTCACCACGTGTCCCAGGTACTGCACCTTTGGTTTCAGGAGGTGACACTTGGAGGGTTTCACCTTTAGGCCGTAACTTGCCAGAGCTTCGAACACTTCCGCCAGGTGTTTCAGGTGGTCCTCATACGTCTTGGAATATACGATGACATCGTCCAGGTACAACAGGACCGTCTCGAAGTTTCTGTGGCCCAGACAACACTCCGTTAGTCGTTGGAAGGTTCCCGGTGCGTTGCAGAGTCCGAACGGCATGCAGGTGAACTCGCTAAGTCCCATCGGGGTGGTGAATGCGGTCTTCTCCCGGTCCGCCTCTACTACAGGAACCTGCCAGTACCCGCTAGTGAGATCCAAGGTAGAGAAGAAGTTAGCAGATCTTAAAGCAGCCAATGACTCCTCTATCCTTGGTAAGGGGTACGCATCCTTGTGTGTGATACGATTGATTTTCCGGTAATCTACACACATCCTCATGGTGTTGTCTTTCTTTCGGACTAAGACTAGTGGAGCTGCCCAGGGGCTACAGCTATCCCTGATCACCCCAGCCTCCTTCATGTCTCTAAGCATCCCCTTGGCGTGTTGGTAGTGGGCAGGGGGTACGGGTCGATACCTCTCTTTTATAGGAGGATGGTCTCCCGTGGGGATGTGGTGTTCTACCCCCTTGACTCGCCCGAAGTCTAACGGGTGTTTACTGAACACTCTCTCGTACTCCTGAACCACCCGATAGACTCCTTGTTTCTGGTGTGCGGGAGTGGAGTCAGTACCCAGATGTAGTTGCTGACACCAGTCCTCCATGTTTTTCTTAGAGCCTTTACCTTCCTCCGGGTGAGATGGAGGCAAGGGTTCCACAGATTGTATAGAATTTTGGTTAATGGTATATAATTTGGCTAGCGTGGCATACCGGGGCAGGTACACTTCCCTCTCCCCGATATTTATTATGCGAACGGGCACCCTCCCATGGCGTACATCAACCACCCCCCGTGCTGTCAAAATGGTGGGCCTACTGTCCGAGTAAACTGGTTCTACCATTGCCTGGTAATCTCTACCTCTCAGACCAATAGCTGCCCGGCACCAAATCATCATTTCACTTTTTGGGGGCATGGCAATAGGAAAAGGGTCACACATTCTTACGCTACCAATCTCACCGCCGGAGAGTTCCACCTGTTGCCGTCGCATCAGTGCCCGGATCTCTTTCTGGAGCACCCGCTGCTCGCCGGAGCTGGCGTTCTTGGCAACCTGCTGTAAAAGGAAAATCACCTCTGCAAGACAATTTTCAATTACATTAGTTCCTAGAGTTATTTTTGGGTGACTCTCATGCTTGTCAATATCTACAATGATCAGTCCCTGTGCTGCCAGTTCGACTCTACCGATTTTGATGGTCACCTCTTTAAATCCAATCTGTGGCACGGGCTGGCCATTGCTGGCGATGATACTCAAGTCGTCGTCAGGGTAGCGGGTAATATCCGAGTCATTCCAGTACTGCTTAAAGAGCACGTACGGGATGGTGGTGACCTGTGACCCGGTGTCCAGTAGGGCACTCATGGGAATGCCATCCAGTACCACAGGCAAGACTGGACGTCCTCCCACATATCTGTCGCGCCAGTTCGATGGGCCTGGTGATCTTTTTCCTGGGGGTTGGCCCTCTACCCCAGGTTGTGCCCGTTTAAAGAACAGTACCTTGCCATATGTCCAGGTTGATTGCAGCGGCGGCAGATGGGTCATCCGTCCTCGCTGTATCGGTCACTGGGTCTTCCTCTGGCCGGTGGGGTCCTCCTTGGTCGACGCCACGGGATGTCCTCCGGTCCGGATGCCAGCTGGATCTTCCCTGGGGTGGAAACCTGTAAAGACTGCACAGTTCGGGTTAGCGCAGCAACGCTCTTAGCTAGCTCTTGGACCTGATGGTGTAGGTCTGGAGCCGGGTCATTGTCCAAAGCCTGCGCATCAGCTCCCACAGGCCCTGCCGACAAGGGCGCCGCCTCCTGGTGGTAAGTGCTAGCTGGGCGCCTGTGGGTCACAACGCCACCCGGTGCCGGTTCTCGGAGCACCCGGATGGCTCTGTCCTTGAACTGTGCAAAGCCCAGATGGGGATCCTGTAAGGCCATTGCCCGCAACTGGGTTCGGTGGGTATTACAATACAGTCCCTCTATAAACTGTTCGGTCAACAGCCTGTCCTCGTTTCCCACTCCATCAGGGTCGGTCTGCTTAATGGCCCTCAGGGCCTCTTGTAGGTTTAGTGCATAGTCCCTTATACTCTCATGCGCTCGCTGCTTGCACCCGTAGAATCTAAGCTTAATCTCGGCTGAGGTGCGGGTATCAAAGGTGTCCTTCAGCCGGGTTAGTATCCCTGCGACAGTCTTCCTCCCAGGTGGCCAGGATTTTACTTCCCTTTTGGCTGCCCCGGTTAGTTGGGCCACCAGGATGCTCACTTTTTGCTCTTCTGTGAGGGGGTACACCTGGAAGAGGCTATCCAGCTTTTCTCTAAAGTCATGCAGGGTATGTGACTCCCCTGAGTACTGGGGTAGCCAAGCTGCTCCCGGGATATAGGGCATGGTGAAGGGCATAACTGCAGCAGCGGTAGCGCTGGCGGGGGTTGAGGCAGTGAAGCTCTCCTCCGTATCCGACATCTTCCTCCCCCCTAGTGGACCGTGGCCTACCTTGCGATGATCCTGTTCCGTAGGCCGCGGCTCCGCAGTGGATCGTCAGGGTTGAGGACCTTCCGTCGCGCTCCTGTGACGTCGGCGTCTGCTGGGCTCCTTCCAGGACCTTACGCAACGTCCGGACGTGAGGCGGGGCTTCAGTTCTCGCGCGCTTTCGGAGTCCACGCCCCTCTTCTTCCCGCGCGGCGTCCTCAAGATGGCGTCCAATGGCGGGAAAACTCCACGGATGGCGGGAAGAAGGCAGAAGATGGCGCCGGATGGCGGGAAACTTCACCGATGGCGGGAAGAAGGCTGAAGATGGCGCCGGATGGCGGGAATCTTCACCACAGGTAAGTTTGAAAAGTCTCTTTTTCAGGCACGCAGTACCCGGTGGTTGCGGGCACGAAATCCTGCCGACTACGCCAAAGTTGACGCGCCCCTGGGCCTGTGTCGCGCTGCGTTGCGCACGCGGGAGCTTACCCGGAGCCGGATCTCTTGAGGGTTGTAGTCTCGTGGCGGTGACCCGGTCCGTGCCCAGGGAGTCAAACTGAGCGGCGATGTAACAGCGGTAGATGCAGGACGACTACGCCACCCGTTGAATGCAGCTATGGAGCTGCCGCTGCAGGACAGTCCGCTGAGGCCGGTGGATGGATGGTGCAGCGTAGATGGTATAACCCCCAACGGGAGGGGTATGGCCTCAGGGCAGCAGATGTGGATGATGGGGGTAGCAGGAACCACTCAGAGACGGTGCGGTGTAATTCAGGGTCTTTACTGGTAACAACGATAGACCCTCCCGGAGTACTTGCTAGTGAACAGGGCCTGATCAGTCCTTGAGCAGATGGGATCTCCCCTGGCCAGGCGGAGTTGTAGGCCTCCCAAACTGACTGTACTCTTCTGGCTACCTTGCTAGAAGCGGATATAAGTAGCCCACGTCCCTGAGTGTACCGTGTGGTGCTCACCCGTATGGCCGGTGACTCGGGGCCTTCTAATGGCTTCCGCTCCACGATGGCGGTGCTGGTCCCACGCGTGTGACCGTGCCTTCGGGTTTCTGGGCCTGAGGACCTGAAATCCCCTGCCGGTCGGCTTCTGCTGCTGGGTAAGAGTTAGTCCCCACAGCCTCGGACGCCGGGTCCGGTAAGAAAGCTTCTCAGTCAGGGCGAGCTCTGCAGCTGCCAGCCCCTGACTCGTAGTAATATTGCTCCCACTGAGCTTCTGCTGTTTCTACTCTCCTTGACTGACTAACCCTGCCTCAGCCCAGGGTTTATACAGGGGAAGTTCTTCCCCTCCCAAGACTGGGCAGGAGGTGTGGCATGCACAGGATCCCTGACCAAAGGACCTCCCACCTGCTCTCAGACATAACATTACATTACTGTGGAAAACCAGACCCCTGGGGTGCCACATTTCTAGCCTGGGAGGGGGCCAATATTCATGGCTCCCTTCCTGGGCTATTAATATCAGCCCCCAGCTGTCTGCCTAGCCTTTGCTAGCTATTAAATTAGGGGGGACCCCACGTTATTTTTTTGGGGGGGTCCCCCATTTTAATAGCTAGTAAAGGCTAGGTATTCAGCTGGGGGCTGATATTAGTAGCCTGGGAAGCTCCGTGGGTATTAACCCCTTCCCAGGCTTCAAACATCTGCCCCAGCTGTCTGCTTAACCTCTGCTAGAGACTAAAATTAAGGGGAACCCCACGCCAATTTTTTTTTAAATAAATCCTTTATTTTAACACTAAATGACAAGTACAGTAATCAACACTGTCACTGTACTTCATATATATGTGACTGACATGTTTCTATCTATCTAATCTATGTATGATTCTCTATTCCTTCTATTCTAAATTGTCGGGTACAGATGCTGAATTGCCGGCCGGCTTTCTTAAAGAGACGGTGCATGAAAGCACTATTATTTTTTTAAATAAATCCTTTACACTAAATGACAAGTACAGTAATCAACACTGTCACTGTACTTCATATATATGTGACTGACATGTTTCTATCTATCTAATCTATGTATGATTCTCTATTCCTTCTATTCTAAATTGTCGGCTACAGATGCTGAATTGCCGGCCGGCTTTTTCAAAGAGACGGTGCATGAAAACACTATTATTTTTTTAAATATTTAAAAATTTTTACCGGTGTTTGGTATGCGTTGGAAAAGGGGTAGTCTTATACGGTGAATATATCCTAAACTCTATATTTTAACAGGAAAGTAGGGGGGTCGTCTTATACACCAGGTCGTCTTATACGCCGGAATATACGGTATGTTTCTTTAGTTAATTGCATACTCCTACCACTGTATCTGACCAACATGAGTGGGAAAAAGAGAGGGCGTGGTGGAAGGGGGAATAGGCTTGGTGTTCAAGGTGTACGTGGGGTACGTTAGTGAAAGCACTAGTGAACCAACACAAACAGGTCCTATCCAAAGACTGACAACTTATGTTAGTGGATGGCCTACTGCACTCTCTTTCTTTAGCAGCCGCACAGCAATGCGCCTTGTTGATAATGCCCAGAAAGAGCCGGTGCTCCATTGGATGGCAAGCTATGCTTCCAGTGGCGTCTCCTCTTCTTCCTCCACCTCAACATTACACGCAGTACAGTCCACAGAGGTGGCGCCCCAATTACCCATGCTTCCCCCAGTGTCAAAACTGGCCAACTGCCCAACTGACTGTAGCGAACCACAGATGGGCGATTCTGTAGACCTCTTCACCTATTCTACACCATGTGCATCAGAAGTGTACTCCAAACAGTCACAGAGTGAAGGGGAGGAAAGTATCTGCAACAATGCCAAAATTTTTTTAGCTTGGATTCGGGGCAGGACGAAGTAGAGTCAGAGAAGGTTCCTGACCCTCGTCACCAGACGTTAACCGCAGGGGAGAGAGGTGATCCCGATGTGACTCAGATACCTGAGGCTCATGTGACGTGCCCCCTGGGCCACGCGTGTGTGAGGATACCCGGAACCGGACCCGTTGCGGAGGCTGGGGGTTGTAGTTCTCGTGTGGCGGGGACCCGGTCCCATGGCTCAGGGTGGTCAACTCAAATGGCAGTCTATTTATGTGGTTTTTATGATATTAAATGTCCGACTACGCCACCCGTGGATTGCGGTCAGGATGAACCGCCGCTGCAGGGCAGATCGCTGAGGCTGGTGTTGTGGGTGCAGCAGAGTGTAATACAACTCCCCACGGGAGGAGTGTACCCTCGGGGCAGTGTATGGGGATGATGGTGCAGGAGTAGCAGTGACGACACAGAGTCAGTGATGCAGTCCAGGGTCTTTACTCACAGTTCTTATTATCCAGACCACTTCTGCAGGTAACGGCTGCCCACGTCGTACTGTGCTCACCAGTTGAGGGGCTCGGCCGACTCCCAGGTATCTCCGGAGCGTTTCACAGGACCCCCTTTGTGTGTCCTTTCTCTGGCCTGTCATACCCCGCCAGTGACCTCGCTTCTGTCCGGCTGCCTCGGGCCTTCTCTTGGTAAACTTGGTGCCAGTCTCCCTGACCCTATATGGTGCCTTCCTAGAAGGTGTAGCGAGGGGCTGCGCCACATTAAATGTCACAGCCTCCGGTTTCTAGCTGAGGGTAGTTCCCCGCCTCCACTAGTTTCGGGGACCGGTTTCCCCCTTTGGCCTGACCCTTCTACGCAGGTAGATTCGGGCGTGTGGTGGAGACTCGCCGGTCCACACCCCTGGGGTCCCTTCTTTCCTTGTTCCTGGAGCCTCCTCCGCTCCTCTTCCTTCCTTCTCCTTCCTTCTGCTTCCTCCAGGCTCCGGCCTCTCCCTTAGGCCTGCCTGCGGAGCAGAGCCCATGCAGAGCCTCTGCTCCCACCTCCTGCTCCCTGTTCTTTCTGTCTGAACTAACCCCTGATCTAAGATTGTGCCCACCTTTTATACCTCCCTCTAGGTGCACCCAGGAACTGCTTCCTCCCTGCTCCTGCACTACAGGGTTCCCCCTTCCTCGGTGTTCCCTCCCCCCACTCCAGCCAGGGATAGGGACTGTCGTGCTCTACTTGGAGCATATCGGTCGCCCTGCCCCCCGGAAATGTGGTGTAATGCATGCAGGTGTCGGGGTCCTGATCCACACTCCATCCTTACCTGAGAGTGAGATATCACACATCTGGTTGAGATGCAATACCTCTGTAGCAACCGAGCCCTCGGGGTGCTACACATGCGAACTGTACTGTGCTGTCAGAGCAACAAGAGGAGAGGGGATCCTACTTAGTGTGAACCCAGAGTCATGTAGCCGAGTAACTCAGCTGAGGAGGTGGAGGAGGAAGATGAGGAGGTTACATTTTGCCCTACGGCGCAGACATGGAGTGATGCAAGCACGAGTAGCACTGCATCCTTAGCCACAACCGTGGCTGTGGCCAGCAGCGGTCACGGATCTGCAGCTCGCAGGGGCAGCAAGGGTTACCTAGCATGAGCCTTTTTTGTCACTGCAAAGGATGAGCCTACTCACGTTATCTGCAAACTTTCGATAAAACACTCAGGAGAGGGAAAAACTGCAACAATTTGACTACTACATGCATGAAAGTTCACATTCTCAAACAACATTATTTACGCTGGGAATCTTACCGCGCTGAAATGTGGACCAGCGCACCTCAACAACCATCAGCTGCCCCATCAAACACATCCGCTGCTTCTTCCTCCTCCTCTGTTACTGTGCCATGTAATGTCACGCAGGTCTCCCATCGCAGAAACTCTGGTTCTTTACCCGCTCCAGTCAGGCTGAGTGACAGCCCTTTAGGTGTAACGGAAACGGACATGCCTGCTGTGTTTATTTCACTGAGCACACCGCAAGTTTCTTAATCCACTGTAACATCTGCGCCTCACTTAAGCTCCAGCAGTTTTTCCGATTCACTATACTCCGCCCTCTCTCAGCACCTCAGTCCCGCTGTTGTGGTCACGTAAAAGATTGTTTCATCCTTCACATGACAAAGCTAAGAGGTTGAACTCCACCATCTCCAATCTGTTGGCCACGGAAATGGTGGTCTTTGGCCCTATTTTTTTAAATGTAAACACTTCCGATTGAGTCTGCATCTCCTGGGTTGGCTGTAGTGGGACAGGTGTGGGTCAGCATTAAACTAATTGTAGTCTGATGACATTGATGGCAATTCGGTGGTGTTAGGCCCTCATTTAGGGCAATGTGAACACTCTTGTTTAGGTCTCCATCTCCTGGGTTGGCTGTACTGGGTGAGGTGTGGGTCTTATTTACACTATTTGTACTGTAGTGAAATTGATTAGACATTGCTAATGTCTGCCACTAATTTTTTTAAATGTGGGGAATCCTGATTGGGTCTCCATCTATTGGGTTGGCTCAAGTGGAACCTTCCTGTTCTGCAGTCTAAGTTGTGTAAGGTTGCATACCAGTCCTTGCTGCACTCCTGATACAGACACTGCCTGCTGCACTCCTGATACAGACTCTGCCTGCTGCACTCCTGATACAGACTCTGCCTGCTGCACTCCTGATACAGACTCTGCCTGCTGCACTCCTCATATAGACTCTGCCTGCTGCACTCCTGATACAGACTCTGCCTGCTGCACTCCTGATACAGACTCTGCCTTCTGAACTCCTGATACAGACTCTGCCTTCTGCACTCCTGATACAGACGCTGCCTGCTGCACTCCTGATACAGACGCTACCTGCTTCACTCCTGATACAGACTCTACCTGGTGCACTCTGATGTAGACTCTGCCTGCTGCACTCTGATACAGACTCTACCTGCTGCACCATCTAGTCTGTCCTACTGCGTCCAGCTGCTGCTCATCCGTTGGTCTGTCCTGGAGTGGCACCTGGTGTTCATCGGGAGCCAGGTGTAACCTCACCATCAGAGGCTCTAGTGAACAGTCCGGTGCTCGCTTAGTCACGCCCCTCCAGGCTCTCCGGGGTCCGTGGCACAGTGGTTCCACAAACTACGTCCGTGACAGTGCACCCTCGCAGGCAGGGTCTTCTCTCCTGTTGTACCAGTCGATGACCCCTTTTGACATGTAAAGCGCAACTGAATAAATGCGCTGTCACAGTCATAATAATTATAGTACTTGTACTCTGGGTCAATGGATGGCTCTTCCCTGGTGTCTTCACCTAATTTGATGTGTTTTGGCAGCTTTTGGTCCCGTTTCTAGGTGCTGTCTATGCATTTTTTTTGTGCCCCCCATTGACTCCTATGGGATTCGGAAATGTTCGAAGAACATTTGTTGAGTAAATGCGCCTATATCCACCGGTGGCCAGTATTTTTGCTTAAAAGCAGTTGTAAAGGAGCATGGAGCACAGAGCAGCTAGCATGCACATCTCACTCCTCCATCAGCAAGCTCTGCCCCCCAGCTGTGAATTTTTTTAATTAATCATCAACAAGGGCCTTCTGGTACTGCAACATTTTATTAGTCCTCTCTGCCACGGGAAGAAAAAATAGAAAGTTCTCCTTGTAGCACAAATCTAGAAGTGTGACCAACCAGTAGATACTGTTGCCCAAAATACGTACAACGCAAGGGTCACGTGAAAGGCAGCGGGACATAAAGTCAGCCATGTGTGCCAGACTGCCAACAGCCAAGACTTCCCTGTCCCCACCAAGAGGCCAACTGTCCATATTCTCCTCCTCATCTTTCTCCTAGTCCTCCTCGTCATTTTCCCTCTCCTCAGGCCATCCACGCCCAGTATGAATGTTGTGTGGGTTGTACTGTATGTAGTGCAGGAAACTAGCTCCTGTTCCTCCTCTTCCTCCTTCTCACCCAATCCACATTGATATGAGATGAGGCTGGGCTGTGTAGCATCACCCTGTAAATTTCCTTGCTCCATCTCATCGTGCTCTGCCTGCAATGCCTCCTTTTTAATTGTGAGCAGTGAGCGTTTCAGTAGACAGAAAAGCAGGATGGTGATGCTAATTATGGCGTCATCGCCGCTCACCATCTTGTTGGAGTCCTCAAAATTTTGGAAGACGGCACAGGTATCTGACATATCTGCCCACTCCTCAGCTCTTATATGTGGAGGCTGACCGGAATACCGACGGGCATGTTGAAGCTGGTACTCAACAACTGCCCCCTGCTGCTCACAAATCATTCCCAACATGTGCAACGTTGAGTTCCAACGCATGGTGACATCGCACTTCACTTTCCTGACGTATGAGTCATCATCACCTGGAAATTGGGGAGGGGCTTCCAGCCTCCCATGAACCGCCTCTGGGAGCAGCTCCATCTGCTGCTGCTGCTGTCAGAGCAGGTCTTGTTGCTGCTGCTGCTGTTGGTGGATCAGTTGTAATAGCAGCTAACTTGTCTCCTGCTGGGCTTTCACAAGGTGCTTGATCGGGTCCCCCATGTTGTCTGTTGTAGTTTCCTGGCATATGGCCAACTTTACCCAGGACATGCGGTTTGTCCTCTACACATGTCTCCTAGGGAGCTTGCCCACACTTCGCTCACTCAGCTGCACACAGAGGTAGACACAGAAACGCTATTGCTTTAAATTTCTCAGTTGTTTATTAAAGCACGGTATAAGCCACTGTCAAGTCCATCAAAACAAACAGGGTTTACTCACGATTATCACGTTGCTCCTGGTTACAACTGAAGATTACAACCACCCACGTCATCCTGCGTTCACCATGGGAGGGGTTCAGCAAACCCTCAGGTAATTCAAGAGCACTTAACGGGACCCCTTTCTGTGTGCCTTTCTCAGTCGTCTTCCTGCGCGGGCTCTTACCCTCCTGCCCTTCGCCTCGCAAACAGTCTCCCAAACTGGTAACCTCAGATCTTGGCCAGCAACCCGGAGTTACCTGGATCCTGTGTGGCTACCTTTTTGGCGATTAATTGCGGCTGTGGCAACAACACCCTGAAAATGTAGAAGCCTCCAGTTTCTAGCTGAATATTGCAATTCTCACTAGTTAGGGGCCGATCCCCTCTGCAGCTTGATCCTTCCATGTCATGGTAGATTTGGGCGTACGGGTGGCCTCCAGCACTTCCCGTACCCCTAGGATCCCCTCTTTCCTTCTTGGAGCCTTCCTTCCTGCTCCTCTCCTCTCTTCAGTCTCTCTTCCTGGGTCTCTCTCACTCAGGCCTGCTCCTCCCAAGCAGATCTCCTGCAGAGCTCCTGCTCCTTTCACTGTCCTCCTCTGACTGAACACTGAACTCCACTTCCAAGATGGCTTCCCCTTTTTATATCCTCCTTCTCAAGTGCTCCCCTGATATTCTTCCTCCACCCACTACATGGTTCCCCCTCTCTTGGTTCCCCCCACTCCAGCCAGGGACAGGGCTCAGCAGCGCAGCAGTGCATCTTGCCCCTCCTGCTGGTCTGGAGTGGTGTAGTGTTGGATGCAGGTGTTTGGGTCCCGGGCAGTACTCCATCCTTACCTGAGAGTGAGATACCACACCTCTGGGTGAGACGTAGTACCTCTGTGGTGACTGAACTCTCAGGGGCGCCACAAAGGCAGTGCTGCAATGCTTTCAGCTTGTGACTGATGTGGTCATTTCGGAGATGAAAGAGGGGGTGCAGGAGCTGAACAGTGTGATTACATTGAGTTTACATTGGCGACTCTACTCTGTTTTTTATACTAAAGAAAGATCCTACTATTTTGTTTTTTTTTACATGATTTTTTTAAAGATAAATGCATTCACCGAGAAATGTCATTTTAACATTTTACAACCTTATCTGGCAATGTGGTGTGTGACACATCATCAGACACATCCTGTTTCATTTATGACGGAGGGACTCTGAAAGTCACAAAGCCTATTTTTATAGGGCCATCAGGCCGCCCTTACTATTGTTAAAAGGCCAGCAGTCGGCCCTCGCTATTGTTAGAGAGCCATCAGCCGGCTATGCTTTGTTGTTACCATTATTAACGAGTGGGTCTCCTGTACTGTTATTTCGTATGCAGTGACTGCAAGGGCCTTCCAAAAATTCGGACGCAACCCAATACCCCTTTGAAGAGACATAGAGGAGGGTCTCAGTAAAAAAATGTTCCCATTATAAAGGAGCGTGTTTCCTATAGTGGTAATGCCCATGCTGTGACTGCAAGGGCTGCCAAAATTTGGGAAAAACCCCACTAACAATTTAAAGACACATAGAGCAGGGCCACAGTAACAAGTACGACATGTTCCCATTAGAAAGGAGAAAATCCGCTATACAGTTATAGGGTATGCAGTGAGTCCAACGGCTGACCAAATTTAGGAAAAACCCCACTAAGAATTTAAAGAGACATAGAGCAGGGCCACAGTAACAAGTACGACATGTTCCCATTAGAAAGGAGCGGATCTGCTATACAGTTATAGGGTATGCAGTGAGTCCAACGGCTGACCAAATTTAGGAAAAAAAACACTAAGAATTTAAAGATACATAGAGCAGCGCCACAGTAACGACAAATTCCCATTAGAAAGGAGAGAGTCTGCTATACAGTTATAGGGTATGCAGTGAGTCCAACGGCTGACCAAATTTAGGAGAAACCCCACTAAGAATTTAAGGACACATAGAGCAGGGCCACAGTAACAAGTATAACATGTTCCCATTAGAAAGCAGAGGGTCTGCTATACAGCTATAGGGTATGCAGTGAGTCCAACTGTTAGCAGAGGATTAATCCGCGTGACATCCAGAGTTTAGAACACAGAATGTAGGTTTATTTATATCCAGCATAGGCACAGCATGGAGTCTGGTGTTACTGCAGCATGAGGAAATCAAAAACAGATATATAACAACAACACAGGAAGAGAAGGAGGGGGCATCCTGTCTGTGGGAGTTTTTTTTTTTTTTAACTAAACTTTGTTAACAACCTCACAATATGCACAACATATGAAACAGCACAGTAGTTGTTGCAATACACATACAGATTAATATGTATTATTCCAACACCCCCACTCAACAACTACTTATCCTCTTAGTCCCATTGTGGTTCTCAATTCTTGGAACCTAGCTCGTGGCAATGGCTTTGTCATAATGTCAGCTACCATTTTATCAGTTTCACAATAGACAAACTGAATTATCCCACGATCTATCAAATCACGTAGATGATGATGTCTGATGTCAATGTGCTTGGTTCTAGCACTGATCTTTTCACTGCATGCAAGTTTAATGCATCCTTGGTTGTCCTCATAAATCACCGTCGGCTGAGTTGTCGGTTTGCCAAGATCGTCCATCAATTGTCTTAGCCAAACAACCTCCTGGCTTGCATAGGCTGCGGACACATACTCCGCTTCTGTAGATGACAAGGCAACAGACACTTGTTTCCTACTAGACCAGGAGATTGAACTTTCTCCAACTTTAAACAAGTATCCACTTGTGGATTTACGATCATGCGAATCACCAGCCCAATCCGCATCTACTTAGCCGGTAAGTTCTAGATCTCCTGCTGCAGATAGTTTTAAATTTACATCTTGCGTTTCTTTCAAATATCGGAGAAGTCTCTTAACAGCATTCCAGTCTCTTTGGCGCGGTTTTTCCACATATCTGCAAAGGATTCCAACTGTTGTTGTGATATCCGGTCGAGTCATAGTTGATATGTATAGAAGTGCCCCCACTGCCTGACGATATTTCTCATTGTTAGGCAACAGGTCATCTTCTCCTTCCAGCTTCAGGTAGGATGGTTCCATTGGGGTTGATATACCTTTGGCCTCTGACATTTTAAACTGATTCAGAATCAAATTAATTTTTGCACTTTGGTTTAGAAGAAAACTTCCATCTTCCTCTCTCTGGATTTGGATTCCTAGATAATATGTCACACTTCCAAGGTCTTTTGTTTCAAAGTGCTGATTCAGAATTTCAGTCATTTTTCCAATTTCTGCGTCGTCTTGATGAACAACAATCACGTCGTCCACATATAAGAGAATATACATCCACTTTCCATCTGTATATTTTGTGTATAAGCACGGATCTGCTTGACCTCTTTTAAATCCTTCTTCCAACAAGACTTTATTCATCTTGGTGTTCCATGCTCTTGCTGATTGCTTAAGACCATAGAGAGATTTTTGTAGTTTGCAAACAAGATTCTCTTCACCTCCTTTTACATAACCTTCAGGTTGAGTCATGTATAAGTCCTCCTCAATGTCACCATTTAAAAAGGCAGTTTTTATATCCAAATGTCTGACATACATCTTTTGTACAGCAGCTACAGCTAACAAAGCTCTGAACGTGGTCTGTTTAGCGACTGGACCAAATGTAGCATCGTAATCTTCGCCATACTTTTGAGAATATCCTTTTGCGACCAACCTTGCTTTGAATCTGTGGACTTTACCTTCAGAGTCATATTTGGTTTTGAAGACCCACTTGCACTTGATTGCCTTTTTGCCCTGTGGTAGCTTGGTGAGTTTCCAAGTTTAGAGTTGATGAAGCGATTTGATTTCCTCATTAGCGGCATTGATCCACTTTGTTCTTTCATGGACAGGTAGTGCTTGCATTTCATCCCATGACTGCGGCTCTGACTCAGGTAGTGTCTTGACAATGTAGGATAGACGTTTAGCTGGTATACCTTTGTTTGATCTTGACGATCTCCTGATTTCAGATTCACCTGATTTTTCTGTTGTTCCTTCATTAGTTGAAGAATCCAGCCAGACCTCTACATCCTCCTTGTTGCTGTCTTGTAATTGTGACTTCAGCTGGACTACTGGCGTGATGTCACAAAACTTGGGTGATACAAAGTTCTCATCAATCACTACATCTCTACTTATTGTGATCTTGTTTGTTTCTGGGTGTAGAATCCTATAACCTTTCTGGGTTTCGCTGTAGCCTACCAGGATACCTTCCTTAGTGTGAGATTCCCACTTAGTTCGCTTTTCTTTGGGAACATGTACAAATGCTTTACTTCCGAATATTCTTATGTGATGTAGTTTTGGCTTTCTGCTATTCCATTGCTCAAATGGAGTTTTCTCTGTAGCTTTACCTGGTAGTCTGTTTTGAAGATAGCAAGCTGTCATGATTGCTTCACCCCAATATGCTGTGGGCAGATTTGCATCAAATAACATGCTTCTTCCACTTTCACATAGTGTTCGGTTCCTTCTTTCCACGACACCATTTTGCTCTGGGTTGTACGGTACAGTGGTCTGAAATAGGATTCCATTTTTCTTTAAAATGCTCTGTGTCTCATTACTTGTATATTCAGTCCCATTATCTGCACGTAGAATCTTTGGCATTCTTCCAAATTTATTATATACTTCAGCTAGGTATATTTCAAGTTTCTCTGGAACTTCCTTCTTGCTGTGAAGCAGGTGGACAACTGTATATCTTGAATGATCATCAATAAATGTGAGAAAATATCTCTTCTTCCCTGGAGTCAGAGTGCTCATTGGACCACAGACATCTGTGTGTATTAAATCTAGTGGCTGTGCTGTTGTTGTACTAATTCTCTTAGGAAAAGCTTTCCTAGACATTTTCCCTTTGATGCAGCTAGTACACTTCATTGTCTGGTTACATAGATCAATTGTAATATCCTCAGCTAGTTGCTTTTGGACTAACTTTCTTATTGCTTCTGGGTCTCTGTGTGCCAGACGCCTATGCCACACATGAATACAGTTTTTATGCTCTTCTTGTTGCTCTGTATACACACACTCTTTGCATTTCAGCTGTAAAGTTCATCTGTGATGTTTCCCTCTACTAGTGTGTGACCTTCCTTTGAGATGATGCAGCTATCATGCTTAAATGTAACTTCATTTCCTTGTTTTGTGAGTTTCTTCACAGATAGTAGATTACTTTCAAGACTAGGCACATACAGCACATCCTTTACTGGGATCTTCCTGCTTTGTGTTGGTGAGATTTGACAATCAATATAACCATCTCCTATGCCTTCTGAAGTCATGTACTGACCATTAGCCATAATCACTTTCTCTGATTTACTTTGGTCAAGCTTAGAAAAGAAGTCTCTGTTATTAGTCATGTGACTAGTTGCTCCAGAGTCTATACACCATGCATGCTTTGATGTATTTGCACTGACAGTAAATGCAGTTTCAGTATTCACAGAATCATTTTCTCCAGATACAGCACTTTTAACCCTTTGATGACTGCTTTGCTTTTTCAGCTGATTTATTCTAGCTTTCCAGACTCTGCAGTCAGCTTTCAAATGTCCTGATTTCTTGCAAACAAAACATTCACGTGTTTCTTTTATGTGCTTCCTGTTATCAGTTAGGTTTTGTGTCTGTAAAGCAGATTCTGTGTTGCATGTCCTACTGTTTACACCTTCTGCCTTTCGCTTATATTCATCTATGAGCTTCCCCCTGACATACTCCAGTGTAAGCTCATCATCTGGACGCGCATCTAGTGCGGTTACAAGCGTATCATAGCTCTCTGGAAGGCCACTAAGCAGTAATGCGGCCACATGAAAGTCCTTTAGATCTTACCCAATGCCTCTCAGGCGTTCTACAACTTCCAGAACACTTCTTATGTAATCCTGCATATCCTGGCCTTTCTGTAGCTTAGACTGGTACAGCTTTCTCATGAGATAGAGCTTATTGCTTAAATTTATCCTCTCATGTATCTTTTGCAACTGCTCCCACATTTCCTTTGCAGTATTACATTTACACACATGCACAATCTGGTCATCATCTATACTGAGTGATATGGTACTTTGTGCTTTCTGATCCATCTCTGTCTACTCCTGTGGCACTGCGTCAGGTTTAGGCTCCTGTGTGTATTTCCACGTACCTTCTCTTATCAGCAGCATTTTCACTTTGAATTTCCAGGATTGATAATTCTGGTTAGTGAGACTTGGCACTGTAAATTTCATGGAGCTGCTGCTGGTGGCCATCTTTGCTTCTTCTCAGTTTGCTGTCTTTCTTTCTTTTCTTTCCTCTGTGTTCTGGGGATCTGTGACTCTGGGATATCTGGTACATCTGGGCCCATAACCTGTTAGCAGAGGATTAATCCTCTGCTAACACCAACGGCTGACCAAATTTAGGAAAAACCCCACTAAGAATTAAAAGACACATACAGCAGGGCCACAGTAACAAGTACGCCATGTTCCCATTAGAAAGGAGAAGGTTTGATATACAGTTATATGGTATGCAGTGAGTCCAACGGCTGACCAAATTTAGGAAAAACCCCACTCACAATTTAAAGACACATAGAGCAAGGCCACAGTAATGACAAATTACCATTAGAAAGGAGAGGGTCTCCCATAGTGTTGGCCCATGCAGTGAATGCAAGGGCTGCCAAAAATTGGGAGGCACTCCAATGCCCCTTAAAATAGACTTAGAGGGCCTCATAAAAAAATGTTCCCATTAGAAAGGAGCGGGTCTCCTATACTTGTAATGCCTATGCACTAAGTGTATGGGCTGACAAACATTTACCCCTGGGGGGTATACATGAACATACTGTATAAAAAAATTTTTTTACAGGCATCATAAAAACCCTTTAAAAAAATTATGTGGGTGTTGCATCACGGAACACGGTCACCCTGGTGATATGGTGGTGTAGGATGAGGATGAGAAGAAGGAGGACAAGAGCAAATAGCCAAAATCAGGAAGCGTATACCCATGTGTGAGTGTGAAGAGGTGCATGGGAATACACCTCCCAAAAAAAGACACTGGATTTGAGTTTATGTTATGCTGCCCGTGTTCGTGGTTAGGTGGACTTTCCCGGTAACTGCGTTGTTGAGGGCACGGCTAATTTTTTGGGACATTTGCGGGTACGGCACACCGAGAGAAATAGTGGCGGCTGGGGACCGAGTACCGAGGAATGGCCGCCGCCATCAGGTTGCGGAATGCTTCCGTCTCCACGAGCCTGAAAGGCAACAAAAGCGCAAGCAGTCGCGAAATGTGGGAATTTAGTAGTGTGGCCAGAGTGTGGCCTGTGGGGCGTTGGCTGCGTATTTGCGCTTGCGTTCCAAAGACTGGGCTATGGACAACTGAACGCTGTGCTGGGACAAGGTCGTGGACGTGCTTCCTGATGCTGCTACTTGAGAGTGTGCAATGACAGGTGCAAGGCAGGAGGTATCTTTGCATGCACCATGGACAGGGGATTGGCTTGCATGCACAACAGCGGAAGAAGCAATGGTGTCACCCACGAACACTGTTCCTGGACCCTGGGGTTCGGCCCACAAAGTCGGGTGCCTTGCTGCCATGTGCCTGATCATTCTGGTGGTGGTCATGCTGGTCGTTTTGCCACTCCTGCTGATGCTGGCCTGGCAGGTGGTGCAAATGGCCTTTTTGGGGTTTTCGGCAGAGTCTTTAAAAAACACCCAGACTCGGGAAGACCTAACAGTTGTACTGGCAACTTCCTTCTTGTTGGTGTTACAGGGAATGGTTGCCTGCCTTCTTTCTGCAGCTACCACACTGCTTCTTCCTGCCTGTTGGGGTACCCTGCCTCCCTTCCCCTGTGTGCTGCTGTCCTTGCTTGTAGGTAATTATTTTGAACAGCAAACTGGTGTTAATTGCATCACTGATACACTGAAACAAATTTTTAATGGAGGTCAGAAATGACAGTATTTTCTGAAAACGTATATGTGATCCGTGTGACAGAGAAAACACAGTTTTAAATACCTGGCCTGTAGGTAACTATTTTGAACAGCAAACTGGTGTCAATTGCTTCACTGACACACTGAAACATTTTTTAATTGAGGTCAGAAATGTCAGTATTTTCAGCGCAATTATATGTGATCCGTGTGATGAACAAACCACAGTTTTAAATAGCTGGATTTTTAGCGCTGTAATATGGAAAGGACCTGGCTGTGTTCTGCAGTGCCAACAAGCAAATGGCGCAAAAAAACCTGTGTTCTCTGGATTGCTTTTAAAGCAAATAATGAGGATTAAGATCCAAAAAAAATTCCTGGCCCCTGAGACCTGGGCCTATTTCTAGAAATATCTAACAGCAGCAGCAGCAGACAAAACTGGAATGGAGCCTCTTGTGCTATATGCACTGCAGTCTGCTATATAAACTGCCTGCCTACATACACTGCCTGCCTGATATCTCTGCAGATGGATTAGTCCTCAGAAGGACTGTTTGTTGAGATGGATATGTGTCTCTAATATAGTTTGGTACACCTGCACTAACTAGAAACAAGCAAATCTCTCCCTAGCTCAGCAGCACCTCTCCCTACACTGCCTGATTGCAGAGTAGACTGACGAGCTATGGCATTACAGTGAGTGGCAGGCAATCCCTGCATGTTCATTGGCGCTCTAAAGAGCGCCAAACATGCAGGGAGGAGGCCCGAGCTCCCGCCGAGCAAACCCGCGAGCACCAAGCAGTAGTGAACATGCTCGCTCATCACTATTGCTGAGTGGTCCAAGGTGTTATTTTCAGATGAAAGTAAATTTTGCATTTCATTTGGAAATCAAGGTCCCAAAGTCTAGAGGAAGAGTGGAAAGGCCACAATCCAAGCTGCTTGAGTTCTAGTGTGAAGTTTCCACAATCAGTAGTGTTGAGTGAATTTGTTCGGCAAATGTTCGAAAGTTTCAAATTCGGCACGAATATGGCACATTCGGATTCGTGATCGCAAAGGCGAGCAAATTTTCTTAAAATGTTAAAAGTTTGACGCGAATACAGGGCAACCATGGCGTTTTGAACAGTTTTGTTAGCATAGTGCAAGTGTATGATGAGCGGTGACATGTGTCAGGTGAGTGTGGGGGCTGTGGAGAGCTTAGAGCAGGTCAGATCAGCGGCGCACTGTTTTTTTTTTTGTTTGTTTTTTCCTGTGGGTGGTTACTTTAACTGAGGAAAGAGCGGCCAGCTAATCATAGCGCAGGAAGCATCTACACTGTCCAGACATAAGGGCTTCTGCAATTGGCTGCTGAAATCACATGTCCTCTCAATATAAAAAGCGGCCATGTTCCCTCAGCACCATTATATCCATGTCACTGCTGGAGACAGATGCAGCTCAGTGTTCGCCTGTGTAATGAGAGATATTAGCTAGATAGATGGTCGCTTGTGTGGTAGTCAGATAGTGTAGATAACTCCTGGCCTGTGTATCTCTGCAACCGCTGGTGCAGCACATTTTTGGTGTTCTTGTGCAAGTGACGCGCCCCCTGGGCCATGTTGTTAGGGATACCCGGAGCCGGATCAGATGGGGGTTGTAGTCTCCGAGTGGCTGTGACCAGGTCCCTGCCCAGGGTGTCAAACTCAGTGTGCGGCAGTCCTTACAGATGTTCCAGTGTCGACTACGCCACCCGTTGATTTGCGGTCAAAAGGCCGCCGCTGCAGGATGGTCCGCTGAGGCTGGTGGTGTGTGTGCAGCTGTGGTAGTATAACCCCCAACGGGAGGGGTATAGCCTCAGGGGGTCAGACGTGGAGGATGGTGGTTGTGAAGGTGCAGCAAGGAGACTCAGAGGCATGAAATGCAGTTCAGGGTTTTTACTCACTGGTGTTGCTCGGGTCACTCTGTACAGCAGTGACCACCCGAGCCGTGCTGCGTCCACCAGGTCCTGGACTCGGCCAACTCCCGGGCAATTCCTGAGTATGGTCCTGAGCTCCTTTCTGACTCTCCCTTCTTCTGGCCGTTCCCACCAGGGATCCACCTGTGTCCGGCTCCCTCGGGTCTCTTGGTGGTTGAACCTTCTCTGGCTTCCCTGACCCTATGCTCGGTGTGCCATTCTGGTGGATTTGGTGAGGGTCGTGGCAGATCCTGCCCACGACCTCCGGTTCCTGGCTAAGGTGTGCTTTGGCCTCTGCCAGCTTGGGATCCGGTACCCTTTTGCCGACCCTTCACCCTTATCAGTTCTCATACGGGCTCTTGGGGTCCCCTCTCGTCCTGCGCCTCTGGGTCCCTCTTCCTTCTTCTCTCCTGGAGTACTGCTGACTCGCAGACTCACTAACTGACTGACTGACTCTGTCCTAAGATGGTGCCCACCTTATATACTCCCTCTATGTGTGAGCTCAGGTGACCAGCACCCAATGAGCTCCTACATTTACCCAGACTACTCCCCCTATCTGCCCCTACACTACTGGGATGTTCCACCCCCCCTCCCACTCCAGCCAGGGACAGACGCTGTCGTACCTGCACATATACTGGTGGGAGTACCGTTGTTCTGTCCCCCGGAAATGGGATGTATGTAGTGCATGCAGCCTACTGAGCTCAGTTCCATACTCCATCCTTACCCGGGAGTGGAATACCACACCTCTGGGTTGAGGTGCAATACCCCTGTAGCAGCCGAATCCTCAGGGTGCTACACAAGTACTGAGATTCAGACAGAAACAGAGGGCCCATGCCATACAATAGCGCTGTGCACCACTGGTATAGAGCTCCATGTCTCAGTATACCTTGAATCTTTTTTTGCACTTGCTAATGTGATCAATCAAGCGCAATGCATCTTTTCATTTAGTGTGGCTGAAATTGTGCTCTGCACAGTGTGAGAGTGTGAACTGTGAAAGCAGCAGGACAGCATTAGGACCCTGTGGGTTTTGCCTCGCTGAGCTCAGAGCAGGGGCAGATCAGGAGACCCTGTGTGTTCTGAGGGTGTCTGCTGTGTGAGACGCTGGACGGGAAGTCTGAGGAGAACTTTGAGGACTGAACTGCAACAAGATTCTCTCTACAAGCTTTCCTGTGGGGGTTGTTAACCCCTGGCCCTGGTGAAGCTGTGTCCCTGCTTAAGAACGAATGCTGAGCTGGGGAAAGCGGTGTGTCTCTTTGGAGTTTTGTGGAAGTCCATGCTGAGTGGACTAGAGACTTTGTGCTGAACGAGCCAAGTATCGAGTGAGAGGGAAAGAGACTGAGGATATCATCTCTGTGACGGAGCTCGTGGTCTGGAAAACAGTGAGTGACTGCGAGAGGAGAGACAGGTTCTAGTGCAATTGAGAGGATAATGACAAGCTTGGTGAAGAGTTCTTCCCAGACGTTAACCTGAGGCTACAGGACTAGTGATGAGCGAGCACTAAAATGCTTGGGTACTCGTTCCTCGGGTCGAGCAAATTGGAATACTCGGGTGCTCGACCCAAGCAATGAGCCTAATGTAAGTCTATGGGAAACGCAAACATTTTTCAGGCGGCTCCCCCCAGCGGTCTGCAGAGGGCCTAAAAATTGCCCAAATCGATGGGAACTGTTATGTGTCGGGCGTTTGCTGGATTCAAAATGGTTTCAGAACCATCAGTGGATTCTGTGGTCTCCCATTCTGGTACAGCCAGGGCTGATGCTGCTCAGCATCATCATCAGTCCCAACGCCTAGCTGGTGCACAAGATGGACAAGTTGTCTCTTGGGTCTTTGTTCCTAGCAACATGAAGCATAGGTTGCGGAGGGAAACAGGGCTACTACAGCCTAAGTCCCGGATTCACTGCACTGAGCATGCCCGTGACATGGCGGACTGTGATTGGTGGTTTGGGAGTCAGCTGATCCGGTGACCTGGCACCGCCTGATTGGTTGTAGGTGACGTCACCAATAGTGCGACGGTGGGCAGGGTTTAATCTTTAAATAGCCTGCCCACAAACATGGCGGCGAGCTCTGATCATTGAGCTGTGATGGTGTTGTTGTGTGGACGTTTGGGCTCCACGTGTGCTTTACCTTCTGTCAGGCAGGTTTAGTGGGGGATAGGCAGCCTTAGATGGAGGGAGGCAGGTAGCTTTGTCTGGCAGTCTGGCTCCGACAAAGGGGTCGCCATACTCCCTGAGCAGTCTGCAGACGCCGTATTCCCGGCACTGCCTGTAAGCCATGTGGAGAGATACTCCTCAGTCCGGTAGCACGCCGGCTGGGAGCACGTATACTCCGGCGTGTATCACACACGCATCCTAGTGCCTGCTGTGTAGTGCCTGTGCTGTAAACAGGGCTACAGATACATTATTTATCGCACATCTCTCGTGCAGTTAACCGAGATAGTGCGAATACCTATTCCCATTCCGGTGTGCAGTAACACGGAGGGGATTGTTATTTCAGTTGGTTGTTTTACCTTCTTACCCGGAAGGTGTTCAGCCGCAGTCCTCCAGGTTGCATCGCGGACCCCGGGTTCGGTTGCGTTCCATTATTTAATAAAGTTGTTTGCAACAGTCCCCTTAACAGGGAACAGTGCTCAAATGACATGGGAACAGCATGGGGAAGACCCCTGGAAGCATTTCTGACTCCCATGTCACTTCTGTCAATGTTGTCAGAGTATTACGCCACTTTTACGGACTCACAATAAAACATACAAAAACGAAACCAAAATGGATTTTCCTGGGAAATATGTTAAGGAACATTCTTTCCAGGGTAATGACTTGTATATAAGGCAAAATAAATAACCAAAAATACTCCTCCACACCTTGGGCTATGTTCACACGTAGCGTTTTTGATGCGTTTTTGCACTTTTGCATTGCTTGCAACCAAGACAAATGCATTCACTGGGAAATGCCATTTTAACATTTTACAACCTTATCTGGCCATGTGGTGTGTGACACATCATCAGATACATGCATATAGTTCTGAAAAGACATGGGAACAGCATGGGGAAGACCTCTGGAAGCATCTCTGACTCCCAGGTGACTGCCTAAAAGTGTGCCCATCATAAGTGATCCTTGGCGCATGCGAAGATGCCTCCCGCCATGCACCTGTCATTGCAGACTTGCAACAATCACCGTCCACGTCCTTGTCCCAGTGCAGCATTCAGTTGTCCCTACCCCATTCCTTGGAATGCAAGTGCAAGTATGCAGCCAGCCACCCACCCACCCACCCACCCACAGGCTGCAATACTATCCTGCCAAATTTTTGACAGCTGCTTGCACTTGAAATGTGGCCTTTTAGGCTTGTGGAGACGTAAGCTGTCCACAATCTTATGGCGGCGGCGATCGGGTATCCATACTCGGTCCCCAGCTGGCACTATTTCTCCCGGTATCGACTCCGCCTTCCACAAGCACGGGTCCCACAACATTGCCCGTGGCCTCCCCAGTGCACCTACTGGGGAGGACCGCCTAACCACAAACACTTGGACAGGTGAATGTGGCAAGGGACGGTACGGAGCCAGTCCACAGCTTTTTTTGCTGAGTTGTATTTAGCTCGGTGAAAGGACTGGCATAGAGGGAAATCGTATCTACTCTGGATGTCATTTCTCCCAGGAAGTCCTCTAATGTTGCTTGTTGCAGAAGCAATGGCAGCCCGTCCAACATTAACTCACACTTGTCGGTGGTTCTTTGACGCACACACATCTTTCTTTGCGCATTTAATTTCATGACTACAGAGTTGGGCAATGGCCTGATCTGCAATGTGGTTTGAGAAATAACATGCATAAGCACGTCCGATCCGCATTAAAAAAAGCCATAGTGTCCGACAAACTTCCCCCACACTTTTCTTAGCCAGGGCTGCTTCTCGGTAGGGATGGACAGACCCACCAGAAAACCGGAGACTCCTCCGGTGGGCCCTGGCTTATCCTTCAGGAGAGTTCATAGTGCCGAGGTGAGGCCATGATGATGATAGAGACCACCATCTGCTTAGTTTTCTGTTACTTGGAATGCAAGCGCAAGTATGCAGCCAGCCACCCACCCACTCACAGGCCGCAATACTAAACTACCAGATTTCTGGGCAGCTGCTGGCACTTGAAATGTGGCCTTTTAGGCTCGTGGAGGCGGAAGCTGTCCACAATCTTATGGCGGCGGCGACCGGGTGTCCATACTCGGTCCCCAGCCGCCACTATTTTTCCCGGTATTGTCTCCGTCTTCCACAAGCACGGGTCCCACAACATTACCCGTGCCCTCCCCAGTGCACTTACTGGGAAGGACCGCCTAACTACAAACACGTGGACAGGTGAATGTGGCCAGGGACGGTACGGAGCCAGTCCACAGCTTTTTTTGCTGAGTTGTATTTCACCACAGCCATATTCTTTAGCTTGGTGAAAGGACTTGGGAAACCATATCTACCCAGCTGTCATTTCTCCCAAGAAGTCCTCTAAAGCTGCTTTCACTTGAAATGTGGCCTTTTAGGCTTGTGGAGGCGGAACCTTTTCATAACCTCATGCCAGCAGCGGCCGGGTGTCCATACTCGGTCCCCAGCCGCCACTATTTCTCCCGGTATCGTCTCCGCCTTCCACAAGCACGGGTCCCACAACATTACCCGTGCCCTCCCCAGTGCACTTACTGGGAAGGACCGCCTAACCACAAACACGTGGACAGGTGAATATGGCCAGGGACGGTACGGAGCCAGTCCACAGCTTCTTTTGCTGAGTTGTGTTTAGCTCGGTGAAGGGACTGGCATAGAAGGAAACTACAGAGTTGGGCAATGGCCTGATCTGCAATGCGGGTTGAGAAATAACATGCATAAGCACGTCCGATCCAGCCATTCAGTATTTTCTGAAAACTTATATGTGGTCCGTGTGACGAAGAAAACACAGTTTTAAATACCTGGCCTGTAGGTAATTAGAACAGCAATCTGGTGTAAATTGCTTCACTGACACACTGCAACAAATTTTTAATGGAGGTCAGAAATGGCAGTATTTTCTGAAAACGTATATGTGATCCATGTGACGGAGAAAACACAATTTTAAATAGCTGGATTTTTAGAGCTGTAATATGGAAAGGACCTGGCTGTATTCTGCAGTGCCAACAAGCAAATGGTGCAGAAAAACAGTGTTCTCTGGATTGCTTTTTAAGCAAATAATGAGGATTAAGACCCAAAAAATTTTTCCTGGCCCCTGAGACCTGGGCCTTTGTATAGAAATATCTAACAGCAGCAAAAGGCAGAACTGGAATGGAGCCTCTTGTGCTATGTGCACTGCAGTCTGCTATATACCCTGCCTGCCTATATACGCTGCCTGACTATGTACGCTGCCTGCCTGCCTATTTACGCTGCCTGCCTGATATCTCTGCAGATGGATTAATCCTCAGAAGGACTCTTTGTTGAGATGGATATGTGTCTCTAATATAGTTTGGTATACCTACACTAACTAGAAACAAGCAAATCTCTCCCTAGCTCAGCAGCACCTCTCCCTACACTGTCTGATTCCGGAGTGACTGACGAGCATGGCGGCGCCAGGTCTGATATAGACCTGATGACGCTGTGCGGCCAGCCAATCACTGTAATACCACAACCAACATGGCTACGGCATTACAGTGAGTGGCAGGCAATCCCTTCATGTTCATTGGCTCTCTAAACAGCGCCAAACATGCAGGGAGAAGACCCGAACTCCCACCGAGCAACTGTAAGGTGCCAAAGCGAGGTAGTCATGGGGGAGCTGTAGCCTCCTCTCGCTCTGGCACCCTACAGACAATTCGTGTCCTCCCTCTGATGTGTGGCTGTGTATGTGGGGCTCTCCACTTACGTCAAACCATCTGATCGATGCTGTCTCCAGGCATTTCTCTTCTGGGACCAGGGCAGCAATAAATTCAGAGGACACGATGTTCTTAACCATAACTTGGACTTTACTTGGGGAAGAGGAATATGTACAGTATTTACAGGCAGATATAATGGATAAGGCCCGACAGGTTATTATCTCCCTCACAGGCACTGGCAACATCTTCAGCCCTGGTTCCCTCTTTAAGTAAAGCATCTCTTTGACTCTAATCTCTAACCCAAGAGACTCTTCTGCAATACCAACAGTGTTCCGGATCCAATATCTCCCCCACGTCTTAGCCTGGAGTCCTATTTATCTTCATCTGCTTCCTGCAGACTAGAAGTACCCCGGGTCCTCAATACCTCTGTTGAGTTTCTCTGGCCGGCTAACAGGACTCTTGCGTAGGGAGACTTTTACACTAGTGATGCCACTGTCTGAGGGTATGGAGCTCCCATCTACCCTAGCAGCCACCATATAGTCAGGCTGCCTGTACAGTTCACTGTCCTATCTCTTTTCTGCTCATCACTTCCTGCTTCTGGAAACTAAGCAGAGATTTTCCTAATGTGCCCACCCTCTGTGGGCTGCCATCACACAGCATTAACCCCATCACTGTCTGTAACACTGCTAGCAGACTGAACCTGACATCTGCACCCAGGGCAGTGGCATCTTGTGGCTGGTTACAGGTACTGCAGCCCACAAGGAATTACGCCAGGAACAAGTTCTAACATTCAAGGCTTGATCAGGGCACTAAGTTCCCCCCTCTACTCTACTGACTGGACCACTGAAGCTAACCCCTTAGCTTGGCCTTCCGACAGTCCAGAGAGGTTTAACTACAGGAACACTTTCTTTAACTACTTCAGCACCAAAGGAAGGCTGCGTCCTTCCCCACTATTACACAACCTCGGAAATACTCGGCGAGCGCCAAGCATGTCGAGCAGTGAGATGCTCGGGCGAGCACCAAGCAGTAACGAACATGCTCGCTCATCACTATACAAGACTAAAGTCCCCGGCGTATGAGCTCGGCATCAACCCGACAGAACAAAGAACCTTTGCTGTTTTTGTAAACGTTGCTTTTTATTTGGCGCCAAAGTTTTCCCGGACTAGCTGCAGCCACCACGATTCACAGGCCTGTGATAGACCACATCTGAGGTTAACAGTACCGTAACTGTAAGATACCCGGGGTATCCCTATACTAGGGGTATAAGAGCAATTCATTCATGCATTGTAATTGTTAATAGTGGTAGGATTGTACTCGGTGTGCCATCTCAGGAGTCCCTATAGAACACCCTCACTAGACTGACACAGTGTAAAATTGTTCCAGATCTTTAGTATAATTCACATAAACTGGAAACCTTGAGATTGGCACATTGATTTCAGCTTTTGCTGATTGTATGTAGTTAGTAGAGTAGAGACAGTGTCCCAGGTAGAACCTGAGACTGATTCATGCAATACTCAATTTAAGTCTAATCCCTGTTTTAGTAAAGAAAGTGTTGTTTATTTATGTCTCTGTCTCAGTTTGTGACTCACTGGATCTCTCTCGGACCCCCGGTCATTAGACACAGTCTGCTGAGCACATCGATACGCCTTATTGATAAGGCCCAGAAAGAGCAGGTGCTCCAGTGGATGGCAAACTCTGCTTCCAATGCCCTCTCCTCTTCTTCCACCACCTCACCATCACACGCAGTACAGTCCACAGAGGTGGTACCCCAATTACCCATGCTTCCCCCCGCGTCACAACTTGCCAACTGCCCAACTGACTATAGCTCACCACAGATGGGCGAGTCTGTAGACTTCTTCACCTATTCTACACCATGGGCATCAGAAGTGTACTCCAAACAGTCACAGAGTCAAGGGGAGGAAAGCATCTGCACCAATGACCAAAAGCTTGGATTCGGGGCAGGACGAAGTAGAGTCCGAGGAGGTTCCTGACCCTCGTCACCAGACGTTAACCGCAGAGGAGGGAGGTGATCCCGTTGAGACTCAGATACCTGAGGCTCATGTGGACTGTACTGTGCTTTCAGGGCAACAAGAGGAGAGGGGTCACTCTGAGGGCGAGGAACAACACATTGGATGATGACAAGGTTGAATATCCTACTTGATGTGAACCCAGAGTCACGCAGCCGAGTAGCTCATCTGAGGAGGTGGAGGAGGAAGACGAGGAGGTTACATTTCGCCCTACAGCGGAGTCATGCAAGCACGAGGAGCACTGCATCCTTAGCCACAACCGTGGCTGTGGCCAGCAGCGGTCACAGGTCTGTAGCTAGCAGGGGCAGCAAGGGTTGCCTAGCATGGGCTTTTTTTGTCACTGCAAAGGATAAGCCAACTTACAATATCTGCAAACTTTGCGATAAAAAACTCAGTAGAGGGAAAAACTGCATAATTTGACTACTACATGCATGAACGTTCACATGCTCAAACAACATTCTTTACGCTGGGAATCTTACCGCGCTGAAATGCGGACAAGCGCACCTCAGCAACCATCAGCTGCCCCATCAAATGCATCTGTGGCACCCCAGGGGTCCGGTTGCCACAGTGCCATTGCCTCCCTCACAAGGGGTGATGCCATGCCTGGAAGCAAGGAGGGGTCCTCTAATCAGGTTTACCAGCATACAACACTTTCCTGGCTCCTGATCAGAAAGGGGAGCTCCTCCCCTTCACATTGGAATCTGGAGGCGGGGTTAGTAAGAGTTAGTGAGAGGAGTTGAGGACAGGACAGCGACGAGGAAGGACCTGGGGAGTGGAGCTGTAAGCCAGCTCACCCCAGAGAGGAGCGCAGAAGAACCGGACACCAGAATCCGAGGCTGTGGGGCACTGAAGGCCCAGCGGCAGAAACCAGTGGGCAGGAGACTGCAGGTCTCCTGGCCTCATCAGACGCCCGGTGACACAGCAGCACCATAGGGTCCAGCACCGCCACATGGGAGCGAAACATAAGGAAGGCCCGAGCTGCCTGCCATATGGTTGAGGAACAGACGTATTACTCAGGGACGGGGCCGCAGCATAGCTACAAGTAGCAGGGCCAAAGGGAAGACCTACAACTTCACCTGGTGAGGTGGAACCCCAACTTGCTCCCAGGCCATTAAACCGCCATTAAGTTGTGGACTGGTCATTATCTGCGCCATCACCTGCACTACACCGCACCAGCAACATCTACCTCATAATATCATTATATCCTGCCCTGGAGCTAAGCTCTGCCTGTGGAGAGCTGAACCAACTCTGCTGCGTTACCACCAGCTCCAGGGGATCTGCACCGCAGCGGCGGCCCCATATAGCCGCATACCACAGGTGGCGTCACAAATATTATCTCTACAAAAACTTTATTCCCCTTTTACTTTTCCCCTTTTATTGACCGCCCTGGGTCACGGACTGGGTCACTGCCACTGTGACAGCCCCCAGCATCGACTGGCCCGGCTAGAGTACCCCACGGCCCAGGGGGTGCGTCACATCCACTGATTCTTCCTCCTGCTCTGTTATCATGCCAAGTATTGTCACGCAGGTCTCCCATCATGGAAACTCCAGTTCTTTACCTGCTCCAGTCAGGCTGAGTGACAGCCCGTCAGCTGTAACGGAAGCGGACATGCCTGTGTTTGTTTCACTGAGCACACCGCATGTTTCTTAATCCACCGTAACATCTGCACCTAACTCACGCTCCACCAGTTTTTCCGGTTCACCTTACTATGCCCTCTCTCAGCACCTTAGCCAGCCCTAGGTCCTGCAGTTATGGTCACGTAAAAGATTGTTACCCATTACTTCTCTAAGAAAGCTGTGCCTGCGCTACACCAGCATGTCACAGACAACATCACCCTTTCCTTGTCTAAATCTATGTGTGCCAGGGTGCATTTCAACACAGACACCTGGACTAGTAAGCATGGCCAAGGGCGTTACATCTCGCTGACTGGGCACTGGGTGACTGGTGGCTATGGGGGCAAGTGGGGAGGGAGCTGCTCCACAAATCTTGGAATCCCCAAGGCTTGAAGAAGAAACCTCTGTATTTCCCACTTCCTCCGCTGCTTCTGCGTCCTCCAGCTCCTCTAGGGCCTCCACCTGCTCACTAAACCTCTGCCTTAACGAGACATGCATTCCAAGGGTGCGGAGCTAATACACACCACCTCCGTACTGCGCAGTCTGGGCTCACCGTAATCAGGCAGGCAGTCTTCAAGTTAATATGCCTTGGAGATCGCAGTCATACAGGTGAAGATTTGTGGGCAGCTCTCCAGGTTCAGTTTGAGCAATGGCTGTCTCCGCTGAACCTAGAGCCAGGGAAGGCCATGTGTGATAACGGTGCGAACCTGTTAGCAGCCCTAGGCCGAGGCAAGCTCGCACACGTGCCTTGCATGGCTCACGTCCTCAACCTGGTGGTACAGCGATTTCTCTGCCGCTATCCTTGCCTGGATGAGCTGCTTCACAATGTAGAGAAGCTGTGTGCTCACTTCCGCCGTTCGCACCCCTCATGTCATCAACTTGCATCGATACAGAGGTCTTTGTCCGTGCCAGTTAACAGGTTGATCTGCGATGTGCCGACGCGGTGGAATTCCACTTTGCACATGTTGTTGCTGTGCCAGCAGCAGCGAACTCTGACGCAGTATGTCATGACGTATAGCTTATGGCAACGCAGTACGGACTTGGGGCATATCATGTTTGCGGAGTGGGAACATATTAAGGACCTCTGCACCCTTGTGCACGAAATGGCTACTAAACTGGTTAGCCCTGACGATGCCATCATCAGCATCACTATTCCGGTCATGTACATGCTGGAGCAAACTTTGAATAACCTGCAGCAGGAGGTGGTGGCCTCAGAAGAAGAGGAGGATGCGGAAGGGATACCAATGTCTCAAATTTCCAGACTGTCTTCACACAGGCAGATACCAAGTGACGGTGGATTACAGCGATCGAGGGAGTTTGCTGATTCCAGCAAACTGTTAGTGAAGGTGCAAAAGCCAAGGAACTAATGGAGGAGAAAGAGGTAATGGGCGAGCAGCTGTTAGAGGATGAAGGGGATAATCATCCCCTCTCGTTTGAATGTGGTTGGCAGGAGGGGACGGAGGAAACAAGCATTAGTGTTACACAGACCACAATACAGCCTGGCTTTGGACCTCCTGGAATAGCCCGACATATGAGTGCCTAATTGATGCACTGTCTGCAACATGATCCCCGTATAGTTAGGATTCAAAATAATGCTGACTACTGGGTTGCCACTCTGTTAGATCCACGTTATAAGAGTCAATAAATAAAATAAATTTGTCGAATATCAATTTGTTCGGCAAAATTTTCAAAACCGAACATTGAAATGTTCGCTCAAGCCTAACAATCAGTGATGGTTTGGGGAGCCATGTCATCTGCTGGAGTAAGTTCACTGTGTTTTATCAAGACCAAAGTCAGCGCAGCCGTCTACCACAAAATCTTAGAGCACTTCATGCTTCCCTTTGCCGATGGAAATTTCATTCTCCAGCAGGACTTGGCACCTGTCCACACTGCCAAAAGTACCAATACCTGGTTTACACACAACATTATCACTGTGCTTGATTGGCCAGCAAACTCGCCTGACCTTAACCCCATAGAGAATCTATTATAGAGAATCTATGAGGTATTGTCAGGAGGAAGATGAGAGACACCAGACCAAACAATGCAGATGAGCTGAAGGCTGCTATCAAAGCCACCTGGGCTTCCATAACACCTCAGCAGTGCCACAGGCTGATCGCCTCCATGCCACATTGCCGCATTGATGCAGTAATTGATGCAAAAGGAGCCCCGACCAAGTATTGAGTGCATTTACTGAACACACATTTCAGTAGTCCAACATTTCGGATTTTAAAATCATTTTTCAAGCTTGTTTTATAAAGTATTCTAATTTACTGAGATAATGACTTTTGTGTTTTCATTGGCTGTAATCCATAATCATCAACATTAACAGAAATAAACACTTGAAATAGATAACTCTGTTTGTTATCACTCTATATAATATATGAGTTTCACTTTTTGTAATGAAGAACTGAAATAAATTAACTTTTTAATGATATTATAATTTTGTGAGAAGCACCTGTATATCCCCCATCATGGTATATGTCCCTTATCCTATGCCCCATCATGAATTATATATCCCCCATCCTGATATATATGTCCCTTATCCTGGACCCCATCCTGGTATATATATCTCCCATCCTGGTATGTATATTCCCCATCCTGGAATATGTATCCCCCATCCTGGAATATGTATCCCCCATCCTGGTATATGTATCCCCCATTCTGGTATATGTATCCCCCATTCTGGTATTTATCTCTCGTTCTGCTGCTGTTCTTTAATGTATAAAAAATAAACCATTATACTCACCTTCCCTCTGGTCCCCCGCCGCACTTCACCCTCTTGTGAAGCCGGCAGCTGACTTCAGTTTGCTAGTGACCGGAGTGCATGATGTCACTGCCATGCGACATCACTCACATGCATGCTGATGTCAGCTGCTGGTTTCTGATTGGCCGTCAGTATGTATGGTCGCACAGGGACCTGACGGGTCTCCGCACTGCAATACACTTCAGCTGAATGTGTGTCCGAGGACGCTCATCCAGTTGAAGTTTGTGCTGGCGTCGGCGGGCTTTTGAGACCGCGGTCGTTGCGCCCCAGACTTTAAGCCCTTCTCAATAGGGTGATTTTTTGTTTTTGCTTTTTCTTCCAATTGTTCTAAGATCAATAACTTTCTAATTTTTCTGTAGAATAAGGCAGATAAGGATTTTTTTTTCTTTAAATGAGTTGTAATTTTGGATAACTCAATTCATTTTTACATACAATGTACTGGTAAACAGGAAAAAAATTCCAACTGCAGCGATTTTGGGAAAGAAATGTAATTCTGATATTGTTTTTCCATTTTGTTTTCATGGTGCTCATTGTGTGGCAAAGATGACCTGGTAATATAATTCTACAGTTCAGTACAATTACAGTGATACCAAATTAGATTTTTTTTTTATTTCAATTTGTGTTGCTATTGTCTGAGACATTTTTTTTTATTTTTTTGTCAATGGACCTCAATTTTTTTAGTGTGGCAACCAGGGGCGTAGATAGAAATCATGGTGCCCCATTATAGAGGTTCTAACCACACCCTTCCCCCAACCCCAGAAAAAATAAAATATATATTTTATGGGGCTCAGAAGAGAATATCTCACAACTTTGCAGCCCTTATAGAGTAATGTTCCTCCTATTGAAGCTCTAGATTCCCCTTTGATTGCCCCCATAAAGTAAGATGCCAAAAAAAGTGCCCCCCAAAAACACAGTATGATACCCACACAGTGAATTCCTACACAGCACCCCACAGTATGATGACCCTACTGTACCTACCTGGCAAAGTATGGGGACCCCAAGCCAGTATGATGCCCTAACTGCGACTCCAACACAACCCTCCATACAATATGATAACCCCACACAGTATGATGGACCCCACACAAACCTCCACACTATATAATGGCCTCCACTAATCCTCATAAACAGAATAATGGCCCCACATAGCTGTTGTGTTCTGCTACCAGAGCTAAGGAAAGAGAGGAGATCTGTCCCTACGATAGAACTCAGCTTGATCCCTACGATGTAACAGGGGACCTGATCCTGCGATCAGACCTGCTAAAGTCCTAAGCTAGTCTGTACGGAGACCTATAGATGTGGGGAAGGAATCCCTACAAGTACTAAAGACTGGGAGGAAAATGGGACACCTCCTAACAGAAATAGTAGCAGACAGACGAACAAACAAAATATAAAGAACACAGAGGTCTGTAGACCAAGCAAACTAACAGAGTAGATACAGAGCACAGGCTAGCTAGAAAGTAGTTATACAATGAAGTCCAGCAAAGCCAGAAGGGCGGAGCAGGATTAAATAGGCCAACAAGGTCATGTGACCAGCAAAGGAAAAAACCTAAGAGCAAGGTTCTAACAGTACCCCCCCTTCTAAGAGGATCCTCCGGATCCCCTAGGACCAGGCTTATCAGGAAATCTCCTGTGAAACGCTCTGATAAGTCTGGACGCGGAAACATCATCCGACCTCACCCAAGAGTTATCCTCGGGTCCGAAACCTTTCCAGGCCACAAGATACTGCAAACTACCTCTATACCGTCTAGAGTTAAGGATGCGAGAAATTTCATATTCCCCGTCCTCCACCACCGGAGGAACAGAGGCAGAGGCGTCACAATCCGATACAACCGCTTTTTTCAACAGAGAGACATGAAATACCGGATTAATTCTCCAGGAGGTAGGAACCTCCAACCTAACAGCAGATTGGTTGACAACCTGAAGCACCTTAAAGGGCCCTACAAACTTGGGACCCAATTTCTTAGAAGGAATCCTCAACCGCAGATTCCTAGAGGACAACCAAACCATGTCACCAACAGCGAACAAAACCTCCTGTCGTTTCCTATCAAAGTAGTCTTTAGATTTTCTGTTGGCCTCCTGAAGATTACAACGCACATCCGTCCAAACTCTCTCTAAATCACCGGAAAAATTCTCCTCCTCAGGCACGGCAGATCCCAACTTGGAGAACGACCCAAACGACGGATGTCTCCCAGAACAACAAAAAAAAGGCGAACAACCAGCAGAAGAAGATGTATGGTTGTTAAGAGCAAATTCAGCAAGTGGCAGAAACTCAGACCACCCCTCTTGATTGTCTGCCACAAAACAACGCAAGAACTGCTCAACATCCTGGTTTTTCCTTTCTGTCTGGCCATTAGATTCAGGATGATATCCGGACGAGAACGACAAATGAACTCCCAACCTGTCACAAAAGGCACGCCAAAAACGAGCCACGAACTGAGGACCCCTATCAGAAACAATGTCAGTAGGAACGCCATGAAGTCTGACAATTTCCTTGACAAAGGCCTTAGCGAGAGTGTTAGCGCAGGGCAGTTTGACGAAGGGAACCAAGTGACACATCTTGCTAAAACGGTCCACGACCACCCAGATGACAGTAAAACCCTCAGAGGGGGGAAGGTCAGTTATAAAGTCCATAGCCAAATGTGTCCAAGGAGCACTGGGAACCTCCAAAGGACAAAGCAACCCCGCAGCAGGAGTATGTGAGGACTTAGATCTAGCACATATAGTACATTGACGCACCCACTTAATGACTTCCTTCTGCCATCCAGGCCACCAAAAACTGCGACCCACCAGTCTCTTGGTCTCAGAGATTCCGGGATGACCTGCCAACTGAGATTCGTGACACTCAACAAACAAATCTCTCCTAAAGGTCCCAGGCACAAACAACCTCCCATGAGGAGTGTTAGATGGGGCATTCTCCTGTGCTTTAAGAATCTCATCTTCCAAAACGGAGTCCAAAGCAGCTATCACAACACCTTCTTGTAAAATGTTCTCCTCTTTCTCAGCACCGACTATGGGAGAAAAACTGCGAGACAAGGCATCCGCCTTAACATTCTTAGTACCAGGGATGTAAGTAACGGAGAAATTAAACCGCGAGAAAAACAGTGCCCACCTAGCCTGACGGGCATTCAGGCGCTTGGCAGCATCAAGATATATCAGATTTTTATGATCCGTAAGAACCTGAACGGGAAATTCCGCACCTTCCAAGAAGTGGCGCCAGTGTTCAAATGCGAGTTTAATAGCCAATAATTCCCGATTACCAATATCGTAATTCAGTTCAGTCTCCGAAAATTTTTTTGAAAAAAAGGCACAGGGATGTACTCCATCCCCGTTATCCTGAGACAATACTGCGCCAACCCCCACAGAGGAAGCATCAACCTCAACCAAAAACGGCTTAGTCACATCAGGCTGCATAAGGATGGGAGCAGAGGTGAACCTCTCCTTGAGATACACAAAAGCTTCAATGGCCTCAGAAGACCACTGAACCGCATCAGCACCTTTCCTGGTGAGATCGGTCAGAGGTTTGACAATACTAGAAAAATTTTTTATGAATTTTCTGTAATAATTGGCGAAACCTAAAAACCTCTGTATCGATTTCAAACCAATAGGCCTAGGCCATTCCTGTACAGCTTGAACTTTAACCGGGTCCATCTCAAAACCTTCGCTGGAGATAATGTAACCCAAAAAACTAATTCTCTGTACAGCGAACTCACATTTCTCCAGCTTAGCAAAAAGCGAATTGTCCATTAATAACTGTAATACCTCACGTACGCTCCGCCAATGAGACTCCAGATCCGGTGAATAAATCAAAATGTCATCCAAATACACAACCACATTTTTGCCGATCAAAGGTCTAAGGATGTCATTAATAAGATTCTGAAAAAATGCAGGAGCATTAGTAAGACCAAAAGGCATAACCAGATTCTCAAAATGACCCACAGGAGTGTTAAAAGCAGTCTTCCATTTGTCACCCTCCTTCATGCGCAACAGATTGTATGCCCCCTTAAGGTCAATTTTAGAGAACCACTTGGCCCCCATTAACTGGTTAAACAGATCAGGAATCAATGGCAGTGGGTAAGGATTGCGTACAGTAATTTTGTTAATCTCACGAAAATCCAGACAAGGACGTAAACCGCCGTCCTTTTTTTTTACAAAAAAAAATCCAACTGCCACAGGAGACTTAGAGGGCCTAATGTGACCGGCGGCCAAACTTGTCTGTATGTATTCCTCCAAAGCCTTCCTCTCAGGAATAGTAAGGTTAAATAAACGACTTTTAGGAAGAGTCGCTCCAGGGACAAATTCAATAGAACAATCATAGTCTCTATGGGGAGGCAAAACCTGCGATTCCTTCTCAGAAAAAACTCTCCAAAAATCCTGAATAGGAACAGGCAATTCTCCCCTATCCAAAGCTGCAATACGCCCGTTACAACACTTGTCATAACATTTATGGCTCCAGGATTTAATTTCACTGGTAGACCAATCCAGTACAGGATTGTGAAATTTTAACCAGGGCAATCCCAATATTACTGGAGAAGGCAAGTTATTCAAAACTACCAAATCCAATTTCTCATGGTGAACACCATTAATAGTGAGAGGAAATTCACAGACCTTGAGAGTAATATTCTTCAAAGGGGAACCATCCACAGAAACCACAGCAATGGGGGATGATAAAGGTTCGGGTTTTAAATTGAGTCTTTCCAAGAATCCCCCATCAATTACATTCAGAGTAGACCCACAATCAACAAACACCCGAAATTCCATTAATTTTTCCTGAGCAATCGTGGAAGCAGCTAAAAATATACCCTTGGAATTTAAACAGGCAATACGGGCATGACTGACCATTATTTTTTCTTTCTTCATACGAAGCTCACAGCCTTTAATCAAATGACCAGATTTTCCGCAATAGAAACACAAGCCTTCAGAAAATCGACGGTCTTTTTCTTGAGAGCGAGGTGCCACCGATCCAATCTCCATTGGTTCACCACTGTTAGTACACACATTCTCATAACCAGAAACTGACATAGCAGAGGATTTGCTCTCATTAACCCTTGCACGCAGTCTCCTATCCACCCGTATAGCTAATTGCATAGCCTGTTGCAGATCTTCAGGTGTAGGATAAGCAATTAGCAGGTCTTTAACCCTTTCATTGAGCCCAGCAAGAAATAGACTTTTCAGAGCAGAATCGTTCCACCCTGTTTGAGTAGACCAACGACGGAAATGAGTACAATATTTTTCCACATTACCTGATCCCTGTCTCAAACGTCTTAACTCAGTCTCAGCTGATGCGACACGGTCAGGATCATCATATAATAGCCCCAAAGCAGAAAAAAAACTATCCACTGATCTGAAGCATGTATCACTAGGTTGCAAAGAAAAGGCCCACTCCTGAGGCTCTTTGCGCAAAAGTGACATTATGAACCCTATGCGCTGGGATTCATCCCCAGAGGACTTGGGTCTCAAACGAAAATACAATAAGCAAGCATTTTTAAATGAAAAAAATTCTCGGTGTTCACCAAAAAATAAATCCGGCAAACATACCTTAGGCTCCAAGAAATGTGCTCCAGGACAGTTACTCACGTGCTGACGGAGCTCGGCCACCTCCAGAGAGAGTCCCTGCAGGCGATGAGCCAAATCCTGAACCGACACCATGATGGAACAGAAAAATCTTTCCTTAGAGAATTTGCAGGCTGGACTTACTGTTGTGTTCTGCTACCAGAGCTAAGGAAAGAGAGGAGATCTGTCCCTACGATAGAACTCAGCTTGATCCCTACGATGTAACAGGGGACCTGATCCTGCGATCAGACCTGCTAAAGTCCTAAGCTAGTCTGTACGGAGACCTATAGATGTGGGGAAGGAATCCCTACAAGTACTAAAGACTGGGAGGAAAATGGGACACCTCCTAACAGAAATAGTAGCAGACAGACGAACAAACAAAATATAAAGAACACAGAGGTCCGTAGACCAAGCAAACTAACAGAGTAGATACAGAGCACAGGCTAGCTAGAAAGTAGTTATACAATGAAGTCCAGCAAAGCCAGAAGGGCGGAGCAGGATTAAATAGGCCAACAAGGTCATGTGACCAGCAAAGGAAAAAACCTAAGAGCAAGGTTCTAACAATAGCTCTCCAAACACTATAATCGCCCTCACATAACCCTCCAAATAGTAAAAAAGCCACCACATAGCCCTAATAATAGTATAATGGCCCCATGTATCCCACTAAACAGTTTAATGGCCCCAATATAGCCCTCCAAACAGTATAATGGCCCCATATAGCCTTCCATATAATATAATGGCCACACATAACCTTCCATATAATATAATGGGTCCTGCATAGCCTTCCATATAATATAATGGGTCCCACATAGCCTTCCATATAATATAATGGCCCCCACATAGCCTTCCGTATAATATAATGGGTCCCACATAGCCTTCCATATAATATAATGGCCACACATAGCCTTCCATATAATATAATGGGTCCCACATAGCCTTCCATATAATATAATGGCCCTCACATAGCCTTCCATATAATATAATGGGTCATACATAGCTTTCCATATAATATAATGGGTCCTACATAGCCTTCCATATAATATAATGGCCCCCACATAGCCTTCCATATAATATAATGGGTCCTACATAGCCTTCCATATAATATAATGGGTCCTACATAGCCTTCCATATAATATAATGGGTCCTACATAGCCTTCCATATAATATAATGGGTCCTACATAGCCTTCCATATAATATAATAGGTCCTACATAGCTTTCCATATAATATAATGGCCCCCACATAGCCTTCCATATAATATAATGGGTCCCACATAGCCTTCCATATAATATAATGGCCCCCACATAGCCTTCCATATAATATAATGGGTCCTACATAGCCTTCCATATAATATAATGGGTCCTACATAGCCTTCCATATAATATAATAGGTCCTACATAGCCTTCCATATTATAATGGGTCATACATAGCTTTCCATATAATATAATGGCCACACAAAGCCCTCCATAAAATGTAATTGCCCCCAAATAGCCCTAATAACAGTATAATGGCCCCATGTATCCCACCAAACATTATAATGGCCCCCACATAACCCTCCAAATAGTAAAATAGCCACCACATAGCCCTAATAACAGTATAATGGCCCCATGTATCCTACAAACAGTTTAATGGCCCCAATATAGCCCTCCAAACAGTTTAATGGACCCAGATAGCCTTCCATATAATATAATGGGTCCTACATTGCCTTCTATATAATATAATGGCCCCACATAGACTTCCATATAATATGATGGGTCCCACATAGCCTTCTGAGGGATATGGGGGACTCGGTACCCGGGCTTTTACCTTCTTGGGATGTCACGGCGGTAGGATCCCGGGCCTGTACCCTGGGGTCACTCTTCAAAAGGGGGTTTGTTAACAGTTTTGTCTCGTGACACCACCTGTGGTTCTTGGTAATGAGTACCAGCACTGCTGCAGACCTCCGGGGGTGTTGGCATGGCAGCTGAGATGTTTCTGCTCCCCACAGGCGGAGCGGGCCTCCGGGGCAGGGTTGATGGAAGGGATGCAGGTGAGAGGTGGCCCGGTCGGGTCAGGGTGAATGACGAACACGCACACAGGGGATTCGCTTCAGTACCTTTACTGGTGTAACGGCAGGTATGGTCCAGGGTACCTATTAGGAGGGTGCACTTCAGGACTCTCCCCAGTGAGCGGGTAGTAGGCCTCCTGGTCCATTTCTTCCTCTCTCTAAAGCTTCTGGCCAGCCTGGAACTAGGCCTAGCTTCTATGCTGTTTCACTCTCTCACCTGTCTGCTTGGTAGTAGAACTTTTTCTCTGGCTCCCACTATCCCTGGACGCTGGGGCCTTCGTGGTTCCTAGTTCTGTAAATGATGGTCGCTTCAGGTTGACCAGGGGTCTGAAATCCTCCTGGTATGCCGATCGTCCCTACTGGGTGTAGAGGACTCTGCAGGCGCGGACCCAGTGTCCGGCTTGTGTCCGGCTTGTGTCCGGCTTGTGTCCTGGGGTGAGCTTCAGATGCTCCTCTGCCCCCTTAACTCCTGTCTCCTTGCCTCCGGCCACACTCGGGACCCTCAACACAGCAGCTAACAAGTGCTGCTTCTTCACTGGTCTCGGTGCCAGCACACTCTCTGCCTACCTAACTCCACCCTCTGTATATATATCCCTAACAGGGCTCCCTCTGGTGGTATGAGGTGGAAGGGTGGAGGTGTCTGTTATGTAATGAGGGCCTCTTGTGGAGAAGTCCGTCCATGCACCCTTTTGGGTCCTGTGGTACCTGTAGGTAGCAGGGTGCCACATTTCCATATAATATAATGGTCCCCACATAGCCATCCATGTGATATAATGGCCCTACAGTGCCCTCCATATATTATAATGGTCCCCCCATTGCCCTCCATATAATATAATGACTCCACATGTACTCATTGATTAAAATACATAAATACTCACTAATAAACACTCTGCACTGCTCGGCACAGTGGGCACATTGTAGTGACCTCATCGCACCTGCTGCACAGACGTCAGCTGATGATCTCTCCTCCATTATTACTTTCAACTGTATTGGCATTCAGGATGCTGCTACAGTTGAAAGTGGGATGTTGGGTGGAGGGGTGGTGCCACCGCTGGCACTAGACCCCCTGACTCACGAGCCGCATAGCAGCCAGGAGACTTGCTGTCATTAGTGGTACTCCACTGGTGGCAAGCTGACACTTTCAATGATAACATTTTTGGGAAATGAAAACTTTGATTGCTTTTTATTGCAATTTTTCAAGGCAATGTGGTGGACAAAATAAAAAAAACTCCAATTCTTTGAGTTTCACATTTTTTCAAGTTTTTTTTATATATTTCTCATTACGGCATTTACTGTTTTAGTTTATTAATTTTATATTTTCATCAGGCTTTTTCCAGATGCAGAGATACCAAAAATGCTTTTTCATTTTGTTTTCATTTCTGAATTATTATTGGTGGAAAAGGGGATTTGGAATTTTTATCTTTTATTTTTTTTAAAACTTTGTATGATGCACTTGAAGAAAATGCTGCAGCTCGTGGTACCACAGTTGACACAGAATGCTTATTAATGCATTAGAATCGGATAATACTGTAGTACACTCAAAGATGTGGTAACTTGTAGTTCAATGGTTGGATACATTTGGTTGGATATAGTATTCACTAAACGTGTTTCGGAGGATAATTTCACTCTTTCCTAAATGCCAAATAAGAAAAAAAAATGTTACAAAAGAACATGGCGAAATAAGACTAAATTATAGAAAAATGCAATGATAAAGTAAAATGGTCTGTCTCTTTAAGGCTAAAACCAGTTGTGTCCATAAGGGGTTAGAAGACCCTTCATGTCCAGTGCATTGGTTGTAGGTGATTGTCGGTTATGAGGTCACGGAATGTTGTGACGCTGATATATAAGCAACTGCCGGACGGAATCCTCTGAGGGTTTACAGTTAGTGGAGTGTAAGTCGCCTTATATTATCTGCTGATTTATCTCCTATCATATCTCTTGTGTCTTTCACTCTCGTTCCTCATTTCCTTCATTCTCTAATAATTTTTGAACTTTTGTTTAGCTAATGAGCAAAATGTGTCATGTACCCAACCGGCCTTCTGTCTATGTATCCACCATCCATACATGGGTACAATACATCATTATGTATGGATGAAGTGTAATTAGAAATATAGAAATAACTGTCATAAATCTTTATCTATTACAGTTTAATCACAATTACATAATATTTAAATGGTCTAAAGGGTAAAGTGTCTGCTTGAAGAGAGTGCCAAGTTGGTGTAGGGAGACTTATAGGCCATAAAATGTTTACCTAGGAATTTAAATGTGCAAGTAGTTTGTTCAGAGGAATAGGACAGTAGCTCTAGTGCCACCTATAGGACATAACTTTGCACTGATGAGAAGCAAAAAGTCCAAAACACTTGTCTGCAAATAACGTTTCTGTTTTTGTTTTCTATCCTAAGTCATGTGACGAGGCCCTTTAAAGGGTCCTTCTTGATTTTTAGGATTGCCACTTCCAATGGGTGGCCCTTGACCGCCTATCTTCTTCCTCTATGAAGGAGATATTTGCTTAATATTTCAATAATTACATTGATATCTCTTATACAAGGTTTTGGTATAATGGAAGGAGCCAAAGAGAGTTGTACAAGATTTTAAAAATTCTGTCTTGTTTCTTTCAAAAACACAAACTGTCGGTTGTGTCCGGTGTTACAGCTCAGCTCTATTCACTTCTATGGAGCTGAGTTACAATACCACAAACAACCTGTGGACAGGTGTGGCGCTGTTTTTGGAAGAAAGTGGTTATGTTTTTCTAATCCTGCACGATCCCTTAAAGGACCATTTCATGTAAACTGGATTGGTTGTAGGTTTTTGTCACTTCGGACAGTTACTGTTCTTACTGGTGATTAGTGATCCATGGAATGGGATGATGACATCACACAGTGACATCATGATAACTGTCGAGGGGCCACTCACTAGAGGGGTGCAGATAGCAGTGAAGTGTAAGTAAACCTTGTATTAGCCTCTTTTTAGGTCTTTTATTATGTTCTGTTACTTTCTCTTTATCTGTAGATATTAACCCTGTAATGTCAGGATGTCTCTTCCCCCTTATAGATTTTTATTCATTATTTAAAACTGAATCTTTATTTAGTTAATGAGCTTAGGCGTCAGTAACCGACCCTCCCCCCCTTTCCCCTTTCCCCCCCTTCACTTCTTCATAAATATCAAAATAGGAGTGAAATTTGATGTCTACTATAATTCTTTTTTTCCCCATTATTTTAGGGTTTTATTATTTGTGAGCGAGAGAATTGTGAGAAAAATAAGGTAAATGCTTAATTATCCTAAATCTACAATTTCTCTGAGAATGGGGTCACTTGATGGCGGAGAGTCACCGTCCATGTCACCCATAATCTCCTGCAACTTCTCCTCCCATAGAGAAACATTGAAGCTCCATGTGAGTAAGGAGAATGACAGGTGACTCCGCGTTACCATCGAGCATTAGCCCTAGGGAAGAGTCAAGGATCTCATCGCAATGCTCGGACTGGCTGTCAGCTCTCCTGACCCGAGCGTGACAGCTGCATAGGAATACACGCCGTCACTCTTGGGTGGTAAGGCCGTCAGCCAGTCCAAGCATTGCGATGCGATCCTCGTCCAAGTTATACAACCCTCTGACTCTTCCCGAAGGCCAAGTTCAGGTATGGCAGATTTATAGAATCCAAAGGTTTGGAAATTCTTTCATAGGGGGAATTCATCAAACACTCTGCCACAAAAGTTGTACATTTTTATGTAACACGAGCTTCCAAATACAACTTAGCACATTTTAGCTTTTTTTTACAACAGCCCTGACACTTTTCAGAAACTTGGGTACGGCCTAGTCGAAAGGCAGGGAAAGGCGAGGCCCAACAGAATAGTTATCATATGCAAAAGAAATTGTAAAAAGGCCAAACTCCAAGGGCAAAATAGTGTAATTTATCTTCCTACCATTTTGGTAAATGTATATGTGTAATATTATTCATTGTCTTTTTCTTGGCTTTTTCCATAACAGATTGATTGAAAAAATAGAGAACACCAAGAGAACATTCAGGTATTTATCCTATTACATCTTCCTACCACATTCCTATAGGAGTAGTATGTGTCCCAGTAAGGGGAGGACTCCATAGTGATGGTATCATGGCATTACCGCTCTCACTCATGGGCATTTACAATGTATTCATATGAAGGATACAATTGATTTCAATAATAAAAAATTTAGATCCCGTTGAATTCTTCATACTATTTATCATCCATTTCCCCCATATTATAACAATGAGGTCATGAACAAATTATGGTAATGCCAAAAATTTACCCGGACTCCTGACCGACCAAATATTGTCTTGGAGCCCTAGATTAAAGGATAATCCTACTGTGCAGTACAACCTATGTGAACGTAGAGCTATATAGATTCTGGAGGTGATGTCCATGCTGTTTTCTGAGGGACAGGTTATATAAATAATATTTCTTTATTGTTTGAATTAGCCAAGGTGTTAAAGGGGTGGTCCTAAATACAAAGTGATTTTCATTCTAAATACCTATTTATTCAATAGCATAATCTTACCTATTTTCTAATATACTTTAATTAAAAATTCCCTATCCTTCCCTATCAACACTATTGAACTGCTTTTCTTTCTTTTTCCTACTTCCTTTTTGACGACGTTTCATTTGAAAATCCCAGTGCATGCTGGGATTCTCAAACAAAGCGTCATCAGGGGGCAGAAGCTGCGGTCACTGCCCCAGCCTCTGCCCTCTCTCTAAAATGAAGCAACAGCATTGACCTTCATTTCAGGGGATGGGCTAGTCCCTGCGCAATATGTATTGTGCACTGTACATAAAGACAGTGCGCTTTCTTGCTGGCTCAGATCAGTAGTAATGAGCCTGGAAACAGAGGAGAGCGACTGTCAGTTCACCTTGTAAGATGAGTACCCAGCTTGCAGAGGCGAGCACTGGCTCCCACAAGTTACGTCAATTGCAGAGGCGGTGCTGGTCTTTGCATGCTGGGAATTCATCTTACAATGCGCACTGACAGTGCACTCTGCTTTGTTGCTAGCAAGAGAGTGCACTGCCTTTGTGCACATCATGGCAGATAACTTTATCCATAGGCTTCCTAAGCATCAATTCTTGTAACCAGAGCTGTATTTTTTTCATTTCAGGCACATGGAGTCCCATAAAAACATCAGAGGGCCTAATGAAGAGTCACTGCCGTAAGTAACTGGTGTAATCATGGTCCATGATTTTCATTGTTTGTAGTCCTCAGCTTCTTTTCACTATGAGACGTAGATGCAATTGGATATGTAACTTCAACCTCTTGGGCCCCAATACAAAATATGTAACAGGGACCCTCAACTACCATAAACCATTTGTAACAGTGATGAATATATATGTGGCAGATGAGAGGGTCCCAATGCGACTGCTCGCTCTACAGTCATGGCCAAAAGTTTTGAGAATGACACCAAAATTATATTTTCACATGATCTGCTGGCCTCTGGTTTTTATTAGTGTTTGTCTGATGTTTATATCACATACAGAAATATAATTGCAATCATATTATGAGTACCAATAGGTTATATTGACAGTTAGAATGAGTTAATGCAGCAAGTCAATATTTGCAGTGTTGCCCCTTCTTCTTCAAGACCTCTGTAATTCTCCCTGGCATGCTCTCAATCAACTTTTGGACCAAATCCTGACTGATAGCAGTCCATTCTTGCATAATCAATGCTTGCATTTTGCCAGAATTTGTTGGTTTTTGTTTGTCCACCCGTCTCTTGATGATTGACCACAAGTCCTCAATGGGATTAAGATCTGGGGAGTTTCCAGGCCATGGACCCAAAATCTCTATGTTTTGTTCCATGAGCCATTTTATTATCACCTTTGCTTTATGGCAAGGTGCTCCATCACACTGGAAAAGGCATTTTTGGGCGCCAAACTGCTCTTGGACGGTTGGGAGAAGTTGCTCTTGGAGGACATTCTGGTACCATTCTTTATTCATGGCTGTGTTTTTAGGCAAGACTGTGAGTGAGCCGATTCCCTTGGCTGAGAAGCAACCCCACACATGAATGGTTTCAGGATGCTTTGCAGTTGGCATGAGACAAGACTGGTGGTAGCGCTCACCTCTTCTTCTCTGAATAAGCTGTTTTCCAAATGTCCCAAACAATCGAAAAGGGGATTCATCAGAGAAAATGACTTTGCCCCAGTCCTCAGCAGTCCACTACCTGTACCTTTTGCAGAATATCAGTCGGTCCCTGATGTTTTTTCTGGAGAGAAGTGGCTTCTTTGCTGCCCTCCTTGAAACCAGCCCTTGCTCAAAGAGTCTCCGCCTCACAGTGCGTGCAGAAGCACTCACACCAGCCTGCTGCCATTCCTGAGCAAGCTCGGCACTGCTGGTAGTCCGATCCCGCAGCTGAAACAGTTTTAAGATACGGTCCTGGCGCTTGCTGGTCTTTCTTGGGCGCCCAGGAGCCTTTTTGACAACAATGGAAGCTCTCTCCTTGAAGTTCTTGATGATGCGATAGATTGTTGACTGAGGTGCAATCTTTGTAGCTGCGATACTCTTCCCTGTTAGGCCATTTTTGTGCAGTGCAATGATGGCTGCACGTGTTTCTTTAGAGATAACCATGGTTAACTGAAGAGATACAATGATACCAAGAACCAGCCTCCTTTTAAAGTGTCCAGTGATGTCATTCTTACTTAATCATGACTGATTGATCGCCAGCCCTGTCCTCATCAACACCCACACCTGTGTTAATGGATCAATCACTAAAACGATGTTAGCTGCTCCTTTTAAGGCAGGACTGCAATGATGTTGAAATGTGTTTTGGGGGTTAAAGTTCATTTTCTGGGCAAATATTGACTTTGCAAGTACAGTAATTGCTGTTAAGCTGATCACTCTTTGACATTCAGGAGTATATGCAAATTGCCATTACAAAAAATGAAGCAGTAAACTTTGGAAAAATTACTATTTGTCTCATTCTCAATACTTTTGGCCATGACTGTACACTCCCTAGAGCTATATGTAAATGTTCATCTTGGATACCATAAACATTTCTTCCTAATTACTCCATATAGTTATGGCCCTGAATGCTATCATTTGTTATTGCATTATAGATAGACTATATAGATGATATTTTCTGTAGGTTTCTTAAGTATCACTGTTTCTAACAAAAGCTACATTTTTATAGGCCAATTACACCAATAAAAGCCTGGGCGAGCGTGGAATCCATCAGGTAAGTTATCAGAACTTTTATTACTGCATTTGTATTAATAGATCCCAAAGACAAGTACTGGGAAAATCTTGAAAAAAAAAATAATATTTTTTAAACTGTGTGAGAAGTTAACTTTAAAAGAATTTCTAAAACTTTTTCTGTTCAGAAAAGAGACAGAGAATCATCAAGTTTCAAGGGTTAATCCGTTGTTCATTTACTGCCTGTCTGTGTCGTAACACATTGGTTCCCATTACACAATTACTGCCCCACACCCTGCACTTGTCTGTCTAAAAGGGTAAATATATGTCAGAAAGGAGATAATGAAGAGAATGACATAAAAGGGACAATAAATGGAAAATGGCCATTGAATTTAATGTCTCATAAGTGCCCGTTTGCCCCTTTAGTATCATTCTGTTCAGTGTCCACTGGATGCCCATTTCCAATTTATTGCTCCTATAGCACCCAAATGGCACAGAAGAGCGCTAAGAAATGAACAATGACTGCCTTCTAGACATCTGTCAAGTCAGCAGTCTTCCCCATGATTATGGAGCCTACTGAAACAGACTAAGGGACCTTTTTAAATGCTTAGGAAGCATTTGCAGGTGTTTTTTGTTAATTATTTTAATGTACTGAGATAATGACTTTTGTGTTTTCATTAGCTGTAAGCCATAGTCATCAACGTTAACAGAAATAAACACGTGAAATAAATCACTCTGTTTGTAATGACTCTATATAATATATGAGTTTCACTTTTTGTATTGAAGAACTGAAATAAATTAACTTTTTGATGATATTCTAATTTAGTGAGATGCACCTGTACATAGGAAAACAGCAACCAGACAGACAAGGGTAAACAGACAGGGATAAAAGAAAACTACAATCTTACACATACACTTACAAAACAACAGAGATGGAATCAAGGGCGGAATTGTTGGGAGAGGATATAAATATGCAAACCAACTCCACTCAGAAATCTCCAGAAAAACTCTCCGCCAACTCCAAACACTGAACTTCTTCAAATCCAAACCAGGAAGTCAAAAACTATCACTGGAAATTCCCAAGTGCCAGTGAAAGTATATATACTAGAGAGGAGCAGCCAACACAGAACAGCTGAGACAATTCAGGATGGAGAGCTCCAGGGGATCAACAGAGCGGATTAGCCCTTGTAATGACAGAGCAAGGAAAACCTGCAATGTTAATAGGAAGGTGAAGCAGATCTAATCAGTGCAGGAGTTTGTGTAACTAGACGCCGCAATCTTCTGGCCCAGCTCTGTCGCAGTATCCCTGTGACATTTACATCTTAACTCCTGATTGCGGGTACTGACCGGTGTGGTGTTATAATTGCGCTAATCTGTACAACTATTTACGATAAAAGCTGCAGTGTTCTTGGGCTTAGGAGCGCCACCTACTGGAGCTGTGCAGAACTGTGTGCTCTCCTGTAAAATTCTAAATTCATCAGTAAAATCTCCCCTGTTCATGAATGGTTATCTTCACTAGGGTGGGTTAATTGCTTCGATCACAGTATATTTCTTACCAGGTTTTTCCAAAATCACAGTAAAAACACTGCAGTTTTACAATGATTTTGGAAAACCATTGCAAAAAATGCACCATAATTGCAATGTGTGTATGCCCTTTAACCCTCACTTATAAAGAGTTATGTTATGTATTCAGTAGAGAGGAAGAGGAAGATAACATCAGTAATAAAGTGGTAGAGATAGCAGCGGAGAACAGCAGAGAGGATAACATCGGAATGTAAGTAGAGAGATAGTGAGATACACAGATATTATTGGCTGGATATGATTGTAGATGATTAATAGTAACTGATGAATGACTTGTTATGGGTACAGAAGGTTCAGGCTGGGCTTTGTAGGCAGAAGTGGAGACCTCCAGTAGACCCCCTAGCTGCAATGTCAACCAATCGGCACCCTATGATCGTCTGCGTGGGGAGCTGACCGGCATACAAAGTGACAGCCAATAAGTTAAATCCCCTTTTTAATACTGCTGTCATACTTCACAGAAGCATTTAAAAGGTTAAACTAATGCGATCACGGCTAACTCCAATTATATCAGATATTGTTGGGTGCCAGCTATGTAACAGAGCCATCAACGGCGCTGCAGGGAGTAGACTCAACACTTGAGCCCGCTCAACACTTGAGCCCGCGCCATACAGAGACTGTGCGTCCCCAAAAAGTGGTTAACCGGGACTCTTCATTCAGGATATACCCCAGACTGCATATAACTCAGTGTTATCTGAATGTCAATGTAGATTATATATGATTTATATGGCTTATTTTATATGTCCAATAGTGAGGAAGATGAGAGCGAGGAAGAAGAGGATGAAACAACTTGTGTGAGTGAAAATTGGAGTATGAGTAGGTAAGTGGAGAGTCTGAGACTAAATATATAATGGGTGATAAATACATACAACATAGAACATTATACACTTATAGTTATGGCATTTTCAGTCACATGGTATAAAACATCAAATTCTGTATTCATGAGCATTTCCGAACCGTCTATAAAGTTATTCTCCCTTTCTGTACCTCCATTCTATAAATTTCTTTGCAGGCATGTGACATCTTATTTTTCTTATTTCCTTTTTGATGACGCTTCGTTTGAAAAACCCATTGCATGCTGGGACACTCAAACAAAATATCATCAGGGGGCAGAAGCTGAGGTCACTGCCTCTGCCCTCTCCCTGAAATGAAGCATCAACAGTGACCATCATTTCAGGGGCTGGACTAGTCCCTGCGCGCTGTGCGCTGTGCACAAAGACAGTGCACTTTCTCGCCAACTCAGATCAGTAGTAATGAGCCAGCAACAAAGCAGAGTGCACTGTCAGTTCACCTTGTAAGATGAATACCCAGCTTGCAGAGACAAGCACCGGCCCCCACAAGTTACGTTAATTGCAGAGGCGGTGCTAGTCTCTGCATGCTGGGAATTCGTCTTACAATGCGCACTGACAGTGCGCTCTGTTTTGTTGCCGGCGAAAGAGCACGCAGCCTTTGTGCACATCACGGCAAATAAATTTATCCATAGGCCTCCTAAGCATCACTTCTTCTAACCAGAGCTGTATTTATTTCATTTTAGCTGCTTTGGATCGAATGAAACGATCGCATCTTCTAATAATGAGTCACTGCCGTAAGTAATTGGTGCTACCATGGTCCACAACTTTCAATGTTTGTAGTCCTCAGTTTCTTTTCACTATGAGGCATAGATGCAATCAGAGGTGTAACTATTTTTTTTCCTAATTACTCCATATAGTTATGCCCCTGAATGCTATGATTTGTTATTGCATTATAGATACACTATATAGATGATATTTTCTGTAGGTTTCTTAAGTATCACTGTTTCTAACAAAAGCTACATCTTTATAGGCCAAGCAAAATAAAAACTGCCTGGGCGAGCGTGGAATCCATCAAGTAAGTTAGTAGAACTTTCATTGCTGCATTAATTGAACCCATAGACCAGGACTGGGGAAATCCTGGAAAAAAAATAGTATATATTTTTATATCTGTGTGAGAAGTTAACTTTAAAATAATTTCTAACACTTTTTCTGTTCAGAAAAGAGGCAGAGAATTATCAAATTTCAAGGGTTAATCCGTTGTTCATTTACTGCCTGTCTGTGTCGTAACACATTGGTTCCCATTGCACAATTACTGCCCCACACCCTGCACTTGTCTGTCTAAAGGGGTCAATATATGTCAGAAAGGAGATAATGAAGAGAATGACATCAAAGGGACAAGAAATGAAAAATGGCCATTGAATCCAATGTCTCCTAAGTCCCCATTTTCCCCTTTAGTATCATTTTGTTCAGTGCCCACTGGATGCCCATTTCCAATTTATTGCTCCTATAGCACCCAAATAGCACATAAGAGCCCTAAGAAATGAACAAGTGGACACTAAGGAGGCCATTTATTTCTATTCTCTGCCCAGGTGCAGCCATTGAATCACTTAAGGCTCGCAATGACTGACTTAGTGTCACACTGTCACCGTTCAGTATATTTTGGACGCAGTGATTGACAGCTCAGTCGTCCCATCTGGTGCAGTGTCGTGCTGAGTTGTCTGTGTTTTTGTTCACAGCTCAGCCATCGAATCTGAGTCTGGGAGGTGCTGATCTCCCTCCAGGTGTTCCCTGGTCCAGTGATTACTTAGCTACTTAACTGAGCTGTCGGCCCAGATATCTGCCAGTTGTAGCTTCCAGCTCTGTGAGACTTGTTCCTCTGTGCTTTGTTCTTAGCATTCTGACTTTCTGATACTTTGGTGACGGACCCTGGGCCTATTGACTATTTATTTGTATTACCCTTTTGCTTTGATCCGCTATCTTTCTGGTATTCTGACCTCGGACCATTACCTGACTATGCCTATGTCTCTTCCCTCTGTTTATGATGTACCCTCCTGGCTCTAGACCGCGGACCCCTTGGCTATCCTGACTCGCGGCTTGTCCGTGAGAAGTGACTCAGCATCAGACTTAGGCTTTGTATTCGTGCAGCCCCTTTGCCCCACTGCCATAGAAGGAGAAGGCTGCTGTAGTTTTCCATTTTACGTCCTAACTCCTGACTGCGGATACTGACCAGGGTGATGTCATATTTGCGCTGATCTGTACTACTATTTACTCTACAATCCGCAGTGCTCTTAGGCTTAGTAGCGCCACCTACTGGGGCTGTGCAGAACTCTCGTCTGTAAAATTCTAAATTCAATAGTAAAATCTCCTCTGTTCATGAATGGTGTAGTTATCTTCACTTCGATGTGTTAATTGCTTTGATCATAGTATATTTCTTACCAGGTTTTTCCAAAATTACAGTAAAAACACTGGAGTGTATACTTATCGTTTTGGCACTTTCAGTCACTTAGTATAAAACATGGCTGCATCTACAGAATGATAACTGATAGAGAAGCCAAAAACAACAAACCATTGAGATCCTTTATTCATGAGCATTTCCCTACCGTCTATAAAGTTGTTCTCCATTTCTATTCCTCCATTCTATAAAATTCCTTGCAGTAAGTGACATCAGGGAGGGGTCTAGAGCTAATTAGGACCTTTCAGGTAACCTCCAGCCTCCTCTCCTGCACCGATCATTGTCAGGCAGGAGAGGGAGACTTGTGCAGCTCTCTTCCTGCACTTGTCTCTCTCTCCCGGCTCCACCTCTCAGGCCAACTTGCTTTCTTTATTGCAGTTCCTATGGCTGATACGGCTGTAGTTCTGTAAAAAGGATAATTAATGTCAATTGGTGAGAATGGGGATAATGAACGGAAGGTCACAGAAGGAGCAATAAACTGTTTACTAGACAAGATGCAGTTTTCTGGGGATGGGACGTCTACTATAAATGTGCAGAACTCTGCATGCTGCTTTTTTTGCTTTGTTTTATGAATTCAATTATAAAACTACTGCAAATAACAAAACCTCCTGCATTTGTTCTGTATTATGTATTCAATAGTGAGATAGAGGAGGGAGAAGAGATTATAGAGCGTGTAACATCAGAGAGAGGAGAGGAAAATGGCGGAAAAGAGAACATCGGACTGTAAGTAGAGAGACAGTGACATTTACTGATATTATAGACTAGCTATTGAACCAGTTCTACGCCCGGGTGGCGAGCATTTTTATTGGTATATGATCTCCCATGCTGGTATGTGCTGCCCCCCTCCTGGTATTTGTGCTGCCCCCATCCTGTCCCCACCATCCTATACTGGTATGTGTGGTACCCCTCACCCCAATCCTGGTATGTGTGGTACCCCTCACCCCAATCCTGGTATGCGTGGTACCCCTCACCCCAATCCTGGTATGTGTGGTACCCCTCACCCCAATCCTGGTATGTGTGGTACCCCTCACCCCAATCCTGGTATGTGTGGCACACCTCATCCCCCCAATCCCGGTATGCGTGGCACCCCTCATCCCCCCAATCCCGGTATGCGTGGCACCCCTCATCCCCCCAATCCCGGTATGCGTGGTACACCATACCTCATCACTATCCTGGTATACATGGTACCCCATCCCTATCCTGGTATGCATGATATTCCTCATCCTGGTATGCATGGCCCCCCTCATGTGAATCCCGGTATGCGTGGCACCCCTCATCCCCCCAATCCCGGTATGCATGGCACCCCTCATCCCCCCAATCCCGGTATGCGTGGCACTCCTCATCCCCCCAATCCCGGTATTCGTGGCACCCCTCATCCCCCCAATCCCGGTATGCGTGGCACCCCTCATCCCCCCAATCCCGGTATGTGTGGTACCCCTCACCCCAATCCTGGTATGTGTGGTACCCCTCACCCCAAGCATCCCTTTCAGGCTGTACACACATCCCCAAAAAATAAACACTTATACTCACCTTTCTTCCCTGTGCTCCAGCACTGCTGCGTCCTGTTCTGCCGGAGGCCGGGGAGGAGCGCTGCGCCAGAGCACTGCGCTGTCCGGCGCCATTTTGCTGAAGACACTGCAAATGTGTCTTCAGTAAAATGGCGCCGGATAGCGCTATGCGCATGCGCCGATCCGACGCCTCACTCCTGCCCCGGTCTCCGGCGAAGAGAGAGGCGCCGCGGCAGCGCTCCTCCCTGTCAGGTAAGTATGTAAGTATGGCGCCGGAGATCGCGGTATGCGTTCAGTGTCTACACATACCACGATCTCCGGTGCCAAACACTCCTCTTACCTGTAACGGCTCCAAGCGTTCTTCTGTCTGGAGCCAGACTGCGTGTCACGCATGCGCAGTCTATAAAGGCTTCAGACAGAGACATGCATCCCGCCTTATATTATAGATTGTAAACGATTGTAGATATTTAATAGTAAATGGGGAATGACTTGTTATAACTAAGTAGAGACTGAGGAGGATATAAAACATGGCTGTACATATACTGTACATCAGTATCAGAGGCTGATTGGGGGCTAATGATGTAGTGGCTCACATAGTGCTCACATAGCGCCCTACAGAAAAGCACTAAAAAGGGAGAATGGATGGTAAGTGGGCAGTAAAGCAGGCGCTGAATTCTGTGCCAGTTTGCCCTCTATTGGCCTTTTAGCTATGCCAGGTATTTCTAGTCAGAGCCCGGTTGCCATTATTTAATCACCTAATGCTAAAATGAATCACTAGAGATTTAGACTTGTGCAGTCTCTCTGCCCCGGTGCTGGAGAAGGAGAAGGCTGCTGTGGTCTTATGTCCTGACTCCAGTCACCAGGTACAGACCGGCATGACGTCATCATTGTGTTGTGATGGGACACTAAGTTTTTCCGAATTCATTTATTAAATGCTTTGGTTCTGCAATAATTTTGGAAAGTCACTGCAAGAAATTCCCATGATGGCATTGTATGAACTTACTCTATCACTCACTTATAAAGGAGCAATTATTATAATGTTCATTTATGGGACAGTTACTGCATAAAGTTTATGTTATGTGTCCAATAGTGAGGAAGAGGAAGGAGAAATGGACGTGGATCAAACAACAACAGAGATAGGAGAGGAGGATGGAAGCGGAGATAACATCGGACTGTAAGTAGACACACAGTGACATATACTGATATTATGGGATGTATATGATTGTAGACATTTATTAGTAATTGATGAATTACTGATGTAGAGATGGAGGAACATATAAAACATGGCTGCCCATATACTCGGCTGTAGTTCTGCCTCTGTAAAGGGCTCAATGAATGTTATTGGGGAGAAATAGGGGAATGAACGAAAGTTCACAGAAGGATCAATAAACGAAATATGATCACAGAGATCAGCGCCTCCTACGTGCCCAGTTTCGCCCTTTAGTGCCCTCTTGGTGAAGATCATTCCCAGTTTATTGCTCATATAGCACCCAAATGGCACAGAAGAGTATTACAGGGAATCTGTCAGTAGCATCAACCTTCCTAAGCCATCTAAATGGGCATTTAGGTCGCAGAAAGTTTTCTCTGGAATAAAGGAAGAGTCAAACAACTGTATAACTCAGATGAGGATCACCACGTAATGCTCGGACTGGCCGACGGCTTTCACACCCGAGCTTGATATCATGTATTTCTATACTGCTGTTACGCTCGGGTCGGTAGAGCCGTCAGCTCGTCTGAGCACTGCGTTGCGATCCTCGTCCGAGTTATACGACTTTCTGACTCTTCCCAAAGACATCGGATCACAGATATCAAGGTATCGTTTTATTCCGCTTCCTATGACCTACATGACCAGGAGGGTTGATCCTACTGACAGATTCCCTTTTTAAAAGCAAGAATGAACGGCAAGTGGGCACTAAGGAGGCAATGATTTTTGTGCCAGTTTGGCTAATATACCCCCTTTACTTATCCCATTTATTTCTATTCAGTGCCTGAATGCCCCCCTTCAATCACCTGAAGCTCACGATGACTGACTTAGGCTTTGTTCTTGTGCAACCCTCTTTGGTCAGAGAAGGAGAAGGCTGCTGTAGTGTTTTGTCTTACGCCAGGGGTCACCAAACTGTAGCTCGGGAGCCACATGTGTCTCGTGGGCCCGTGATTTGTGGCTCGTGGCTGTCTGCCAGCTTGGTGCATTAGCTCCAGGTGTAGCAAATAGCCCTGAACAGAAGAGCAGATCTGAATGGGGGGAGATAGGAAACCCTGGAGCTCGGCATACTGCCTTGGTGTGATTGCAATGTAAAAGCTTTGCTGCCATTATACCGGTAATAGGGGGCTGTGGGTGTCACTGTTGTGAATGGGGCAGGAACTGGATGTTGCACGCGCCCCTCTCTCAGAGCTGAATATGGCTCTCAAGGTCAGAAATGTTGGGGACCTGTGTCTTACGCCCCAACTCCTACTGCCTGCAGACACAGACCGGTGTGATGTCATCATTGCGCTGACCTGTATCAACATTTACTACACAACACGCAGTCCTCTTACTCTTAAAAGCGCCACCTGCTGGAGCTGTGCAGTACTGTGCGCTGTCCTGTAACATTCGGAATTTGTCAAAAAAATCTTACACCTATTCATGAACGGTGTATTTATCCAAAAAATGTACCATGATTGCATTACATGAAGCCACTCCAACACTCCCCATAAAAGAGCGATTACAACAGTGGTGATTTATGAGAGCGTTACTACATATAGTCTATGTTATGTGTCCAGTAGTGAGGAAGAGGAAGGAGAAATATACATGGCCCACATAATAACAGTGAGAGGAGAGGAGGATGGAAGCGGAGATAGCTTCGGACTGTAAGTAGAGAGACAGTGACATATACTGATATTATAGATTGTAGACGATTGTAGATATTTAATAGTAAATGGGAAATGACTTGTTATAACGATTACAACAGTGGTCATTTATGAGAGCGTTACTACATATAGTCTATGTTATGTGTCCAGTAGTGAGGAAGAGGAGGAAGAAGAGTATATAATGCTTAAGATCAGACAAACAGAAGACCACAGCGCAGAGACCACCAGCCTGTAAGTAGAGAGACAGTGACATATACAGATATTATGGGATGTATACGATCATAGATGCTTATTAATAACTGATGAATGACTGATTATTTCTGGGTAGAGATGGAGAAACATATAAAACATGGCTGCCCATACACTCATCTGTAGTTCTACCTCTGTAAAGGGCTCAATGATTGTTATTTGGGGAGAAATAGGGGCATGAAGCCACTCCAACACTCCCCATAAAAGAGCGATTACAACAGTGGTCATTTATGAGAGCGTTACTACATATAGTCTATGTTATGTGTCCAGTAGTGAGGAAGAGGAGGTAGAAGAAGAAATGCATGGAATAGAGTTAGAGAGAAGAGAAGACCACAGCGCAGAGACCACCAGCCTGTAAGTAGAGAGACAGTGACATATACAGATATTATAGGCTGCATATGGTTTAGTAGCTGATGAATGACTTGTTATCACTTAGACTGAGGAGGATATAAAACATGTTTGTACATATTGGGGGGGGTTATTGACTTGGGGGTCCGCTACAACAGGGTTATAGTAAGAACAATTTTCTCGCCTCCTGGTCTTGTCTGATTAGCGATGCCGCTTCAATGTGGCCATGGGGCTCTGGAACGGACATCATCTCCTCTACCTTCAACCTTGGTAGTCACAGTGGCCATCAGCAAAACCATTTCCAGTGCCCCATGGCCACTTTGGAGAGACAAGAAAAATGTGGATTTCTCTGGATTAAGACATCGGATCGCAGATATCAAGGTGTCATTTTATTCAACTTCCAGTGACCTACATGCCCATATAGACGGCTTAGGAGGGACGATATTACTGACAGATTCTCTTTAAGTCATTGCATTTATTGAGGACACACACTACATGATATTTTTATTTTCTAAGTTTCTCTGTTTCTAATGAAAACTTAATTTATTTTACAGGCCAAAAGTAAAGACAGCGTGGGCCGACACAGAGCCAATGCCGTAAGTAATAAGAGCAATCATGGCGGCATTTACTCTAACGAGACCTTGGACTTCTGAACGATGACGTCATATTGTGACATAAGAGCCGCACATTACACAGGACAATATCACTGTGTATATCCTCATAGACTGATCAGGATGATAATGTGAACTGTCTGTATCTCAATTTGTTTCTTTGAATTTTTTTAAGACGCAAACGTAAATGGTGGATACCAAAATGCTTCAGAAGATCGAGCAGGAGCCATGTGAAATACATGTAGGTACTTTACCCTCTTCCCACAAATGGACGCGCCCTTATGTCCTAATTGCTGTCTTCTAGATGCAAAGGTATTCAATGATTCATCCTGGCAGAAGATCAGTCACCATGAATGTGAAAGTGATATTTATACTAGGAGCTAATAATTAGTAATGACATCTATCCATATATCTACATCATGTAGAAATGTATAGGAGAGACTTTATGTTTATTGTCTGTGTCCTATTGGGACTAGGATTTGTTCCCGATAATTATTTTACAGGGTATTTATTTGTGATCATTTCTTCTATTTCTTCAACACCAGAAAAGATAAAGATGAAAAAGAACAACGTCCACCAAAGTAAGTAAAAGCTTCCCCCATTATAGTATGTGACGTGTTGTTACACTGAGGCTCATAATATTGTGTCTTTCCTTTATATATTTATACTATATTGTATATTTTAATGGAAGAAACCAATATTTAAATGACTATCTATATATGTCCAGGCTTGGACTGGCCCACAGGAGAACAGGAGAATCCTCTGGTAGGCTGCCCCTGTGAATAAGTGCTAAAGAGTAGTGCAGAAAAAAAATATCATCTATTTTATCATTCATTAAACAAGCGACCAAATGAATATTACATAGAAGCAAAAGTAAATTTCTTTACTAGGCTCAGGTTATTTTTGCATGTAGCTGAACAGTGGGCTTAAAGAATCACTGTTACTGGTGGGCCGTTGCCCATAGTGAGAGAAAAGCATTCCCCGACTTCTAAACTTACCGACCTTCCTGTCCTTTTTTCTCCATTCTGAACACTATTTACCAATTTTTTGGCTTCCTCTTAGGCTCCTCAGAGCATTTATCTGCTGCTTCAGCAGTACAGCGGCAAAGTAAAGAAAAAAAGGTAAGTTTTTCTTTAATAATTTTTTATTGAATGATTTTAAGATTTACAAAAAATCTATTCAGTATCATCTTAAGTTTTCAATAATTATTATATAAACAGTCGGGTGGTGACAAATGAGTTTATTCTTTTGAAAAAATGTGCAATCATACACTGATGAAGACGGGTAGGTTGGTGTATAGAAGGGAAGAAGGAGGAAAACGTCACAGTCAGGTTGTGATATTCAGTATCTGTATGATCAGACTTCATTGCTAGGAGTCCTGCCAGCTGCTGTATTAATATTTCTCCTGTTTCATCATCTCATCGTTGACCCTAGTTTTTCCTTCTGGCCGATACACTGGCACACTACCGGTGGTGCACATGTGCGGGGCAGCAGGACAGGGTGTATCCCCGGCTGTATCTAGAGCAGCGGCTGTTGTGGTCGTGTGATCAGACTCCCATCCGCGTACCACGTCACGTGGATTGGGCCTCCGGTCGCATGTTCTGACGTCACACGCTACATGACTTGTTCAGAGAGTTGCACCTGTTCCGAAACTCTAATCATATTCACCAATCAAGTGTGGATTTTATCTACACAGGTATTTTTACTGCTCTATTAGCGACTTTGTACCAAAACAAGCACTGGGATTGGCGTCACGTCAGGGGTAGAATAGTCCATGAGTATATACATATACTGTATATTTAGAGGTGTTCAACTGACTATTTCTCCATGGTATTTCCATCATACTCTATATCCAGTTTCTTGTCTATACTGACTCAGCTCTTTTGATTTGCACTTGGAACATGTTTCAGGTGATATTTACGTGCACTTTTGAGCTATATATATGAAATATAGCTACCTTAATATTCTGGACCCCTATACCACCATTATGTAATGCGTTGCCTCCTGCCGTGTTTCATCATCCACTGCATGACTTACTTTTAAATTTATGATCTACTAAATAATTTTTTTTTTACACCAAGTGCCACCACTGAAGAACTGGAAGTCACCCCCTTCTCTATATCCCAATCACCAGAAGATCGCCTGCATGCAGGAGAAGGAGAGTTGCAGGCATGGCGCTTCTTTGACCCACCTTTAGAATGTGTTGGAGTTGGGCTGGGACTGGCAGCTGCTTCCTCCATTGCGATGCTTGTTCCTGCAGGGGAGTCCAGAGCACCGTTGACTGCATCAACCCATGGAAGCTCTGCAGAAGAAGCATGAGGTTGGTATTGTTGATTAACAGTGTGGTTCTCCCCTTATCTTATCCCAAAGACTCCCCTTTATTCCCCCTTACCCAACCCTATTGATCCCATAACAAAACGACAGACTCAAAAGGTTGGAAAATATCGGCCACAGCGACCTTTATTATAAATATTACAAACATGAAAACATTATTAAACGTGCTAAGGTCCTTGAAGTTACTAAATCTGGTGACCCCAAAAATAACCAACCAAAACTTCCTCCCACCTGCAACCCACAGGCTCAGGAGCACCAACAAACCCCAGAGAGTTTATTAACGGATAACTGCCAAACCAGGGACACGACATTCGTTTGCCGTAAGCCCCAAAAAAATCACCAGACCCAGACCAAGTTATCACAAAGGGATCAATGTCCTGATTAATCCCCTGAACCAATTTAACACCAACTTCAAGGACCCTGATACACGCCACAATGAGAGCATTTGACAACTCAAATACTCGAGACCCCCCTTTACTGTAAAAATAAGGCTTGTTCAATGCCCCTTGCAACGATGAAGTTCATATATCCAGCCCCACGGCATTAAGATGCACTCCATCTGCTAGCCAGAAATTCCCGGTGCTATCTTCTATATCAAAGTGCCTTACCGCTACCCCCCATTCCAAGACACAAAATTCGAAATTGCCCGATTCACCTTCTTCCTGTCTTTATTTTTTCCACCAACTGCGCATTCCGCCATTCTCTCCGCAGAACAATCTCGGACCACACCGTCACTAACCCTGTAAATGATGTCCTAATACGAAGAAAATCGTGTTTCATGTCCCTTATCAATTCCCTAAATGGACGAACCCTTAAATCATCCCCAATCTCATAAAATTATGCAGTTCACGTAACATCCTGTCCCACACCATACCATGAAAATCAAGCCATCGAACCACAGCCTTGTCTGTCAAAAAACCGATCTGCCTCCCATCTTTTGATACATCGCCCCGAACAGCGCCCCAATGAACGTAAGAATGGCGCATTATCCAAACCAAAAGGGGGGAACCTGTATAAGAACAACAAATTAGACATAATAAACACAAACTTAATCATTTAACTGTAACTAATGAATCAGGCCGGACATATGACAAAAAACAACGTGATTCCCACCTACCAATCCTCTTCACAATTTCAGGACTCAAACCGCATACTGCTACCTCTGTAGCAGCCCCTATACGAAAAGAATGCGGAGCAAAACTAAAGGGGTCTAAACCCAGTCGACTTAAACAACTCCTAAAAACTTCCATAAACTGATACTTTGATAAGAAAGTTCCATCCTCATGGCACAATAATGGGCCCTCCCAGCCCCGACGTATACCCTTCAAAACTCCAAAAGTCCTTAAGGGCCATATAACGGACTCTTGCATGGGCCCTAAACATACCATTTTCCCTTTTATCATTTGATCAGTCTTAGAAAATCTTAGCCAAAATTCCAACCCTTTTTCTGTAGCCACCACATCCTGAGCTAATAGACCCCCAGATTTTTTCATGGACGGAGCCACTAACTCACTCACCCTTCACGCTGCAAAAAATGCCAAAGAAAAAGTTGATTGGAGCAAATACACCTCATACTTAGAATGATAAATCCACTTCACCTCTCTTCCCAAGCATTTCAATAAATCAAACGAGACCAGGCGCCAACTGTCCCCCTGAGCTCTACCCTTATGAGACCCTTTAAAATAGCTTGCTGAACCAAAATTTTTTTTTGATATCTGTTCAACCCCTAGATTTCAAACCAAAAGCCAAGCCTGCAATCAACCTATTTACCTTGGACACTGACGAATCTTCCAACGCTCCTTCCCTTAACCACAACAGCAACAGTACTACCTTATCGTCATCAGACAAAACTTGATCCACAACGCACAGTCGCTTCTCCCACAACTCCCACACAGTATGATAAGCCGACCACATGCTACTCGAAAGCGATGCACTAATTAATGGTTGAGCTACTCGAATGCCAAGCTCCATAAATGTTGCGGCACTCCAGACCTTTCTCGACTGCGTTGGGCACCAGCGACTGGAAACAATCCCAGTGGAAATGAGAGAGACTGTCAGCAACCCAGTTCTGCACACCGGGTACATGCAACGCTGTCACACAAGCGTTCAACAGTAAACATTTCAAAACCCGATACCGCAATACCCGAATCACCGGAGGAGAGGATGCTGTTATACAGTTTATTGCTAGTACCACGCCCTTGTTGTCACATTTGAAACAAATTAGTTTGTTTCGAAAATGCTTTTCCCACAACTTCACTGCAACCAAAATCAGGAAAATCTCCAAAAGAGTCATGTTTTTAACTAATCTGGCCAGCTGCCACTTATCAGGCCATTTACTCGAACACCACTGCCCTTGAAAGTAAGCTCCAAATTCAGTACTACCCGCTGCATCGGTAAACAATTCCAAGTCAAAGTTGTCTACAACCTCATCCATCAATAATGAACGACCATTGTAACACAACAAAAAACTCGCCCACATTGCCAAATCCTGTTTATGTTCCTTCAAAAGTTGGATATAATGATGAGGGAACGTAACCCCGGCTGTCGCACTGGCCAACCTGCGTGAAAAAACATGCCTCATCAGCATAACTCTACATGCGAGATTAAGCATATCCAGAAGTGATTGCATCTCTTTCAAAGTAAGATTTTTCACACACGCAGCGCCCAAGAAACCTCATCCTTTAATGCCAAAACTTTTTCTTCAGGTAAACAAAACTTGTAATTAACCGAGTCAATCACAATGCCCAGAAAACAAATACAAGATGCCGGCCCCTCAGTCTTCTCTAGAGCCAGCAGGACTTCAAAGAGCTTTGCATCCCAATCCATGGAACGCAGCATCGATTCACACAGCTTAGAATCTCCGGGACCAAAACGCAAAAAATCATCCAAATAATGAATGATAGGTGCCCCACCGGACACATCTCGTATTACCCACTGCAAAAAACTACTGAACGCCTCAAAAACAGAACAAGAAAGGGAGCAACCCAAAGGCAAGCACCAATCAACAAAGTATGCACGCTTTCTGAGTGAACTGGGAGCAATCTGAAGGTAGCCTCAATATCGGTCTTTGCCATGAGCTCCCCCCTTCACAACTTTCTAACCCAACGAGTCGCCTCATCAAACGAAGTATACATCACTGAACACAACTCAGGTGCAATGCCATCTTTAACCGACCACCACCTAGGATAGGAAAGTTGGTGATTTAAGCAGAACTTATTGGGCTCTGTTTTAGGCACAATTCACAACGAGGAAACAACCAAATCCGTAAAGGGTAACTTAACAAAAGACCCAACCATGCGGCCCAAAGCTACTTCTTTGTCCAGCTTATCTAACACTACCTTCGGGTGGCGGTAAGCAGACTGTAAATTTTTCCTATTACAAGGTACATCAAAAGTCGGAGCGGTTTTCTTAAACCCTTTCTCAAAACCAGACGCTAACAATTCAGCCTTAACCCTGTCCGGAAAGCTATTTAGAACGGGAAGCATCTCGTACAGTTTCACTGGAGTCACTACCATAGGAATTTTCGAGGGGGGGCTTTTCCTTTTCTAAAACATTTACCGGCCCTGTGGGATGATCCGTTACAGTAGGAACAGACATGCTTAAATTTACAACTGGTTTTAAATTTGCACTGGCTCTCGTTAAGTAGCCAGCTTACTCCTGGTTTTTGACCGCCAGTTTGTCCTGCTTGATTATTGCCCTCTATAACTCCTGTTTGGTCGGATAATCCGGCCCGCCCTGAAAGGAATGCCCAAACCTAGCTGGCGCCATACCTCTTAACCATAAACCTATGTCTTTCTGGTCTCACCTGATTGCTGGTCTAATCGCCTTCCTTTGACGAAACTGCTCGTCATATCTCAACCAACTCTGGCCCCCATAAACTCTAAGCTTTCCCTATAGAGTCCAGAAAGCTAAAAAGGCCCAAACAATTCTCAAGGGCTTTCTCACCTATAACACTTGCCAAAATGGCGAATACTAGCATCCAGTTAGCAAATGTCTGCAGGATTAACCAGCATCTGTTTTTTCTCATCCACTTTCTTGCTATCATTACTCTTCTTTTTATCAAGATTACATTTTTCAAGCGGCAGAAGGGAAAAAATTTTGACGTACTCGTCTTTCCAAATCTGCTCCCTCACCTCCTTCTTTAGATGAGCCCCCCAATGGACCTTCAAAGCAAACGAATAGTTTGCCCCTAGCCTTATCATTTAAGTGAATTTTTTCCCCTTTATCAGTTTCCTTCTGAGCCAAAACGGATACCTGGGCCTGCGCCTGAGAGTTTTCCTCCAAAGGCTGATTGACCTCATTATTCATACCCCCGACTATCGGAACCCAGGCCGCCAACTGAGCTGGAGGCAATTGCCCCCTTCTAATCTTGCTACACAATCCTTTAAGGTAGAAAATAAGTAATGATCCCCAGTGCCCCCCTGTGACTGGAAAAGACTAGTGGATGGACCCGCCAAATTACTCAACCCTGAATTTGTGCCCACCTCCCATAGGTGCTGACTAGCCATTGTACCCTGGGATATTAAAATAGGAGGATACGAACAAGACAAAGAATAATACTCACCAGATCGCATGGGGGGAACCACCCCACTCGCCAGAAATCCTGAATCCGGACGCCTAGCCTGTGGAGCGTAGTCTGGGGACAGTCTCACCTGACGACAAGACTCCGGTGCCCCCGCTCCATCGCCAATGCTTTGCGCTACCTGTGCATTGAGCCAGCCAGGGGGGTGACCCCTGGCCGCCATCCTGTGGACCGGTCTACTGCCGCAGCCCCCACCCCACCGCCAATGATTTGCACTACCAGCGCGTTGAGCCAGCCAGGGGGGTGATCCATGGCCGCCATCCTGAGGGCCTCCATCAAATCTTCAAACGACGCCATCAGAGGTCAATGCAAAGGGACTTCTTTCATGCCCTGGGAGCGGTAAAGTGTCCCCGCCCCAGGGTTCCTTTATAACTGACCCCATCCCAATAGCCATCCCCTGCAACCCTATGACCACTCCAAACCCAAATCATGTTGGCTTCCACCCAATGGCTTAGCCCAGGGTTCCAGCCTCTTCTGACAGGCTGTTGAGGCACTCTTCAAGCCATGACAGCAGTTCTTCATGAGGTCTTCTACGAAGTTTGGCCATCCGGTTGAATACCACTTCTGTAGGAAGAAAGGCAGAAAGTACAGCAGACAAGGAGTAGCAGGGATCCAGCCAATGAAGAAGTTCTCCAGGTATAGGCACTTCTTTCAGCCCTTGCTAGCTTTTTATCTCCTTAACAGATGGGCAGATAAAAAACCTACTGCCCAACGATCCCATTATCATTGGGCAGAAGATTAATATGCCCCCCCCCAGCAATATCCTTGACATAGGTCATAACTTTGATGCAATCAAAACCTGTTGCTACCCATTGAAGCGCACCTGTCAGCAGGATTGTGCTTAGTAAACCACATACACTGTCAGGTGGGCGCCGTTATACTGAGTAAAATGATACTTTTGTTGATGAAATCCATCCCGTGGTTCTTTTATAATCTTTACTTTCATTTCTGACATAATGATATGCATTATGTATTCATGTATTCCTATCTCTGCCTTCTGACAGGTCACGCTGCTTGTGAAATTAAAGTAAATGAAAGTAAAGATTACACAAGAACCACTGGACGGATTTCATCAACAAAGGTATCATTTTACTCAGTATAACGGCGGCAACCTGACAGTGTATGTAGTTCACTAAGCACAATCCTGCTGACAGGTGCACTTTAACCAATTTGCCCACATTTAGGTGGAAATACAAACATTTGTGGCTGAAAATTACCTCCAAAATTGATCTGTTAATCATTAGCCTTCCTTTGGGATGCTTACAATCCTATATTGATCTCTCCTAATGGTTTTGGATCCATAATTTAACTCTGGTAAGGGAGGGGGCATTTACTAAAAATATTGCTAAATATGTAGCACCCTGAGGATTCGGCTGCTACAGGGGTATTGCACCTCAACCCAGAGGTGTGATATTCCACTCCCGGGTAAGGATGGAGTGTGGAACTGAGCTAGTAGGCTGCATGCACTACACACATCCCATTTCCGGGGAACAGACCGATGGTACTCCCACTACAGAAATGTGCAGGTACGACAGTGTCTGTTCCTGGCTGGAGTGGGAGGGGGGTGGAACATCCCAGTAGTGTAGGGGCAGATAGGGGGAGCAGCCTGGGTAAAGCTAGGAGCTCATTGGGTGCTGGTCACCTGAGCTCACACATAGAGGGAGTATTTAAGGTGGGAACTATCTTAGATCAGGGTCAGTCAGTCAGTCAGTCAGTCTGAGAAGCAGAGCAGAGGAGAAGAGAGAGAGACCCAGAGGCGCAGAGGGGACCCCAAGAGCCCATAAGAGAGCTAATAGGGTGAAGGGTCGGCAACAGGGTACCGGATCCCAAGCTGGCAGAGGCTACAGCACACCTTAGCCAGGAACCGGAGGTCGTGGGCAGGATCTGCCACGATCACCCACTAAATCCACCCGGAAGGCAGACCAAGAATAGGGTCAGGGAGCCCAGAGGAGGCTTGACCAACAAGAGGCCCGAGGGAGCCGGACTTAGGTGGATCCCTGGTGGGAACGGCCAGAAGAAGGGAGAGACAGAAAGGAGCTCAGGACCACACTCCGGAGTTGCCTGGGAGTTGACCGAGTCCAGGACCTGGTGGACGCAGCACGGCTTGGGTGGTCACTGCTGTACACAGTGACCCGAGCAACACCAGTAAGTAAAACCCTGGAACTGCATTTTATGCCTCTGAGTCTCCTTGCTGCACCTTCACAACCACCATCCTCCACGGCTGACCCCCTGAGGCTATACCCCTCCCGTTGGGGGTTATACTACCTAAGCTGCACTCACATCATTAGCCTCAGTGGACCCTGCTGCAGCGGCGGCCGTATTGACCGCAAATCAACGGGTGGCGTAGTCGACACAAAAGAACATCTAGTAACATCATAAGGACTGCCTCACACTGAGTTTGACACCCTGGGCACGGACCGGGTCACAGCCACTCGGAGACTACAACCCCCATCTGATCCGGCTCCGGGTATCCCTAACAGCACTGGCCCAGGGGGCGCGTCAACTTTGGCGTAGTCGGCAGGATAACGTGCCCGCAACAACCGGGTACTGCGTGCCTGAAGAAAAGTTCACCGTTACCTCAAAAAGAAGTCTCCTGCCGGTTCCGGAGGGTCCCCGCCAACGGACCCCATCACAGGTCGTTTCCCGCCGGTTATCCGCCATTTGCAGCTTTTTCCCGCCATTTCCGAAGATTTCCCGCCTTGGGGGAGCGGACGCCATTATGGGCGTGCCAGAGGGTGGCAAAAGGCCACCTCCCATCGTGGGCCAGGTCGAAGAATGGCACCAAAAGCGGAAACCGCGCCCACCAACAGAGACTGTGATGCTGGAAGTGTCCATCAGCGTGAGAGAACTGCCCCTGGAACTGACAATCACAAAGTTGCCCCGGGACCACCCTCGATGTGGGCGGAGACAGAAGAAGAGAACATAGATGGGTGTCGCCTGGAGGAGTCTGGAGAGAGCGCACCCGGAGACAAGACGTCTGGAAGAGAGTCCAGAGAGAGCCTACCCGGAGATGGAGGGAGAGTCAGGCAGCACCGACCCAGTGGTCAGGAGCCTGTTGCAGGTCGCCACTCCAGAAGGCCTGCTGGAGATCCTAGCACAGCTCCCCCGAGACCGGGAGTGTGCACAGACCGCGCTGGAGGGCCTCGCACGGAGGATGGCCCGGGTACAGCGAGAGACGTTGGCGGAGTGAAGCCGAGAGATGGCCCAGCAGACCGAAATCCGTCAGCGGAGCACGCCACCCGAGACGAGGAGACAGACCGCCTCTGAGGATGGCGCAGGAGGAATGAAGGCAGGAGACGGCGCCGAGAAGGGAGCTGAACGGACGGAGGCAAGTAAAGGGGACGTCTCTACCCCGAGCCGGGAAACCGCGTGCCTGCCCCAGCTCCCCGTCGCAGAGCCCGAAATTCCCCCTGCCGTGCCCGTCGCTGCATTGTCACCGCCGCCGACTAGGCCTCAACCGGAAACCGCGGCCGCGACCCCTGTGACGTCACACGCCTCGACCTCGAGCGTGGCCAAGCAGGAAATACCACCGGCCTGGTCGCAAGGCCTAGTACCTCCGGGCGCCGCAATACCAACAGCGCCCCCTACCTCCGCGGAGCCACCGGCCTGGCCGCAGGGCCGAGTAACCACGGGCGCCGCCGTTCTTACGGTGCCCTTTGCCTTTAGGGTGCCCCAAGCCTGGTCGCAAGGCCTGGTCAACCCGGGCGCCACTACCATCAATGCGCCCTCAACATCTAGAGTGCCGCACCTGGGTGAAAATCTATTTGCCCAGCATACGTGCCCGGATGGGCAGCCCTTTATATGGCCACCGGAGTTTCACCATCCCCGACTCCGGAAAGAGAGACCCCTAGACGAGCCCCTGATTCCGGCTCCGAAGCCTGTAAAGAGGACCTCGCCCCCGCTGGAGGAGGCACAGTTCGAGTGGGACCCCACCGGAGAAGACCTCATGGGGTTCACTCAGGAGACTCGGGCGGCCGCAGCAGAGCGTGCAGAGTGCTGCCGGCAGCAGCTCGAGGTCTTCGAGAGGGAGCGGAGAGAGAGGCGGGTCCGGGAACAGCAAGCGCAGATAAGGAGCGCGGAGCAGAAGAACCGGACCAGGAGGAATCCCCGTGCAGCACATGGTCCCCCTTCCACCGGGACTGTGATAAAATTCAACATGCAGCACGGATGGGGCTTCATTAGAGACCATCAGACCCCCGGCGACGTCTTTGTAACCCGCAGAGACGTAGAAAGCCATCTGCCGGAGGGACACAGAGGTCGTGACCTGTATGTAGGGGACGAGGTCACCTTCACCCGGCACAAGTGTGCCAAAGGACCCTACGCCCTTCATGTGCATCGCCTGACGGAGGAGGAGCTGCGGTGTGAGGAGGAGCAAGAGGACCCGGACAGGTCTGAAGAATCTAAAGAAGGAGCAGGAGGACGCCGTCGTTGAAGTACGGTAGAGAGAGACTGTACATAGTTACCCGTCAGGGTATAAGAACTGTTCTAGTTAAAATATAGTCCCCGTTGGGACCAGCAGATTGAACTGAAACCCATGTGTCCCTATTCCCACTGACCGAGGACTGAGAGCGGTCATTCCTTTCTTAATACCTGGCCGAGGACTGAGAGCGGCCATATCCCCTTGTATATAGTTGCGCTTCCTAAAGCGCCCCCTACCGGTTTTATAGGGAACTGTTTTATTCTAAAAGAGACTGTCGCACTTTACCCGGTCACAAGTTGCACAGTGACCGGAGGAACCAGAAACAAGAATGTTATTTATATGAAAAGTTTATGCTGCTGATAATGTTTATATGTTTTATATGTTTATGTTATGAAAAAAATTTGTATGTTTTGGATGTTTATATTTTACAGCCCGAGGACGTGCTGTGATTTACCAGGGGGGAATGTAGCACCCTGAGGATTCGGCTGCTACAGGGGTATTGCACCTCAACCCAGAGGTGTGATATTCCACTCCCGGGTAAGGATGGAGTGTGGAACTGAGCTAGTAGGCTGCATGCACTACACACATCCCATTTCCGGGGAACAGACCGATGGTACTCCCACTAGAGAAATGTGCAGGTACGACAGTGTCTGTTCCTGGCTGGAGTGGGAGGGGGGTGGAACATCCCAGTAGTGTAGGGGCAGATAGGGGGAGCAGCCTGGGTAAAGCTAGGAGCTCATTGGGTGCTGGTCACCTGAGCTCACACATAGAGGGAGTATTTAAGGTGGGAACCATCTTAGATCAGGGTCAGTCAGTCAGTCAGTCAGTCTGAGAACCTGAGAAGCAGAGCAGAGGAGAAGAGAGAGAGACCCAGAGGCGCAGAGGGGACCCCAAAAGCCCATAAGAGAGCTAATAGGGTGAAGGGTCGGCAACAGGGTACCGGATCCCAAGCTGGCAGAGGCTACAGCACACCTTAGCCAGGAACCGGAGGTCGTGGGCAGGATCTGCCACGATCACCCACTAAATCCACCCGGAAGGCAGACCAAGAATAGGGTCAGGGAGCCCAGAGGAGGCTTGACCAACAAGAGGCCCGAGGGAGCCGGACTTAGGTGGATCCCTGGTGGGAACGGCCAGAAGAAGGGAGAGACAGAAAGGAGCTCAGGACCACACTCCGGAGTTGCCTGGGAGTTGACTGAGTCCAGGACCTGGTGGACGCAGCACGGCTTGGGTGGTCACTGCTGTACACAGTGACCCGAGCAACACCAGTAAGTAAAACCCTGGAACTGCATTTTATGCCTCTGAGTCTCCTTGCTGCACCTTCACAACCACCATCCTCCACGGCTGACCCCCTGAGGCTATACCCCTCCCGTTGGGGGTTATACTACCTAAGCTGCACTCACATCATTAGCCTCAGTGGACCCTGCTGCAGCGGCGGCCGTATTGACCGCAAATCAACGGGTGGCGTAGTCGACACAAAAGAACATCTAGTAACATCATAAGGACTGCCTCACACTGAGTTTGACACCCTGGGCACGGACCGGGTCACAGCCACTCGGAGACTACAACCCCCATCTGATCCGGCTCCGGGTATCCCTAACAGCACTGGCCCAGGGGGCGCGTCAACTTCATTGATGAGCAATTGAAACCTGTGATGGAAAGTTTGCCCTCTTATCTACATGGCACAGCAAACTTGTTGCAGTAGATTCATTTGTTATACACCGATGATGCCATGGTGTGTTTGAGGTGCATCAGGCACTTTGATGGTTTCCACACTGTCTTATTTATTATCTATTGCCAATATTAAAATAAGGCAGAACTGGTAACTCAACTTTTGGATATTGTGCTCCCTTACTATTTTTTTGTATTTAATGTGTCTTTCTACCTACCGCTTGGGAGCACAGCTATGGGGGCTGCATTTCTACTCTCATATGTTTGGTCCTGGGGCTGTGGGAGTGGGACCATTTCCTGTCAGATCGTCCCTCATCAGTGGTATTATTTTTTGGGCACAGTACCAATTGTCCTCCAGATCCTTTTCTAGAGAAATACTTATCTTCTTAAACATCTTAAACAATTTTTAAAGCAAGATGAACACAGAATTTAAGAGATCTATTTGTTAGAAGCCATTATAAGACAAAAAGCCAACCCTCTGGTCCTCAATAGGTCTGCATTCCCTGTGGAAGAGTTGTGGCCTGCTTGAATATCGAGGAGGCCACTGATTTGACTGATTCCACTGGCAATAAAAGCTATCATGTTACTCAGGCTATTACCTGCAGCACCCAAGCATTTACTGTGCATCCTATACAAGCCCCAAAATATACGTGGGACTCAATACTCAAGAATTAAAAGTGAGAGTAAGGGAATACGTCAGGGATATCCTAGCAGCAAGGTTTGAAAAGGAGCTGGATCATTTATGAATAGAGATGAGCGGACCCATTGAAGTTCTGGTTCTGGTACCCGACTGAACTTTAGTCCAAAGTTCGGTTAAGGTACCAGAACTTTACCCAATCTAGAACCTCATGGAAATCAATGTGGATCTGAACTTTGTAGCTGGAAAATTCTCTCACTCTGAGAAGTCCATGCTCGCAGTTTAGAGCCGGACACTAAGTGTCCTGTACGAACCCCGAACTTTCCAGTTCATGTTCTCTCGTCTCTATTTATCAAAAATTCTTGGACATTTTAAACAGTACCATCAATGCAATCCATCTATTCTATATGTGAGAGCCATTCACTGGATTCATCCAGGTATTAGAGGGGGCAACATTAATATCCTCCGCGCATAGTGAGCAAGCAAATGGTTCTGGCTCCCAAACTATGCAACTCATGATCTCAATGAGACCCTTAGTTTTGCTCCTTTCCCCTGATTATTCGTTCTCCATAGGTCACACCTATGTTCCTTTACTTTCTGCTAATTTATTGTATAATTTTTGTTTTGCCTACAGTTTTTATGCCTCAGCAAAGAAATGGTTGTCCTGACCTGAGAATCCCCTCCGAGTTCATGGCTGATACAAAGCAGCCTCTTATACAGCGATGGAGGCGGGGTAGGTAAGTGTATAGGATGGGAGATCGAGGGATTACATCACAGTCAAGGTGCAATATTCAATACCAGCTTTATTACCTAGGTCCTTCAAACTCAGGTTTAAGTCACATATGATAGAGAAGTTGGTATAATCTAGCTTCAATGCTTGAGCTCCACATCTAGGAGTTCAGCCAGGGTTGTCAAATACTGAAAAATGTATTGTGGTGTCTGTTTGACCAACGATATAATTCTTTAAGACTACAAATGGGAGTGAGAATGAGAATAAAGACAATTTTCAGAAATTTCAAAGGAAAGTTGAAGAGGACCTTTCACCAAATTTTTCATGTTAAGCTGGACACACGGTGTAATTGTGGCTGCAAAGCAGAATAATACAGGGATTGTTGCAGAAATTTACCAATCAATTATTTGGCATCTAATGAGTTCTCTTTAGTTAAGTCCAAGTGGGTGTTATTAGATAGTTTTCACTGGGAGCCACTCCTTCTCCCCGGACACCTGAACTGTAAAGCAGACTTCCGGGAGAAGTCCGTGTTTGGAGTTCAGCACCAGACACTAGGTGTCCGATACGAATCTCGAACTTTGCAGTTCAGGTTCACTCATCTCTACTTATGACTCGTGCATATAGCCATGATACGCTCATGAGATGAGGCTCCATAATTATAGGTATACTTCTGTTTGCACTAGCACAGCCCAGTTTACTGTCACAATGGTAAGTAGAGCTCATTCCTGACTTTGCTTTAGGACCCAGCATCCAATAATCTGTAGACACTACCAAACACCCAAACACCAGTCATATACAGTGTGATTCATACCTATATTCACAAAGCCTAGGTTAACAAAAGATATGGAGAAAAATCACCCTGCCTGATATATGTATTGTTACTGAGGCCAGTATAGACATGTCTAGGCAAGTGGACCTGACAATGTTTATTTTTCTTCCGTTCTTTTTTTTATAGTCATCAGACACAAGAGAGCAATGGACCATCATTGGAAGAGAATAGAACAGCTCTACAATCTGCTAACCTACACAGTATGCAGAGAGAAAAAGGAACTAACCTACACAGTATACAGAGAGAAGAAGGAGCTTGTGAGCTAATAGCAGACCATATGTATGGGGTGTCACTAACCCAGATGATTTCCAGTACTAGCATTGAGCATGGTTCTGTGACTGTGCTGTTATAATATTGGCTTGTGTTCAGTGACATCTGCTGTATGATGGAATATTGGCCATGCTGCAAACCACCTTGCTTTTCATACTGCATTCCTATATTTCTAATTGCTGGATGAGTAATGTCTACAATACTAGATGAATAGAATTATTGATGGGGGCCAAGACAAATCAATACATAGAGTAGTTCACCTGTTGGGATGCAGCTACTCATATGGCATTGTGTATTCAGATGTATACACTGTCACAGCTGTATCCATATTTAATATCATGGTGTATGGCACGTATAGGTATATCCTGGTCCATTATTATCTTGGATACATGACCTATATTCATAACGACAGAGACTCATCTCTGAGATGAACCAAGCTGCTCAATGTATAATGTAAAGGCTCGCTCTCTGCTGAGAGCAGGAGACCACTCTGTTGATTTCATAGTCAGATGAACTGACTGAGAGGTTGGAGGACAGAATGGGGATTGATTGACCTCACTGAGAGGTTGGAGGGCAGAAAGGGGATTGATTGACCTCACTGAGAGGTTGGAGGGCAGAATAGGGATTGATTGACCTCACTGAGAGGTTGGAGGGCAGAATGGGGATTGATTGACCTCACTGAGAGGTTGGAGGGCAGAATAGGGATTGAATGACCTGACCGAGAGGTTGGAGGGCAGAATGGGGATTGATTGACCTCACTGAGAGGTTGGATGGCAGAATGGGGATTGATTGACCTCACTGAGAGGTTGCAGGGCAGAATTGGGATTAAATGACCTGACGGAGAGGTTGGAGGACAGAATGGGAGATTATTTTTAGGAGGTGCAAAATCTATGTCCCAGATGTCTGAGATCCCATTATATTTCTCTGTTTTACGATATTTCTAACCCTTTTAAATAATGAAGTATATAGGGCAATAATAGCAAGCAACAGTCTCCAGTGTAGGGGAAATTCCTTTGTTTCCTTCACCAGACCAGCGAAGAAAACTTTTAAATAGGGACAAGCTAGCACCTACAGCTTTTCAGGTACCTAGAATTTTTTGGTACTTACAGGGGTTGGTGCAGGTTTACATTTGTTTGTTCTGAACACTGTCAGTTGATTATTTGTCAGAAATAAAAAAAACTTGTTTTTTCAAACGTACTATGTATCTGAGTTCAGTCCAATTATTTCATGATATTTTGGAGGATGAAAGGAAAGTGATGCAAGAAAATTGAATGAACACATATAGTCGTCATATTATTGAAAATTAGACAAAACTGGTTAAAGGAGCAATATAATATATTTCTCATTTAATTAAAGAAAGTTTTAACAAATCTGTCTGATTTTAAAGGGAACCTGTCAGCAAATACAGAAAAAACAAATGGTATTTACTTTCAGCCAAAGTGGTAATCTGCAGATAAATATCATTTAAAACATTGTTGCGTAAATTGCATGATTGAATACAAGGACATTGTGAGTTCAGCACTATAAGTGCATTTACTTTCCCCAAAAGAGTAAAAGAGTTACAGCAGAACAGGCATACAAAGCTACTGTTTATCACCAGTATAAGTCAGATAGGTTCAGACAGTGCAGCCTGGCAGAAGAAGGATATGGTGCAGCAGAGAATCACCTGCACTATAGTCAGATAGCAAGTGGGGGAGAGTAACAATTGCTATAGAAAAAGTGCTTCACCTGGTCTTTAGATAATGCCATGAAGAAATATGCAAGAAGATATAGCTTTAGGCCATGGCCCCAATATCAGTATTCGGTCAGTATTTGGTCAGTATTTTTGGTCAGGAGTAGAAGCCAAAACCAGGTGAGGAACAATCAGAGAAAAGGTATAATAGGAACAAGTCACCAATTCTGCATTTATCACCCACTCCTGAGAAAAAATACTGACCAAATACTGATAGGGGGGCCGTGGCCTTACATTTTCTGAGGAAAAGGAGACCTGCCCATTTTCATGAAAGTGCCACCTTTAATGATAGAGAATGCAAGGATTGCCAATATAGAGGGGTACAGACTGATGACATCCAGCCATCCACAAGTGAAATAGCCACAACACATGGAGTGTATATGTGGCACCCCAGGTCTGGTCGCCACAGTGGCAGCAATGTCATGTCTGAGAGCAGGTGGGAGGTTCCCTGGTTGGGGACAATTAGCATGCAGCACCTCCTGCCTCAGTCCAGGGAGGGGAGAAACCTGCCCTTTATAAACTGGATCTGGGGCGGGGTTAGAGAGAAGTTCCAGACCAGGTTCCAGTGAAGTTGCAGATAGGGACAGGTCAGCAGCAGGCTGAGGAGTCCCTGTAGGCAGAGGAGGAACACGAGGCCAGGAGGGGAGCTAGCAGAGCTCGTCCTGGCTAGAGACTTACAAAGTCGGACACTGGAGTCCGAGGCTGTGAGGGTTATAAGCCCAGCAGCAGAAAACTACCACGCAGGGGACTTCAAGTTCTCTGGCCCAAGGAAGCCCGGAGGCTCAGCCACACGAGAGGGACCACTACTGCCCCGGAGGGGTGAGAAGTACGGAAGGCCCGAGTCGCCAGTCATACGGGTGAGAACAACACGGTACACTCAGAGACGTGGGCTACCACTATACTACAGCGGGATAGCCAAGAAAGAGTGAAGTCAGCACGGTAGGCCTACAAACTCCCCCTGACCAGCGGGATTTCCTAGTTGCTCTCAGACTGACCAGGCCTCCATTGATAATCTGTATTCTGGACGAGTCCCTTAATACCACCAACAGTAAAGACCCTGAATTGCATGACAGACTCCATGTGGTTACTGCTGCTCCCGCGCACCATCACCACCAACATCCCTATTTACTGCCCTGAGGCTATACTCCTCCCGTGGGGAGTTATACTACCCTCTGCTGCACCCACAACACCAGCCTCAGCGGTCTGCTCTGCAGCGGCGGTTCCCTCTGACCGCAATCCACGGATGGCGTAGTCGGACATTCAGCATATAGACTGCCATTTGGTTTGACCGCCCTGGGCACGGACCGGGTCGCCGCCAAGGAGACTACAACCCCCAGCATCCACAAAAGGTCCGGTTCCGGGTATCCCCACACACACACGGCCCAGGGGGCGCGTCAACTTTGGCGTAGTCGGCAGGATTTCGTGCCCGCCACCAACGGGTACTGTGTGCCTGAAGCAAGACTGTAATACTTACCTTGGTGGAGTTTCCCGCCATCCGCAGCCTTTTCCCGCCATCCGCAGCCATTTTCCCGCCATCGGGCGCCATCTTTGCGACGCCGAGCGGGAAGAAGAGGGGCGTGGACGGCGAAAGCGCGCAAGAACTGGAGCCCCGCCTTACGCACGGACGCTGTGCAAGGTACTGAAAGGAGCCGAGCGGACGCTGACGTCACCAGGACGCGACACAAGGTCTTTAACCCCGATGGTCGCCTGCGGAGCCGCGGCCTACAGAAGAAAAGCAACGGAAGGTAAGCCACGGTTGACTAGGGGGGAAGAAGATGTCGGAAGCGGAGGGAACTGCCACCGCCAGCGTGGCCGCAGCCGCAGTAATGCCGTTCACGATGCCTTATATCCCCGGAGCGGCCTCGTTGCCCCAGTACTCAGGGGAGTCGCATACCCTGAGCGACTTTAAAGAGAGACTGTATAGCCTATTTAAAGTGTACCCCCTGACTGAGGAACAAAAAGTGAGCATACTGATAGGCCAGTTAACCGGCGCGGCCCAACGAGAAGTAAAGTCCTGGTCAGTCAGGGACAAGGGGACCGTGAAGGAGATTTTAGCCCGGCTAAAGGACACTTTTGATACCCGCACCTCAGCAGAGATCAAAATGAGATTTTATGGGTGCAAGCAGCGGGCCCAAGACAGTATAAGAGACTATGCTTTGAATTTGCAAGAGGCCCTGAGAGCCATTAAGCAGGCAGACCCTGACAGTGTGCGGAATGCAGATAAACTGCTGACTGAACAATTGATTGAGGGTCTGCTGTCCAGCGCCCACCGAACCCAGTTACGCCTAATGGCCCTGCAGAACCCTGAGTTAGACTTTGCACAGTTTAAGGACAGAGCCATCCGGGTACTCCGAGAACCCGCACCCGGTGGCGTTGCGGCCTCCAGGCGCCCTGCTATTACTTATTACCAGGAGGCGCCGCCCCAGTCTATAGAACCTGCAGGAGCCAATGCACAGACTACGAATAGTACCCCGCCTACAGACCTGCACCATCAGGTCCAAGAACTGACCAAAAGCGTTTCCGCACTAACCAGGACCGTGCAGTCGTAACCGGTATCCTCTCCAGGAAAGATCCAGCTGGCTACCAGTCCGGAGGATGTCCCGTGGCGCCGACAGAAGAGGATCCCACCGCCAGAGGGAAGCTAACGGACCGCTACGACCAGGATGGACAACCCATCTGCCGCCACTGGAGCCAGCCAGGACATATTGCGAGGTACTGTAATTTAAACAAGCTCAACCTGGGGCAGAGGGCCAACCCCCAGGCGTAAGATCATTAGGCCCGTCAAACTGGCGTGACAAGTATGTGGGGGACGACCGGTCTTGCCTGTGGTACTGGATGGTATTCCTATGAGTGCACTGTTAGGCACCGGGTCACAGGTAACCACTATCCCCTATGTACTTTTCAAGCGGTACTGGAATGACACGGATATTACCCGCTACCCAGATAATGACTTGAGCATCATCGCCAGCAATGGTCAGCCCGTGCCGCAGGTGGGGTTCAAGGAGGTGACCATCAAAATTGGTAAAGTTGAACTGCCAGCGCAGGGACTGATTATTGTGGACATTGACCGTCGTGAAAGTCACCCTAAAATAACCTTGGGTACTAACGTTATTGAAAATTGTCTTTCAGAGATAATTGGTATATTACAGCAGGTGGCAGTGAATGCCAGCTCCAGCCAGCAGCGTGTCTTACAAAAAGAGATCAGAGCCCTGACGAAGCGGCAACAGGTAGAACTGTCTGGTGGTGAGATTGGAAGCGTTAGGATGAGTGACCCGTTCCCTATCGCCATGCCCCCAAAAAGTGAAATGATGATCTGGTGCCGGACTGCAATCGGGTTAAGAGGTAGAGACTACCAAGCTATGGTAGAACCCGTTTACTCAGACAGTAGGCCCACTATTTTGACAGCACGGGGGGTGGTTGATGTCCGCCATGGGAGGGTACCGGTCCGCATCCTAAATATTGGGGAAAGAGAAGTACACTTGCCCCGGTATGCCACTCTGGCTTAATTGTTCACCATTAACCAAAACTCTGTAAAAGCCGTGGAACCCTTGCCTCCATCTCCCCCAGAGGAAGGTAACGGCTTTAAAAAAAAGATGGAGGACTGGTGCCAGAAGCTGCACGTGGGCACTGACTCCACTCCCCCATGCCAGAAACAGGGAATCTACCGGGTGGGTCAGGAGTACGAAAGAGTCTTTAGCAAACACCCGCTAGACTTTGGGCAAGTAAAGGGGGTGGAACACCAAATCCCCACAGGAGACCATCCACCCATAAAAGAGAGATACTGGCCTATACCCCCTGCACACTATCAGAGTGCCATGGGTATGTTGCGAGAAATGAAGGAGGCTGGGGTGATCAGGGATAGCTGTAGCCCCTGGGCAGCTCCTCTAGTTCTTGTAATAAAGAAAGATGGCACGATGAGGATGTGTGTAGATTATAGAAAGGTCAACAGAATAACACACAAAGATGAATACCCGTTACCTAGGATAGAGAGTCTTTGGCTGCATTAAAATCTGCTAACTTCTTCTCTACTTTGGATCTCACTAGCTGGTACTGGCAGCTTCCTGTAGCAGAGTCAGACAAGGAGAAGACCGCCTTCACCACCCCGATGGGTCTCAGTGAATTCAACTGTATGCCGTTCGGACTCTGCAACGCACCAGGGACCTTCCAGAGGCTGATGGAGTGCTGTCTGGTGCACAGAAATTTCGAGACGGTCCTACTCTACCTGGACAATGTTATCATGTATTCCAAGACCTATGAGGACCATCTAAAGCACCTAGCAGAGGTGTTCAATGCCCTGGCAGGCTTCGGCCTAAAGGTGAAACCCTCCAAGTGTCATCTACTGAAGCCAAAAGTACAGTACCTGGGACACGTGTTGAGTGCTGACAGAGTAGCCCCAGACCCTGACAAGATCACGGTGATTAAGGACTGGCCAAGACCCTCCAGCATAAAGGAAGTGCGGCAGTTCCTCGGGTAGGTAGGCTACCACTGAAGATTCATCTCCGGGTTCACCAAAATGGCAGCCCCTATGCAGGACCTCCTGTTAGGTCAGTCAAAGACTAAAAGTCAGAAGCCGCCCTTTAAGTAGGACAAGCTGGAGGAGTAGTCTTTCCGCCAGCTGAAGATGGCCCTCACGGGGAATGAGATCCTGGCCTACCCTGATTACGGCCAGCCTTTTATCCTCCACACCGACGCCAGTAACGTGGGGCTAGGAGCCATACTGTCCCAGATCCAGCAGGGCAGAGAACGGGTAATTGCTTATGCTAGCAGAAAGCTGAGACCCACAGAGAGAAACCCTGAGAATTATAGCTCCTTCAGGCTAGAGTTCCTGGCAGTGGTGTGGGCAGTCACCGAACGCTTCAAGCATTACCTGGCTTCTTCTAAGTTCACTGTGTACACGGACAACAACCCGTTGACACACCTGGACACTGCAAGACTTGGTGCCCTAGAGCAGAGATGGATGGCCCGGCTGTCCAATTATGAATTTACTATCAAATACCTGGCAGGGCGCGCAAATGCCAACGCAGATGCATTGTCCAGAATGCCTCACTTGCAGGACGGGGGAGAGGATCCAGAAGAACTGGAAGAAATTGAACTCCCTGCATTCCACCATCATGGGATCACTCAGTGTTCCCACTGCGTAAAGGAGAGGTGCTCTGCCACTGCTACGTTCAATCCCTTACCCCACCACGGCTGGGCAGAGACACAAGATAGTGACCCTGCATTCCGCCTGGTAAAAGAGATGCTGACCCAGGCTGATGCCCACCTTGATCCGGATGCTCCAGAAGAGACCAAACAGCTGTGAAAGGAGAGGAGCAAGCTGTTTCTCTAAGAGGGGAGGCTGTGCCGCAGAACCGTCAACTCTCGAACACATGAGCTGACCTGGCAGGTAGTGGTCCCAAGGCGGGATGCGGCTATGGTCCTAGAAGCATACCATGACGGCGCAGGGCACTTTGGATGGAAGAAGCTGGAGTTCCTGTTGCGTGAGCGGTTCTTCTGGGTAGGCATGAGAGGGGCTATAGAGAGATGGTGCAGAGACTGTGGCCCGTGCAACCTAAGGAGGAAGGACCGCGCCAGCCAGAAGACTCCCCTGCGGCCCATCATCACAAAGCAGCCCCTTGAGCTGGTGGCCCTGGACCACGTAAAGCTGGCTCCGAGCAGAACGAGATACGTCTACGCCCTCACAATCGTAGATCACTACTCCCGGTTCCTAGTGGTGTTCCCTGTCAAAGACTTAACAGCTCAGACGGCCGCCAGAGCCTTTCAGCAGTATTTCTGCCGCTCACACGGGTATCCTGAGAAAGTGTTGACTGATCAAGGTCCAGCGTTCGAGGCTGAAGTCTTCCAGGAATTCTGCAACCTGTATGGCTGCAAGAAGATAAGGACAACGCCTTACCACCCCCAAACCAACGGGATGTGTGAGAAAATGAACCAGGTAGTACTAGACCTGCTCAAGACGTTGTCCCTGGAGGAACGCAGCCTGTGGCCTGAGAAACTGCCGGATCTGGTGGACTTGTATAACCATATCCCAGTGGGTTCTACCAACTGCACCCCAGCTTACCTAATGAGAGCAAGACCTGGTAAGCTGCCAATTGACCTGGAGATGGGAGTCATGACACCCGAGGACACCTCACCAGAAGCAGACTGGGACACAGAATGACAGTGGCAGTACCGGAAAGTACAGGAGAGTGTGGAGCAAAGTCTGTCTCAGGCAAGAGAGAGGCAAGAAAGGAATTACAACCAGCATGCTCCTGCTGCTCCCCTGGCACCTGGAGAGCAGGTCTTGAAGAGGAAGAGACGGCTCCACAAGTTGGATGACCAGTGGGAGAAAGACCCGTACACCGTACTGCCGTCAAGCCATGAAAACCCAAAGGTATGTGTTATCAGTAAGGATGGAGGAGAGACCACAGCCACTGTCTCCAGAGACCACCTGAAGAAGTGTCCCGAGCAGCTGCAAAGCGCTGATGAAGACCAAGATAGCCCTCAACCTGCTGAGGAAAGGGAGGAAATGGTCAGTACAGTGCTTGGAGAATTTCCCCGGTCCTGGACACAAATCAACAACGCTGCAGAAGAGCAAGTAGTGTTGGAAGAGCAAGTGGCCCTGGAGGCAGAAGAGTACATACCAGCAGCTCAGGAGAATCAACCCTCTCAACCCTCTGCTAGTAGTGAGCTTGCCATGCCCGTGGTGAGCCAAAGAGTACGCAGAAAGCTGCCCAACCTACCGGTAACATCTGCAAACACCTCTAGTGCAGACACGAGCACACCCAGTACACAGGGGGTGGAAACAGGGGACCCGAGTAGAGTACCACCAAACAGTGGGTTACGGAGGTCCAACAGGAGCACTAAAGGTCAGGTACCTGCTCGCTGGAGAATCTAATATGTCATATTTACCTGTATAGATGCAAAAGTTGGAAATGTTTAATGTTTGTGTTACCTGGTAATTAATTATGTTTTTCTAGTTCAATGGACTAACAGGTTATGGACAATGAATAGCCGGAACTGTATCTTGTACATAGTTGCACCTAGTACTGCGCCCTCTTTTGAAGACGACCACAGAACACAAAACCCGTGGAGGTGGCTGAAGACGTGGTCCAACTCCGGATCATCAAAGCCCTGTAGCCACCCCAGGGCCTACGTGGAGGATTTGGGATGGGTCCCTCAAAGTGCATCATGGGTGACAAGGACACCTGGTTATGGGAGCGCCGTGACCTAAAAAGACTAAACTTCTTGTATATATGTTACTGTATTGCTATTTCCTGTTGTGTTTTTACAAAATGTGTTTAGTCCCGGAGTACTAAAATTCACTAGGGGGGAATGTGGCACCCCAGGTCTGGTCGCCACAGTGGCAGCAATGTCATGTCTGAGAGCAGGTGGGAGGTTCCCTGGTTGGGGAGAATTAGCATGCAGCACCTCCCGCCTCAGTCCAGGGAGGGGAGAAACCTGCCCTTTATAAAATGGATCTGGGGCTCAGCCACACGAGAGGGACCACTACTGCCCCGGAGGGGTGAGAAGTACGGAAGGCCCAAGTCGCCAGTCATACGGGTGAGAACAACACGGTACACTCAGAGACGTGGGCTACCACTACACTACAGCGGGATAGCCAAGAAAGAGTGGAGTCAGCACGGTAGGCCTACAAACTCCCCCTGACCAGCGGGATTTCCCAGTTGCTCTCAGACTGACCAGGCCTCCATTGTTAACCTGTATTCCGGACGGGTCACTTAATACCACCAACAGTAAAGACCCTGAATTGCATGACAGACTCCATGTGGTTACTGCTGCTCCCGCGCACCATCACCCCCATCCTCCGCATACACTGCCCTGAGGCTAAACTCCTCCCGTGGGGAGTTATACTACCCTCTGCTGCACCCACAACACCAGCCTCAGCGGTCTGCTCTGCAGCGGCGGTTCCCTCTGACCGCAATCCACGGGTGGCGTAGTCGGACATTCAGCATATAAACTGCCATTTGGTTTGACCGCCCTGGGCACGGACCGGGTCGCCGCCATGGAGACTACAACCCCCAGCAGCCACAAAAGGTCCGGTTCCGGGTATCACCACACAGACACGGCCCAGGGGGCGCGTCATATATACTGAGCCGGTGTGTAAGGAAACTTGCCATCATAGAGACACCGAACAGACTCATGCCTGAGTGTGAGTGGCTGATATGCATTAAGAGATAGGCAGCAGACCCCATGAGTGCACAAAATGGCCAAACAAGATGCAGCAGTGCGTTGCTGCAGACAGAGGTATCAGATAGTGAGGCTATAACAAATAATGAGAGAATATATTGTGCTGCATTCAGAGAGCCACAGGGAGAGCACCGGAGCAAACACAGAGCTTCCGAAGAGAATGCCAGCAAGCTGTCTACAGGGCTGCAGGTACAACCAACTGCTGCTGACGTGAAATTCCAAGCTGGAACCAGCAAGCGTGTTGCCCCCTTGTGAGTAACATTTTTGAACTATCCTCTGTCTACACCTTCATTCCTTGAGTAAGAAACTCTCTACCACCAAAGACCCACTATGTTTTCTAATTACATATTATAGTATATGTATTTTCTATTTATCATCTAAGGTACATGTAGCACCCTGAGGATTCGGCTGCTACAGGGGTATTGCACCTCAACCCAGAGGTGTGATATTCCACTCCCGGGTAAGGATGGAGTGTGGAACTGAGCTCGGTAGGCTGCATGCACTACATACATCCCATTTCCGAGGAGCAGACCGACGGTACTCCCACTTAGAAATGTGCAGGTACGACCGAGTCTGTTCCTGGCTGGAGTGGGAGGGGGGTGGTACATCCCAAGTAGTGTAGGGGCAGATAGGGGGAGCAGCCTGGGTAAAGATAGGAGCTCATTGGGTGCTGGTCACCTGAGCTCACACATAGAGGGTGTATATAAGGTGGGCACCATCAGAGAACAGGGTCAGTCAGCCACAGTCAGTCAGTCTGTGAGTCTTTGCAGAGAGAAGTCAGAGGAGGAAGAGGAGCAGAGAAGCCCCAGAGAGAGAGAGAGGAGAAAGAAAGAGAGACCCAGAGGGGGAAGCAGAAGAGAGGACTCTGAGACCCCAAATTCAATCCACGGGTGAAGAGTCGGCATCAGGGTACCGGAACCCAAGCTGGTGGGGGCAAAAACACACCCCAGCCAGAGACCGGAGGCCGTGGGCAGCGTCTGCCACGGCCACCCACCACATCCACCACGAAGGCATACCACGTGGAGGGTCAGGGAACCCAAGGCCAAGGGTCTCCCAACAGAAGGCCCGAGGGAGCTGGACCTGGGTGGATCACTAGTGGGGACGGCCAGAGAAAGGACAGAAGGAGAGCTCAGGGTCACGCTCCGGACTTGCTTGGGGGTTGGCTGGATCCAGGACCTGGTGGATGCAGCACGGCTCGGGAGGTCACTTGAAGCTGGAGTGACCGGAACATCAGCAGTGAGTAAATACCCTAAACTGCATAACCCGACTCTGTCTTCCTTTAACATCTATGCTGCACCACCACAACCCCCATCCTCTGCACCTGACCCCCTGAGACTATACCCCACCCGTTGGGGGTTATACTATCACTAGCTGCACCTACACCATCAGCCTCAGCGGACCCTGCTGCAGCGGCGGCCATAGTGACCGCAATACAACGGGTGGCGTAGTCGACATTAAGAACTTATTAACATCTGTAGGACTGCCACATACAACTGAGTTTGACACCCTGGGCACGGACCGGGTCACAGCCACTCGGAAGACTACAACTCCCATCTGATCCGGCTCCGGATATTCCCCCTAAAGAATATGGCCCAGGGGGCGCGTCAACTTTGGCGTAGTCGGCAGGATTACGTGCCCGCAACACCCGGGTACTGCGTGCCTGAAGAAAAGAACAAGTTTACCTCAAAAAGAAGTCTCCTGCCGGTTCCGGAGGGTCCCCGCCATCGGACCCCATCACCAGTCGATTCCAGCCGGTTGTCCGCCATTAACAGCGTTTTCCCGCCATCTGCAGAGTTTCCCGCCACTGGGAAGCGATTCCCGCCATTTCCAAAGGTTTCCCGCCTTGGGAGAGCGGACGCCATTATGGGCGTGCCAGAGGGTGGCGAGAGGCCACCTCCCATAGTGGGCCAGGACCGAAAATGGCGCCAAAAGTGGAAACCGCCCCCACCAACAGAGACTGTGATGCTAGAGGTGTCTGTCAGCGTGAAAGAACTCCCCCTGGAGCTGACAGTCACCAAGTGGCCCCGGGACCGCCCTCGAGGGGGGAGGAGACGAAAGGAGAGAACAAAGATGGGTGCCGCCTGGAGCAGTCTAGAGCGAGCGCACCCGGAGGCAAGAAGCCTGGAGAAGAGTATCGGAGGAGCTTACCCGGAGATGGCGAGAAAGCAGAGCAGCACCGGCCCGCTGGCCAGGAGCCTGCTGGAGACGACTGTAGGAGAGCAGAGCAGCACCGACCCGTTGGTCAGGAGCCTGCTGGAAACAACGACCCCACTAGGACTAGTGGAGGTCCTAGCACAGCTCCCCCGAGACCGTGAGTGTGCACAGACCGCTCTGGAGGGCCTCGCAAGGAGGATGGCCCGGGTGCAGCGAGAGACGTTGGCGGAGTGGAGCCGTGAGATGGCCCAGCAGACCGAGACCTGTCAGCGGAGCACGCCACCCGAGACGAGGAGACAGACCGCCTCTGAGGATGGCGCGGGAGGAGGGAGGACTGAAGGCCGGAGACGGCGCCGAGAAGGGAGCCGAACGAGTGGAGGCAGGTAAAGGGGACGTCTATACCCCAGACCGGGAAACCGCGTACCTGCCCCAGCTCCCCGTCGCAGAGCCCGAAGTCTATCCTGCTGTGCCCGTCGCTGCAACGTCACCGCCGCAGACTAGGCCTCAAACGGGAGCCGCGACCCCTGTGACGTCACACGCCTCGACCCCGAGCGTGACCAAGCAGGAAGTACCACCAGCCTGGTCGCAAGGCCTAGTACCCCCGGGCGCCGCAATACCAACAGCGCCCCCTACCTCCGCGGAGCCCCCGGCCTGGTCGCAGGGCCAAGTGGCCCAGGGCGCCGCCGTCCTTACGGTGCCCTTCACCTTCCAGATACCCCAGGCCTGGCCGCAAGGCCCGGGCAACCCGGGCGCTACCACCACCGCGCCCATAAGACCAAGAGTGCCGCATCTGGGAGAGGACCTGTACGCCCAGCATACGTGCCCGGATGGGCAGCCATTTATATGGCCACCGGAGTTCCACCATCCCCGACTCCGGAGAGAGAGACCCCTGGATGAACCCCTGATCCCGGCTCCAAAGCCCGTAAAGAGGATCTCGCCCCCGCTAGCGGAAGCGCAGTTTGAGTAGGACCCCACCGGAGAAGATCTTATGGGGTTCACTCAAGAAACTCGGGCAGCTGCAGCGGAGCGTGCTGAGTGCTGCCGCCAACAGCTCGAGGACTTCGAGAGGGAGCGGAGAGAGAGGCGGGTCCGGGAACAGCAAGCTCAAGTAAGGAGCGCGGAGCAGAAGAGCCGGGCCAGGAGAGACCCCCGTGCAGCGCATAGTCCCCGCACCACCGGGACTGTGATAAAGTTTAACCTGCGGCATGGGTGGGGCTTCATCCGAGACCACCACACCCTAGGCGACGTCTTCGTAACCAGGAGAGACGTTGAGTCCCACCTACCGGAGGGACACAGAGGTCGTGACCTTTACATCGGGGACGAGGTCACCTTCACCCGGCACAAGTGTGCCAAAGGTCCCTACGCCCTCCATGTGCATCGCCTGACGGAGGAAGAGCTGCGGTGTGAGGAGGAAGAACAAGAGGACCCGGACGGGTCTGAAACTAGAGCCAAAGGTAACCAAAAAGCAAGAGCAGGAGGACGCCGTCGCTAAGGACAGCGAAGCAGAAGCTGTATATAGTTGCCCGTCGGGGCACAGTAAACTGAAACTGAAACCGTAAACTGAAACTGTTGTTGCTAATATAGTCCCCGTTGGGACCAGCATGTGTGAACTGTTTACCCGTTTAACCCCATAATCCCACTGACCGAGGACTGAGAGCGGTCATTCCTCCCCAATACCTGGCCGAGGACTGAGAGCGGCCATAATCCCTGTATATAGTTGCGCGTCCTAAAGCGCCCCCTACCGGTTTTATAGGAAAGCCAGTTTTCCAGAGAGACTGTCGCACTTTACCCGGTCACACGTTGCACAGTGACCGGAGGAGGAGCCAGAAGCGACGAGAATGTTTTATCTGAAAAGTTTTATATATATATAATGTTTTATATGTTTTATATGTTTATGCAAAAATTTGTATGTTTTTGGTGTTTATGTCTTACAGCCCGAGGACGTGCTGTGATTTACCAGGGGGGAATGTAGCACCCTGAGGATTCGGCTGCTACAGGGGTATTGCACCTCAACCCAGAGGTGTGATATTCCACTCCCGGGTAAGGATGGAGTGTGGAACTGAGCTCGGTAGGCTGCATGCACTACATACATCCCATTTCCGAGGAGCAGACCGACGGTACTCCCACTTAGAAATGTGCAGGTACGACCGAGTCTGTTCCTGGCTGGAGTGGGAGGGGGGTGGTACATCCCAAGTAGTGTAGGGGCAGATAGGGGGAGCAGCCTGGGTAAAGATAGGAGCTCATTGGGTGCTGGTCACCTGAGCTCACACATAGAGGGTGTATATAAGGTGGGCACCATCAGAGAACAGGGTCAGTCAGCCACAGTCAGTCAGTCTGTGAGTCTTTGCAGAGAGAAGTCAGAGGAGGAAGAGGAGCAGAGAAGCCCCAGAGAGAGAGAGAGGAGAAAGAAAGAGAGACCCAGAGGGGGAAGCAGAAGAGAGGACTCTGAGACCCCAAATTCAATCCACGGGTGAAGAGTCGGCATCAGGGTACCGGAACCCAAGCTGGTGGGGGCAAAAACACACCCCAGCCAGAGACCGGAGGCCGTGGGCAGCGTCTGCCACGGCCACCCACCACATCCACCACGAAGGCATACCACGTGGAGGGTCAGGGAACCCAAGGCCAAGGGTCTCCCAACAGAAGGCCCGAGGGAGCTGGACCTGGGTGGATCACTAGTGGGGACGGCCAGAGAAAGGACAGAAGGAGAGCTCAGGGTCACGCTCCGGACTTGCTTGGGGGTTGGCTGGATCCAGGACCTGGTGGATGCAGCACGGCTCGGGAGGTCACTTGAAGCTGGAGTGACCGGAACATCAGCAGTGAGTAAATACCCTAAACTGCATAACCCGACTCTGTCTTCCTTTAACATCTATGCTGCACCACCACAACCCCCATCCTCTGCACCTGACCCCCTGAGGCTATACCCCACCCGTTGGGGGTTATACTATCACTAGCTGCACCTACACCATCAGCCTCAGCGGACCCTGCTGCAGCGGCGGCCATAGTGACCGCAATACAACGGGTGGCGTAGTCGACATTAAGAACTTATTAACATCTGTAGGACTGCCACATACAACTGAGTTTGACACCCTGGGCACGGACCGGGTCACAGCCACTCGGAAGACTACAACTCCCATCTGATCCGGCTCCGGATATTCCCCCTAAAGAATATGGCCCAGGGGGCGCGTCATACACACATGTATAAAAATCACCCCAATCAAGAGTAGAGACTTAGGGGAGAATTCACAAAAACTGGCATTTCAGATGCCTGCTATAAACAAAAGCCTGCTGGAATAAGATACATTTTGTATTTTCTCTCTTAGATCCCTGTATGAATTCATAGGGCCCTGAGGCAGTGTTACCTTCACACAGACCTGTAGATGGCATTTGTTTGACACCAATTCTAAGAACATGTCACTGTTAAGCAAGGACTCGCTGTCATGTCCCATGACAGAAATGTGTTTGTAATGCCAATGCCAGGGTGCCTGCATGGTCCCTCTCCCTCCACCCGGTACAGACGCCTACATGCAGACCACCCCGGCCACTCAACAGTGTCCCTGTTGCCTGCCGTGGCTTCCCGTTTCTCTAGGCCTGCTCACGCCGAACCTGTCTCCCGGTGGCACGCTTCCCGATTCTTAAAGGGGCAGCAAACACACTTTAGAAATGCCCCCAGTCAATGGCTGGAATTTATCAAGCATTTAGGGCACCCTCCCCTGTAGGGAGGTGCCTGAGCAACCCTTGTAGTTTCTCTACTTAGTGTGTGTGCAACTAGTATGTTGCCAGGTCCCTGTCCTTGAGTCCCATGTTGTCTGAACTAGAAACTGTTCCTGAAACCCATGTTGTCTGAACTAGCACCAGTGTTCATCCTGGCTAGTGTTCCAGAATACCGTCTATACCGGCTCCAATATCTGTTATACCAGTATCCGAATCCTGTCCTGCCAGTGACTCAGAGTCCGTGTTCATGACTGCGATCCTGACCCTTGGGATCAGCTTCTGCAGTACTGGGGACTGCTTAGGAGTGGTACCTGGCGGCTACCTGCAGCACAAGCCTAACTCCATCATCAGGAGCTCTAGCAAAGACCAGGTAGCTGTTTACCCATACCCCTCCTGGGTAAGTCCGGCCCGTGGCACAGTGGGCCCACAATCCACATGTGGATGGTGTTGTTACTGTTACACTGCTATGTAATCAGTTTGCTCCTTTTAGGAGTTTGTCCTCACTGTCTCCCCATCTCTGATGTAAACTCTGATGTTAGTAATCCCTCCCTTCTTCCTTCTTCCCCAGTCAGTTTTTCTCATCCATCTTGTTTGCATCATATCTGTACAGTTCTGCTGTATAATAGTATTTTTTGTCCTACTGCTACTGCAGCTGCTGCAAGTGTTGCACCTACTGCTTCCTGTGTATAATGTAGTAGTGGGGAAGGACATAGCTTCCCTTTTGGCACTGAAAGAGTTAAAAGAGAATGTTCCTGATAGTTAGATCTCTTTGAGCTGCCTTTAGGTCCAGTTAAGGGGTTAGCTGTGATAATCCAGCCAATAGAGTAAGGGTGAACTTAGTGCCATGATCGAGCATAGTAGATGCAAACCTTTGTTTCTGATATAATTCCTGGTGGGCTGTAGTATTGGTAACCAGCCACAAGATGCCACTGTTCCGGGTGCAGATGACAGGTTGAGTCTGCCAGTAGTATTACAGACAGTGAAGGGGTTAACTGTGTGTGAGGACAGCCCATATAGGGTAGGCACTGTAGGAAACCTGTTGGTGAGTTTCCAGAAAGATTCAGTTAGAGTTTGGACAGAGAACCGTATGGGCAGCCTGGGTATAGTGGCTGCTATGGCAGATGGGAACCCTGTACCCCAGGCAGTAGGATCACCAGAGTGAAGATTCCCTACGCAAGAGTCCCCTTAGCCGGCCGGAGAAACTCAACAGAGGTATTGAGGACCCGGAGGCACATTCTGTCTGCAGGCTGCAGAAGAAGCTGGGATTCAAGGCTAGGACATGGGGAGAAATAGGATCCGGATATACTGTCACTGGTGAGGAAGATTCTCTAGGGCTAGAGAATAGAGTCACAGAGCTGTTTCACTTAAAGAGGGAACCAGGGCTGAAGTTGTTTCCAGTACCTGTGAGAGAGATGACAACCCATTGGGCCTTATCCTTTATATATGCTTCTAAATATTGTACATATTCCTCTTCCCCAAGTAAAGTCCCAGTTATGGTTAAGAACCTCGTATCCTCTGAATTTATTGCTGCCCTAGTTCCAGAACAGAAATGACAGGAGATAGCTGTGACCGGATGGTCTGAAGTAAATGGAGAGCACCACACACACCACAGCACATCAGAGGGAGGACACACATTGTCTGTAGGGTGCCAGAACGAGTAGGGGCCACAGCTCGCCCACAACTACCTCACTGGGGCACCTTACCATAATACAAGAAGTCAGCTTGAAAATAAACCTTCTTCTGGGATCTTCATATGTGCCTCTGCAGTCGAGTTAAGCTAAAGTGGGGAAAATAAGTATTTGATACACTGCCGATTTTGCAAGTTTTCCCACCTTCAAAGAATGGAGAGGTCTGGAATTTTTTCGTAGGTACACTTCAACTGTGTGAGACAGAATCTTAAAAAATATTCAGGAAATCACATTGTATCATTTTTATATAATTAATTTGCATTTTATTGCATGAAATAAGTATTTGATACAATAGAAAAACAGAACTTAACCGCTTCCCGACCGCCCACTGTAGATAAACGTCGGCGCTGCCTGGGCTCTGTGCAGCGCCGACGTTTAAAAACGGTGGGTTGTCCCGCAGCGCTCAGGACCCCGAGGGTCCTGCAAGCGCTGCGGGTGCGGTGCAGAGCGATAGCGCTGATAGGGAACATCATCGGGACCTGATTGGATCAGGTCCCAGTGATGTTAACCCTTTGCTATCTTCTATATGCCGTGATCTATAGTGATCGCGGCATATACTGTAGAAGATAGCAAGAGGAGAGGGGGTCGTCTACTTACCTCTCCGACGACCCCTGATACCTTCCAGGACCTGGTGTTGTTATGGCAGCAGGAGGTCACATAACCGCGTCCAGATCTGCCATATATGGTGTCCTGCTAGGCTCAGCCTGCAAGCTGAGTCCAGAAGGAGACACAGTGTGAAACTGTCAGCAGTGGTCTCATCCAATGTAATATATGTCTATTACATTGGATGAGATCAGTGATCAGAAAATAAAAATTCATGTCCCATACTAAGTAAAAATGTAAAAAAAAAGTCAAAAAAATGTTTTCAAACTGTTAAAAAAATCACAAAATAAATAAAAATAAACAAATAAAATATTAAACCGATAAATCCGTATATTTATGCAAAAACAAAAAAAGTACACATATTTGGTATCGCCGCGTCCGAAACAACCCGAGCTATAAAACTGTCACACTAATTAACTCCTTCTGTGCACACCGTAATAAAAATAAATTAAAAACTGAGCAAAAAACTATGCTTTTTCCTCATATCGCCAAACAAAAAGTGGAAAAAAATGCGATCAAAAGGAAAAATGGAAATAAAAATGGTATCGCTGAAAACGTCATCTTGTTCCGCAAAAAAAAAGCCGTCATACTGCTCCATCAGCCGAAAGATAAAAATGTTATAGCGCTCAAAATAAAGTGATGCAAAAAAAATATTTTTTCTATAAAATTGTTTTATTGTGTAAAAGCGCCAAAACATAAAAAAATATACAGTAAGTGTAGTATCGCTGTAAACGTACTGATCCGAAGAATAATGCTGCCTTATCACTTTTACCACACGCAGAACGGCATAAAAAAAAAACTCAAAAAACAATTCCTGAATTGTTGGTTTTTGTTAATTTTACCTCCCAAAAAATGGAATAGAAAGCGATCAAAAAATGTCACATACCCAAAAATGGTACCAATAAAAATGTCAACTTGTCCCGCAAAAAACAAGCCATCACATGACTCTGTCGGCCGAAATATGGAGAAATTATAGCTCTCAAAATATGGCGATGCAAAAACTAGATTTTGCAAAAAAAAGCGTCTTTTAGTGTGTGACAGCTGTCAATCATAAAAACCTGATATAAATCTGGTATCTCTGTAATCGCACCAACCCGAAGAATAAAGTAATCTCATCACTTATACCGCACGAGGAACGGCGTAAAAAATAAATAAAACCAATTCTTCACCTGCTACTGATTTGTTTATTATGTCTCCCAATGTGCTCACCACACATCTAGATAAGTTCCCTAAGGGGTCTAGTTTCCAAAATGGTGTCACTTGTGGGGGGTTTCCACTGTTTAGGCACATTAGGGGCTCCCCAAATGCGACATGGCGTCCGCTAATTATTCAAACAAATTTTACATTCAAAAAGTCAAATGGCGCTCCTTCCCTTCCGAACCCTGCAGTGTACCCAAATTGTGGTTTTCCCCCTGATATGGGGTATCGGCATACTCAGGAGAAATTGCACAAAAAATTTTGGGGTCCATTTTTTCCTGTTATCTCTGCGAAAATAAAAAAAATTGGGTCTAAAGTAACATTTTTGTGAAAAAAGTTAAATGTTTATTTTTTTCTTCCACATTCCAAAAATTCCTGTGAAGCACCTGAAGGGTTAATAAAGTTCTTGAATGTGGTTTTGAGCACCTTGAGGGGTGCAGTTTTTATATTGGGTATTTTCTGTCATAAAGACCCCTCAAAGTGACTTCAAATATGATGTGGTCCCTAAAAAAATGTTTTTGTAAATTTTGTTGGAAAAATGAGAAATCGCTGTTCAACTTTTAACCCTTATAGCTCCCTAACAAAAAAAAATTTTGGTTCCCAAATTCTGCTGATGTAAAGTAGACATGTGGGAAATGTTATTTATTAACTATTGTGTGTGACATATCTCTCTGATTTAGGGGCATGAAAATTCAAAGTTTGAAAATTGCAAAATTTTCAAAATTTTCGCCAAATTTCCGATTTTTTCACAAATAAACGCAAGTGATATCGAAGAAATTTTACCACTATCATGAAGTACAATATGTCACGAAAAAAAAATCTCAGAATCAGGGGAATCCGTTGAAGCGTTCCAGAGTAATTACCTCATAAAATGACAGTGGTCAGAATTGAAAAAATTGGCCCGGTCACGAAGGCAAAAACAGGCTCTGGCGCGAAGTGGTTAATATTTGATACAGAAACCTTTGTTTGCAATTTCCTGTAGTTCTATGCACTTCTATGCAAAGTGAAGGTGCAGAGAATGAGTGTGTGCGGCTGCGCGGATACTCGGCATTACAGCGAGCCAGGTAATACAGCTTGAGGTGAGCAGAGGCTAAAAGAGGGAGGAACGGTCCGGGCCCACCTCTGCTCACCAGGCCTCATACGCTAGTAAGGGCAGTAATGCACGATTGGTGCAGGCGGCCGTGCAGAGAATTGCCGGCAGCAGTGGAGCAGGGATGCGCAATACTCACCCCCCCAGCGCCTACTGTCAGTAGCAGAGCCATGCAGCTGATCCCTCCCCTCCTGGAGCGTCACAGCTATCAGACTGTGAAGTGGCATGGAGGGCGGGGCGAAATGGTGTTGGCTGGAGCCACAAACAACCAGGGAGGAGACAAGGAAATAAAGAAAAGAGCGGGAGAGAGAAAAGATGGAAGAATTTAGACGAGAGAGACAGGAAAAACAACAGAGAGAGGCAAGAGACACAAGTAAGACCGGTGAGAAGGCTATATATAAGACACTGGCTGCAGTGGTGGGATTCAGGGGGCTCTGCTCTGTTCGGTGGAACTGCTTGTTAAAATAACAGGCGGTTGCCTGAACCAGCAAAAAGCAGCGCCCCAATTTGTTTCCCTGGGCCCCCAATTTTCAAATGAATGTGTACCTGAGGTCGCACATTCAGTTGAAATATAGTGCACTCCAGAAATCCACTGGCTTCCTGCACTGCAATAGGGGCCGCCAGACAATCACAGGCCGGCAGCTGACGTCCACGCGCACGTCGCCAACATATGACGTCACTGTCATCCGCGCCTCAAACAAATGAAGGAGAGGACGTTGGTGGACCGTGGCGAGGTGAAACTTTTTTTTTCTTTTTCCTCTTTTTTTTGTACTAAAAGCCGTAATATGGGTACAGAATGGGAAGTCATATGGGGGCAGGATGGGAGACACATGGGGGCAGGATGGGAGACACGTGGGGGCAGGATGGGAGACACGTGGGGGCAGGTTGGGAGACACGTGGGGGCAGGATGGGAGACACGTGGGGGCAGGATGGGAGACACGTGGGGGCAGGATGGGAGACACGTGGGGGCAGGATGGGAGACACGTAGGGGCAGGATGGAGACACAAGGGGGCAGGATGGGAGACACGTGGGGCAGGATGCAGACACATGGGGGCAGGATGGAGTCACATGGGGGCAGGATGGGAGAACATATGGGTGAGGAATGAGTCATATGTGGGACATTATTACGGTAGGAGCTACGGGATATTATTACTGGTGTGATGTATTTTATTTTTGAGGATACTGTTTTCAGTGGTGGGGTCCGGTTACTGTGCAGGTCGACACTATGACACTTTTTTTTCTTCATCTGGTGCAGTGTAGAGTTGGGAAATGTGCTCTGGAAGCGGTGCTCTAGATAACTGTGTGTTATTTTCTGCAGAGACGAGTCCTGGCTGGAAGAAGTGATGGCGGTCTGCGCTGGATGAAGGAGAAAAATGAAGATGAAGGACTTCATGTAGAGACTAGTGTTGAACGAATCTGTTTGGCGAATGTTCCAAAGTTTCAAATTCGGCACGAATATGGCACATTCGGATTCGTGATCGCAAAGACGAGCAAATTTTCTTAAAATTGGAAAAGTTTGACGAATTTGCGCAGGACCGTGAATACAGGGCAACCACAGCATTTAAAACAGTTTTGTTAGCATAGTGCAAGTGTATGATGAGCGGTGACATGTGCCAGGTGAGTGTGGGGGCTGTGGAGAGCTCAGAACAGGTCAGATCAGCGGCACACTGTTTTTTCCTTTGTTTTTTTTCCTGTGGGCGGTAACTTTAACTGAGGAAAGAGCGGCCAGCCAATCATAGTGCAGGAAGCATCTACACTGCCCAGACATAAGAGCTTCTGCAATTGGATGCAGAAATCACATGTCCTCTCAATATAAAAAGCGGCCATGATACCTCAGCGCCATTATATCCATGTCACTGCTGGGGAGAAAGATGCAGCTCAGTGTTCTCCTGTGTAATGAGAAATATTAGCTAGATAGATGGGCGCTTGTGTGGTAGTCAGATAGTGTAGATAATTCTTGGCCTGTGTACCTCTGCAACCGCTGGTGCAGCACATTTTTGGTGTTCTTGTGCAAGTACTGAGATTCTGACAGAAACAGAGGGCCCATGCCGTACAATAGTGCTGTGCACCGCTGGTATAGAGCTCCATGTCTCAGTATACCTTGAATCTTCTTTTGCACTTGCTAATGTGATCAAGCAAGCGCAGTGCACCTTTTCATGTAGTGAGGTTGAAATTGTGCTCTGCACAGTCTGCAGAGCTTCTTATTGCAGAGCACAAAATCTGTTTTATTTCTGTTGTTATTGTGATATTGAAAACTGTGTGCACTAAAGTGTTTTTTAGTGCCAGATACTATTTTAGTAGAGTTGAACTTCAGGTGGTTTCCGAGTAAAAAAAAATAAATTTTTTCTCTTGCTACGCCCCGTCCAAAAAATATTTTTTCCTGTGCCAAAAGTCATACAGTGCTATAAGCCAGCTACTACGTCAGTGGCGGTCAAAGTCAGCTGGACGCAGAGCTTATGCAGAGTAACCCAAAAATTGTTTTGCTCTGAGTAAAGTGATACAGCTGGCTAGATCTGAGTTTGATATATTTTGGAGCATATATTCTATGTCATATGGCCTCATCCACATTCAAAAAAAAAATTTCTTCTGTTCCTAAAGTAATACAGCAGGGGATATCTCAGTTTGAAATTGTTTGGAGAAGATCTTGTAGGTTTTATCGGCCTCATGCACACTAACAAATTTCTTTTGTCAAACGTGTGGCAGGCCATATCTTACCTTGTCATTTAGTGTCACTGAAATTCAGGTGTGTGCTGAGCTATTGCACGGGAAAAATATATACCGTATATTCCGGCGTATAAGACGACTTTTGAAGACTGAAAAATCTTCTGTCTAGTCTGGGGTCGTCTTAAACGCCGGTAATGTTTTTGAACTTTCAGAAATTGACATGCGGGGATACTCTGGGGGTGTTAATAAGCTGCCGTGGCCGTATCCCTGCCATGTGGGAGTTAATATAAGGTGGAGGGAGTTAAAATACGGCGGCAGTAGGTCCAGACAGTCAGCGCTTCTGTGCTGAAACTGACACATCGCTGCGCTGTGTCTTCTCAGGCCTGGGACACAGCGCAGCGTATTCCCAGCAGCGGAGACAGACAGAACCTAGCGAACTTTTCTGACACATCGCAGTGTCTTCCCAGCTCCGGACACAGCGCAGGGCTTCTGTGCCGACAGCTTTCACTTGTCACAGAAGCGCTGCGCTGTGTCCGGAGCTGGGAAGTTCGCATCGCTTCTGTGACAAGTAGTGTTGAGCATTCCGATACTGTAATATCGGGTATCGGCCGATATTCGCGGTATCGGAATTCTGATACTTAATTCCGATACTTTTACAATATCGAATACCGGAATCGGAAGTTCCCATAATGCCTGCGCTCTGCAGTGTCTCTGAAGGATGACAAGCTGGATGGCAGCGCTCAGCTGCGATCCAGCCTGTCATCAGAATGCCATCCCAGCGTGGGAGAATTCTCCTGATTGTTTAAAAGCCGGCGGGCGGTAAAAAGCCGCCGGCTTTTAAACAATCACACAGCCCCATAATGCTTCCCCGCAGCCTCCCACCCCGATCCTCCGCTCCCCTTGCCACCTCCCATCCCGATCGTAAGTTAGGACCGGGCGGGGAGTGCAGCACAAAGGAGCGGGGAGCGAAGGACCCGGGCGGGGAAGCCGGCAGTGAAAAGACTTCACCGCCGGCTTTCCCGTTCTGTGCTGCGCTTTCCCGCCGGTTATTTCAAATGAACAGCTGAGGTATCAGCTGATGCCGATCAGCTGTTCATTTGAAGTCGCCGCGGTGCCCTCAGAGGGTTCATGTGAGTTCATGCTTGACTGCATGAACTCACATGAACTTTCCCACGGTCTCACAGGTCAGCCTCACCTCCCAGACCTGTCATGATTGGTGTGTGCGGGTGTCTGTGCGTGTGTCTGCGAGTGTGTGTGGGGTGTCTGTGCGATGTCTGCGGGTGTGTGCGGTGTCTGTGAGATGTCTGCGAGTGTGTGCGGGTGTGCGCGGTGTCTGTGCGATGTCTGCGAGTGTGTGCGCGGTGTCTGTGCGATGTCTGGGGGTGTGTGCGGTGTCTGCGGGTGTGTGCGGTGTCTGTGCGATGTCTGGGGGTGTGTGCGTGCAGGCAGACATAGGCCGATGTGACACTACTACTCCCATCGGCCTATGTCTGTCCCCCGTCCACTCCTGCCAGCAGGATCAGCTCGATGGGAGCAGTAGTTCCCATCAGCCTGATCCTGCTATATAAATTGCCCTACTGTGTCCCCAATAAATGTTAAATACATGTCATTGGTGGCCAGTGGTTACCTACAATAAATTAGTTCATACATTACCTGTCCCCGCCGATCGCCACCTAAAATAAAGTAAAAAATAAAAAACGACACCTATACTCACCTAGACACCTAATTCCCCGAAGCCATCGATCTCCTGTAATAAAATATAAAATAATAAACCACAACCTTATCCTTACCCCTCCGTACTAGTCCACGAGTGTCCCACGAAGATCTCCAGTTCAGAGCAGCCACATAGAATGTGACCGCTCTGAACCGCTGCCGCCGCTAGAATGACGGGGCCGTAAAGCAGCCCCGTCATTGCATAAGCGGGTTCGCCGGAGTTCACGCAGCGCTGCTCCGGTTAGCTGCTTTACGGCCCTGCTGTATCGTGAGAAATTCCCACGGTACTGCAGTGCCGTAAAGGAGGTCTCCGGAGCTGTGCTGCCTGAATGCACTCCGGTGACCTCAGTCAGTGGCTCCCGCTGCCGGGAGCGGACGTGTTCCCGGCAGTGTGAGCTTACAGCAGCCATGCTCAGCTGTCACCATCTCCAGATGTGACAGCTGTGCATGGGAGATCAGCGCAGGAACGTGGACAGGTAACTATTTTTTTTTTAGTAAACTAAGAATTAAATAAAATGGTGTGGTTTATTTCAAATAAATTATTTTTTTCTTGGTGCAGTGTGTGTTTTTTCTTTTTAACACTTTGTAGGTTAGTAATGGGGGTGTCTTATAGACGCCCATCATTACTAACCTGGGCTTCATGGCAGCTGGCGCTGACATGAACCCCAGCCCTATTACCCCCTGCCACCGCACCAGGGCAGCGTGGAAGAGCGAGGCTAAGTGCCAGAATTGGCGCATCCTATGGATGCGCCATTTCTGGGGCGGCTGACGGCTGGTGTTTCTAGCCTGGGAGGGGGCCAAAATTCATGGCACCCTTCCTGGGCTATTAATATCAGCCCCCAGCTGTCTGCCTAGCCTTTGCTAGCTATTAAAATAGGGGGGACCCCACGTCATTTTTTTGGGGGAGTCCCCCATTTTAATAGCTAGTAAAGGCTAGGTATTCAGCTGGGGGCTGATATTAGTAGTCTGGGAAGCTCCGTGGGTATTACCCCCTTCCCAGGCTTCAAACATCTGCCCCAGCCGTCTGCTTAACCTCCGCTAGAGACTAAAATTATGGGGGATCCCACGCCAATTTTTTTTTTAAATAAATCCTTTATTTTAACACTAAATGACATTTGAGGAGTTAATAAAGATGCAGTCCCTAAATTATTATTTATTTTTTAATTAATTTTTCCCAAAAATTTTGAGGTGGGCTTTGCCATATTTTTGTATGCCAGCCAGGTACAGCATCCAGCTTCTATGAACGCGCCATTTTCCGGGGCGGCTGCGGACTGCAATTTGCAGCGGGTGGGGCCCAGAAAGCTTGGGCCTCCCTGCGCTGCAGATTCCAGCCCCCAGCTGCCTAGTTGTATCTGGCTGGACACAAAAATAGGGAGAAGCCCCACGTATTTTTTTTTTAAATTATTTCATGAAATTCATGAAATAATAAAGAAAAAAAGGGCTTCCCTATATTGTTGTGTCCGGCCAGGTACAAATAGGCAGCTGGTGGTTGGGGGCAGCCCGTTCCTGCCTGCTGTACCTGGCTGGACACAAATATAGTGCGAAGCCCCACGTCAATTTTTTTTTAATTATTTCAGGAAATTCATGCCGTCACAGAGAGACTCTGAGGAGCGGAAGCATGCCTGCGCTTCTCAGTGTCCGCGGGATGACAGGCTGGATGGCAGCGTTCTGCTGCGGTCCAGCCTGTCATCTCGATGTAGCAGAGCTGAAGCTGTCGTGGAAACCATGGAAAGGTAAGGATGAGGTTGCTTTATTATTTTTCTTTTATTGCAGGAGATCGTTGGCTTCAGCTGGAATGGGCGTGATGGTAAGTATGGTTTAATTTAGAACAATAAAGAATTGTGTGTTTATTTCAATTAAAGGACTTTATTCTGGGTGTTTGTGTTTTTTTTTTAACTTTGACTATGGGGTTAGTAATGGGGGTGTCTTATAGACGCCTCTCCATTACTAACCTGGGCTTGATGTCAGCTGGCATTATAAGCTGACATCAATCCCAGCCCTATTACCCCCTGCCACCGCACCAGGGCAGCGTGGAAGAGCGAGGCTAAGTGCCAGAATTGGCGCATCCTATGGATGCGCCATTTCTGGGGCGGCTGACGGCTGGTGTTTCTGACGCGCCCCTGGGCCTGTGTCGCGCTGCGTTGCGCACGCGGGAGCTTACCCGGAGCCGGATCTCTTGAGGGTTGTAGTCTCGTGGCGGTGACCCGGTCCGTGCCCAGGGAGTCAAACTGAGCGGCGATGTAACAGCGGTAGATGCAGGACGACTACGCCACCCGTTGAATGCAGCTATGGAGCTGCCGCTGCAGGACAGTCCGCTGAGGCCGGTGGATGGATGGTGCAGCGTAGATGGTATAACCCCCAACGGGAGGGGTATGGCCTCAGGGCAGCAGATGTGGATGATGGGGGTAGCAGGAACCACTCAGAGACGGTGCGGTGTAATTCAGGGTCTTTACTGGTAACAACGATAGACCCTCCCGGAGTACTTGCTAGTGAACGGGGCCTGGTCAGTCCTTGAGCAGATGGGATCTCCCCTGGCCAGGCGGAGTTGTAGGCCTCCCAAACTGACTGTACTCTTCTGGCTACCTTGCTAGAAGCGGATATAAGTAGCCCACGTCCCTGAGTGTACCGTGTGGTGCTCACCCGTATGGCCGGTGACTCGGGGCCTTCTAATGGCTTCCGCTCCACGATGGCGGTGCTGGTCCCACGCGTGTGACCGTGCCTTCGGGTTTCTGGGCCTGAGGACCTGAAATCCCCCGCCGGTCGGCTTCTGCTGCTGGGTAAGAGTTAGTCCCCACAGCCTCGGACGCCGGGTCCGGTAAGAAAGCTTCTCAGTCAGGGCGAGCTCTGCAGCTGCCAGCCCCTGACTCGTAGTAATATTGCTCCCACTGAGCTTCTGCTGTTTCTACTCTCCTTGACTGACTAACCCTGCCTCAGCCCAGGGTTTATACAGGGGAAGTTCTTCCCCTCCCAAGACTGGGCAGGAGGTGTGGCATGCACAGGATCCCTGACCAAAGGACCTCCCACCTGCTCTCAGACATAACATTACATTACTGTGGAAAACCAGACCCCTGGGGTGCCACATTCCCCCCTAGTGAAATTTAGTACTCCGGGACTAAACATATTTTTGTAACATAACAAAGTATAAACAATAACATTACAATAAGGAAACACATAAAGCTGGTCACGGCGTGTCCGTAACCGGGTGCAGTCTTTGAAGAAAGCAAGGTGTCCATTTCACCAAAACAGGGAGACGTAACCAGGTAGGGGTCTGTCCTACCCCGAGTCCTTAACAGTCTCTAGTCCATCCTGGGTTACGCTCCAACTATGTACAAGGATTCCCGGTAAATCCACCAAGGATTCCTAAAAATAACTGGAAACACAAAATTATACACAAGCAACAATACACAGATAAACATAAATAAAACAATTTATACACTTCAAATCCTCCAGCGTGCGGGTAACTGGCCTCTAGTGGCCCTAGTGGACCTACGGAGCTGACTGTCTAGCCCTGAACTACAGGGTGTAGGAGCTGTCAAGGGTAAACTGGGCAGCTGTCTACCGGCTCTTTGTCTCACTAGGGGTACGGCAGGCTCACTATAAGCAGAGGGTTGATCCTCCTGTTCTGCTTGTGTGGAGTCTTCTGCCTCCTGGACCGGCTGTTCTTCCAGCTCTACCTGTTGCTCCGTAGGTGCTTGGGATGCTGGTTGGAGGAAGGTGAGTACGGGTACCACAACTGCACCATTGACTTGAGTCCAAGACCGAGGGAAGTCCCCGAGCACAGTACTAACCATATCTTCCCTTTCCTCTACGGGTCGATGGTCTTCTTGTTCCTCTTCAGGGTTCCTCAGTTGTTCGGGACACTTCTTCAGGTGGTCCGGGGATACAATGGCTGTGGTTTCCCCTCCGTCTTTACTGATGGTACAAACCTTCGGGTTCTCGTGGCTTGAGGGCAGTACGGTGTACGGGTCCTTCTCCCACTGGTCATCCAACTTGTGGAGCCGTCTCTTCCTCTTCAAGACCTGCTCTCCGGGTACCAGGGGAACAGCGGGAGCATACTGGTTGTAAGTTTTCTCTTGCCTTTCCCTAGCCTGACAGAGACTTCGCTCCACGCTCTCCTGTACTCTCCGGTACTGCTGCTGCCTCTCTGTGTCCCAGTCTGTTTCTGGTGAAGTGTCCTCGGGTGTCAGGACTCCCATTTCCAGGTCAACAGGTAACTTACCAGGTCTTGCCCTCATTAGGTAAGCCGGGGTACAGTTGGTGGAACCTACCGGGATGTGGTTGTATAGGTCCACCAGATCGGGCAACTTCTCAGGCCACAGACTGCGTTCTCCCAGGGGCAACGTTTTTAGAAGATCCATTACCACCTGGTTCATTTTCTCACAAAGTCCATTAGTTTGCGGATGGTAGGGTGTCGTCCTTATCTTCCGGCAGCCATACAGATTGCAGAATTCCTGGAAGACCTCCGCTTCAAAGGCAGGTCCCTGGTCCGTCAGCACTTGGTCCGGGTACCCGTGTGGACGGCAAAAGTGCTGCTGGAAGGCTCTAGCTGCTGTTTGAGCCGTTAAGTCCTTGACGGGGACGACAACCAGAAACCGGGAGTAATGATCCACGATGGTTAACGCGTAGACGTAGCCACTTCTGCTTGGGGTCAGTTTTACATGATCCAAGGCTACCAGTTCCAACGGTTGCCGGGTGACGATGGACTGCAGGGGAGTCTTCTGGCTGGCACGGTCCTTCCTTCTCAGGTTGCACGGGCCACAGTCTCTGCACCACTTCTCGATGGTTCCCCTCATGCCTACCCAGTGGAACCGCTCGCGCAGCAGGAACTCCAGCTTCTTCCACCCGAAGTGTCCAGCTCCGTCGTGGTATGCCTCCATCACCATGGCTGCGTCTCTTCGTGGCACCACTACTTGCCAGAGTAATTCATGCGTCCGGGAGTTAACCATTCTGCGGCACAACTTCCCTTTGTAAAGGAACAGTCGACTCTTCTCTGCCCATAGTTGTTTGGCTTCCTCCGGAGCGTCTGGTTCAAGGCGAGCCTCCGGCCGAGTCAGCATCTCCTTCACCAGTCGGACGGCAGGGTCGCTGTCTTGCGTTTCCGCCCAGTTGTAGTGGGGTAAGGGGTTCAACGTAGCAGCCTGCTTACTCCTTACCCGGTGGGAATACTGGATAGTCCCATGACGGTGGAACGCAGGGAGTTCAACTTCTTCCAGTCCCTCCGGATCTTCTCCTCCGTCCGGCAGGTTGGGCATCCTGGACAGGGCGTCCGCGTTGGTATTGGAGCGTCCTGCCCGGTATTTGATTGTGAACTCGTAGTTGGACAGACGGGCCATCCACCTCTGCTCCAGGGCACCGAGTCTTGCCGTGTCCAGGTGTGTCAACGGGTTGTTATCCGTGTACACGGTGAACCGGGAAGAAGCGAGGTAATGCTTAAAGCGCTCGGTGACTGCCCATACTACGGCCAGGAACTCTAACTTAAATGAGCTGTAATTGTCGGGGTTCCTTTCGGTGGGTCGCAGTTTTCGGCTGGCGTAGGCGATTACTCGTTCCTTCCCCTGCTGGATCTGGGACAGTACGGCTCCTAGCCCGATGTTACTGGCGTCGGTGTAGAGGATAAAGGGCTGGCTATAATCCGGGTACGCCAGGATTTCGTCCCCCGTGAGGGCCATCTTCAGCTGGCGGAAGGACTCTTCTTCCAGCTCCTCCCATTTGAAGGGCGGCTTCTGGTTCTTGGCCTTCCGGGACTGGCCTATCAGGAGGTCCTGCATAGGTGCTGCCTTTTTGGTGAAACCGGGAATAAACCTTCGGTAGTAGCCTACCAACCCGAGGAACTGCCGCACTTCTTTTACGCTGGAGGGGCTTGGCCATTCCTTAATTGCGGTGATCTTATCAGGGTCGGGAGCCACTCCGTCAGCGCTCACCACGTGTCCCAGGTACTGCACCTTTGGTTTCAGGAGGTGACACTTGGAGGGTTTCACCTTTAGGCCGTAACTTGCCAGAGCTTCGAACACTTCCGCCAGGTGTTTCAGGTGGTCCTCATACGTCTTGGAATATACGATGACATCGTCCAGGTACAACAGGACCGTCTCAAAGTTTCTGTGGCCCAGACAACACTCCATTAGTCGTTGGAAGGTTCCCGGTGCGTTGCAGAGTCCGAACGGCATGCAGGTGAACTCGCTAAGTCCCATCGGGGTGGTGAATGCGGTCTTCTCCCGGTCCGCCTCTGCTACAGGAACCTGCCAGTACCCGCTAGTGAGATCCAAGGTAGAGAAGAAGTTAGCAGATCTTAAAGCAGCCAATGACTCCTCTATCCTTGGTAAGGGGTACGCATCCTTGTGTGTGATACGATTGATTTTCCGGTAATCTACACACATCCTCATGGTGTTGTCTTTCTTTCGGACTAAGACTAGTGGAGCTGCCCAGGGGCTACAGCTATCCCTGATCACCCCAGCCTCCTTCATGTCTCTAAGCATCCCCTTGGCGTGTTGGTAGTGGGCAGGGGGTACGGGTCGATACCTCTCTTTTATAGGAGGATGGTCTCCCGTGGGGATGTGGTGTTCTACCCCCTTGACTCGCCCGAAGTCTAACGGGTGTTTACTGAACACTCTCTCGTACTCCTGAACCACCCGATAGACTCCTTGTTTCTGGTGTGCGGGAGTGGAGTCAGTACCCAGATGTAGTTGCTGACACCAGTCCTCCATGTTTTTCTTAGAGCCGTTACCTTCCTCCGGGTGAGATGGAGGCAAGGGTTCCACAGATTGTATAGAATTTTGGTTAATGGTATATAATTTGGCTAGCGTGGCATACCGGGGCAGGTACACTTCCCTCTCCCCGATATTTATTATGCGAACGGGCACCCTCCCATGGCGTACATCAACCACCCCCCGTGCTGTCAAAATGGTGGGCCTACTGTCCGAGTAAACTGGTTCTACCATTGCCTGGTAATCTCTACCTCTCAGACCAATAGCTGCCCGGCACCAAATCATCATTTCACTTTTTGGGGGCATGGCAATAGGAAAAGGGTCACACATTCTTACGCTACCAATCTCACCGCCGGAGAGTTCCACCTGTTGCCGTCGCATCAGTGCCCGAATCTCTTTCTGGAGCACCCGCTGCTCGCCGGAGCTGGCGTTCTTGGCAACCTGCTGTAAAAGGAAAATCACCTCTGCAAGACAATTTTCAATTACATTAGTTCCTAGAGTTATTTTTGGGTGACTCTCATGCTTGTCAATATCTACAATGATCAGTCCCTGTGCTGCCAGTTCGACTCTACCGATTTTGATGGTCACCTCTTTAAATCCGATCTGTGGCACGGGCTGGCCATTGCTGGCGATGATACTCAAGTCGTCGTCAGGGTAGCGGGTAATATCCGAGTCATTCCAGTACTGCTTAAAGAGCACGTACGGGATGGTGGTGACCTGTGACCCGGTGTCCAGTAGGGCACTCATGGGAATGCCATCCAGTACCACAGGCAAGACTGGACGTCCTCCCACATATCTGTCGCGCCAGTTCGATGGGCCTGGTGATCTTTTTCCTGGGGGTTGGCCCTCTACCCCAGGTTGTGCCCGTTTAAAGAACAGTACCTTGCCATATGTCCAGGTTGATTGCAGCGGCGGCAGATGGGTCGTCCGTCCTCGCTGTATCGGTCACTGGGTCTTCCTCTGGCCGGTGGGGTCCTCCTTGGTCGACGCCACGGGATGTCCTCCGGTCCGGATGCCAGCTGGATCTTCCCTGGGGTGGAAACCTGTAAAGACTGCACAGTTCGGGTTAGCGCAGCAACGCTCTTAGCTAGCTCTTGGACCTGATGGTGTAGGTCTGGAGCCGGGTCATTGTCCAAAGCCTGCGCATCAGCTCCCACAGGCCCTGCCGACAAGGGCGCCGCCTCCTGGTGGTAAGTGCTAGCTGGGCGCCTGTGGGTCACAACGCCACCCGGTGCCGGTTCTCGGAGCACCCGGATGGCTCTGTCCTTGAACTGTGCAAAGCCCAGATGGGGATCCTGTAAGGCCATTGCCCGCAACTGGGTTCGGTGGGTATTACAATACAGTCCCTCTATAAACTGTTCGGTCAACAGCCTGTCCTCGTTTCCCACTCCATCAGGGTCGGTCTGCTTAATGGCCCTCAGGGCCTCTTGTAGGTTTAGTGCATAGTCCCTTATACTCTCATGCGCTCGCTGCTTGCACCCGTAGAATCTAAGCTTAATCTCGGCTGAGGTGCGGGTATCAAAGGTGTCCTTCAGCCGGGTTAGTATCCCTGCGACAGTCTTCCTCCCAGGTGGCCAGGATTTTACTTCCCTTTTGGCTGCCCCGGTTAGTTGGGCCACCAGGATGCTCACTTTTTGCTCTTCTGTGAGGGGGTACACCTGGAAGAGGCTATCCAGCTTTTCTCTAAAGTCATGCAGGGTATGTGACTCCCCTGAGTACTGGGGTAGCCAAGCTGCTCCCGGGATATAGGGCATGGTGAAGGGCATAACTGCAGCAGCGGTAGCGCTGGCGGGGGTTGAGGCAGTGAAGCTCTCCTCCGTATCCGACATCTTCCTCCCCCCTAGTGGACCGTGGCCTACCTTGCGATGATCCTGTTCCGTAGGCCGCGGCTCCGCAGTGGATCGTCAGGGTTGAGGACCTTCCGTCGCGCTCCTGTGACGTCGGCGTCTGCTGGGCTCCTTCCAGGACCTTACGCAACGTCCGGACGTGAGGCGGGGCTTCAGTTCTCGCGCGCTTTCGGAGTCCACGCCCCTCTTCTTCCCGCGCGGCGTCCTCAAGATGGCGTCCAATGGCGGGAAAACTCCACGGATGGCGGGAAGAAGGCAGAAGATGGCGCCGGATGGCGGGAAACTTCACCGATGGCGGGAAGAAGGCTGAAGATGGCGCCGGATGGCGGGAATCTTCACCACAGGTAAGTTTGAAAAGTCTCTTTTTCAGGCACGCAGTACCCGGTGGTTGCGGGCACGAAATCCTGCCGACTACGCCAAAGTTGACGCGCCCCTGGGCCTGTGTCGCGCTGCGTTGCGCACGCGGGAGCTTACCCGGAGCCGGATCTCTTGAGGGTTGTAGTCTCGTGGCGGTGACCCGGTCCGTGCCCAGGGAGTCAAACTGAGCGGCGATGTAACAGCGGTAGATGCAGGACGACTACGCCACCCGTTGAATGCAGCTATGGAGCTGCCGCTGCAGGACAGTCCGCTGAGGCCGGTGGATGGATGGTGCAGCGTAGATGGTATAACCCCCAACGGGAGGGGTATGGCCTCAGGGCAGCAGATGTGGATGATGGGGGTAGCAGGAACCACTCAGAGACGGTGCGGTGTAATTCAGGGTCTTTACTGGTAACAACGATAGACCCTCCCGGAGTACTTGCTAGTGAACAGGGCCTGGTCAGTCCTTGAGCAGATGGGATCTCCCCTGGCCAGGCGGAGTTGTAGGCCTCCCAAACTGACTGTACTCTTCTGGCTACCTTGCTAGAAGCGGATATAAGTAGCCCACGTCCCTGAGTGTACCGTGTGGTGCTCACCCGTATGGCCGGTGACTCGGGGCCTTCTAATGGCTTCCGCTCCACGATGGCGGTGCTGGTCCCACGCGTGTGACCGTGCCTTCGGGTTTCTGGGCCTGAGGACCTGAAATCCCCTGCCGGTCGGCTTCTGCTGCTGGGTAAGAGTTAGTCCCCACAGCCTCGGACGCCGGGTCCGGTAAGAAAGCTTCTCAGTCAGGGCGAGCTCTGCAGCTGCCAGCCCCTGACTCGTAGTAATATTGCTCCCACTGAGCTTCTGCTGTTTCTACTCTCCTTGACTGACTAACCCTGCCTCAGCCCAGGGTTTATACAGGGGAAGTTCTTCCCCTCCCAAGACTGGGCAGGAGGTGTGGCATGCACAGGATCCCTGACCAAAGGACCTCCCACCTGCTCTCAGACATAACATTACATTACTGTGGAAAACCAGACCCCTGGGGTGCCACATTTCTAGCCTGGGAGGGGGCCAATATTCATGGCTCCCTTCCTGGGCTATTAATATCAGCCCCCAGCTGTCTGCCTAGCCTTTGCTAGCTATTAAATTAGGGGGGACCCCACGTTATTTTTTTGGGGGGGTCCCCCATTTTAATAGCTAGTAAAGGCTAGGTATTCAGCTGGGGGCTGATATTAGTAGCCTGGGAAGCTCCGTGGGTATTAACCCCTTCCCAGGCTTCAAACATCTGCCCCAGCTGTCTGCTTAACCTCTGCTAGAGACTAAAATTAAGGGGAACCCCACGCCAATTTTTTTTAAAATAAATCCTTTATTTTAACACTAAATGACAAGTACAGTAATCAACACTGTCACTGTACTTCATATATATGTGACTGACATGTTTCTATCTATCTAATCTATGTATGATTCTCTATTCCTTCTATTCTAAATTGTCGGGTACAGATGCTGAATTGCCGGCCGGCTTTCTTAAAGAGACGGTGCATGAAAGCACTATTATTTTTTTAAATAAATCCTTTACACTAAATGACAAGTACAGTAATCAACACTGTCACTGTACTTCATATATATGTGACTGACATGTTTCTATCTATCTAATCTATGTATGATTCTCTATTCCTTCTATTCTAAATTGTCGGCTACAGATGCTGAATTGCCGGCCGGCTTTTTCAAAGAGACGGTGCATGAAAACACTATTATTTTTTTAAATATTTAAAAATTTTTACCGGTGTTTGGTATGCGTTGGAAAAGGGGTAGTCTTATACGGTGAATATATCCTAAACTCTATATTTTAACAGGAAAGTAGGGGGGTCGTCTTGTACACCAGGTCGTCTTATACGCCGGAATATACGGTATGTTTCTTTAGTTAATTGCATACTCCTACCACTGTATCTGACCAACATGAGTGGGAAAAAGAGAGGGCGTGGTGGAAGGGGGAATAGGCTTGGTGTTCAAGGTGTACGTGGGGTACGTTAGTGAAAGCACTAGTGAACCAACACAAACAGGTCCTATCCAAAGACTGACAACTTATGTTAGTGGATGGCCTACTGCACTCTCTTTCTTTAGCAGCCGCACAGCAATGCGCCTTGTTGATAATGCCCAGAAAGAGCCGGTGCTCCATTGGATGGCAAGCTATGCTTCCAGTGGCGTCTCCTCTTCTTCCTCCACCTCAACATTACACGCAGTACAGTCCACAGAGGTGGCGCCCCAATTACCCATGCTTCCCCCAGTGTCAAAACTGGCCAACTGCCCAACTGACTGTAGCGAACCACAGATGGGCGATTCTGTAGACCTCTTCACCTATTCTACACCATGTGCATCAGAAGTGTACTCCAAACAGTCACAGAGTGAAGGGGAGGAAAGTATCTGCAACAATGCCAAAATTTTTTTAGCTTAGATTCGGGGCAGGACGAAGTAGAGTCAGAGAAGGTTCCTGACCCTCGTCACCAGACGTTAACCGCAGGGGAGAGAGGTGATCCCGATGTGACTCAGATACCTGAGGCTCATGTGACGTGCCTCCTGGGCCACGCGTGTGTGAGGATACCCGGAACCGGACCCGTTGCGGAGGCTGGGGGTTGTAGTTCTCGTGTGGCGGGGACCCGGTCCCATGGCTCAGGGTGGTCAACTCAAATGGCAGTCTATTTATGTGGTTTTTATGATATTAAATGTCCGACTACGCCACCCGTGGATTGCGGTCAGGATGAACCGCCGCTGCAGGGCAGATCGCTGAGGCTGGTGTTGTGGGTGCAGCAGAGTGTAATACAACTCCCCACGGGAGGAGTGTACCCTCGGGGCAGTGTATGGGGATGATGGTGCAGGAGTAGCAGTGACGACACAGAGTCAGTGATGCAGTCCAGGGTCTTTACTCACAGTTCTTATTATCCAGACCACTTCTGCAGGTAACGGCTGCCCACGTCGTACTGTGCTCACCAGTTGAGGGGCTCGGCCGACTCCCAGGTATCTCCGGAGCGTTTCACAGGACCCCCTTTGTGTGTCCTTTCTCTGGCCTGTCATACCCCGCCAGTGACCTCGCTTCTGTCCGGCTGCCTCGGGCCTTCTCTTGGTAAACTTGGTGCCAGTCTCCCTGACCCTATATGGTGCCTTCCTAGAAGGTGTAGTGAGGGGCTGCGCCACATTAAATGTCACAGCCTCCGGTTTCTAGCTGAGGGTAGTTCCCCGCCTCCACTAGTTTCGGGGACCGGTTTCCCCCTTTGGCCTGACCCTTCTACGCAGGTAGATTCGGGCGTGTGGTGGAGACTCGCCGGTCCACACCCCTGGGGTCCCTTCTTTCCTTGTTCCTGGAGCCTCCTCCGCTCCTCTTCCTTCCTTCTCCTTCCTTCTGCTTCCTCCAGGCTCCGGCCTCTCCCTTAGGCCTGCCTGCGGAGCAGAGCCCATGCAGAGCCTCTGCTCCCACCTCCTGCTCCCTGTTCTTTCTGTCTGAACTAACCCCTGATCTAAGATTGTGCCCACCTTTTATACCTCCCTCTAGGTGCACCCAGGAACTGCTTCCTCCCTGCTCCTGCACTACAGGGTTCCCCCTTCCTCGGTGTTCCCTCCCCCCACTCCAGCCAGGGATAGGGACTGTCGTGCTCTACTTGGAGCATATCGGTCGCCCTGCCCCCCGGAAATGTGGTGTAATGCATGCAGGTGTCGGGGTCCTGATCCACACTCCATCCTTACCTGAGAGTGAGATATCACACATCTGGTTGAGATGCAATACCTCTGTAGCAACCGAGCCCTCGGGGTGCTACACATGCGAACTGTACTGTGCTGTCAGAGCAACAAGAGGAGAGGGGATCCTACTTAGTGTGAACCCAGAGTCATGTAGCCGAGTAACTCAGCTGAGGAGGTGGAGGAGGAAGATGAGGAGGTTACATTTTGCCCTACGGCGCAGACATGGAGTGATGCAAGCACGAGTAGCACTGCATCCTTAGCCACAACCGTGGCTGTGGCCAGCAGCGGTCACGGATCTGCAGCTCGCAGGGGCAGCAAGGGTTACCTAGCATGAGCCTTTTTTGTCACTGCAAAGGATGAGCCTACTCACGTTATCTGCAAACTTTCGATAAAACACTCAGGAGAGGGAAAAACTGCAACAATTTGACTACTACATGCATGAAAGTTCACATTCTCAAACAACATTATTTACGCTGGGAATCTTACTGTGCTGAAATGTGGACCAGCGCACCTCAACAACCATCAGCTGCCCCATCAAACACATCCGCTGCTTCTTCCTCCTCCTCTGTTACTGTGCCATGTAATGTCACGCAGGTCTCCCATCGCAGAAACTCTGGTTCTTTACCCGCTCCAGTCAGGCTGAGTGACAGCCCTTTAGGTGTAACGGAAACGGACATGCCTGCTGTGTTTATTTCACTGAGCACACCGCAAGTTTCTTAATCCACTGTAACATCTGCGCCTCACTTAAGCTCCAGCAGTTTTTCCGATTCACTATACTCCGCCCTCTCTCAGCACCTCAGTCCCGCTGTTGTGGTCACGTAAAAGATTGTTTCATCCTTCACATGACAAAGCTAAGAGGTTGAACTCCACCATCTCCAATCTGTTGGCCACGGAAATGGTGGTCTTTGGCCCTATTTTTTTAAATGTAAACACTTCTGATTGAGTCTGCATCTCCTGGGTTGGCTGTAGTGGGACAGGTGTGGGTCAGCATTAAACTAATTGTAGTCTGATGACATTGATGGCAATTCGGTGGTGTTAGGCCCTCATTTAGGGCAATGTGAACACTCTTGTTTAGGTCTCCATCTCCTGGGTTGGCTGTACTGGGTGAGGTGTGGGTCTTATTTACACTATTTGTACTGTAGTGAAATTGATTAGACATTGCTAATGTCTGCCACTAATTTTTTTAAATGTGGGGAATCCTGATTGGGTCTCCATCTATTGGGTTGGCTCAAGTGGAACCTTCCTGTTCTGCAGTCTAAGTTGTGTAAGGTTGCATACCAGTCCTTGCTGCACTCCTGATACAGACACTGCCTGCTGCACTCCTGATACAGACTCTGCCTGCTGCACTCCTGATACAGACTCTGCCTGCTGCACTCCTGATACAGACTCTGCCTGCTGCACTCCTCATATAGACTCTGCCTGCTGCACTCCTGATACAGACTCTGCCTGCTGCACTCCTGATACAGACTCTGCCTGCTGCACTCCTGATACAGACTCTGCCTGCTGCACTCCTGATACAGACTCTGCCTGCTGCACTCCTCATATAGACTCTGCCTGCTGCACTCCTGATACAGACTCTGCCTGCTGCACTCCTGATACAGACTCTGCCTGCTGCACTCCTGATACAGACTCTGCCTGCTGCACTCCTGATACAGACTCTGCCTTCTGCACTCCTGATACAGACTCTGCCTTCTGCACTCCTGATACAGACGCTGCCTGCTGCACTCCTGATACAGACGCTACCTGCTTCACTCCTGATACAGACTCTACCTGGTGCACTCTGATGTAGACTCTGCCTGCTGCACTCTGATACAGACTCTACCTGCTGCACCATCTAGTCTGTCCTACTGCGTCCAGCTGCTGCTCATCCGTTGGTCTGTCCTGGAGTGGCACCTGGTGTTCATCGGGAGCCAGGTGTAACCTCACCATCAGAGGCTCTAGTGAACAGTCCGGTGCTCGCTTAGTCACGCCCCTCCAGGCTCTCCGGGGTCCGTGGCACAGTGGTTCCACAAACTACGTCCGTGACAGTGCACCCTCGCAGGCAGGGTCTTCTCTCCTGTTGTACCAGTCGATGACCCCTTTTGACATGTAAAGCGCAACTGAATAAATGCGCTGTCACAGTCATAATAATTATAGTACTTGTACTCTGGGTCAATGGATGGCTCTTCCCTGGTGTCTTCACCTAATTTGATGTGTTTTGGCAGCTTTTGGTCCCGTTTCTAGGTGCTGTCTATGCATTTTTTTTGTGCCCCCCATTGACTCCTATGGGATTCGGAAATGTTCGAAGAACATTTGTTGAGTAAATGCCCCTATATCCACCGGTGGCCAGTATTTTTGCTTAAAAGCAGTTGTAAAGGAGCATGGAGCACAGAGCAGCTAGCATGCACATCTCACTCCTCCATCAGCAAGCTCTGCCCCCCAGCTGTGAATTTTTTTAATTAATCATCAACAAGGGCCTTCTGGTACTGCAACATTTTATTAGTCCTCTCTGCCACGGGAAGAAAAAATAGAAAGTTCTCCTTGTAGCACAAATCTAGAAGTGTGACCAACCAGTAGATACTGTTGCCCAAAATACGTACAACGCAAGGGTCACGTGAAAGGCAGCGGGACATAAAGTCAGCCATGTGTGCCAGACTGCCAACAGCCAAGACTTCCCTGTCCCCACCAAGAGGCCAACTGTCCATATTCTCCTCCTCATCTTTCTCCTAGTCCTCCTCGTCATTTTCCCTCTCCTCAGGCCATCCACGCCCAGTATGAATGTTGTGTGGGTTGTACTGTATGTAGTGCAGGAAACTAGCTCCTGTTCCTCCTCTTCCTCCTTCTCACCCAATCCACATTGATATGAGATGAGGCTGGGCTGTGTAGCATCACCCTGTAAATTTCCTTGCTCCATCTCATCGTGCTCTGCCTGCAATGCCTCCTTTTTAATTGTGAGCAGTGAGCGTTTCAGTAGACAGAAAAGCAGGATGGTGATGCTAATTATGGCGTCATCGCCGCTCACCATCTTGTTGGAGTCCTCAAAATTTTGGAAGACGGCACAGGTATCTGACATATCTGCCCACTCCTCAGCTCTTATATGTGGAGGCTGACCGGAATACCGACGGGCATGTTGAAGCTGGTACTCAACAACTGCCCCCTGCTGCTCACAAATCATTCCCAACATGTGCAACGTTGAGTTCCAACGCATGGTGACATCGCACTTCACTTTCCTGACGTATGAGTCATCATCACCTGGAAATTGGGGAGGGGCTTCCAGCCTCCCATGAACCGCCTCTGGGAGCAGCTCCATCTGCTGCTGCTGCTGTCAGAGCAGGTCTTGTTGCTGCTGCTGCTGTTGGTGGATCAGTTGTAATAGCAGCTAACTTGTCTCCTGCTGGGCTTTCACAAGGTGCTTGATCGGGTCCCCCATGTTGTCTGTTGTAGTTTCCTGGCATATGGCCAACTTTACCCAGGACATGCGGTTTGTCCTCTACACATGTCTCCTAGGGAGCTTGCCCACACTTCGCTCACTCAGCTGCACACAGAGGTAGACACAGAAACGCTATTGCTTTAAATTTCTCAGTTGTTTATTAAAGCACGGTATAAGCCACTGTCAAGTCCATCAAAACAAACAGGGTTTACTCACGATTATCACGTTGCTCCTGGTTACAACTGAAGATTACAACCACCCACGTCATCCTGCGTTCACCATGGGAGGGGTTCAGCAAACCCTCAGGTAATTCAAGAGCACTTAACGGGACCCCTTTCTGTGTGCCTTTCTCAGTCGTCTTCCTGCGCGGGCTCTTACCCTCCTGCCCTTCGCCTCGCAAACAGTCTCCCAAACTGGTAACCTCAGATCTTGGCCAGCAACCCGGAGTTACCTGGATCCTGTGTGGCTACCTTTTTGGCGATTAATTGCGGCTGTGGCAACAACACCCTGAAAATGTAGAAGCCTCCAGTTTCTAGCTGAATATTGCAATTCTCACTAGTTAGGGGCCGATCCCCTCTGCAGCTTGATCCTTCCATGTCATGGTAGATTTGGGCGTACGGGTGGCCTCCAGCACTTCCCGTACCCCTAGGATCCCCTCTTTCCTTCTTGGAGCCTTCCTTCCTGCTCCTCTCCTCTCTTCAGTCTCTCTTCCTGGGTCTCTCTCACTCAGGCCTGCTCCTCTCAAGCAGATCTCCTGCAGAGCTCCTGCTCCTTTCACTGTCCTCCTCTGACTGAACACTGAACTCCACTTCCAAGATGGCTTCCCCTTTTTATATCCTCCTTCTCAAGTGCTCCCCTGATATTCTTCCTCCACCCACTACATGGTTCCCCCTCTCTTGGTTCCCCCCACTCCAGCCAGGGACAGGGCTCAGCAGCGCAGCAGTGCATCTTGCCCCTCCTGCTGGTCTGGAGTGGTGTAGTGTTGGATGCAGGTGTTTGGGTCCCGGGCAGTACTCCATCCTTACCTGAGAGTGAGATACCACACCTCTGGGTGAGACGTAGTACCTCTGTGGTGACTGAACTCTCAGGGGCGCCACAAAGGCAGTGCTGCAATGCTTTCAGCTTGTGACTGATGTGGTCATTTCGGAGATGAAAGAGGGGGTGCAGGAGCTGAACAGTGTGATTACATTGAGTTTACATTGGCGACTCTACTCTGTTTTTTATACTAAAGAAAGATCCTACTATTTTGTTTTTTTTTACATGATTTTTTTAAAGATAAATGCATTCACCGAGAAATGTCATTTTAACATTTTACAACCTTATCTGGCAATGTGGTGTGTGACACATCATCAGACACATCCTGTTTCATTTATGACGGAGGGACTCTGAAAGTCACAAAGCCTATTTTTATAGGGCCATCAGGCCGCCCTTACTATTGTTAAAAGGCCAGCAGTCGGCCCTCGCTATTGTTAGAAAGCCATCAGCCGGCTATGCTTTGTTGTTACCATTATTAACGAGTGGGTCTCCTGTACTGTTATTTCGTATGCAGTGACTGCAAGGGCCTTCCAAAAATTCGGACGCAACCCAATACCCCTTTGAAGAGACATAGAGGAGGGTCTCAGTAAAAAAATGTTCCCATTATAAAGGAGCGTGTTTCCTATAGTGGTAATGCCCATGCTGTGACTGCAAGGGCTGCCAAAATTTGGGAAAAACCCCACTAACAATTTAAAGACACATAGAGCAGGGCCACAGTAACAAGTACGACATGTTCCCATTAGAAAGGAGAAAATCCGCTATACAGTTATAGGGTATGCAGTGAGTCCAACGGCTAACCAAATTTAGGAAAAACCCCACTAAGAATTTAAAGAGACATAGAGCAGGGCCACAGTAACAAGTACGACATGTTCCCATTAGAAAGGAGCGGATCTGCTATACAGTTATAGGGTATGCAGTGAGTCCAACGGCTGACCAAATTTAGGAAAAAAAACACTAAGAATTTAAAGATACATAGAGCAGCGCCACAGTAACGACAAATTCCCATTAGAAAGGAGAGAGTCTGCTATACAGTTATAGGGTATGCAGTGAGTCCAACGGCTGACCAAATTTAGGAGAAACCCCACTAAGAATTTAAGGACACATAGAGCAGGGCCACAGTAACAAGTATAACATGTTCCCATTAGAAAGCAGAGGGTCTGCTATACAGTTATAGGGTATGCAGTGAGTCCAACTGTTAGCAGAGGATTAATCCGCGTGACATCCAGAGTTTAGAACACAGAATGTAGGTTTATTTATATCCAGCATAGGCACAGCATGGAGTCTGGTGTTACTGCAGCATGAGGAAATCAAAAACAGATATATAACAACAACACAGGAAGAGAAGGAGGGGGCATCCTGTCTGTGGGAGTTTTTTTTTTTTTTTAACTAAACTTTGTTAACAACCTCACAATATGCACAACATATGAAACAGCACAGTAGTTGTTGCAATACACATACAGATTAATATGTATTATTCCAACACCCCCACTCAACAACTACTTATCCTCTTAGTCCCATTGTGGTTCTCAATTCTTGGAACCTAGCTCGTGGCAATGGCTTTGTCATAATGTCAGCTACCATTTTATCAGTTTCACAATAGACAAACTGAATTATCCCACGATCTATCAAATCACGTAGATGATGATGTCTGATGTCAATGTGCTTGGTTCTAGCACTGATCTTTTCACTGCATGCAAGTTTAATGCATCCTTGGTTGTCCTCATAAATCACCGTCGGCTGAGTTGTCGGTTTGCCAAGATCGTCCATCAATTGTCTTAGCCAAACAACCTCCTGGCTTGCATAGGCTGCGGACACATACTCCGCTTCTGTAGATGACAAGGCAACAGACACTTGTTTCCTACTAGACCAGGAGATTGAACTTTCTCCAACTTTAAACAAGTATCCACTTGTGGATTTACGATCATGCGAATCACCAGCCCAATCCGCATCTACTTAGCCGGTAAGTTCTAGATCTCCTGCTGCAGATAGTTTTAAATTTACATCTTGCGTTTCTTTCAAATATCGGAGAAGTCTCTTAACAGCATTCCAGTCTCTTTGGCGCGGTTTTTCCACATATCTGCAAAGGATTCCAACTGTTGTTGTGATATCCGGTCGAGTCATAGTTGATATGTATAGAAGTGCCCCCACTGCCTGACGATATTTCTCATTGTTAGGCAACAGGTCATCTTCTCCTTCCAGCTTCAGGTAGGATGGTTCCATTGGGGTTGATATACCTTTGGCCTCTGACATTTTAAACTGATTCAGAATCAAATTAATTTTTGCACTTTGGTTTAGAAGAAAACTTCCATCTTCCTCTCTCTGGATTTGGATTCCTAGATAATATGTCACACTTCCAAGGTCTTTTGTTTCAAAGTGCTGATTCAGAATTTCAGTCATTTTTCCAATTTCTGCGTCGTCTTGATGAACAACAATCACGTCGTCCACATATAAGAGAATATACATCCACTTTCCATCTGTATATTTTGTGTATAAGCACGGATCTGCTTGACCTCTTTTAAATCCTTCTTCCAACAAGACTTTATTCATCTTGGTGTTCCATGCTCTTGCTGATTGCTTAAGACCATAGAGAGATTTTTGTAGTTTGCAAACAAGATTCTCTTCACCTCCTTTTACATAACCTTCAGGTTGAGTCATGTATAAGTCCTCCTCAATGTCACCATTTAAAAAGGCAGTTTTTATATCCAAATGTCTGACATACATCTTTTGTACAGCAGCTACAGCTAACAAAGCTCTGAACGTGGTCTGTTTAGCGACTGGACCAAATGTAGCATCGTAATCTTCGCCATACTTTTGAGAATATCCTTTTGCGACCAACCTTGCTTTGAATCTGTGGACTTTACCTTCAGAGTCATATTTGGTTTTGAAGACCCACTTGCACTTGATTGCCTTTTTGCCCTGTGGTAGCTTGGTGAGTTTCCAAGTTTGGAGTTGATGAAGCGATTTGATTTCCTCATTAGCGGCATTGATCCACTTTGTTCTTTCATGGACAGGTAGTGCTTGCATTTCATCCCATGACTGCGGCTCTGACTCAGGTAGTGTCTTGACAATGTAGGATAGACGTTTAGCTGGTATACCTTTGTTTGATCTTGACGATCTCCTGATTTCAGATTCACCTGATTTTTCTGTTGTTCCTTCATTAGTTGAAGAATCCAGCCAGACCTCTACATCCTCCTTGTTGCTGTCTTGTAATTGTGACTTCAGCTGGACTACTGGCGTGATGTCACAAAACTTGGGTGATACAAAGTTCTCATCAATCACTACATCTCTACTTATTGTGATCTTGTTTGTTTCTGGGTGTAGAATCCTATAACCTTTCTGGGTTTCGCTGTAGCCTACCAGGATACCTTCCTTAGTGTGAGATTCCCACTTAGTTCGCTTTTCTTTGGGAACATGTACAAATGCTTTACTTCCGAATATTCTTATGTGATGTAGTTTTGGCTTTCTGCTATTCCATTGCTCAAATGGAGTTTTCTCTGTAGCTTTACCTGGTAGTCTGTTTTGAAGATAGCAAGCTGTCATGATTGCTTCACCCCAATATGCTGTGGGCAGATTTGCATCAAATAACATGCTTCTTCCACTTTCACATAGTGTTCGGTTCCTTCTTTCCACGACACCATTTTGCTCTGGGTTGTACGGTACAGTGGTCTGAAATAGGATTCCATTTTTCTTTAAAATGCTCTGTGTCTCATTACTTGTATATTCAGTCCCATTATCTGCACGTAGAATCTTTGGCATTCTTCCAAATTTATTATATACTTCAGCTAGGTATATTTCAAGTTTCTCTGGAACTTCCTTCTTGCTGTGAAGCAGGTGGACAACTGTATATCTTGAATGATCATCAATAAATGTGAGAAAATATCTCTTCTTCCCTGGAGTCAGAGTGCTCATTGGACCACAGACATCTGTGTGTATTAAATCTAGTGGCTGTGCTGTTGTTGTACTAATTCTCTTAGGAAAAGCTTTCCTAGACATTTTCCCTTTGATGCAGCTAGTACACTTCATTGTCTGGTTACATAGATCAATTGTAATATCCTCAGCTAGTTGCTTTTGGACTAACTTTCTTATTGCTTCTGGGTCTCTGTGTGCCAGACGCCTATGCCACACATGAATACAGTTTTTATGCTCTTCTTGTTGCTCTGTATACACACACTCTTTGCATTTCAGCTGTAAAGTTCATCTGTGATGTTTCCCTCTACTAGTGTGTGACCTTCCTTTGAGATGATGCAGCTATCATGCTTAAATGTAACTTCATTTCCTTGTTTTGTGAGTTTCTTCACAGATAGTAGATTACTTTCAAGACTAGGCACATACAGCACATCCTTTACTGGGATCTTCCTGCTTTGTGTTGGTGAGATTTGACAATCAATATAACCATCTCCTATGCCTTCTGAAGTCATGTACTGACCATTAGCCATAATCACTTTCTCTGATTTACTTTGGTCAAGCTTAGAAAAGAAGTCTCTGTTATTAGTCATGTGACTAGTTGCTCCAGAGTCTATACACCATGCATGCTTTGATGTATTTGCACTGACAGTAAATGCAGTTTCAGTATTCACAGAATCATTTTCTCCAGATACAGCACTTTTAACCCTTTGATGACTGCTTTGCTTTTTCAGCTGATTCATTCTAGCTTTCCAGACTCTGCAGTCAGCTTTCAAATGTCCTGATTTCTTGCAAACAAAACATTCACGTGTTTCTTTTATGTGCTTCCTGTTATCAGTTAGGTTTTGTGTCTGTAAAGCAGATTCTGTGTTGCATGTCCTACTGTTTACACCTTCTGCCTTTCGCTTATATTCATCTATGAGCTTCCCCCTGACATACTCCAGTGTAAGCTCATCATCTGGACGCGCATCTAGTGCGGTTACAAGCGTATCATAGCTCTCTGGAAGGCCACTAAGCAGTAATGCGGCCACATGAAAGTCCTTTAGATCTTACCCAATGCCTCTCAGGCGTTCTACAACTTCCAGAACACTTCTTATGTAATCCTGCATATCCTGGCCTTTCTGTAGCTTAGACTGGTACAGCTTTCTCATGAGATAGAGCTTATTGCTTAAATTTATCCTCTCATGTATCTTTTGCAACTGCTCCCACATTTCCTTTGCAGTATTACATTTACACACATGCACAATCTGGTCATCATCTATACTGAGTGATATGGTACTTTGTGCTTTCTGATCCATCTCTGTCTACTCCTGTGGCACTGCGTCAGGTTTAGGCTCCTGTGTGTATTTCCACGTACCTTCTCTTATCAGCAGCATTTTCACTTTGAATTTCCAGGATTGATAATTCTGGTTAGTGAGACTTGGCACTGTAAATTTCATGGAGCTGCTGCTGGTGGCCATCTTTGCTTCTTCTCAGTTTGCTGTCTTTCTTTCTTTTCTTTCCTCTGTGTTCTGGGGATCTGTGACTCTGGGATATCTGGTACATCTGGGCCCATAACCTGTTAGCAGAGGATTAATCCTCTGCTAACACCAACGGCTGACCAAATTTAGGAAAAACCCCACTAAGAATTAAAAGACACATACAGCAGGGCCACAGTAACAAGTACGCCATGTTCCCATTAGAAAGGAGAAGGTTTGATATACAGTTATATGGTATGCAGTGAGTCCAACGGCTGACCAAATTTAGGAAAAACCCCACTCACAATTTAAAGACACATAGAGCAAGGCCACAGTAATGACAAATTACCATTAGAAAGGAGAGGGTCTCCCATAGTGTTGGCCCATGCAGTGAATGCAAGGGCTGCCAAAAATTGGGAGGCACTCCAATGCCCCTTAAAATAGACTTAGAGGGCCTCATAAAAAAATGTTCCCATTAGAAAGGAGCGGGTCTCCTATACTTGTAATGCCTATGCACTAAGTGTATGGGCTGACAAACATTTACCCCTGGGGGGTATACATGAACATACTGTATAAAAAATTTTTTTTACAGGCATCATAAAAACCCTTTAAAAAAATTATGTGGGTGTTGCATCACGGAACACGGTCACCCTGGTGATATGGTGGTGTAGGATGAGGATGAGAAGAAGGAGGACAAGAGCAAATAGCCAAAATCAGGAAGCGTATACCCATGTGTGAGTGTGAAGAGGTGCATGGGAATACACCTCCCAAAAAAAGACACTGGATTTGAGTTTATGTTATGCTGCCCGTGTTCGTGGTTAGGTGGACTTTCCCGGTAACTGCGTTGTTGAGGGCACGGCTAATTTTTTGGGACATTTGCGGGTACGGCACACCGAGAGAAATAGTGGCGGCTGGGGACCGAGTACCGAGGAATGGCCGCCGCCATCAGGTTGCGGAATGCTTCCGTCTCCACGAGCCTGAAAGGCAACAAAAGCGCAAGCAGTCGCGAAATGTGGGAATTTAGTAGTGTGGCCAGAGTGTGGCCTGTGGGGCGTTGGCTGCGTATTTGCGCTTGCGTTCCAAAGACTGGGCTATGGACAACTGAACGCTGTGCTGGGACAAGGTCGTGGACGTGCTTCCTGATGCTGCTACTTGAGAGTGTGCAATGACAGGTGCAAGGCAGGAGGTATCTTTGCATGCACCATGGACAGGGGATTGGCTTGCATGCACAACAGCGGAAGAAGCAATGGTGTCACCCACGAACACTGTTCCTGGACCCTGGGGTTCGGCCCACAAAGTCGGGTGCCTTGCTGCCATGTGCCTGATCATTCTGGTGGTGGTCATGCTGGTCGTTTTGCCACTCCTGCTGATGCTGGCCTGGCAGGTGGTGCAAATGGCCTTTTTGGGGTTTTCGGCAGAGTCTTTAAAAAACACCCAGACTCGGGAAGACCTAACAGTTGTACTGGCAACTTCCTTCTTGTTGGTGTTACAGGGAATGGTTGCCTGCCTTCTTTCTGCAGCTACCACACTGCTTCTTCCTGCCTGTTGGGGTACCCTGCCTCCCTTCCCCTGTGTGCTGCTGTCCTTGCTTGTAGGTAATTATTTTGAACAGCAAACTGGTGTTAATTGCATCACTGATACACTGAAACAAATTTTTAATGGAGGTCAGAAATGACAGTATTTTCTGAAAACGTATATGTGATCCGTGTGACAGAGAAAACACAGTTTTAAATACCTGGCCTGTAGGTAACTATTTTGAACAGCAAACTGGTGTCAATTGCTTCACTGACACACTGAAACATTTTTTAATTGAGGTCAGAAATGTCAGTATTTTCAGCGCAATTATATGTGATCCGTGTGATGAACAAACCACAGTTTTAAATAGCTGGATTTTTAGCGCTGTAATATGGAAAGGACCTGGCTGTGTTCTGCAGTGCCAACAAGCAAATGGCGCAAAAAAACCTGTGTTCTCTGGATTGCTTTTAAAGCAAATAATGAGGATTAAGATCCAAAAAAAATTCCTGGCCCCTGAGACCTGGGCCTATTTCTAGAAATATCTAACAGCAGCAGCAGCAGACAAAACTGGAATGGAGCCTCTTGTGCTATATGCACTGCAGTCTGCTATATAAACTGCCTGCCTACATACACTGCCTGCCTGATATCTCTGCAGATGGATTAGTCCTCAGAAGGACTGTTTGTTGAGATGGATATGTGTCTCTAATATAGTTTGGTACACCTGCACTAACTAGAAACAAGCAAATCTCTCCCTAGCTCAGCAGCACCTCTCCCTACACTGCCTGATTGCAGAGTAGACTGACGAGCTATGGCATTACAGTGAGTGGCAGGCAATCCCTGCATGTTCATTGGCGCTCTAAAGAGCGCCAAACATGCAGGGAGGAGGCCCGAGCTCCCGCCGAGCAAACCCGCGAGCACCAAGCAGTAGTGAACATGCTCGCTCATCACTATTGCTGAGTGGTCCAAGGTGTTATTTTCAGATGAAAGTAAATTTTGCATTTCATTTGGAAATCAAGGTCCCAAAGTCTAGAGGAAGAGTGGAAAGGCCACAATCCAAGCTGCTTGAGTTCTAGTGTGAAGTTTCCACAATCAGTAGTGTTGAGTGAATTTGTTCGGCAAATGTTCGAAAGTTTCAAATTCGGCACGAATATGGCACATTCGGATTCGTGATCGCAAAGGCGAGCAAATTTTCTTAAAATGTTAAAAGTTTGACGCGAATACAGGGCAACCATGGCGTTTTGAACAGTTTTGTTAGCATAGTGCAAGTGTATGATGAGCGGTGACATGTGTCAGGTGAGTGTGGGGGCTGTGGAGAGCTTAGAGCAGGTCAGATCAGCGGCGCACTGTTTTTTTTTTTGTTTGTTTTTTCCTGTGGGTGGTTACTTTAACTGAGGAAAGAGCGGCCAGCTAATCATAGCGCAGGAAGCATCTACACTGTCCAGACATAAGGGCTTCTGCAATTGGCTGCTGAAATCACATGTCCTCTCAATATAAAAAGCGGCCATATTCCCTCAGCACCATTATATCCATGTCACTGCTGGAGACAGATGCAGCTCAGTGTTCGCCTGTGTAATGAGAGATATTAGCTAGATAGATGGTCGCTTGTGTGGTAGTCAGATAGTGTAGATAACTCCTGGCCTGTGTATCTCTGCAACCGCTGGTGCAGCACATTTTTGGTGTTCTTGTGCAAGTGACGCGCCCCCTGGGCCATGTTGTTAGGGATACCCGGAGCCGGATCAGATGGGGGTTGTAGTCTCCGAGTGGCTGTGACCAGGTCCCTGCCCAGGGTGTCAAACTCAGTGTGCGGCAGTCCTTACAGATGTTCTAGTGTCGACTACGCCACCCGTTGATTTGCGGTCAAAAGGCCGCCGCTGCAGGATGGTCCGCTGAGGCTGGTGGTGTGTGTGCAGCTGTGGTAGTATAACCCCCAACGGGAGGGGTATAGCCTCAGGGGGTCAGACGTGGAGGATGGTGGTTGTGAAGGTGCAGCAAGGAGACTCAGAGGCATGAAATGCAGTTCAGGGTTTTTACTCACTGGTGTTGCTCGGGTCACTCTGTACAGCAGTGACCACCCGAGCCGTGCTGCGTCCACCAGGTCCTGGACTCGGCCAACTCCCGGGCAATTCCTGAGTATGGTCCTGAGCTCCTTTCTGACTCTCCCTTCTTCTGGCCGTTCCCACCAGGGATCCACCTGTGTCCGGCTCCCTCGGGTCTCTTGGTGGTTGAACCTTCTCTGGCTTCCCTGACCCTATGCTCGGTGTGCCATTCTGGTGGATTTGGTGAGGGTCGTGGCAGATCCTGCCCACGACCTCCGGTTCCTGGCTAAGGTGTGCTTTGGCCTCTGCCAGCTTGGGATCCGGTACCCTTTTGCCGACCCTTCACCCTTATCAGTTCTCATACGGGCTCTTGGGGTCCCCTCTCGTCCTGCGCCTCTGGGTCCCTCTTCCTTCTTCTCTCCTGGAGTACTGCTGACTCGCAGACTCACTAACTGACTGACTGACTCTGTCCTAAGATGGTGCCCACCTTATATACTCCCTCTATGTGTGAGCTCAGGTGACCAGCACCCAATGAGCTCCTACATTTACCCAGACTACTCCCCCTATCTGCCCCTACACTACTGGGATGTTCCACCCCCCCTCCCACTCCAGCCAGGGACAGACGCTGTCGTACCTGCACATATACTGGTGGGAGTACCGTTGTTCTGTCCCCCGGAAATGGGATGTATGTAGTGCATGCAGCCTACTGAGCTCAGTTCCATACTCCATCCTTACCCGGGAGTGGAATACCACACCTCTGGGTTGAGGTGCAATACCCGTGTAGCAGCCGAATCCTCAGGGTGCTACACAAGTACTGAGATTCAGACAGAAACAGAGGGCCCATGCCATACAATAGCGCTGTGCACCACTGGTATAGAGCTCCATGTCTCAGTATACCTTGAATCTTTTTTTGCACTTGCTAATGTGATCAATCAAGCGCAATGCATCTTTTCATTTAGTGTGGCTGAAATTGTGCTCTGCACAGTGTGAGAGTGTGAACTGTGAAAGCAGCAGGACAGCATTAGGACCCTGTGGGTTTTGCCTCGCTGAGCTCAGAGCAGGGGCAGATCAGGAGACCCTGTGTGTTCTGAGGGTGTCTGCTGTGTGAGACGCTGGACGGGAAGTCTGAGGAGAACTTTGAGGACTGAACTGCAACAAGATTCTCTCTACAAGCTTTCCTGTGGGGGTTGTTAACCCCTGGCCCTGGTGAAGCTGTGTCCCTGCTTAAGAACGAATGCTGAGCTGGGGAAAGCGGTGTGTCTCTTTGGAGTTTTGTGGAAGTCCATGCTGAGTGGACTAGAGACTTTGTGCTGAACGAGCCAAGTATCGAGTGAGAGGGAAAGAGACTGAGGATATCATCTCTGTGACGGAGCTCGTGGTCTGGAAAACAGTGAGTGACTGCGAGAGGAGAGACAGGTTCTAGTGCAATTGAGAGGATAATGACAAGCTTGGTGAAGAGTTCTTCCCAGACCTTAACCTGAGGCTACAGGACTAGTGATGAGCGAGCACTAAAATGCTTGGGTACTCGTTCCTCGGGTCGAGCAAATTGGAATACTCGGGTGCTCGACCCAAGCAATGAGCCTAATGTAAGTCTATGGGAAACGCAAACATTTTTCAGGCGGCTCCCCCCAGCGGTCTGCAGAGGGCCTAAAAATTGCCCAAATCGATGGGAACTGTTATGTGTCGGGCGTTTGCTGGATTCAAAATGGTTTCAGAACCATCAGTGGATTCTGTGGTCTCCCATTCTGGTACAGCCAGGGCTGATGCTGCTCAGCATCATCATCAGTCCCAACGCCTAGCTGGTGCACAAGATGGACAAGTTGTCTCTTGGGTCTTTGTTCCTAGCAACATGAAGCATAGGTTGCGGAGGGAAACAGGGCTACTACAGCCTAAGTCCCGGATTCACTGCACTGAGCATGCCCGTGACATGGCGGACTGTGATTGGTGGTTTGGGAGTCAGCTGATCCGGTGACCTGGCACCGCCTGATTGGTTGTAGGTGACGTCACCAATAGTGCGACGGTGGGCAGGGTTTAATCTTTAAATAGCCTGCCCACAAACATGGCGGCGAGCTCTGATCATTGAGCTGTGATGGTGTTGTTGTGTGGACGTTTGGGCTCCACGTGTGCTTTACCTTCTGTCAGGCAGGTTTAGTGGGGGATAGGCAGCCTTAGATGGAGGGAGGCAGGTAGCTTTGTCTGGCAGTCTGGCTCCGACAAAGGGGTCGCCATACTCCCTGAGCAGTCTGCAGACGCCGTATTCCCGGCACTGCCTGTAAGCCATGTGGAGAGATACTCCTCAGTCCGGTAGCACGCCGGCTGGGAGCACGTATACTCCGGCGTGTATCACACACGCATCCTAGCGCCTGCTGTGTAGTGCCTGTGCTGTAAACAGGGCTACAGATACATTATTTATCGCACATCTCTCGTGCAGTTAACCGAGATAGTGCGAATACCTATTCCCATTCCGGTGTGCAGTAACACGGAGGGGATTGTTATTTCAGTTGGTTGTTTTACCTTCTTACCCGGAAGGTGTTCAGCCGCAGTCCTCCAGGTTGCATCGCGGACCCCGGGTTCGGTTGCGTTCCATTATTTAATAAAGTTGTTTGCAACAGTCCCCTTAACAGGGAACAGTGCTCAAATGACATGGGAACAGCATGGGGAAGACCCCTGGAAGCATTTCTGACTCCCATGTCACTTCTGTCAATGTTGTCAGAGTATTACGCCACTTTTACGGATTCACAATAAAACATACAAAAATGAAACCAAAATGGATTTTCCTGGGAAATATGTTAAGGAACATTCTTTCCAGGGTAATGACTTGTATATAAGGCAAAATAAATAACCAAAAATACTCCTCCACACCTTGGGCTATGTTCACACGTAGCGTTTTTGATGCGTTTTTGCACTTTTGCATTGCTTGCAACCAAGACAAATGCATTCACTGGGAAATGCCATTTTAACATTTTACAACCTTATCTGGCCATGTGGTGTGTGACACATCATCAGATACATGCATATAGTTCTGAAAAGACATGGGAACAGCATGGGGAAGACCTCTGGAAGCATCTCTGACTCCCAGGTGACTGCCTAAAAGTGTGCCCATCATAAGTGATCCTTGGCGCATGCGAAGATGCCTCCCGCCATGCACCTGTCATTGCAGACTTGCAACAATCACCGTCCACGTCCTTGTCCCAGTGCAGCATTCAGTTGTCCCTACCCCATTCCTTGGAATGCAAGTGCAAGTATGCAGCCAGCCACCCACCCACCCACCCACAGGCTGCAATACTATCCTGCCAAATTTTTGACAGCTGCTTGCACTTGAAATGTGGCCTTTTAGGCTTGTGGAGACGTAAGCTGTCCACAATCTTATGGCGGCGGCGATCGGGTATCCATACTCGGTCCCCAGCTGGCACTATTTCTCCCGGTATCGACTCCGCCTTCCACAAGCACGGGTCCCACAACATTGCCCGTGGCCTCCCCAGTGCACCTACTGGGGAGGACCGCCTAACCACAAACACTTGGACAGGTGAATGTGGCAAGGGACGGTACGGAGCCAGTCCACAGCTTTTTTTGCTGAGTTGTATTTAGCTCGGTGAAAGGACTGGCATAGAGGGAAATCGTATCTACTCTGGATGTCATTTCTCCCAGGAAGTCCTCTAATGTTGCTTGTTGCAGAAGCAATGGCAGCCCGTCCAACATTAACTCACACTTGTCGGTGGTTCTTTGACGCACACACATCTTTCTTTGCGCATTTAATTTCATGACTACAGAGTTGGGCAATGGCCTGATCTGCAATGTGGTTTGAGAAATAGCATGCATAAGCACGTCCGATCCGCATTAAAAAAGCCATAGTGTCCGACAAACTTCCCCCACACTTTTCTTAGCCAGGGCTGCTTCTCGGTAGGGATGGACAGACCCACCAGAAAACCGGAGACTCCTCCGGTGGGCCCTGGCTTATCCTTCAGGAGAGTTCATAGTGCCGAGGTGAGGCCATGATGATGATAGAGACCACCATCTGCTTAGTTTTCTGTTACTTGGAATGCAAGCGCAAGTATGCAGCCAGCCACCCACCCACTCACAGGCCGCAATACTAAACTACCAGATTTCTGGGCAGCTGCTGGCACTTGAAATGTGGCCTTTTAGGCTCGTGGAGGCGGAAGCTGTCCACAATCTTATGGCGGCGGCGACCGGGTGTCCATACTCGGTCCCCAGCCGCCACTATTTTTCCCGGTATTGTCTCCGTCTTCCACAAGCACGGGTCCCACAACATTACCCGTGCCCTCCCCAGTGCACTTACTGGGAAGGACTGCCTAACTACAAACACGTGGACAGGTGAATGTGGCCAGGGACGGTACGGAGCCAGTCCACAGCTTTTTTTGCTGAGTTGTATTTCACCACAGCCATATTCTTTAGCTTGGTGAAAGGACTTGGGAAACCATATCTACCCAGCTGTCATTTCTCCCAAGAAGTCCTCTAAAGCTGCTTTCACTTGAAATGTGGCCTTTTAGGCTTGTGGAGGCGGAACCTTTTCATAACCTCATGCCAGCAGCGGCCGGGTGTCCATACTCGGTCCCCAGCCGCCACTATTTCTCCCGGTATCGTCTCCGCCTTCCACAAGCACGGGTCCCACAACATTACCCGTGCCCTCCCCAGTGCACTTACTGGGAAGGACCGCCTAACCACAAACACGTGGACAGGTGAATATGGCCAGGGACGGTACGGAGCCAGTCCACAGCTTCTTTTGCTGAGTTGTGTTTAGCTCGGTGAAGGGACTGGCATAGAAGGAAACTACAGAGTTGGGCAATGGCCTGATCTGCAATGCGGGTTGAGAAATAACATGCATAAGCACGTCCGATCCAGCCATTCAGTATTTTCTGAAAACTTATATGTGGTCCGTGTGACGAAGAAAACACAGTTTTAAATACCTGGCCTGTAGGTAACTAGAACAGCAATCTGGTGTAAATTGCTTCACTGACACACTGCAACAAATTTTTAATGGAGGTCAGAAATGGCAGTATTTTCTGAAAACGTATATGTGATCCATGTGACGGAGAAAACACAATTTTAAATAGCTGGATTTTTAGAGCTGTAATATGGAAAGGACCTGGCTGTATTCTGCAGTGCCAACAAGCAAATGGTGCAGAAAAACAGTGTTCTCTGGATTGCTTTTTAAGCAAATAATGAGGATTAAGACCCAAAAAATTTTTCCTGGCCCCTGAGACCTGGGCCTTTGTATAGAAATATCTAACAGCAGCAAAAGGCAGAACTGGAATGGAGCCTCTTGTGCTATGTGCACTGCAGTCTGCTATATACCCTGCCTGCCTATATACGCTGCCTGACTATGTACGCTGCCTGCCTGCCTATTTACGCTGCCTGCCTGATATCTCTGCAGATGGATTAATCCTCAGAAGGACTCTTTGTTGAGATGGATATGTGTCTCTAATATAGTTTGGTATGCCTACACTAACTAGAAACAAGCAAATCTCTCCCTAGCTCAGCAGCACCTCTCCCTACACTGTCTGATTCCGGAGTGACTGACGAGCATGGCGGCGCCAGGTCTGATATAGACCTGATGACGCTGTGCGGCCAGCCAATCACTGTAATACCACAACCAACATGGCTACGGCATTACAGTGAGTGGCAGGCAATCCCTTCATGTTCATTGGCTCTCTAAACAGCGCCAAACATGCAGGGAGAAGACCCGAACTCCCACCGAGCAACTGTAAGGTGCCAAAGCGAGGTAGTCATGGGGGAGCTGTAGCCTCCTCTCGCTCTGGCACCCTACAGACAATTCGTGTCCTCCCTCTGATGTGTGGCTGTGTATGTGGGGCTCTCCACTTACGTCAAACCATCTGATCGATGCTGTCTCCAGGCATTTCTCTTCTGGGACCAGGGCAGCAATAAATTCAGAGGACACGATGTTCTTAACCATAACTTGGACTTTACTTGGGGAAGAGGAATATGTACAGTATTTACAGGCAGATATAATGGATAAGGCCCGACAGGTTATTATCTCCCTCACAGGCACTGGCAACATCTTCAGCCCTGGTTCCCTCTTTAAGTAAAGCATCTCTTTGACTCTAATCTCTAACCCAAGAGACTCTTCTGCAATACCAACAGTGTTCCGGATCCAATATCTCCCCCACGTCTTAGCCTGGAGTCCTATTTATCTTCATCTGCTTCCTGCAGACTAGAAGTACCCCGGGTCCTCAATACCTCTGTTGAGTTTCTCTGGCCGGCTAACAGGACTCTTGCGTAGGGAGACTTTTACACTAGTGATGCCACTGTCTGAGGGTATGGAGCTCCCATCTACCCTAGCAGCCACCATATAGTCAGGCTGCCTGTACAGTTCACTGTCCTATCTCTTTTCTGCTCATCACTTCCTGCTTCTGGAAACTAAGCAGAGATTTTCCTAATGTGCCCACCCTCTGTGGGCTGCCATCACACAGCATTAACCCCATCACTGTCTGTAACACTGCTAGCAGACTGAACCTGACATCTGCACCCAGGGCAGTGGCATCTTGTGGCTGGTTACAGGTACTGCAGCCCACAAGGAATTACGCCAGGAACAAGTTCTAACATTCAAGGCTTGATCAGGGCACTAAGTTCCCCCCTCTACTCTACTGACTGGACCACTGAAGCTAACCCCTTAGCTTGGCCTTCCGACAGTCCAGAGAGGTTTAACTACAGGAACACTTTCTTTAACTACTTCAGCACCAAAGGAAGGCTGCGTCCTTCCCCACTATTACACAACCTCGGAAATACTCGGCGAGCGCCAAGCATGTCGAGCAGTGAGATGCTCGGGCGAGCACCAAGCAGTAACGAACATGCTCGCTCATCACTATACAAGACTAAAGTCCCCGGCGTATGAGCTCGGCATCAACCCGACAGAACAAAGAACCTTTGCTGTTTTTGTAAACGTTGCTTTTTATTTGGCGCCAAAGTTTTCCCGGACTAGCTGCAGCCACCACGATTCACAGGCCTGTGATAGACCACATCTGAGGTTAACAGTACCGTAACTGTAAGATACCCGGGGTATCCCTATACTAGGGGTATAAGAGCAATTCATTCATGCATTGTAATTGTTAATAGTGGTAGGATTGTACTCGGTGTGCCATCTCAGGAGTCCCTATAGAACACCCTCACTAGACTGACACAGTGTAAAATTGTTCCAGATCTTTAGTATAATTCACATAAACTGGAAACCTTGAGATTGGCACATTGATTTCAGCTTTTGCTGATTGTATGTAGTTAGTAGAGTAGAGACAGTGTCCCAGGTAGAACCTGAGACTGATTCATGCAATACTCAATTTAAGTCTAATCCCTGTTTTAGTAAAGAAAGTGTTGTTTATTTATGTCTCTGTCTCAGTTTGTGACTCACTGGATCTCTCTCGGACCCCCGGTCATTAGACACAGTCTGCTGAGCACATCGATACGCCTTATTGATAAGGCCCAGAAAGAGCAGGTGCTCCAGTGGATGGCAAACTCTGCTTCCAATGCCCTCTCCTCTTCTTCCACCACCTCACCATCACACGCAGTACAGTCCACAGAGGTGGTACCCCAATTACCCATGCTTCCCCCCGCGTCACAACTTGCCAACTGCCCAACTGACTATAGCTCACCACAGATGGGCGAGTCTGTAGACTTCTTCACCTATTCTACACCATGGGCATCAGAAGTGTACTCCAAACAGTCACAGAGTCAAGGGGAGGAAAGCATCTGCACCAATGACCAAAAGCTTGGATTCGGGGCAGGACGAAGTAGAGTCCGAGGAGGTTCCTGACCCTCGTCACCAGACGTTAACCGCAGAGGAGGGAGGTGATCCCGTTGAGACTCAGATACCTGAGGCTCATGTGGACTGTACTGTGCTTTCAGGGCAACAAGAGGAGAGGGGTCATTCTGAGGGCGAGGAACAACACATTGGATGATGACAAGGTTGAATATCCTACTTGATGTGAACCCAGAGTCACGCAGCCGAGTAGCTCATCTGAGGAGGTGGAGGAGGAAGACGAGGAGGTTACATTTCGCCCTACAGCGGAGTCATGCAAGCACGAGGAGCACTGCATCCTTAGCCACAACCGTGGCTGTGGCCAGCAGCGGTCACAGGTCTGTAGCTAGCAGGGGCAGCAAGGGTTGCCTAGCATGGGCTTTTTTTGTCACTGCAAAGGATAAGCCAACTTACAATATCTGCAAACTTTGCGATAAAAAACTCAGTAGAGGGAAAAACTGCATAATTTGACTACTACATGCATGAACGTTCACATGCTCAAACAACATTCTTTACGCTGGGAATCTTACCGCGCTGAAATGCGGACAAGCGCACCTCAGCAACCATCAGCTGCCCCATCAAATGCATCTGTGGCACCCCAGGGGTCCGGTTGCCACAGTGCCATTGCCTCCCTCACAAGGGGTGATGCCATGCCTGGAAGCAAGGAGGGGTCCTCTAATCAGGTTTACCAGCATACAACACTTTCCTGGCTCCTGATCAGAAAGGGGAGCTCCTCCCCTTCACATTGGAATCTGGAGGCGGGGTTAGTAAGAGTTAGTGAGAGGAGTTGAGGACAGGACAGCGACAAGGAAGGACCTGGGGAGTGGAGCTGTAAGCCAGCTCACCCCAGAGAGGAGCGCAGAAGAACCGGACACCAGAATCCGAGGCTGTGGGGCACTGAAGGCCCAGCGGCAGAAACCAGTGGGCAGGAGACTGCAGGTCTCCTGGCCTCATCAGACGCCCGGTGACACAGCAGCACCATAGGGTCCAGCACCGCCACATGGGAGCGAAACATAAGGAAGGCCCGAGCTGCCTGCCATATGGTTGAGGAACAGACGTATTACTCAGGGACGGGGCCGCAGCATAGCTACAAGTAGCAGGGCCAAAGGGAAGGCCTACAACTTCACCTGGTGAGGTGGAACCCCAACTTGCTCCCAGGCCATTAAACCGCCATTAAGTTGTGGACTGGTCATTATCTGCGCCATCACCTGCACTACACCGCACCAGCAACATCTACCTCATAATATCATTATATCCTGCCCTGGAGCTAAGCTCTGCCTGTGGAGAGCTGAACCAACTCTGCTGCGTTACCACCAGCTCCAGGGGATCTGCACCGCAGCGGCGGCCCCATATAGCCGCATACCACAGGTGGCGTCACAAATATTATCTCTACAAAAACTTTATTCCCCTTTTACTTTTCCCCTTTTATTGACCGCCCTGGGTCACGGACTGGGTCACTGCCACTGTGACAGCCCCCAGCATCGACTGGCCCGGCTAGAGTACCCCACGGCCCAGGGGGTGCGTCACATCCACTGATTCTTCCTCCTGCTCTGTTATCATGCCAAGTATTGTCACGCAGGTCTCCCATCATGGAAACTCCAGTTCTTTACCTGCTCCAGTCAGGCTGAGTGACAGCCCGTCAGCTGTAACGGAAGCGGACATGCCTGTGTTTGTTTCACTGAGCACACCGCATGTTTCTTAATCCACCGTAACATCTGCACCTAACTCACGCTCCACCAGTTTTTCCGGTTCACCTTACTATGCCCTCTCTCAGCACCTTAGCCAGCCCTAGGTCCTGCAGTTATGGTCACGTAAAAGATTGTTACCCATTACTTCTCTAAGAAAGCTGTGCCTGCGCTACACCAGCATGTCACAGACAACATCACCCTTTCCTTGTCTAAATCTATGTGTGCCAGGGTGCATTTCAACACAGACACCTGGACTAGTAAGCATGGCCAAGGGCGTTACATCTCGCTGACTGGGCACTGGGTGACTGGTGGCTATGGGGGCAAGTGGGGAGGGAGCTGCTCCACAAATCTTGGAATCCCCAAGGCTTGAAGAAGAAACCTCTGTATTTCCCACTTCCTCTGCTGCTTCTGCGTCCTCCAGCTCCTCTAGGGCCTCCACCTGCTCACTAAACCTCTGCCTTAACGAGACATGCATTCCAAGGGTGCGGAGCTAATACACACCACCTCCGTACTGCGCAGTCTGGGCTCACCGTAATCAGGCAGGCAGTCTTCAAGTTAATATGCCTTGGAGATCGCAGTCATACAGGTGAAGATTTGTGGGCAGCTCTCCAGGTTCAGTTTGAGCAATGGCTGTCTCCGCTGAACCTAGAGCCAGGGAAGGCCATGTGTGATAACGGTGCGAACCTGTTAGCAGCCCTAGGCCGAGGCAAGCTCGCACACGTGCCTTGCATGGCTCACGTCCTCAACCTGGTGGTACAGCGATTTCTCTGCCGCTATCCTTGCCTGGATGAGCTGCTTCACAATGTAGAGAAGCTGTGTGCTCACTTCCGCCGTTCGCACCCCTCATGTCATCAACTTGCATCGATACAAAGGTCTTTGTCCGTGCCAGTTAACAGGTTGATCTGCGATGTGCCGACGCGGTGGAATTCCACTTTGCACATGTTGTTGCTGTGCCAGCAGCAGCGAACTCTGACGCAGTATGTCATGACGTATAGCTTATGGCAACGCAGTACGGACTTGGGGCATATCATGTTTGCGGAGTGGGAACATATTAAGGACCTCTGCACCCTTGTGCACGAAATGGCTACTAAACTGGTTAGCCCTGACGATGCCATCATCAGCATCACTATTCCGGTCATGTACATGCTGGAGCAAACTTTGAATAACCTGCAGCAGGAGGTGGTGGCCTCAGAAGAAGAGGAGGATGCGGAAGGGATACCAATGTCTCAAATTTCCAGACTGTCTTCACACAGGCAGATACCAAGTGACGGTGGATTACAGCGATCGAGGGAGTTTGCTGATTCCAGCAAACTGTTAGTGAAGGTGCAAAAGCCAAGGAACTAATGGAGGAGAAAGAGGTAATGGGCGAGCAGCTGTTAGAGGATGAAGGGGATAATCATCCCCTCTCGTTTGAATGTGGTTGGCAGGAGGGGACGGAGGAAACAAGCATTAGTGTTACACAGACCACAATACAGCCTGGCTTTGGACCTCCTGGAATAGCCCGACATATGAGTGCCTAATTGATGCACTGTCTGCAACATGATCCCCGTATAGTTAGGATTCAAAATAATGCTGACTACTGGGTTGCCACTCTGTTAGATCCACGTTATAAGAGTCAATAAATAAAATAAATTTGTCGAATATCAATTTGTTCGGCAAAATTTTCAAAACCGAACATTGAAATGTTCGCTCAAGCCTAACAATCAGTGATGGTTTGGGGAGCCATGTCATCTGCTGGAGTAAGTTCACTGTGTTTTATCAAGACCAAAGTCAGCGCAGCCGTCTACCACAAAATCTTAGAGCACTTCATGCTTCCCTTTGCCGATGGAAATTTCATTCTCCAGCAGGACTTGGCACCTGTCCACACTGCCAAAAGTACCAATACCTGGTTTACACACAACATTATCACTGTGCTTGATTGGCCAGCAAACTCGCCTGACCTTAACCCCATAGAGAATCTATTATAGAGAATCTATGAGGTATTGTCAGGAGGAAGATGAGAGACACCAGACCAAACAATGCAGATGAGCTGAAGGCTGCTATCAAAGCCACCTGGGCTTCCATAACACCTCAGCAGTGCCACAGGCTGATCGCCTCCATGCCACATTGCCGCATTGATGCAGTAATTGATGCAAAAGGAGCCCCGACCAAGTATTGAGTGCATTTACTGAACACACATTTCAGTAGTCCAACATTTCGGATTTTAAAATCATTTTTCAAGCTTGTTTTATAAAGTATTCTAATTTACTGAGATAATGACTTTTGTGTTTTCATTGGCTGTAATCCATAATCATCAACATTAACAGAAATAAACACTTGAAATAGATAACTCTGTTTGTTATCACTCTATATAATATATGAGTTTCACTTTTTGTAATGAAGAACTGAAATAAATTAACTTTTTAATGATATTATAATTTTGTGAGAAGCACCTGTATATCCCCCATCATGGTATATGTCCCTTATCCTATGCCCCATCATGAATTATATATCCCCCATCCTGATATATATGTCCCTTATCCTGGACCCCATCCTGGTATATATATCTCCCATCCTGGTATGTATATTCCCCATCCTGGAATATGTATCCCCCATCCTGGAATATGTATCCCCCATCCTGGTATATGTATCCCCCATTCTGGTATATGTATCCCCCATTCTGGTATTTATCTCTCGTTCTGCTGCTGTTCTTTAATGTATAAAAAATAAACCATTATACTCACCTTCCCTCTGGTCCCCCGCCGCACTTCACCCTCTTGTGAAGCCGGCAGCTGACTTCAGTTTGCTAGTGACCGGAGTGCATGATGTCACTGCCATGCGACATCACTCACATGCATGCTGATGTCAGCTGCTGGTTTCTGATTGGCCGTCAGTATGTATGGTCGCACAGGGACCTGACGGGTCTCCGCACTGCAATACACTTCAGCTGAATGTGTGTCCGAGGACGCTCATCCAGTTGAAGTTTGTGCTGGCGTCGGCGGGCTTTTGAGACCGCGGTCGTTGCGCCCCAGACTTTAAGTCCTTCTCAATAGGGTGATTTTTTGTTTTTGCTTTTTCTTCCAATTGTTCTAAGATCAATAACTTTCTAATTTTTCTGTAGAATAAGGCAGATAAGGATTTTTTTTTCTTTAAATGAGTTGTAATTTTGGATAACTCAATTCATTTTTACATACAATGTACTGGTAAACAGGAAAAAAATTCCAACTGCAGCGATTTTGGGAAAGAAATGTAATTCTGATATTGTTTTTCCATTTTGTTTTCATGGTGCTCATTGTGTGGCAAAGATGACCTGGTAATATAATTCTACAGTTCAGTACAATTACAGTGATACCAAATTAGATTTTTTTTTTATTTCAATTTGTGTTGCTATTGTCTGAGACATTTTTTTTTATTTTTTTGTCAATGGACCTCAATTTTTTTAGTGTGGCAACCAGGGGCGTAGATAGAAATCATGGTGCCCCATTATAGAGGTTCTAACCACACCCTTCCCCCAACCCCAGAAAAAATAAAATATATATTTTATGGGGCTCAGAAGAGAATATCTCACAACTTTGCAGCCCTTATAGAGTAATGTTCCTCCTATTGAAGCTCTAGATTCCCCTTTGATTGCCCCCATAAAGTAAGATGCCAAAAAAAGTGCCCCCCAAAAACACAGTATGATACCCACACAGTGAATTCCTACACAGCACCCCACAGTATGATGACCCTACTGTACCTACCTGGCAAAGTATGGGGACCCCAAGCCAGTATGATGCCCTAACTGCGACTCCAACACAACCCTCCATACAATATGATAACCCCACACAGTATGATGGACCCCACACAAACCTCCACACTATATAATGGCCTCCACTAATCCTCATAAACAGAATAATGGCCCCACATAGCTGTTGTGTTCTGCTACCAGAGCTAAGGAAAGAGAGGAGATCTGTCCCTACGATAGAACTCAGCTTGATCCCTACGATGTAACAGGGGACCTGATCCTGCGATCAGACCTGCTAAAGTCCTAAGCTAGTCTGTACGGAGACCTATAGATGTGGGGAAGGAATCCCTACAAGTACTAAAGACTGGGAGGAAAATGGGACACCTCCTAACAGAAATAGTAGCAGACAGACGAACAAACAAAATATAAAGAACACAGAGGTCTGTAGACCAAGCAAACTAACAGAGTAGATACAGAGCACAGGCTAGCTAGAAAGTAGTTATACAATGAAGTCCAGCAAAGCCAGAAGGGCGGAGCAGGATTAAATAGGCCAACAAGGTCATGTGACCAGCAAAGGAAAAAACCTAAGAGCAAGGTTCTAACAGTACCCCCCCTTCTAAGAGGATCCTCCGGATCCCCTAGGACCAGGCTTATCAGGAAATCTCCTGTGAAACGCTCTGATAAGTCTGGACGCGGAAACATCATCCGACCTCACCCAAGAGTTATCCTCGGGTCCGAAACCTTTCCAGGCCACAAGATACTGCAAACTACCTCTATACCGTCTAGAGTTAAGGATGCGAGAAATTTCATATTCCCCGTCCTCCACCACCGGAGGAACAGAGGCAGAGGCGTCACAATCCGATACAACCGCTTTTTTCAACAGAGAGACATGAAATACCGGATTAATTCTCCAGGAGGTAGGAACCTCCAACCTAACAGCAGATTGGTTGACAACCTGAAGCACCTTAAAGGGCCCTACAAACTTGGGACCCAATTTCTTAGAAGGAATCCTCAACCGCAGATTCCTAGAGGACAACCAAACCATGTCACCAACAGCGAACAAAACCTCCTGTCGTTTCCTATCAAAGTAGTCTTTAGATTTTCTGTTGGCCTCCTGAAGATTACAACGCACATCCGTCCAAACTCTCTCTAAATCACCGGAAAAATTCTCCTCCTCAGGCACGGCAGATCCCAACTTGGAGAACGACCCAAACGACGGATGTCTCCCAGAACAACAAAAAAAAGGCGAACAACCAGCAGAAGAAGATGTATGGTTGTTAAGAGCAAATTCAGCAAGTGGCAGAAACTCAGACCACCCCTCTTGATTGTCTGCCACAAAACAACGCAAGAACTGCTCAACATCCTGGTTTTTCCTTTCTGTCTGGCCATTAGATTCAGGATGATATCCGGACGAGAACGACAAATGAACTCCCAACCTGTCACAAAAGGCACGCCAAAAACGAGCCACGAACTGAGGACCCCTATCAGAAACAATGTCAGTAGGAACGCCATGAAGTCTGACAATTTCCTTGACAAAGGCCTTAGCGAGAGTTTTAGCGCAGGGCAGTTTGACGAAGGGAACCAAGTGACACATCTTGCTAAAACGGTCCACGACCACCCAGATGACAGTAAAACCCTCAGAGGGGGGAAGGTCAGTTATAAAGTCCATAGCCAAATGTGTCCAAGGAGCACTGGGAACCTCCAAAGGACAAAGCAACCCCGCAGCAGGAGTATGTGAGGACTTAGATCTAGCACATATAGTACATTGACGCACCCACTTAATGACTTCCTTCTGCCATCCAGGCCACCAAAAACTGCGACCCACCAGTCTCTTGGTCTCAGAGATTCCGGGATGACCTGCCAACTGAGATTCGTGACACTCAACAAACAAATCTCTCCTAAAGGTCCCAGGCACAAACAACCTCCCATGAGGAGTGTTAGATGGGGCATTCTCCTGTGCTTTAAGAATCTCATCTTCCAAAACGGAGTCCAAAGCAGCTATCACAACACCTTCTTGTAAAATGTTCTCCTCTTTCTCAGCACCGACTATGGGAGAAAAACTGCGAGACAAGGCATCCGCCTTAACATTCTTAGTACCAGGGATGTAAGTAACGGAGAAATTAAACCGCGAGAAAAACAGTGCCCACCTAGCCTGACGGGCATTCAGGCGCTTGGCAGCATCAAGATATATCAGATTTTTATGATCCGTAAGAACCTGAACGGGAAATTCCGCACCTTCCAAGAAGTGGCGCCAGTGTTCAAATGCGAGTTTAATAGCCAATAATTCCCGATTACCAATATCGTAATTCAGTTCAGTCTCCGAAAATTTTTTTGAAAAAAAGGCACAGGGATGTACTCCATCCCCGTTATCCTGAGACAATACTGCGCCAACCCCCACAGAGGAAGCATCAACCTCAACCAAAAACGGCTTAGTCACATCAGGCTGCATAAGGATGGGAGCAGAGGTGAACCTCTCCTTGAGATACACAAAAGCTTCAATGGCCTCAGAAGACCACTGAACCGCATCAGCACCTTTCCTGGTGAGATCGGTCAGAGGTTTGACAATACTAGAAAAAATTTTTATGAATTTTCTGTAATAATTGGCGAAACCTAAAAACCTCTGTATCGATTTCAAACCAATAGGCCTAGGCCATTCCTGTACAGCTTGAACTTTAACCGGGTCCATCTCAAAACCTTCGCTGGAGATAATGTAACCCAAAAAACTAATTCTCTGTACAGCGAACTCACATTTCTCCAGCTTAGCAAAAAGCGAATTGTCCATTAATAACTGTAATACCTCACGTACGCTCCGCCAATGAGACTCCAGATCCGGTGAATAAATCAAAATGTCATCCAAATACACAACCACATTTTTGCCGATCAAAGGTCTAAGGATGTCATTAATAAGATTCTGAAAAAATGCAGGAGCATTAGTAAGACCAAAAGGCATAACCAGATTCTCAAAATGACCCACAGGAGTGTTAAAAGCAGTCTTCCATTTGTCACCCTCCTTCATGCGCAACAGATTGTATGCCCCCTTAAGGTCAATTTTAGAGAACCACTTGGCCCCCATTAACTGGTTAAACAGATCAGGAATCAATGGCAGTGGGTAAGGATTGCGTACAGTAATTTTGTTAATCTCACGAAAATCCAGACAAGGACGTAAACCGCCGTCCTTTTTTTTTACAAAAAAAAATCCAACTGCCACAGGAGACTTAGAGGGCCTAATGTGACCGGCGGCCAAACTTGTCTGTATGTATTCCTCCAAAGCCTTCCTCTCAGGAATAGTAAGGTTAAATAAACGACTTTTAGGAAGAGTCGCTCCAGGGACAAATTCAATAGAACAATCATAGTCTCTATGGGGAGGCAAAACCTGCGATTCCTTCTCAGAAAAAACTCTCCAAAAATCCTGAATAGGAACAGGCAATTCTCCCCTATCCAAAGCTGCAATACGCCCGTTACAACACTTGTCATAACATTTATGGCTCCAGGATTTAATTTCACTGGTAGACCAATCCAGTACAGGATTGTGAAATTTTAACCAGGGCAATCCCAATATTACTGGAGAAGGCAAGTTATTCAAAACTACCAAATCCAATTTCTCATGGTGAACACCATTAATAGTGAGAGGAAATTCACAGACCTTGAGAGTAATATTCTTCAAAGGGGAACCATCCACAGAAACCACAGCAATGGGGGATGATAAAGGTTCGGGTTTTAAATTGAGTCTTTCCAAGAATCCCCCATCAATTACATTCAGAGTAGACCCACAATCAACAAACACCCGAAATTCCATTAATTTTTCCTGAGCAATCGTGGAAGCAGCTAAAAATATACCCTTGGAATTTAAACAGGCAATACGGGCATGACTGACCATTATTTTTTCTTTCTTCATACGAAGCTCACAGCCTTTAATCAAATGACCAGATTTTCCGCAATAGAAACACAAGCCTTCAGAAAATCGACGGTCTTTTTCTTGAGAGCGAGGTGCCACCGATCCAATCTCCATTGGTTCACCACTGTTAGTACACACATTCTCATAACCAGAAACTGACATAGCAGAGGATTTGCTCTCATTAACCCTTGCACGCAGTCTCCTATCCACCCGTATAGCTAATTGCATAGCCTGTTGCAGATCTTCAGGTGTAGGATAAGCAATTAGCAGGTCTTTAACCCTTTCATTGAGCCCAGCAAGAAATAGACTTTTCAGAGCAGAATCGTTCCACCCTGTTTGAGTAGACCAACGACGGAAATGAGTACAATATTTTTCCACATTACCTGATCCCTGTCTCAAACGTCTTAACTCAGTCTCAGCTGATGCGACACGGTCAGGATCATCATATAATAGCCCCAAAGCAGAAAAAAAACTATCCACTGATCTGAAGCATGTATCACTAGGTTGCAAAGAAAAGGCCCACTCCTGAGGCTCTTTGCGCAAAAGTGACATTATGAACCCTATGCGCTGGGATTCATCCCCAGAGGACTTGGGTCTCAAACGAAAATACAATAAGCAAGCATTTTTAAATGAAAAAAATTCTCGGTGTTCACCAAAAAATAAATCCGGCAAACATACCTTAGGCTCCAAGAAATGTGCTCCAGGACAGTTACTCACGTGCTGATGGAGCTCGGCCACCTCCAGAGAGAGTCCCTGCAGGCGATGAGCCAAATCCTGAACCGACACCATGATGGAACAGAAAAATCTTTCCTTAGAGAATTTGCAGGCTGGACTTACTGTTGTGTTCTGCTACCAGAGCTAAGGAAAGAGAGGAGATCTGTCCCTACGATAGAACTCAGCTTGATCCCTACGATGTAACAGGGGACCTGATCCTGCGATCAGACCTGCTAAAGTCCTAAGCTAGTCTGTACGGAGACCTATAGATGTGGGGAAGGAATCCCTACAAGTACTAAAGACTGGGAGGAAAATGGGACACCTCCTAACAGAAATAGTAGCAGACAGACGAACAAACAAAATATAAAGAACACAGAGGTCCGTAGACCAAGCAAACTAACAGAGTAGATACAGAGCACAGGCTAGCTAGAAAGTAGTTATACAATGAAGTCCAGCAAAGCCAGAAGGGCGGAGCAGGATTAAATAGGCCAACAAGGTCATGTGACCAGCAAAGGAAAAAACCTAAGAGCAAGGTTCTAACAATAGCTCTCCAAACACTATAATCGCCCTCACATAACCCTCCAAATAGTAAAAAAGCCACCACATAGCCCTAATAATAGTATAATGGCCCCATGTATCCCACTAAACAGTTTAATGGCCCCAATATAGCCCTCCAAACAGTATAATGGCCCCATATAGCCTTCCATATAATATAATGGCCACACATAACCTTCCATATAATATAATGGGTCCTGCATAGCCTTCCATATAATATAATGGGTCCCACATAGCCTTCCATATAATATAATGGCCCCCACATAGCCTTCCGTATAATATAATGGGTCCCACATAGCCTTCCATATAATATAATGGCCACACATAGCCTTCCATATAATATAATGGGTCCCACATAGCCTTCCATATAATATAATGGCCCTCACATAGCCTTCCATATAATATAATGGGTCATACATAGCTTTCCATATAATATAATGGGTCCTACATAGCCTTCCATATAATATAATGGCCCCCACATAGCCTTCCATATAATATAATGGGTCCTACATAGCCTTCCATATAATATAATGGGTCCTACATAGCCTTCCATATAATATAATGGGTCCTACATAGCCTTCCATATAATATAATGGGTCCTACATAGCCTTCCATATAATATAATAGGTCCTACATAGCTTTCCATATAATATAATGGCCCCCACATAGCCTTCCATATAATATAATGGGTCCCACATAGCCTTCCATATAATATAATGGCCCCCACATAGCCTTCCATATAATATAATGGGTCCTACATAGCCTTCCATATAATATAATGGGTCCTACATAGCCTTCCATATAATATAATAGGTCCTACATAGCCTTCCATATTATAATGGGTCATACATAGCTTTCCATATAATATAATGGCCACACAAAGCCCTCCATAAAATGTAATTGCCCCCAAATAGCCCTAATAACAGTATAATGGCCCCATGTATCCCACCAAACATTATAATGGCCCCCACATAACCCTCCAAATAGTAAAATAGCCACCACATAGCCCTAATAACAGTATAATGGCCCCATGTATCCTACAAACAGTTTAATGGCCCCAATATAGCCCTCCAAACAGTTTAATGGACCCAGATAGCCTTCCATATAATATAATGGGTCCTACATTGCCTTCTATATAATATAATGGCCCCACATAGACTTCCATATAATATGATGGGTCCCACATAGCCTTCTGAGGGATATGGGGGACTCGGTACCCGGGCTTTTACCTTCTTGGGATGTCACGGCGGTAGGATCCCGGGCCTGTACCCTGGGGTCACTCTTCAAAAGGGGGTTTGTTAACAGTTTTGTCTCGTGACACCACCTGTGGTTCTTGGTAATGAGTACCAGCACTGCTGCAGACCTCCGGGGGTGTTGGCATGGCAGCTGAGATGTTTCTGCTCCCCACAGGCGGAGCGGGCCTCCGGGGCAGGGTTGATGGAAGGGATGCAGGTGAGAGGTGGCCCGGTCGGGTCAGGGTGAATGACGAACACGCACACAGGGGATTCGCTTCAGTACCTTTACTGGTGTAACGGCAGGTATGGTCCAGGGTACCTATTAGGAGGGTGCACTTCAGGACTCTCCCCAGTGAGCGGGTAGTAGGCCTCCTGGTCCATTTCTTCCTCTCTCTAAAGCTTCTGGCCAGCCTGGAACTAGGCCTAGCTTCTATGCTGTTTCACTCTCTCACCTGTCTGCTTGGTAGTAGAACTTTTTCTCTGGCTCCCACTATCCCTGGACGCTGGGGCCTTCGTGGTTCCTAGTTCTGTAAATGATGGTCGCTTCAGGTTGACCAGGGGTCTGAAATCCTCCTGGTATGCCGATCGTCCCTACTGGGTGTAGAGGACTCTGCAGGCGCGGACCCAGTGTCCGGCTTGTGTCCGGCTTGTGTCCGGCTTGTGTCCTGGGGTGAGCTTCAGATGCTCCTCTGCCCCCTTAACTCCTGTCTCCTTGCCTCCGGCCACACTCGGGACCCTCAACACAGCAGCTAACAAGTGCTGCTTCTTCACTGGTCTCGGTGCCAGCACACTCTCTGCCTACCTAACTCCACCCTCTGTATATATATCCCTAACAGGGCTCCCTCTGGTGGTATGAGGTGGAAGGGTGGAGGTGTCTGTTATGTAATGAGGGCCTCTTGTGGAGAAGTCCGTCCATGCACCCTTTTCGGTCCTGTGGTACCTGTAGGTAGCAGGGTGCCACATTTCCATATAATATAATGGTCCCCACATAGCCATCCATGTGATATAATGGCCCTACAGTGCCCTCCATATATTATAATGGTCCCCCCATTGCCCTCCATATAATATAATGACTCCACATGTACTCATTGATTAAAATACATAAATACTCACTAATAAACACTCTGCACTGCTCGGCACAGTGGGCACATTGTAGTGACCTCATCGCACCTGCTGCACAGACGTCAGCTGATGATCTCTCCTCCATTATTACTTTCAACTGTATTGGCATTCAGGATGCTGCTACAGTTGAAAGTGGGATGTTGGGTGGAGGGGTGGTGCCACCGCTGGCACTAGACCCCCTGACTCACGAGCCGCATAGCAGCCAGGAGACTTGCTGTCATTAGTGGTACTCCACTGGTGGCAAGCTGACACTTTCAATGATAACATTTTTGGGAAATGAAAACTTTGATTGCTTTTTATTGCAATTTTTCAAGGCAATGTGGTGGACAAAATAAAAAAAACTCCAATTCTTTGAGTTTCACATTTTTTCAAGTTTTTTTTATATATTTCTCATTACGGCATTTACTGTTTTAGTTTATTAATTTTATATTTTCATCAGGCTTTTTCCAGATGCAGAGATACCAAAAATGCTTTTTCATTTTGTTTTCATTTCTGAATTATTATTGGTGGAAAAGGGGATTTGGAATTTTTATCTTTTATTTTTTTTAAAACTTTGTATGATGCACTTGAAGAAAATGCTGCAGCTCGTGGTACCACAGTTCACACAGAATGCTTATTAATGCATTAGAATCGGATAATACTGTAGTACACTCAAAGATGTGGTAACTTGTAGTTCAATGGTTGGATACATTTGGTTGGATATAGTATTCACTAAACGTGTTTCGGAGGATAATTTCACTCTTTCCTAAATGCCAAATAAGAAAAAAAAATGTTACAAAAGAACATGGCGAAATAAGACTAAATTATAGAAAAATGCAATGATAAAGTAAAATGGTCTGTCTCTTTAAGGCTAAAACCAGTTGTGTCCATAAGGGGTTAGAAGACCATTCATGTCCAGTGCATTGGTTGTAGGTGATTGTCGGTTATGAGGTCACGGAATGTTGTGACGCTGATATATAAGCAACTGCCGGACGGAATCCTCTGAGGGTTTACAGTTAGTGGAGTGTAAGTCGCCTTATATTATCTGCTGATTTATCTCCTATCATATCCCTTGTGTCTTTCACTCTCGTTCCTCATTTCCTTCATTCTTTAATAATATTTGAACTTTTGTTTAGCTAATGAACAAATTGTGTCATGTACCCAACCGGCCTTCTGTCTATGTATCCACCATCCATACATGGGTACAATACATCATTATGTATGGATGAAGTGTAATTAGAAATATAGAAATAACTGTCATAAATCTTTATCTATTACCATTTAATCACAATTACATAATATTTAAATGGTCTAAGGGGTAAAGTGTCTGCTTGAAGAGAGTGCCAAGTTGGTGTAGGGAGACTTATAGGCCATAAAATGTTTACCTAGGAATTTAAATGTGCAAGTAGTTTGTTCAGAGGAATAGGACAGTAGCTCTAGTGCCACCTATAGGACATAACTTTGCACTGATGAGAAGCAAAAAGTCCAAAACACTTGTCTGCAAATAACGTTTCTGTTTTTGTTTTCTATCCTAAGTCATGTGACGAGGCCCTTTAAAGGGTCCTTCTTGATTTTTAGGATTGCCACTTCCAATGGTTGGCCCTTGACCGCCTATCTTCTTCCTCTATGAAGGAGATATTTGCTTAATATTTCAATAATTACATTGATATCTCTTATACAAGGTTTTGGTATAATGGAAGGAGCCAAAGAGAGTTGTACAAGATTTTAAAAATTCTGTCTCGTTTCTTTCAAAAACACAAACTGTCGGTTGTGTCCGGTGTTACAGCTCAGCTCTATTCACTTCTATGGAGCTGAGTTACAATACCACAAACAACCTGTGGACAGGTGTGGCGCTGTTTTTGGAAGAAAGTGGTTATGTTTTTCTAATCCTGCACGATCCCTTAAAGGACCATTTCATGTAAACTGGATTGGTTGTAGGTTTTTGTCACTTCGGACAGTTACTGTTGTTACTGGTGATTAGTGATCCATGGAATGGGATGATGACATCACACAGTGACATCATGATAACTGTCGAGGGGCCACTCACTAGAGGGGTGCAGTCGGCAGTGAAGTGTAAGTAAACCTTGTATTAGCCTCTTTTTAGGTCTTTTATTATGTTCTGTTACTTTCTCTTTATCTGTAGATATTAACCCTGTAATGTCAGGATGTCTCTTCCCCCTTATAGATTTTTATTCATTATTTAAAACTGAATCTTTATTTAGTTAATGAGCTGAGGTGTCAGTAACCGACCCTTTCCCCCTCCCCCCCTTCACTTCTTCATAAATATCAAAATAGGAGTGAAATTTGATGTCTACTATAATTCTTTTTTTCCCCATTATTTTAGGGTTTTATTATTTGTGAGCGAGAGAATTGTGAGAAAAATAAGGTAAATGCTTAATTATCCTAAATCTACAATTTCTCTGAGAATGGGGTCACTTGATGGCGGAGAGTCACCGTCCATGTCACCCATAATCTCCTGCAAGTTCTCCTCCCATAGAGAAACATTGAAGCTCCATGTGAGTAAGGAGAATGGCAGGTGACTCCGCGTTACCATCGAGCATTACCCCTAGGGAAGAGTCAAGGATCTCATCGCAATGCTCGGACTGGCTGTCAGCTCTCCTGACCCGAGTGTGACAGCTGCATAGGAATACACGCCGTCACTCTTGGGTGGTAAGGCCGTCAGCCAGTCCAAGCATTGCGATGCGATCCTCGTCCAAGTTATACAACCCTCTGACTCTTCCCGAAGGCCAAGTTCAGGTATGGCAGATTTATAGAATCCAAAGGTTTGGAAATTCATTCATAGGGGGAATTCATCAAACACTCTGCCACAATAGTTGTACATTTTTATGTAACACGAGCTTCCAAATACAACTTAGCACATTTTAGCCTTTTTACACCAGCCCTGACACTTTTCAGAAACGTGGGTACGGCCTAGTCGAAAGGCAGGGAAAGGCGAGGCCCAACAGAATAGTTATCATATGCAAAAGAAAGTGTAAAAAGGCCAAACTCCAAGGGCAAAATAGTGTAATTTATCTTCCTACCATTTTGGTAAATGTATATGTGTAATATTATTCATTGTCTTTTTCTTGGCTTTTTCCATAACAGATTGATTGAAAAAATAGAGAACACCAAGAGAACATTCAGGTATTTATCCTATTACATCTTCCTACCACATTCCTATAGGAGTAGTATGTGTCCCAATAAGGGGAGGACTCCATAGTGATGGTATCATGGCATTACCGCTCTCACTCATGGGCATTAACAATATATTCATACAAAGGATACAATTGATTTCAATAATAAAAAATTTAGACCCCGTTGAATTCTTCATACTATTTATCATCCATTAACCCCATATTATAACAATGAGGTCATGAACAAATTATGGTAATGCCAAAAATTTACCCGGACTCCTGACCGACTAAACATTGTCTTGGAGCCCTAGATTAAAGGATAATCCTACTGTGCAGTACAACCTATGTGAACGTAGAGCTATATAGATTCTGGAGGTGATGTCCATGCTGTTATCTGAGGGACAGGTTATATAGATATTTCTTTATTGTTTGTATTAGCCAAGGTGTTAAAGGGGTGGTCCTAAATACAAAGTGATTTTCATTCTAAATACCTATTTATTCAATAGCATAATCTTACCTATTTTCTAATATACTTTAATTAAAAATTCCCTATCCTTCCCTAACAACACTATTGAACTGCTTTTCTTTCTTTTTCCTACTTCCTTTTTGACGACGCTTCATTTGAAAATCCCAGTGCATGCTGGGATTCTCAAACAAAGCGTCATCAGGGGGCAGAAGCTGCGGTCACTGCCCCAGCCTCTGCCCTCTCTCTAAAATGAAGCAACAGCATTGACCTTCATTTCAGGGGATGGGCTAGTCCCTGCGCAATATGTATTGTGCACTGTACATAAAGACAGTGCGCTTTCTTGCTGGCTCAGATCAGTAGTAATGAGCCTGGAAACAGAGGAGAGCGACTGTCAGTTCACCTTGTAAGATGAGTACCCAGCTTGCAGAGGCGAGCACTGGCTCCCACAAGTTATGTCAATTGCAGAGGCGGTGCTGGTCTTTGCATGCTGGGAATTCATCTTACAATGCGCACTGACAGTGCACTCTGCTTTGTTGCTAGCAAGAGAGTGCACTGCCTTTGTGCACATCATGGCAGATAACTTTATCCATAGGCTTCCTAAGCATCAATTCTTCTAACCAGAGCTGTATTTTTTTCATTTCAGGCACATGGAGTCCCATAAAAACATCAGAGGGCCTAATGAAGAGTCACTGCCGTAAGTAACTGGTGTAATCATGGTCCATGACTTTCATTGTTTGTAGTCCTCAGCTTCTTTTCACTATGAGACGTAGATGCAATCGGAGATGTAACTTGAACTTCTTGGACCCCAATACAAAATATGTAACAGGGCCCCTCAACTACCATAAACCATTTGTAACAGTGATGAATATATATGTGGCAGATGAGAGGGTCCCAATGCGACTGCTCGCTCTACACTCCCTATAGCTATATGTAAATGTTCATCTTGGATACCATAAACATTTCTTCCTAATTACTCCATATAGTTATGGCCCTGAATGCTATCATTTGTTATTGCATTATAGATAAACTATATAAATGATATTTTCTGTAGGTTTCTTAAGTATCACTGTTTCTAACAAAAGCTACATTTTTATAGGCCAATTACACCAATTAAAGCCTGGGCGAGCGTGGAATCCATCAGGTAAGTTATCAGAACTTTTATTACTGCATTTGTATTAATAGATCCCAAAGACAAGTACTGGGAAAATCTTGAAAAAAAAAAATTATATTTTTTAAACTGTGTGAGAAGTTAACTTTAAAAGAATTTCTAAAACTTTTTCTGTTCAGAAAAGAGACAGAGAATCATCAAGTTTCAAGGGTTAATCCGTTGTTCATTTACTGCCTGTCTGTGTCGTAACACATTGATTCCCATTACACAATTACTGCCCCACACCCTGCACTTGTCTGTCTAAAAGGGTAAATATATGTCAGAAAGGAGATAATGAAGAGAATGACATAAAAGGGACAATAAATGGAAAATGGCCATTGAATTTAATGTCTCGAAGTCCCCGTTTTCCCCTTTAGTATCATTCTGTTCAGTGTCCACTGGATGCCCATTTCCAATTTATTGCTCCTATAGCACCCAAATGGCGCAGAAGAGCGCTAAGAAATGAACAATGACTGCCTTCTAGACATCTGTCAAGTCAGCAGTCTTCCCCATGATTATGGAGCCTACTGAAACAGACTAAGGGACCTTTTTAAATGCTTAGGAAGCATTTGCAGGTGTTTTTTGTTAATTATTTTAATGTACTGAGATAATGACTTTTGTGTTTTCATTAGCTGTAAGCCATAGTCATCAACCTTAACAGAAATAAACACGTGAAATAAATCACTCTGTTTGTAATGACTCTATATAATATATGAGTTTCACTTTTTGTATTGAAGAACTGAAATAAATTAACTTTTTGATGATATTCTAATTTAGTGAGATGCACCTGTACATAGGAAAACAGCAACCAGACAGACAAGGGTAAACAGACAGGGATAAAAGAAAACTACAATCTTACACATACACTTACAAAACAACAGAGATGGAATCAAGGGCGGAATTGTTGGGAGAGGATATAAATATGCAAACCAACTCCACTCAGAAATCTCCAGAAAAACTCTCCGCCAACTCCAAACACTGAACTTCTTCAAATCCAAACCAGGAAGTCAAAAACTATCACTGGAAATTCCCAAGTGCCAGTGAAAGTATATATACTAGAGAGGAGCAGCCAACACAGAACAGCTGAGACAATTCAGGATGGAGAGCTCCAGGGGATCAACAGAGCGGATTAGCCCTTGTAATGACAGAGCAAGGAAAACCTGCAATGTTAATAGGAAGGTGAAGCAGATCTAATCAGTGCAGGAGTTTGTGTAACTAGACGCCGCAATCTTCTGGCCCAGCTCTGTCGCAGTATCCCTGTGACATTTACATCTTAACTCCTGATTGCGGGTACTGACCGGTGTGGTGTTATAATTGCGCTAATCTGTACAACTATTTACGATAAAAGCTGCAGTGTTCTTGGGCTTAGGAGCGCCACCTACTGGAGCTGTGCAGAACTGTGTGCTCTCCTGTAAAATTCTAAATTCATCAGTAAAATCTCCCCTGTTCATGAATGGTTATCTTCACTAGGGTGGGTTAATTGCTTCGATCACAGTATATTTCTTACCAGGTTTTTCCAAAATCACAGTAAAAACACTGCAGTTTTACAATGATTTTGGAAAACCATTGCAAAAAATGCACCATAATTGCAATGTGTGGATGCCCTTTAACCCTCACTTATAAAGAGTTATGTTATGTATTCAGTAGAGAGGAAGAGGAAGATAACATCAGTAATAAAGTGGTAGAGATAGCAGCGGAGAACAGCAGAGAGGATAACATCGGAATGTAAGTAGAGAGATAGTGAGATATATAGATATTATTGGCTGGATATGATTGTAGATGATTAATAGTAACTGATGAATGACTTGTTATGGGTACAGAAGGTTCAGGCTGGGCTTTGTAGGCAGAAGTGGAGACCTCCAGTAGACCACCTAGCTGCAATGTCAACCAATCGGCACCCTATGATCGTCTGCGTGGGGAGCTGACCGGCATACAAAGTGACAGCCAATAAGTTAAATCCCCTTTTTAATACTGCTGTCATACTTCACAGAAGCATTTAAAAGGTTAAACTAATGCGATCACGGCTAACTCCAATTATATCAGATATTGTTGGGTGCCAGCTATGTAACAGAGCCATCAACGGCGCTGCAGGGAGCAGACTCAACTCTTGAGCCCGCGCCATACAGAGACTGTGCGTCCCCAAAAAGTGGTTAACCGGGACTCTTCATTCAGGATATACCCCAGACTGCATATAACTCAGTCTTATCTGAATGTCAATGTAGATTATATATGATTTATATGACTTATTTTATATGTCCAATAGTGAGGAAGATGAGAGCGAGGAAGAACAGGATGAAACAACTTGTGTGAGTGAAAATTGGAGTATGAGTAGGTAAGTGGAGGGTCTGAGACTAAATATGTAATGGGTGATAAATACATACAACATAGAACATTATACACTTATAGTTATGGCATTTTCAGTCACATGGTATAAAACATCAAATTCTGTATTCATGAGCATTTCCGAACCGTCTATAAAGTTATTCTCCCTTTCTGTACCTCCATTCTATAAATTTCTTTGCAGGCATGTGACATCTTATTTTTCTTATTTCCTTTTTGATGACGCTTCGTTTGAAAAACCCATTGCATGCTGGGACACTCAAACAAAATATCATCAGGGGGCTGAAGCTGAGGTCACTGCCTCTGCCCTCTCCCTGAAATGAAGCATCAACAGTGACCTTCATTTCAGGGGCTGGACTAGTCCCTGCGCGCTGTGCGCTGTGCACAAAGACAGTGCACTTTCTCGCCAACTCAGATCAGTAGTAATGAGCCAGCAACAAAGCAGAGCGCACTGTCAGTTCACCTTGTAAGATGAATACCCAGCTTGCAGAGACAAGCACCGGCCCCCACAAGTTACGTTAATTGCAGAGGCGGTGCTAGTCTCTGCATGCTGGGAATTCGTCTTACAATGCGCACTGACAGTGCACTCTGTTTTGTTGCCGGCGAAAGAGCACGCAGCCTTTGTGCACATCACGGCAAATAAATTTATCCATAGGCCTCCTAAGCATCACTTCTTCTAACCAGAGCTGTATTTATTTCATTTTAGCTGCTTTGGATCGAATGAAACGATCGCATCTTCTAATAATGAGTCACTGCCGTAAGTAATTGGTCCTACCATGGTCCACAACTTTCAATGTTTGTAGTCCTCAGTTTCTTTTCACTATGAGGCATAGATGCAATCAGAGGTGTAACTATTTTTTTCCTTATTACTCCATATAGTTATGCCCCTGAATGCTATCATTTGTTATTGCATTATAGATACACTATATAGATGATATTTTCTGTAGGTTTCTTAAGTATCACTGTTTCTAACAAAAGCTACATCTTTACAGGCCAATCAAAATAAAAACTGCCTGGGCGAGCGTGGAATCCATCAAGTAAGTTAGTAGAACTTTCATTGCTGCATTAATTGAACCCATAGACCAGGACTGGGGAAATCCTGGAAAAAAATAGTATATATTTTTATATCTGTGTGAGAAGTTAACTTTAAAATAATTTCTAACACTTTTTCTGTTCAGAAAAGAGGCAGAGAATTATCAAATTTCAAGGGTTAATCCGTTGTTCATTTACTGCCTGTCTGTGTCCTAACACATTGGTTCCCATTGCACAATTACTGCCCCACACCCTGCACTTGTCTGTCTAAAGGGGTCAATATATGTCAGAAAGGAGATAATGAAGAGAATGACATCAAAGGGACAAGAAATGAAAAATGGCCATTGAATCCAATGTCTCCTAAGTGCCCGTTTGCCCCTTTAGTATCATTCTGTTCAGTGTCTACTGGATGCCCATTTCCAATTTATTGCTCCTATAGCACCCAAATAGCACAGAAGAGCCCTAAGAAATGAACAAGTGGACACTAAGGATGCCATTTATTTCTATTCTCTGCCCAGGTGCCACCATTTAATCACCTAAGGCTCGCAATGACTGACTTAGTGTCACACTATCACCATTCAGTATATTTTGGACGCAGTGATTGACAGCTCAGTCGTCCCATCTGGTGCAGTGGCGTGCTGAGTTGTCTGTGTTTTTGTTCACAGCTCGGCCATCGAATCTGAGTCTGGGAGGTGCTGATCTCCCTCCAGGTGTTCCCTGGTCCAGTGATTACTTAGCTTCTTAACTGAGCTGTCGGCCCAGATATCTGCCAGTCGTAGCTTCCAGTTCTGTGAGACTTGTTCCTCTGTGCTTTGTTCTTAGCATTCTGACTTTCTGATACTTTGGTGACGGACCCTGGGCCTATTGACTATTTATTTGTATTACCCTTTTGCTTTGATCCGCTATCTTCCTGGTATTCTGACCTCGGACCATTACCTGACTATGCCTATGTCTCTTCCCTCTGTTTATGATGTACCCTCCTGGCTCTAGACCGCGGACCCCTTGGCTATCCTGACTCGCGGCTTGTCCGTGAGAAGTGACTCAGCATCAGACTTAGGTTTTGTATTCGTGCAGCCCCTTTGCCCCACTGCCATAGAAGGAGAAGGCTGCTGTAGTTTTCCATTTTACATCCTAACTCCTGACTGCGGATACTGACCAGGGTGATGTCATAATTGCGCTGATCTGTATTACTATTTACTCTACAATCCGCAGTGCTCTTAGGCTTAGTAGTGCCACCTACTGGGGCTGTGCAGAACTCTCTTCTGTAAAATTCTAAATTCAACAGTAAAATCTCCTCTGTTCATGAATGGTGTAGTTATCTTCACTTCGATGTGTTAATTGCTTTGATCATAGTATATTTCTTACCAGGGTTTTCCAAAATCACAGTAAAAACACTGGAGTGTATACTTATCGTTTTGGCACTTTCAGTCACTTAGTATAAAACATGGCTGCATCTACATAATGATAACTGATAGAGAAGCCAAAAACAACAAACCATTGAGATCCTTTATTCATGAGCATTTCCCTACCGTCTATAAAGTTGTTCTCCATTTCTGTTCCTCCATTCTATAAAATTCCTTGCAGTAAGTGACATCAGGGAGGGGCCTAGAGCTAATTAGGACCTTTCCAGGTAACCTCCAGCCTCCTCTCCTGCACCGATCATTGTCAGGCAGGAGAGGGAGACTTGTGCAGCTCTCTTCCTGCACTTGTCTCTCTCTCCCGGCTCCACCTCTCAGGCCAACTTGCTTTCTTTATTGCAGTTCCTATGGCTGATACGCCTGTAGCTCTGTAAGAAGAATAATTAATGTCAATTGGTGAGAATGGGGATAATGAACGGAAGGTCACAGAAGGAGCAATAAACTATTTACTATACAAGGTGCAGTTTTCTGGGGATGGGACATCTACTATAAATGTGCGGAACTCTGCATGCTGCTTTTTTTGCTTTGTTTTATGAATTCAATTATTAAAATATTGCAAATAAAAAACCTCCTGCATTTGTTCTGTATTATGTATTCAATAGTGAGATAGAGGAGGGAGAAGAGATTATAGAGCATGTAACATCAGAGAGAGGAGAGGAAACTGGCGGAAAAGAGAACATCGGACTGTAAGTAGAGAGACAGTGACATTTACTGATATTATAGACTAGCTATTGAACCCGTTCTACGCCCGGGTGGCGAGCATTTTTATTGGTATATGGTCTCCCATGCTGGTATGTGCTGCCCCCCTCCTGGTATTTGTGCTGCCCCCATCCTGTCCCCACCATCCTATACTGGTATGTGTGGTACTCCTCACCCCAATCCTGGTTTGTGTGGTACCCCTCACCCCAATCCTGGTATGCGTGGTACCCCTCACCCCAATCCTGGTATGTGTGGTACCCCTCACCCCAATTCTGGTATGTGTGGTACCCCTCACCCCAATCCTGGTATGTGTGGCACACCTCATCCCCCCAATCCCGGTATGCGTGGCACCCCTCATTCCCCCAATCCCGGTATGCGTGGCACCCCTCATCCCCCCAATCCCGGTATGCGTGGTACACCATACCTCATCCCTATCCTGGTATACATGGTACCCCATCCCTATCCTGATATGTATGATATTCCTCATCCTGGTATGCATGGCCCCCCTCATGTGAATCCCGGTATGCGTGGCACCCCTCATCCCCCCAATCCCGGTATGCGTGGCACCCCTCATCCCCCCAATCCCAGTATGCGTGGCACCCCTCATCCCCCCAATCCCGGTATGCGTGGCACCCCTCATCCCCCCAATCCCGGTATGTGTGGTACCCCTCACCCCAATCCTGGTATGTGTGGTACCCCTCACCCCAAGCATCCCTTTCAGGCTGTACACACATCCCCAAAAAATAAACACTTATACTCACCTTTCTTCCCTGTGCTCCAGCACTGCTGCGTCCTGTTCTGCCGGGGAGGAGCGCTGCGCCAGAGCACTGCGCTGTCCGGCGCCATTTTGCTGAAATGTGTCTTCAGTAAAATGGCGCCGGATAGCGCTATGCGCATGCGCCGATCCGACGCCTCACTCCTGCCCCGGTCTCCGGCGAAGAGAGAGGCGCCGCGGCAGCGCTCCTCCCTGTCAGGTAAGTATGTAAGTATGGCGCCGGAGATCGCGGTATGCGTTCAGTGTCTACACATACCACGATCTCCGGTGCCAAACACTCCTCTTACCTGTAACGGCTCCAAGCGTTCTTCTGTCTGGAGCCAGACTGCGTGTCACGCATGCGCAGTCTATAAAGGCTTCAGACAGAGACATGCATCCCGCCTTATATTATAGATTGTAAACGATTGTAGATATTTAATAGTAAATGGGGAATGACTTGTTATAACTAAGTAGAGACTGAGGAGGATATAAAACATGGCTGTACATATACTGTACATCAGTATCAGAGGCTGATTGGGGGCTAATGATGTAGTGGCTCACATAGTGCTCACATAGCGCCCTACAGAAAAGCACTAAAAACGGAGAATGGATGGTAAGTGGGCAGTAAAGCAGGCGTTGAATTCTGTGCCAGTTTGCCCTCTATTGGCCTTTTAGCTATGCCAGGTATTTCTAGTCAGGGCCCGGTTGCCATTATTTAATCACCTAATGCTAAAATGAATCACTAGAGATTTAGACTTGTGCAGTCTCTCTGCCCCGGTGCTGGAGAAGGAGAAGGCTGCTGTGGTCTTATGTCCTGACTCCAGTCACCAGGTACAGACCGGCATGACGTCATCATTGTGTTGTGATGGGACACTAAGTTTTTCCGAATTCATTTATTAAATGCTTTGGTTCTGCAATAATTTTGGAAAGTCACTGCAAGAAATTCCCATGATGGCATTGTATGAACTTACTCTATCACTCACTTATAAAGGAGTAATTATTATAATGTTCATTTATGGGACAGTTACTGCATAAAGTTTATGTTATGTGTCCAATAGTGAGGAAGAGGAAGGAGAAATGGACGTGGATCAAACAACAACAGAGATAGGAGAGGAGGATGGAAGCGGAGATAACATTGGACTGTAAGTAGACACACAGTGACATATACTGATATTATGGGATGTATATGATTGTAGACATTTATTAGTAATTGATGAATTACTGATGTAGAGATGGAGGAACATATAAAACATGGCTGCCCATATACTCGGCTGTAATTCTGCCTCTGTAAAGGGCTCAATGAATGTTATTGGGGAGAAATAGGGGAATGAACGAAAGTTCACAGAAGGATCAATAAACGAAATATGATCACAGAGATCAGCGCCTCCTACGTGCCCAGTTTCGCCCTTTAGTGCCCTCTTGGTGAAGATCATTCCCAGTTTATTGCTCATATAGCACCCAAATGGCACAGAAGAGTATTACAGGGAATCTGTCAGTAGCATCAACCTTCCTAAGCCATCTAAATGGGCATTTAGGTCGCAGAAAGTTTTCTCTGGAATAAAGGAAGAGTCAAACAACTGTATAACTCAGATGAGGATCACCACGTAATGCTCGGACTGGCCGACGGCTTTCACACCCAAGCTTGATATCATGTATTTCTATACTGCTGTTACGCTCGGGTCGGTAGAGCCGTCAGCTCGTCTGAGCACTGCGTTGCGATCCTCGTCCGAGTTATACGACTTTCTGACTCTTCCCAAAGACATCGGATCACAGATATCAAGGTATCGTTTTATTCCGCTTCCTATGACCTACATGACCAGGAGGGTTGATCCTACTGACAGATTCCCTTTTTAAAAGCAAGAATGAACGGCAAGTGGGCACTAAGGAGGCAATGATTTTTGTGCCAGTTTGGCTAATATACCCCCTTTACTTATCCCATTTATTTCTATTCAGTGCCTGAATGCCCCCCTTCAATCACCTGAAGCTCACGATGACTGACTTAGGCTTTGTTCTTGTGCAACCCTCTTTGGTCAGAGAAGTAGAAGGCTGCTGTAGTGTTTTGTCTTACGCCAGGGGTCACCAAACTGTAGCTCGGGAGCCACATGTGTCTTGTGGGCCCGTGATTTGTGGCTCGTGGCTGTCTGCCAGCTTGGTGCATTAGCTCCAGGTGTAGCAAATAGCCCTGAACAGAAGAGCAGATCTGAATGGGGGGAGATAGGAAACCCTGGAGCTCGGCATACTGCCTTGGTGTGATTGCAATGTAAAAGCTTTGCTGTCATTATACCGGTAATAGGGGGCTGTGGGTGTCACTGTTGTGAATGGGGCAGGAACTGGATGTTGCACGCGCCCCTCTCTCAGAGCTGAATATGGCTCTCAAGGTCAGAAATGTTGGGGACCTGTGTCTTACGCCCCAACTCCTACTGCCTGCAGACACAGACCGGTGTGATGTCATCATTGCGCTGACCTGTATCAACATTTACTACACAACACGCAGTCCTCTTACTCTTAAAAGCGCCACCTGCTGGAGCTGTGCAGTACTGTGCGCTGTCCTGTAACATTCGGAATTTGTCAAAAAAATCTTACACCTATTCATGAACGGTGTATTTATCCAAAAAATGTACCATGATTGCATTACATGAAGCCACTCCAACACTCCCCATAAAAGAGCGATTACAACAGTGGTCATTTATGAGAGCGTTACTACATATAGTCTATGTTATGTGTCCAGTAGTGAGGAAGAGGAAGGAGAAATGTACATGGCCCACATAATAACAGTGAGAGGAGAGGAGGATGGAAGCGGAGATAGCTTCGGACTGTAAGTAGAGAGACAGTGACATATACTGATATTATAGATTGTAGACGATTGTAGATATTTAATAGTAAATGGGAAATGACTTGTTATAACGATTACAACAGTGGTCATTTATGAGAGCGTTACTACATATAGTCTATGTTATGTGTCCAGTAGTGAGGAAGAGGAGGAAGAAGAGTATGTAATGCTTAAGATCAGACAAACAGAAGACCACAGCGCAGAGACCACCACACTGTAAGTAGAGAGATAGTGACTTATACAGATATTATGGGATGTATACGATCATAGATGCTTATTAGTAACTGATGAATGACTGATTATTTCTGGGTAGAGATGGAGGAACATATAAAACATGGCTGCCCATACACTCATCTGTAGTTCTACCTTTGTAAAGGGCTCAATGATTGTTATTTGGGGAGAAATAGGGGCATGAAGCCACTCCAACACTCCCCATAAAAGAGCGATTACAACAGTGGTCATTTATGAGAGCGTTACTACATATAGTCTATGTTATGTGTCCAGTAGTGAGGAAGAGGAGGTAGAAGAAGAAATGCATGGAATAGAGTTAGAGAGAAGAGAAGACCACAGCGCAGAGACCACCAGTCTGTAAGTAGAGAGACAGTGACATATACAGATATTATAGGCTGCATATGGTTTAGTAGCTGATGAATGACTTGTTATCACTTAGACTGAGGAGGATATAAAACATGTTTGTACATATTGGGGGGGGTTATTGATTTGGGGGTCCGCTACAACAGGGTTATAGTAAGAACAATTTTCTCGCCTCCTGGTCTTGTCTGATTAGCGATGCCGCTTCAATGTGGCCATGGGGCTCTGGAACGGACATCATCTCCTCTACCTTCAACCTTGGTAGTCACAGTGGCCATCAGCAAAACCATTTCCAGTGCCCCATGGCCACTTTGGAGAGACAAGAAAAATGTGGATTTCTCTGGATTAAGACATCGGATCGCAGATATCAAGGTGTCATTTTATTCAACTTCCAGTGACCTACATGCCCATATAGACGGCTTAGGAGGGATGATATTACTGACAGATTCTCTTTAAGTCATTGCATTTATTGAGGACACACACTACATGATATTTTTATTTTCTAAGTTTCTCTGTTTCTAATGAAAACTTAATTTATTTTACAGGCCAAAAGTAAAGACAGCGTGGGCCGACACAGAGCCAATGCCGTAAGTAATAAGAGCAATCATGGCGGCATTTACTCTAACGAGACCTTGGACTTCTGAACGATGACGTCATATAGTGACATAACAGCCGCACATTACACAGGACAATATCACTGTGTATATCCTCATAGACTGATCAGGATGATAATGTGAACTGTCTGTATCTCAATTTGTTTCTTTGAATTTTTTTAAGACGCAAACGTAAATGGTGGATACCAAAATGCTTCAGAAGATCGAGCAGGAGCCATGTGAAATACATGTAGGTACTTTACCCTCTTCCCACAAATGGACGCGCCCTTATGTCCTAATTGCTGTCTTCTAGATGCAAAGGTATTCAATGATTCATCCTGGCAGAAGATCAGTCACCATGAATGTGAAAGTGATATTTATACTAGGAGCTAATAATTAGTAATGACATCTATCCATATAGCTACATCATGTAGAAATGTATAGGAGAGACTTTATGTTTATTGTCTGTGTCCTATTGGGACTAGGATTTGTTCCCGATAATTATTTTACAGGGTATTTATTTGTGATCATTTCTTCTATTTCTTCAACACCAGAAAAGATAAAGATGAAAAAGAACAACGTCCACCAAAGTAAGTAAAAGCTTCCCCCATTATAGTATGTGACGTGTTGTTACACTGAGGCTCATAATATTGTGTCTTTCCTTTATATATTTATACTATATTGTATATTTTAATGGAAGAAACCAATATTTAAATGTCTATCTATATATGTCCAGGCTTGGACTGGCCCACAGGAGAACAGGAGAATCCTCTGGTAGGCTGCCCCTGTGAATAAGTGCTAAAGAGTAGTGCAGAAAAAAAATATCATCTATTTTATCATTCATTAAACAAGCGACCAAATGAATATTACATAGAAGCAAAAGTAAATTTCTTTACTAGGCTCAGGTTATTTTTGCATGTAGCTGAACAGTGGGCTTAAAGAATCACTGTTACTGGTGGGCCGTTGCCCATAGTGAGAGAAAAGCATTCCCCGACTTCTAAACTTACCGACCTTCCTGTCCTTTTTTCTCCATTCTGAACACTATTTACCAATTTTTTGGCTTCCTCTTAGGCTCCTCAGAGCATTTATCTGCTGCTTCAGCAGTACAGCGGCAAAGTAAAGAAAAAAAGGTAAGTTTTTCTTTAATAATTTTTTATTGAATGATTTTAAGATTTACAAAAAATCTATTCAGTATCATCTTAAGTTTTCAATAATTATTATATAAACAGTCGGGTGGTGACAAATGAGTTTATTCTTTTGAAAAAATGTGCAATCATACACTGATGAAGACGGGTAGGTTGGTGTATAGAAGGGAAGAAGGAGGAAAACGTCACAGTCAGGTTGTGATATTCAGTATCTGTATGATCAGACTTCATTGCTAGGAGTCCTGCCAGCTGCTGTATTAATATTTCTCCTGTTTCATCATCTCATCGTTGACCCTAGTTTTTCCTTCTGGCCGATACACTGGCACACTACCGGTGGTGCACATGTGCGGGGCAGCAGGACAGGGTGTATCCCCGGCTGTATCTAGAGCAGCGGCTGTTGTGGTCGTGTGATCAGACTCCCATCCGCGTACCACGTCACGTGGATTGGGCCTCCGGTCGCATGTTCTGACGTCACACGCTACATGACTTGTTCAGAGAGTTGCACCTGTTCCGAAACTCTAATCATATTCACCAATCAAGTGTGGATTTTATCTACACAGGTATTTTTACTGCTCTATTAGCGACTTTGTACCAAAACAAGCACTGGGATTGGCGTCACGTCAGGGGTAGGATAGTCCATGAGTATATACATATACTGTATATTTAGAGGTGTTCAACTGACTATTTCTCCATGGTATTTCCATCATACTCTATATCCAGTTTCTTGTCTATACTGACTCAGCTCTTTTGATTTGCACTTGGAACATGTTTCAGGTGATATTTACGTGCACTTTTGAGCTATATATATGAAATATAGCTACCTTAATATTCTGGACCCCTATACCACCATTATGTAATGCGTTGCCTCCTGCCGTGTTTCATCATCCACTGCATGACTTACTTTTAAATTTATGATCTACTAAATAATTTTTTTTTTACACCAAGTGCCACCACTGAAGAACTGGAAGTCACCCCCTTCTCTATATCCCAATCACCAGAAGATCGCCTGCATGCAGGAGAAGGAGAGTTGCAGGCATGGCGCTTCTTTGACCCACCTTTAGAATGTGTTGGAGTTGGGCTGGGACTGGCAGCTGCTTCCTCCATTGCGATGCTTGTTCCTGCAGGGGAGTCCAGAGCACCGTTGACTGCATCAACCCATGGAAGCTCTGCAGAAGAAGCATGAGGTTGGTATTGTTGATTAACAGTGTGGTTCTCCCCTTATCTTATCCCAAAGACTCCCCTTTATTCCCCCTTACCCAACCCTATTGATCCCATAACAAAACGACAGACTCAAAAGGTTGGAAAATATCGGCCACAGCGACCTTTATTATAAATATTACAAACATGAAAACATTATTAAACGTGCTAAGGTCCTTGAAGTTACTAAATCTGGTGACCCCAAAAATAACCAACCAAAACTTCCTCCCACCTGCAACCCACAGGCTCAGGAGCACCAACAAACCCCAGAGAGTTTATTAACGGATAACTGCCAAACCAGGGACACGACATTCGTTTGCCGTAAGCCCCAAAAAAATCACCAGACCCAGACCAAGTTATCAATGTCCTGATTAATCCCCTGAACCAATTTAACACCAACTTCAAGGACCCTGATACACGCCACAATGAGAGCATTTGACAACTCAAATACTCGAGACCCCCCTTTACTGTAAAAATAAGGCTTGTTCAATGCCCCTTGCAACGATGAAGTTCATATATCCAGCCCCACGGCATTAAGATGCACTCCATCTGCTAGCCAGAAATTCCCGGTGCTATCTTCTATATCAAAGTGCCTTACCGCTACCCCCCATTCCAAGACACAAAATTCGAAATTGCCCGATTCACCTTCTTCTTGTCTTTATTTTTTCCACCAACTGCGCATTCCGCCATTCTCTCCGCAGAACAATCTCGGACCACACCGTCACTAACCCTGTAAATGATGTCCTAATACGAAGAAAATCGTGTTTCATGTCCCTTATCAATTCCCTAAATGGACGAACCCTTAAATCATCCCCAATCTCATAAAATTATGCAGTTCACGTAACATCCTGTCCCACACCATACCATGAAAATCAAGCCATCGAACCACAGCCTTGTCTGTCAAAAAACCGATCTGCCTCCCATCTTTTGATACATCGCCCCGAACAGCGCCCCAATGAACGTAAGAATGGCGCATTATCCAAACCAAAAGGGGGGAACCTGTATAAGAACAACAAATTAGACATAATAAACACAAACTTAATCATTTAACTGTAACTAATGAATCAGGCCGGACATATGACAAAAAACAACGTGATTCCCACCTACCAATCCTCTTCACAATTTCAGGACTCAAACCGCATACTGCTACCTCTGTAGCAGCCCCTATACGAAAAGAATGCGGAGCAAAACTAAAGGGGTCTAAACCCAGTCGACTTAAACAACTCCTAAAAACTTCCATAAACTGATACTTTGATAAGAAAGTTCCATCCTCATGGCACAATAATGGGCCCTCCCAGCCCCGACGTATACCCTTCAAAACTCCAAAAGTCCTTAAGGGCCATATAACGGACTCTTGCATGGGCCCTAAACATACCATTTTCCCTTTTATCATTTGATCAGTCTTAGAAAATCTTAGCCAAAATTCCAACCCTTTTTCTGTAGCCACCACATCCTGAGCTAATAGACCCCCAGATTTTTTCATGGACGGAGCCACTAACTCACTCACCCTTCACGCTGCAAAAAATGCCAAAGAAAAAGTTGATTGGAGCAAATACACCTCATACTTAGAATGATAAATCCACTTCACCTCTCTTCCCAAGCATTTCAATAAATCAAACGAGACCAGGCGCCAACTGTCCCCCTGAGCTCTACCCTTATGAGACCCTTTAAAATAGCTTGCTGAACCAAAATTTTTTTTTGATATCTGTTCAACCCCTAGATTTCAAACCAAAAGCCAAGCCTGCAATCAACCTATTTACCTTGGACACTGACGAATCTTCCAACGCTCCTTCCCTTAACCACAACAGCAACAGTACTACCTTATCGTCATCAGACAAAACTTGATCCACAACGCACAGTCGCTTCTCCCACAACTCCCACACAGTATGATAAGCCGACCACATGCTACTCGAAAGCGATGCACTAATTAATGGTTGAGCTACTCGAATGCCAAGCTCCATAAATGTTGCGGCACTCCAGACCTTTCTCGACTGCGTTGGGCACCAGCGACTGGAAACAATCCCAGTGGAAATGAGAGAGACTGTCAGCAACCCAGTTCTGCACACCGGGTACATGCAACGCTGTCACACAAGCGTTCAACAGTAAACATTTCAAAACCCGATACCGCAATACCCGAATCACCGGAGGAGAGGATGCTGTTATACAGTTTATTGCTAGTACCACGCCCTTGTTGTCACATTTGAAACAAATTAGTTTGTTTCGAAAATGCTTTTCCCACAACTTCACTGCAACCAAAATCAGGAAAATCTCCAAAAGAGTCATGTTTTTAACTAATCTGGCCAGCTGCCACTTATCAGGCCATTTACTCGAACACCACTGCCCTTGAAAGTAAGCTCCAAATTCAGTACTACCCGCTGCATCGGTAAACAATTCCAAGTCAAAGTTGTCTACAACCTCATCCATCAATAATGAACGACCATTGTAACACAACAAAAAACTCGCCCACATTGCCAAATCCTGTTTATGTTCCTTCAAAAGTTGGATATAATGATGAGGGAACGTAACCCCGGCTGTCGCACTGGCCAACCTGCGTGAAAAAACATGCCTCATCAGCATAACTCTACATGCGAGATTAAGCATATCCAGAAGTGATTGCATCTCTTTCAAAGTAAGATTTTTCACACACGCAGCGCCCAAGAAACCTCATCCTTTAATGCCAAAACTTTTTCTTCAGGTAAACAAAACTTGTAATTAACCGAGTCAATCACAATGCCCAGAAAACAAATACAAGATGCTGGCCCCTCAGTCTTCTCTAGAGCCAGCAGGACTTCAAAGAGCTTTGCATCCCAATCCATGGAACGCAGCATCGATTCACACAGCTTAGAATCTCCGGGACCAAAACGCAAAAAATCATCCAAATAATGAATGATAGGTGCCCCACCGGACACATCTCGTATTACCCACTGCAAAAAACTACTGAACGCCTCAAAAACAGAACAAGAAAGGGAGCAACCCAAAGGCAAGCACCAATCAACAAAGTATGCACGCTTTCTGAGTGAACTGGGAGCAATCTGAAGGTAGCCTCAATATCGGTCTTTGCCATGAGCTCCCCCCTTCACAACTTTCTAACCCAACGAGTCGCCTCATCAAACGAAGTATACATCACTGAACACAACTCAGGTGCAATGCCATCTTTAACCGACCACCACCTAGGATAGGAAAGTTGGTGATTTAAGCAGAACTTATTAGGCTCTGTTTTAGGCACAATTCCCAACGAGGAAACAACCAAATCCGTAAAGGGTAACTTAACAAAAGACCCAACCATGCGGCCCAAAGCTACTTCTTTGTCCAGCTTATCTAACACTACCTTCGGGTGGCGGTAAGCAGACTGTAAATTTTTCCTATTACAAGGTACATCAAAAGTCGGAGCGGTTTTCTTAAACCCTTTCTCAAAACCAGACGCTAACAATTCAGCCTTAACCCTGTCCGGAAAGCTATTTAGAACGGGAAGCATCTCGTACAGTTTCACTGGAGTCACTACCATAGGAATTTTCGAGGGGGGGCTTTTCCTTTTCTAAAACATTTACCGGCCCTGTGGGATGATCCGTTACAGTAGGAACAGACATGCTTAAATTTACAACTGGTTTTAAATTTGCACTGGCTCTCGTTAAGCAGCCAGCTTACTCCTGGTTTTTGACCGCCAGTTTGTCCTGCTTGATTATTGCCCTCTATAACTCCTGTTTGGTCGGATAATCTGGCCCGCCCTGAAAGGAATGCCCAAACCTAGCTGGCGCCATACCTCTTAACCATAAACCTATGTCTTTCTGGTCTCACCTGATTGCTGGTCTAATCGCCTTCCTTTGACGAAACTGCTCGTCATATCTCAACCAACTCTGGCCCCCATAAACTCTAAGCTTTCCCTATAGAGTCCAGAAAGCTAAAAAGGCCCAAACAATTCTCAAGGGCTTTCTCACCTATAACACTTGCCAAAATGGCGAATACTAGCATCCAGTTAGCAAATGTCTGCAGGATTAACCAGCATCTGTTTTTTCTCATCCACTTTCTTGCTATCATTGCTCTTCTTTTTATCAAGATTACATTTTTCAAGCGGCAGAAGGGAAAAAATTTTGACGTACTCGTCTTTCCAAATCTGCTCCCTCACCTCCTTCTTTAGATGAGCCCCCCAATGGACCTTCAAAGCAAACGTATACTTTGCCCCTAGCCTTATCATTTAAGTGAATTTTTTCCCCTTTATCAGTTTCCTTCTGAGCCAAAACGGATACCTGGGCCTGCGCCTGAGAGTTTTCCTCCAAAGGCTGATTGACCTCATTATTCATACCCCCGACTATCGGAACCCAGGCCGCCAACTGAGCTGGAGGCAATTGCCCCCTTCTAATCTTGCTACACAATCCTTTAAGATAGAAAATAAGTAATGATCCCCAGTGCCCCCCTGTGACTGGAAAAGACTAGTGGATGGACCCGCCAAATTACTCAACCCTGAATTTGTGCCCACCTCCCATAGGTGCTGACTAGCCATTGTACCCTGGGATATTAAAATAGGAGGATACGAACAAGACAAAGAATAATACTCACCAGATCGCATGGGGGGAACCACCCCACTCGCCAGAAATCCTGAATCCGGACGCCTAGCCTGTGGAGCGTAGTCTGGGGACAGTCTCACCTGACGACAAGACTCCGGTGCCCCCGCTCCATCGCCAATGCTTTGCGCTACCTGTGCATTGAGCCAGCCAGGGGGGTGACCCCTGGCCGCCATCCTGTGGACCGGTCTACTGCCGCAGCCCCCACCCCACCGCCAATGATTTGCACTACCAGCGCGTTGAGCCAGCCAGGGGGGTGATCCATGGCCGCCATCCTGAGGGCCTCCATCAAATCTTCAAACGACGCCATCAGAGGTCAATGCAAAGGGACTTCTTTCATGCCCTGGGAGCGGTAAAGTGTCCCCGCCCCAGGGTTCCTTTATAACTGACCCCATCCCAATAGCCATCCCCTGCAACCCTATGACCACTCCAAACCCAAATCATGTTGGCTTCCACCCAATGGCTTAGCCCAGGGTTCCAGCCTCTTCTGACAGGCTGTTGAGGCACTCTTCAAGCCATGACAGCAGTTCTTCATGAGGTCTTCTACGAAGTTTGGCCATCCGGTTGAATACCACTTCTGTAGGAAGAAAGGCAGAAAGTACAGCAGACAAGGAGTAGCAGGGATCCAGCCAATGAAGAAGTTCTCCAGGTATAGGCACTTCTTTCAGCCCTTGCTAGCTTTTTATCTCCTTAACAGATGGGCAGATAAAAAACCTACTGCCCAACGATCCCATTATCATTGGGCAGAAGATTAATATGCCCCCCCCCAGCAATATCCTTGACATAGGTCATAACTTTGATGCAATCAAAACCTGTTGCTACCCATTGAAGCCCACCTGTCAGCAGGATTGTGCTTAGTAAACCACATACACTGTCAGGTGGGCGCCGTTATACTGAGTAAAATGATACTTTTGTTGATGAAATCCATCCCGTGGTTCTTTTATAATCTTTACTTTCATTTCTGACATAATGATATGCATTATGTATTCATGTATTCCTATCTCTGCCTTCTGACAGGTCACGCTGCTTTCAGTGACCTGCCTACTATTTTAAATACTGCATGTGAAATTAAAGTAAATGAAAGTAAAGATTACACAAGAACCACTGGACGGATTTCATCAACAAAGGTATCATTTTACTCAGTATAACGGCGGCAACCTGACAGTGTATGTAGTTCACTATGCACAATCCTGCTGACAGGTGCGCTTTAACCAATTTGCCCACATTTAGGTGGAAAAAAACAAACATTTGGGGCCGAAAATTACCTCCAAAATTGATCTGCTAATCATTAGCCTTCCTTTGGGATGCTTACAATCCTATATTGATCTCTCCTAATGGTTTTGGATCCATAATTTAACTCTGGTAAGGGAGGGGGCATTTACTAAAAATATTGCTAAATACATTGATGAGCAATTGAAACCTGTGATGGAAAGTTTGCCCTCTTATCTATATGGCACAGCAAACTTGTTGCAGTAGATTCATTTGTTATACACCGATGATGCCATGGTGTGTTTGAGGTGCATCAGGCACTTTGATGGTTTCCACACTGTCTTATTTATTATCTATTGCCAATATTAAAATAAGGCAGAACTGGTGACTCAACTTTTGGATATTGTGCTCCCTTACTATTTTTTTGTATTTAATGTGTCTTTCTACCTACCGCTTGGGAGCACAGCTATGGGGGCTGCATTTCTACTCTCATATGTTTGGTCCTGGGGCTGTGGGAGTGGGACCATTTCCTGTCAGATCGTCCCTCATCAGTGGTATTATTTTTTGGGCACAGTACCAATTGTCCTCCAGATCCTTTTCTAGAGAAATACTTATCTTCTTAAACATCTTAAACAATTTTTACAGCATGATGAACACAGAATTTAAGAGATCTATTTGTTAGAAGCCATTATAAGACAAAAAGCCAACCCTCTGGTCCTCAGTAGGTCTGCATTCCCTGTGGAAGAGTTGTGGCCTGCTTGAATATTGAGGAGGCCACTGATTTGACTGATTCCACTGGCAATAAAAGCTATCATGTTACGCAGGCTATTACCTGCAGCACCCAAGCATTTACTGTGCATCCTATACAAGCCCCAAAATTTATGTGGGACTCAATACTCAAGAATTAAAAGTGAGAGTAAGGGAATACGTCAGGGATATCCTAGCAGCAAGGTTTGAAAAGGAGCTGGATCATTTATGAATAGAGATGAGCGGACCCATTGAAGTTCTGGTTCTGGTACCCGACTGAACTTTAGTCCAAAGTTCGGTTAAGGTACCTGAACTTTACCCAATCTAGAACCTCATGGAAATCAATGTGGGTCTGAACTTTGTAGCTGGAAAATTCTCTCACTCTGAGAAGTCCATGCTCGCAGTTTAGAGCCGGACACTAAGTGTCCTGTACGAACCCCGAACTTTCCAGTTCATGTTCTCTCGTCTCTATTTATCAAAAATTCTTGGACATTTTAAACAGTACCATCAATGTAATCCATCTATTCTATATGTGAGAGCCATTCACTGGATTCATCCAGGTATTAGAGGGGGCAACATTAATATCCTCCGCGCATAGTGAGCGAGCAAATGGTTCTGGCTCCCAAACTATGCAACTCATGATCTCAATGAGACCCTTAGTTTTGCTCCTTTCCCCTGATTATTCGTTCTCAATAGGTCACACCTATGTTCCTTTACTTTCTGCTAATTTATTGTATCATTTTTTTGCCTACAGTTTTTATGCCTCAGCAAAGAAATGGTTGTCCTGACCTGAGAATCCCCTCCGAGTTGATGGCTGATACAAAGCAACCTCTTATACAGCGATGAAGGCGGGGTAGGTAAGTGTATAGGACGGGAGATCGAGGGATTACATCACAGTCAAGGTGCAATATTCAATACCAGCTTTATTACCTAGGTCCTTCAAACTCAGGTTTAAGTCACATGTGATAGAGAAGTTGGTATAATCTAGCTTCAATGCTTGAGCTCCACATCTAGGAGTTCAGCCAGGGTTGTCAAATACTGAAAAATGTATTGTGGTGTCTGTTTGACCAACGATATAATTCTTTAAGACTACAAATGGGAGTGAGAATGAGAATAAAGACAATTTTCAGAAATTTCAAAGGAAAGTTGAAGAGGACCTTTCACCAAATTTTTCATGTTAAGCTGGACACACGGTGTAATTGTGGCTGCAAAGCAGAATAATACGGGTTTTGTTTTTTTTTTTAATTTCTCCTCATTGTTGCAGAAATTTACCAATCAATTATTTGGCATCTAATGAGTTCTCTTTAGTTAAGTCCAAGTGGGTGTTATTAGATAGTTTTCACTGGGAGCCACTCCTTCTCCCCGGACACCTGAACTGTAAAGCAGACTTCCGGGAGAAGTCCGTGTTCGGAGTTCAGCACCAGACACTAGGTGTCCGATACGCTCGTGAGATGAGGCTCCATAATTATAGGTATACTTCTGTTTGCACTAGCACAGCCCAGTTTACTGTCACTATGGTAAGTAGAGAACATTCAGGACTTTGCTTTAGGACCCAGTGTCCAATAATCTGTAGATATGACCGACCACCGGTCATATATACTTTGGTTCCGTTCTGTATTCACAAAGCCTGAGTTGACAAAAGAAAAGGAGAAATATCACCCTACCTGATATATGTATTGTTACTGAGGCCAGTATAGACATGTCTAGGCAAGTGGACCTGACAATGTTTATTTTTCTTCCGTTCTTTTTTTTATAGTCATCAGACACAAGAGAGCAATGGACCATCATTGGAAGAGAATAGAACAGCTCTACAATCTGCTAACCTACACAGTATGCAGAGAGAAAAAGGAACTAACCTACACAGTATACAGAGAGAAGAAGAAGCTTGTGAGCTAATAGCAGACCATATGTATGGGGTGTCACTAACCCAAATGATTTCCAGTACTAGCATTGAGCATGGTTCTGTGACTGTGCTGTTATAATATTGGCTTGCGTTCAGTGACATCTGCTGTATGATGGAATATTGGCCATGCTGCAAACCACCTTGCTTTTCATACCGCATTCCTATATTTCTGATTGCTGGATGAGTAATGTCTACAATACTAGATGAATAGAATTATTGATGGGGGCCAAGACAAATCAATACATAGAGTAGTTCACCTGTTGGGATGCAGCTACTCATGTGGCATTGTATATTCAGATGTATACACTGTCACGGCTGTATCCATATTTAATATCATGGTGTATGGCACGTATAGGTATATCCTGGTCCATTATTATCTTGGATACATGACCTATATTCATAACGACAGAGACTCATCTCTGAGATGAACCAAGCTGCTCAATGTATAATGTAAAGGCTCGTTCTCTGCTGAGAGCAGGAGACCACTCTGTTGATTTCATAGTCAGATGACCTGACTGAGAGGTTGGAGGACAGAATGGGGATTGATTGACCTCACTGAGAGGTTGGAGGGCAGAATAGGGATTGATTGACCTCACTGAGAGGTTGGAGGGCAGAATGGGGATTGATTGACCTCACTGAGAGGTTGGATGGCAGAATGGGGATTGATTGACCTCACTGAGAGGTTGGATGGCAGAATGGGGATTGATTGATCTCACTGAGAGGTTGCAGGGCAGAATTGGGATTAAATGACCCGACGGAGAGGTTGGAGGACAGAATTGGGATTAAATGACCTGACGGAGAGGTTGGAGGACAGAATGGGAGATTATTTTTAGGAGGTGCCAAAGCTATGTCCCAGATGTCTGAGATCCCATTATATTTCTCTGTTTTACGCTATTTCTAACCCTTTTAAATAATGAAGTATATAGGGCAATAATAGCAAGCAACAGTCTCCGGTGTAGGGGAAATTACTTTGTTTCCTTCACCAGACCAGCGAAGAAAACTTTTAAATAGGGACTGGCTAGCGCCTACAGCTTTTCAGATGCCTAGAAATTTTTGGTACTTACAGGGGTTGGTGCAGGTTTACATTTGTTTGTTCGGGACACTGTCAGTTGATTATTTGTCAGAAATAAAAAAAAAAACTTGTTTTTTCAAACGTACTATGTATCTGAGTTCAGTCCAATTATTTCATGATATTTTGGAGGATGAAAGGAAAGTGATGCAAGAAAATTGAATGAACACATATAGTCGTCATATTAGTGAAAATTAGACAAAACTGGTTAAAGGAGCAATATAATATATTTCTCATTTAATTAAAGAAAGTTTTAACAAATCTGTCTGATTTTAAAGGGAACCTGTCAGCAAATACAGAAAAAAACAAATAGTATTTACTTTTAGCCAAAGTGGTAATCTGCAGATAAATATCATTTAAAACATTGTTGCGTAAATTGCATGATTGAATACAAGGGCATTGTGAGTTCAGCACTGTAAGTGCATTTACTTTCCCCAAAAGAGTAAAAGAGTTACAGCAGAACAGGCATACAAAGCTACTGTTTATCACCAGTATAAGTCAGATACAGTGCCTACAAGTAGTATTCAACCCCCTGCAGATTTAGCTGGTTGACACATGCGGAATTAACTTGGCATTGTGACATTTGTACTGTAGATCAGCCTGGAAGTGGGAAATGCACTGCAGCAACTTTTTTTTTTTTTTTTAAAACGTTAAAAGTTAATTCAGAGTGTCATTTATTATTCAACCCCTCAAACCACAAGAATTCTGTTTGGTCCCCCTAAAGTATTAAGAAGTAGTTCAGGCACCAAGAATAATGAGCTTCACATGTGTGGATTAAAGATCTCTTTTGCCAGCCTTTTCTGACTATTTAAGACCCTCCCCAAACTTGTGAACAGCACTCAGACATGGTCAACATGGGAAAGACAAAGGAGCATTCCAAGGCCATCAGAGACAAGATCGTGGAGGGTCACAAGGCTGGCAAGGGGTACAAAACCCTTTCCAAGGAGTTGGGCCTACCTGTCTCCACTGTTGGGAGCATCATCCGTAAGTGGAAGGCTTATGGAACTACTGTTAGCCTTCCACGGCCTAGACAGCCTTTGAAAGTGTCCTCCCGTGCCGAGGCCAGGCTTGTCCGAAGAGTCAAGGCTAACCCAAGGACAACAAGGAAGGAGCTCCGGGAAGATCTCATGGCAGTGGGGACATTGGTTTCAGTCAATACCATAAGTAACGTACTCCACCGCAATGGTCTCCGTTCCAGACGAGCCCGTAAGGTACCTTTACTATCAAAGCGTCATGTCAAGGCTCGTCTACAGTTTGCTCATGATCACTTGGAGGACTCTGAGACAGACTGGTTCAAGGTTCTATGGTCTGATGAGACCAAGATGGAGATCTTTGGTGCCAACCACACACGTGACGTTTGGAGACTGGATGGCACTGCATACGACCCCAAGAATACCATCCCTACAGTCAAGCATGGTGGTGGCAGCATCATGCTGTGGGGCTGTTTCTCAGCCAAGGGGCCTGGCCATCTGGTCCGCATCCATGGGAAGATGGATAGCACGGCCTACCTGGAGATTTTGACCAAGAACCTTCGCTCCTCCATCAAGGATCTTAAGATGGGTCGTAATTTCATCTTCCAACAAGACAACGACCCAAAGCACACAGCCAAGAAAACCAAGGCCTGGTTCAAGAGGGAAAAAGTCAAGGTGTTGGAGTGGCCTAGTCAGTCTCCTGACCTTAACCCAATTGAAAACTTGTGGAAGGAGCTCAAGAATAAAGTCCACATGAGACACCCAAAGAACCTAGATAACTTGGAGAAGATCTGCATGGAGGAGTGGGCCAAGATAACTCCACAGACCTGTGCCGGCCTGATCAGGTCTTATAAAAGACGATTATTAGCTGTAATTGCAAACAAGGGTTATTCCACAAAATATTAAACATAGGGGTTGTATAATAATTGACCCACACTTTTATGTTTACAATTTAATAAAATTCAACTGAGCAACATAACTTTTTGGTTTGTAAGATTTATGCTTCTGTTCATAAAACCTACTCTCGTTTGCAGTTTGAAGGCTCTAACTTATTTGCATCTTATCAAACCAGCTAAATCTGCAGGGGGTTGAATACTACTTGTAGGCACTATAGGTACAGACAGTGCAGCCTGGCAGAAGAAGGATATGGTGCAGCAGAGAATCACCTGCACTATAGTCAGATAGCAAGTGGGGGAGAGTAACAATTGCTATAGAAAGAGTGCTTCACCTGGACTTTAGATAATGCTATGAAGAAATATGCAAGAAGATATAGCTTTAGGCCATGGCCCCACTATCAGTATTCGGTCAGTATTTTTTCTCAGGAGTAGAAGCCAAAACCAGGTGAGGAACAATCAGAGAAAAGGTATAATAGGAACAAGTCACCAATTCTGCATTTATCACCCAATCCTGAGAAAAAATACTGACCAAATACTGATAGGGGGGCCGTGGACTTACATTTTCTGAGGTAAGGGAGACCTGCCCATTTTCATGAAAGTGCCACCTTTAATGATAGAGAATGCAAGGATTGCCAATATAGAGGGGTACAGACTGATGACACCCAGCCACCCACAAGTGAAATAGCCACAACACATGGAGTGCATATGTGGCACCCCAGGTCTGGTCGCCACAGTGGCAGCAATGTCATGTCTAAGAGCAGGTGGGAGGTTCCCTGGTTGGGGACAATTAGCATGCAGCACCACCTGCCTCAGTCCAGGGAGGGGAGAAACCTGCCCTTTATAAACTGGATCTGGGGCGGGGTTAGAGAGAAGTACCAGACCAGGTTCCAGTGAAATTGCAGATAGGGACAGGTCAGCAGCAGGCTGAGGAGTCCCTGGTTGGCAGAGGAGGAACACGAGGCAAGGAGGGGAGCTAGCAGAGCTTGTCCTGGCTAGAGACTTACAAAGTCGGACACTGGAGTCCGAGGCTGTGAGGGTTATAAGCCCAGCAGCAGAAAACTACCACGCAGGGGACTTCAAGTTCTCTGGCCCAAGGAAGCCCGGAGGCTCAGCCACACGAGAGGGACTACTACTGCCCCGGAGGGGTGAGAAGTACGGAAGGCCCGAGTCGCCAGTCATACGGGTGAGAACAACACGGTACACTCAGAGACGTGGGCTACCACTACACTACAGCGGGATAGCCAAGAAAGAGTGAAGTCAGCACGGTAGGCCTACAAACTCCCCGTGACCTGCGGGATTTCCCAGTTGCTCTCAGACTGACCAGGCCTCCATTGTTAACCTGTATTCCGGACGGGTCCCTTAATACCACCAACAGTAAAGACCCTGAATTGCATGACAGACTCCGTGTGGTTACTGCTGCTGCCGCGCACCATCACCACCAACATCCCTATTTACTGCCCTGAGGCTATACTCCTCCCGTGGTGAGTTATAATACCCTCTGCTGCACCCACAACACCAGCCTCAGCGGTCTGCTCTGCAGCGGCGGTTCACTCTGACCGCAATCCACGGGTGGCGTAGTCGGACATTCAGCATATAGACTGCCATTTGGTTTGACCGCCCTGGGCACGGACCGGGTCACCGCCACGGAGACTACAACCCCCAGCATCCACAAAAGGTCCGGTTCCGGGTATCCCCACACAGACATGGCCCAGGGGGCGCGTTATATATACTGAGACGGTGTGTATGGAAACTTGCCATCATAGAGACACCGAACAGACTCATGCCTGAGTGTGAGTGGCTGATATGCATTAAAAGATAGGCAGCAGACCCCATGAGTGCACAAAATGGCCAAACAAGATGCAGCAGTGCTTTGCTGCAGACAGAGGTATCAGTTCAATTCTAAGAACATGTCACTGTTAAGCAAGGACTCGCTGTCATGTTCCATGACAGAAATGTATTTGTAATGCCAATGCCAGGGTGCCTGCATGGTCCCTCTCCCTCCACCCGGTACAGACGCCTACATGCAGACCACCCCGGCCACTCAACAGTGTCCCTGTTGCCTGCCGTGGCTTCCCGTTTCTCTAGGCCTGCTCACGCCGAACCTGTCTCCCGGTGGCACGCTTCCTGATTCTTAAAGGGGCAGCAAACACACTTTAGAAATGCCCCCAGTCAATGGCTGGAATTTATTAAGCATTTAGGGCACCCTCCCCTCTAGGGAGGTGCCTAAGCAACCCTTGTAGTTTCTCTACTTAGTGTGTGTGCAACTAGTATGTTGCCAGGTCCCTGTCCTTGAGTCCCATGTTGTCTGAACTAGAAACTGTTCCTGAAACCCATGTTGTCTGAACTAGCACCAGTGTTCATCCTGGCTAGTGTTCTAGAATACCGTCTATACCGGCTCCAATATCTGTTATACCAGTATCCGAATCCTGTCTTGCCAGTGACTCAGAGTCCGTGTTCATGACTGCGATCCTGACCCTTGGGATCAGCTTCTGCAGTACTGGGGACTGCTTAGGAGTGGTACCTGGCGGCTACCTGCAGCACAAGCCTAACTCCATCATCAGGAGCTCTAACAAAGTCCAGGTAGCTGCTTACCCATACCCCTCCTGGGTAAGTCCGGCCCGTGGCACAGTGGGTCCACAATCCACATGTGGATGGTGTTGTTACTGTTACACTGCTATGTAATCAGTTTGCTCTGATGTAAACTCTGATGTTAGTAATCCCTCCCTTCTTCCTTCTTCCCCAGTCAGTTTTTATCATCCATCTTGTTTGCATCATATCTGTACAGTTCTGCTGTATAATAGTATTTTTTCCTACTGCTACTGCAGCTGCTGCAAGTGTTGCACCTACTGCTTCCTGTGTATAATGTAGTAGTGGGGAAGGACATAGCTTCCCTTTTGGCACTGAAAGAGTTAAAAGAGAATGTTCCTGATAGTTAGAACTCTCTGAGCTGCCTTTAGGTCCAGTTAAGGGGTTAGCTGTGATAATCCAGCCAATAGAGTAAGGGGGAACTTAGTGCCATGATCGAGCATAGTAGATGCAAACCTTTGTTTCTGATATATTTCCTTGTGGGCTGTAGTATTGGTAACCAGCCACAAGATGCCACTGTTCCGGGTGCAGATGACAGGTTCAGTCTGCCAGTAGTATTACAGACAGTGAAGGGGTTAACTGTGTGTGAGGACAGCCCATAGAGGTTGGGCACTGTAGGAAACCTGTTGATGAGTTTCCAGAAAGATTCAGTTAGAGTTTGGACAGAGAACCGTGTGGGCAGCCTGAGTATAGTGGCTGCTAGGGCAGATGGGAACCCCAGACAGTAGGATCACCAGAGTGAAGATTCCCTACGTAAGAGTCCCCTTAGCAGGCCGGAGAAACTCAACAGAGGTATTGAGGACCCGGAGGCACATTCTGTCTGCAGGCTGCAGAAGAAGCTAGGATTCAAGGCTAGGACGTGGGGAGAAATAGGATCCGGATATACTGTCACTGGTGAGAAAGATTCTCTAGGGCTAGAGAATAGAGTCACAGAGATGTTTCACTTAAAGAGGGAACCAGGGCTGAAGTTGTTTCCAGTACCCGTGAGAGAGATGACAACCCATTGGGCCTTATCCATTATATATGCTTCTAAATATTGTACATATTCCTCTTCCCCAAGTAAAGTCCCAGTTATGGTTAAGAACCTCGTATCCTCTGAATTTATTGCTGCCCTGGTTCCAGAACAGAAATGTCTGGAGATAGCTGCGACCGGATGGTCTGAAGTAAGTGGAGAGCACCACATACACCACAGCACATCAGAGGGAGGACACACATTGTCTGTAGTTTGCCACAACGAGTAGGGGCCACAGCTCGCCCACAACTACCTCACTGGGGCACCTTACCATAATACAAGAATTCAGCTTGAAAATAAACCTTCTTCTGGGATCTTCATATGTGCCTCTGCAGTCGAGTTAAGCTAAAGTGGGGAAAATAAATATTTGATACACTGCCGATTTTGCAAGTTTGCCAACCTTCAAAGAATGGAGAGGTCTGGAATTTAATCGTAGGTACACTTCAACTGTGAGAGACAGAATCTTAAAAAATATTCAGGAAATCACATTGTATAATTTTTATATAATTAATTTGCATTTTATTGCATGAAATAAGTATTTGATACAATAGAAAAACAGAACTTAATATTTGATACATAAACCTTTGTTTGCAATTTCCTGTAGTTCTATGCACTTCTATGCAAAGTGAAGGTGCAGAGAACGAGTGTGCGCGGCTGCACAGATACTCGGCATTACAGCGAGCCAGGTATTACAGCTTCAGGTGAGCAGAGGCTAAAAGAGGGAGGCCCGGTCCGGGACCACCTCTGCTCACCAGGCCTCATACGCTAGTAAGGGCAGTAATCCACTATTGGTGCACGCGGCCGTGCAGAGAATTGCCAGCAGCAGTGGAGCAGGGATGCGCAATACTCACCCCCCCAGCGCCTACTGTCAGTAGCAGAGCCAGGAGCTGAGCAGCTGATCCCTCCCCTCCTGCAGCATCAAAACTATCAGACTGTGAAGTGGCATGGAGGGGGGGGGGGGCGAAATCGTGTGGGGTGGAGCCACAAACAACCAGGGAGGAGACAAGGAAATAAAGTAAAGAGCGGGAGAGAGAAAAGATGGAAGAATTTAGATGAGAGAGTCAGGAAACACAACAGAGAGAGGCAAGAGACACAAGTAAGACCGGTGAGAAGGCTATATATAAGACACTGGCTGCAGTGGTGGGATTCAGGGGGCTCTGCTCTGTTCGGTGGAACCGCTTGTTAAAATAACAGGCAGTTGCTTGAACCAGCGCCCCAATTTGTTTCCCTCGCCCCCCAATTTTCAAATGAATGTGTATCCGAGGTCGCACATTCAGTTGAAATATATTGCACTCCAGAAAGCCACCGGCTTCCTGCACTGCAACAGGGGCCGCCAGACAATCACAGGCCGGCAGCTGACGTCCGCGCGCACGTCGCCAACATATGACGTCACTGTCATCCGCGCCTCAAACAAATGAAGGAGAGGACGTTTGTGAACCGTGGCGAGGTCAAACTTTTTTTTTCTTTTTACTCTTTTTTGTACTAAAAGCCGCAATATGGGTACAGAATGGGAACTCATATTGGGGCAGGATGGGAGACACATGGGGGCTGGATGGGAGACACATGGGGGCAGGATGGGAGACACGTGGGGGCAGGATGTGAGACACGTGGGGGCAGGATGGGAGACACGTGGGGGCAGGATGGGAGACACGTGGGGGCAGGATGTGAGACACGTGGGGGCAGGATGTAAGACATGTGGGGGCAGGATGGGAGACACGTAGGGGCAGGATGGAGACACATGGGGGCAGGATGGGAGACACGCGGGGCAGGATGCAGACACATGGTGGCAGGATGGAGACACATGGGGGCAGGATGGGAGAACATATGGGTGAGGAATGAGTCATATGTGGGGCATTATTACGGTAGGAGCTACAGGATATTATTACTGGTGTGATGTATTTTATTTTTGAGGATACTGTTTTCAGTGGTGGGGTCCGGTTACTGTGCAGGTCGACACTATGACACTTTTTTTTCTTCATCTGGTGCAGTGTAGAGTTGGGAAATGTGCTCTGGAAGCGGTGCTCTAGATAACTGTGTGTTATTTTCTGCAGAGACGAGTCCTGGCTGGAAGAAGTGATGGCGGTCTGCGCTGGATGAAAAAGAAAAATGAAGAAGGACTTCATGTAAAGACTAGTGTTGAACGAATCTGTTCGGCGAATGTTCCAAAGTTTCAAATTAGGCACGAATATGGCACATTCGGATTCGTGATCGCAAAGACGAGCAAATTTTCTTAAAATCGGAAAAGTTTGACGAATTTGCGCGGGACCATGAATACAGGGCAACCACGGCGTTTAAAACAGTTTTGTTAGCATAGTGCAAGTGTATGATGAGTGGTGACATGTGCCAGGTGAGTGTGGGGGCTGTGGAGAGCTCAGAACAGGTCAGATCAGCGGCACACTGTTTTTTCCTTTGTTTTTTTTTTCCTGTGGGCGGTAACTTTAACTGAGGAAAGAGCGGCCAGCCAATCATAGTGCAGGAAGCATCTACACTGCCCAGACATAAGGGCTTCTGCAATTGGATGCAGAAATCACATGTCCTCTCAATATAAAAAGCGGCCATGTTCCCTAAGCACCATTATATCCATGTCACTGCTGGGGAGAAAGATGCAGCTCAGTGTTAGCCTGTGTAATGAGAGATATTAGCTAGATAGATGGGCGCTTGTGTGGTAGTCAGATAGTGTAGATAATTCCTGGCCTGTGTATCTCTGCAACCGCTGGTGCAGCACATTTTTGGTGTTCTTGTGCAAGTACTGAGATTCAGACAGAAACAGAGGGCCCATGCCATACAATAGCGCTGAGCACCGCTGGTATAGAGCTCCATGGCTCAGTATACCTTGAATCTTTTTTTGCATTTGCTAATGTGATCAAGCAAGCGCAGTGCACCTTTTCATGTAGTGAGGTTGAAATTGTGCTCTGCACAGTCTGCAGAGCTTCTTATTGCAGAGCACAAAATCTGTTTTTTTTTTCTGTTATTGTGATATTGAAAGCTGTGTGCACTAAAGTGTTTTTTAGTGCCAGATACTATTTTAGTAGAGTTGAACTTCAGGTGGTTTCCGAGTTAAAAAAAATACATTTTTTCTCTTGCTACGCCCAGTCCAAAAAATATTTTTTCCTGTGCCAAAAGTCATACAGTGCTATAAGCCAGCTACTACGTCAGTGGCGGTCAAAGTCAGCTGGACGCAGAGCTTATGCAGAGTAACCCAAAATATGTTTTGCTCTGAGTAAAGTGATACAGCTGGCTAGATCTGAGTTTGATATATTTTGGAGCATATATTCTATGTCATATGGCCTCATCCACATTCAAAAAAAATAATTCTTCTGTTCCTAAAGTAATACAGCAGGGGATATCTCAGTTTGAAATTGTTTAGAGAAGATCTCGTAGGTTTTATCAGCCTCATGCACACTAACAAATTTCTTTTGTCAAACGTGTGGCAGGCCATATCTTACCTTGTCATTTAGTGTCACTGAAATTCAGGTGTGTGCTGAGCTATTGCACGGGAAAAAAATATATGTTTCTTTAGTTAATTGCATGCTCCTACCACTGTATCTGACCAACATGAGTGGGAAAAAGAGAGGGCATGGTGGAAGAGGGAATAGGCTTGGTGTTCAAGGTGTACGTGGGGTACGTTAGTGAAAGCACTAGTGAACCAACACAAACAGGTCCTATCCAAAGACTGACAACATGTTAGTGGATGGCCTACTGCACTCTTTCTTTAGCAGCCGCACAGCGATACGCCTTGTTGATAAGGCCCAGAAAGAGCAGGTGCTCCATTGGATGGTAAGCTATGCTTCCAGTGGCGTCTCCTCTTCTTCCTCCACCTCAACATCACACGCAGTACAGTCCACAGAGGTGGCGCCCCAATTACCCATGCTTCCCCCAGTGTCAAAACTGGCCAACTGCCCAACTGACTGTAGCGAACCACAGATGGGCGAGTCTGTAGACCTCTTCACCTATTCTACACCATGGGCATCAGAAGTGTACTACAAACAGTCACAGAGTGAAGGGGAGGAAAGCATCTGCAGCAATGCCAAAATTTTTTTAGCTTGGATTCGGGGCAGGACGAAGTAGGGTCCGAGAAGGTTCCTGACCCTCGTCACCAGACGTTAACCGCAGGGGAGAGAGGTGATCCCGATGAGACTCAGATACCTGAGGCTCATGTGACGCGCCCCCTGGGCCGCGCGTGTGTGCGGATACCCGGAACCGGACCCGTTGCGGAGGCTGGGGGTTGTAGTCCTTGTGTGGCGGGGACCCGGTCCCGTGGCTCAGGGTAGTCAACTCAAATGGCAGTCTATTTATGTGGTTTTTATGATATTAAATGTCCGACTATGCCACCCGTGGATTGCGGTCAGGATGAACCGCCGTTGCAGGGCAGACCGCTGAGGCTGGTGTTGTGGGTGCAGCAGAGTGTAATACAACTCCCCTCGGGAGGAGTGTAGCCTCAGGTCAGTGTATGGGGGTGATGGTGCAGGAGTAGCAGTGACGACACAGAGTCAGTGATGCAGTCCAGGGTCTTTACTCACAGTTCTTATTATCCAGACCACTTCTGCAGGTAACGGCTGCCCACGTCGTACTGTGCTCACCAGGTGAGGGGCTCGGCCGACTCCCAGGTATCTCCGGAGCGTTTCACAGGACCCCCTTTGTGTGTCCTTTCTCTGGCCTGTCATACCACGCCAGTGACCTCGCTTCTGTCTGGCTGCCTCGGGCCTTCTCTTGGTAAACTTGGTGCCAGTCTCCCTGGTGCCTTCCTAGCAGGTGTAGCGAGGGGCTGCGCCACATGAAATGTCACAGCCTCCGGTTTCTAGCTGAGGGTAGTTCCCTCGCCTCCACTAGTTTCGGGGACCGGTCTCCCCTTTTGGCCTGACCCTTCTACGCAGGTAGATTCGGGCGTGTGGTGGTGACTCGCCGGTCCACACCCCTGGGATCCCTTCTTTCCTTGTTCCTGGAGCCTCCTCCGCTCCTCTTCCTTCCTTCTCCTTCCTTCTGCTTCCTCCAGGCTCCGGCCTCTCCCTTAGGCCTGCCTGCGGAGCAGAGCCTCTGCTCCCACCTCCTGCTCCCTGATCTAAGATGGTGCCCACCTTTTATACCTCCTTCTAGGTGCACCCAGGAACTGCTTCCTCCCTGCTACTGCACTACAGGGTTCCCCCTTCCTCGGTGTTCCCTTCCCCCACTCCAGCCAGGGACAGGGACTGTCGTGCTCTACTTGGAGCATATCGGTCGCCCTGCCCCCCGGAAATGTGGTGTAATGCATGCAGGTGTCGGGGTCCTCATCCACACTCCATCCTTACCTGAGAGTGAGATATCGCACATCTGGTTGAGATGCAATACCTCTGTAGCAACCGAGCCCTCGGGATGCTACACATGCGAACTGTACTGTGCTGTCAGGGCAACAAGAGGAGAGGGGATCCTACTTAGTGTGAACCCAGAGTCATGTAGACAAGTAGCTCATCTGAGGAGGTGGAGGAGGAAGATGAGGAGGTTACATTTCGCCCTACGGCGCAGACATGGAGTGATGCAAGCACGAGTAGCACTGCATCCTTAGCCACAACCGTGGCTATGGCCAGCAGCAGTCACGGATCTGCAGCTCGCAGGGGCAGCAAGGGTTGCCTAGCATGAGCCTTTTTTGTCACTGCAAAGGATGAGCCTACTCACGTTATCTGCAAACTTTGCGATAAAACACTCAGAAGATGGAAAAACTGCAACAATTTGACTACTACATGCATGAAAGTTCACATGCTCAAACAACATTATTTACGCTGGGAATCTTACCGCGCTGAAATGTGGACCAGCGCACCTCAACAACCATCAGCTGCCCCATCAAACAAATCCACTGCTTCTTCCTCCTCCTCTGTTACTGTGCCATGTAATGTCACGCAGGTCTCCCATCGCAGAAACTCTGGTTCTTTACCCGCTCCAGTCAGGCTGAGTGACAGCCCGTTAGGTGTAATGGAAACGGACATGCCTGCTGTGTTTATTTCACTGAGCACACCGCAAGTTTCTTAATCCACTGTAACATCTGCGCCTCACTTACGCTCCACCAGTTTTTCCGGTTCACCATACTCCGCCCTCTCTCAGCACCTCGGTCCCGCAGTTGTGGTCACGTGAAAAATTGTTTCATCCTACGCATGAAAAAGCTAAGAGATTGAACTCCACCATCTCCAATCTGTTGGCCACGGAAATGCTGCCTTTCCGCCTGGTAGATACAGACGGTTTCCGAAAACTGATGGCCGTCGCAGTCCCCCAGTACCAGTTGCCCAGTCACCACTACTTCTCTAAGAAAGCTGTGTCTACACTACACCAGCATGTCGCAGACAACATCACCCGTTCCTTGTCTAAATCTACATGTGCCAGGGTGCATTTCACCACAGACACGTGGACGAGTAAGTATGGCCAAGGGCGTTACATCTCGCTAACTGGGCACTGGGTGAATCTGGTGGCTGTGGGGGCAGGCAGGGATGGGGCTGCTCCACAAATCTTGGAATCCCCAAGGCTTGCTAAAGAAACCTCTGTATTTACCACTTCTTTCGCTGCTTCTGCTTTCTCCACCTCCTCTAGGGCCTCCACCTGCATATTCAACCTCAGCCTTAACGAGACACGCGTTCCAATGGTGCTGAGAGAATACTACACACCACCTTCTTACTGCGCAGTCAGGGCTCACCGTAATCAGGCAGTCTTCAAATTAATATACCTTGGAGATCACAGTCATACAGGTGAAGATTTGTGGGCAGCTCTCCAGGTTCAGTTTGAGCAATCGCTGTTTCCCCTGAACCTAGAGTCAGGGAAGGCCATTTGAGATAACGGTGCGAACCTGTTAGCGGCCCTAGGCTAAGGCAAGCTCGCACACGTGCCTTGCATGGCTCACACCCTCAACCTGGTGGTACAGCGATTTCTCTGCCACTATCCTGGCCTGGATGAGCTGCTTCACAAAGTACGGAAGCTGTGTGCTCACTTCCGCTGTTCACACTCCTCATGTCATAGACTTGCATCAATACAGAGGTCTTTGTCTGTACCAGTTAACAGGTTGATCTGCGATGTGCCAGCGTGGTGGAATTCCATCTGCAACATGATCCCCGTATAGTTAGGATTCGAAATAATGCTAACTACTGGATTGCCACTCTGTTAGATCCACGTTATAAGAGTCAATTTTGCCAGATGCTTCCTTCCCTGGAAAGGGACCCGCTTATGTTGGAGTATCGAAACAAGCTTTTAAGCAACCTTAATAGAGGTTTTCCCCAAGATAACAATGAGGCATAGAGTGTGCATCGCATCTGTAGTCTTTCAACCTTCGGCATGTCAGTTCGTCAATGCCAAAACATTAGCAGCGGCAGAGTAAGTGGCAGAAGCTATTTCTAGAGCTTAATATCAATACCATCAGGGAGGATTTGGACCCTTTTACATTTTGGTCTTCAAAAATGGATGAATGGCTTGAGCTCGCCTCTCACGCGGAGGTTTTATCATGCCCGGCAGCCAGCGTTTTCTCTGAACGTGTCTTCAGCGCTGCTGGTACTGTCTTAAAGGATAAGTGCACCCGGCTGTCCCCTGAAAAGTGTAGACTGCCTAACTTTCATCAAGATGAACAAGTCATGGATCTCAAAGGACTTTTGCACCCCAACTGCAGACTGTACAGAGTAGGCGATGTTGTCGTTTTGAGTGTGCTCCATTGATCTCTTGAAATTGCAGTCTGTGATTTGGCTTCTGTGCCTGCTCTTGCTGCTGCTGCAGGTTTTAGACCCTAATTTTGGGAGATGTGGAGAATTCTGATTGTGTCTCCATCCATTGGGTTGGCTGTAGTGGGACAGGTTTGGGTCGGCATTAAACTACTTGTAGTCTGATGACATTGATGCCTCTTCGGTGGTGTTAGGCCATCATTTAGGGCAATGTGAACACTCCTGGTTAGGTCTCCTTCTCCTGGGTTGGCTATACTGGAAGAGGTGTGGGTCTTATTTACACTATTTCTTCTGTAGTGAAATTGATTAGACATTGCTAGTGTCTGCCCCAAATTTTTTGGAATGTGGAGAACAGGGGCGTACATAGGAATCAGGGGGCCCCATAGCAGAAGCTCTAATTGGGCCCCCCCCCAAAAAAAAAAATGTAAATAATTGTCGGGGTCACCAAAGATCAGATCTCACAACTTTCCATCCTTTACATAGTAATTTTCCTCCTGCTGACGTCCTAGATCTCTCTTTCATTGCCCCATAAAGTGTGATGCCAATAAAAGGGCCCCCCAAACACAGTATGAAACCCCCATGGTGAATTCCTCCACATGCACAGTATAATGACCCTACTGTATCCCATCTCAACTCCCAGGGTAAAGTATGCTGACCCCAACACAGTATGATCCCCCAACTGTGAGCCGCTAGAGATGATGGTACATAACAAGGGTGTTATACATAAAGAGGAAACTATATAACTAAGGATGGCGCTATACATAATAAGTGAGTACACTATATACTAAGGGACTGTGCTATACATAATAAGGCTACATTCCTGCATCTGTGTGCAGTGTCGGTGTGCTGCTCTGTTTTACTGACTCATTGAGCACGTCCTATTCTGATCCTCAATATTGGATCAGAACAGGACATTCTCTGACCCTCTTAGATCTCATTCTCAGATCCGTGATTTTCATGGATGTGTGAATGGATCTATAAAACTGTACGAGTCCGTGGACCATCTGATAAAAAGATGTGGCAGTACACAGACATTTCACACAAATGTGAGAATGCAGCCTAAGGGATTACAGATAACTTTATAACTCCAAGTCACACAGTGCAGATACAGAATAATATTTACATCCAGGCACTTACCGCTGACGTCTGATCTGATCAGAGTCGGTTTCTGCTGCTTCTTCTCCATCTGGTCAGACCTTCATGTCGACATCTCCCAGCCACGGCTCGTCTTGTCACGATGATCTCCAGCCTAGAAAATAACAAGGTCATATATTGTATGCATACATGTGTCTCCCCTGCTCTGCGTCCTCGAATACAGATATGTAACCCCCCCATTAATATATTATTAGCCACTTAGTAATCAAAATATAAAGTGATAAGCAGCACTGTGCCCCCCATTAACTATAATCTGCACCGGCCAATAATATAAATTATTCAGTCTCTGTGACTCTCCCCAATTAATTGTAAGGCTATGTGCACACGGAAAACATACAAGGCTTCACAGTACAAGCAAAGTGAAACCCCCATCATTGCTCTGTCCCAGCACCCCCATCATTGCTCTGTCCCAGCACCTCCATCATTGCTCTCTCCCAGCCCCCCATCATTGCTCTGTCCCAGCACCCCCGTCATTGCTCTGTCCCAGCACCCTCATCGTTGCTCTCTCCCAGCACCCCCATCATTGCTCTCTCTCAGCACCCGCATCATTTCCTCTCAGCACCCCCATCATTGCTCTGTCCCAGCACCTCCATCATTGCTCTCTCCCAGCCCCCCACCATTGCTCTGTCCCAGCACCCCCATCATTGCTCTCTCCCAGCACCCCCATCATTGCTCTCTCCCAGCAACACGTCATTGCTCTCCCCTTCCCCACCATCCCCATAATTGCTCTCCCCAGCCCTATCAGCCCCATTATTGCTCTTCCCAGCCCCATAATTCCTCTGCCCAGCCCCATCAGCCCCATTATTGCTCTTCCTAGCCCCATCATTCCTCTCCCTAGCTCCATCAGCCCCATTATTGCTCTCCCCAGCCCCTTCATCCCATCATTCCTCTCCCCAGCCCCATCAACTCCATTATTCCTCTCCCCAGCCCCATCAGCCCCATTATTGCTCACCCCAGCCCCACCATCCCATCATTGCTCTCCCCAGCCCCACCATTCCCATCACTGCTCTCCCCAGAACAATCATTCCTCTCCCCAGCCCCATCATTGCTCTCCCTAGCCCTACCATCCCATTATTCCTCTCCCCAGCCCCATCAACCCCATTATTCCTCTCCCCAGTCCCATCATTCCTCTCCCCAGCCCCATTATTGCTCTTCCCAGCCCCATTAGTCCCATTATTCCTATCCCAAGCCCCATCATTCCTCTCCCCAGCCCCATTAACCGCATTATTCCTCTCCCCAGCCCCATCAGCCCCATTATTGCTCTCCCCAGCCCCATCAACCCCATTATTCCTCTCCCCAGCCCCATCAGCCCTCTCTCCAGCCCCAATATTTCTCTCCCCAGCCCCATCATTGTTCTCCCCAGTCCCATCAGCCCCATTATTGCTCTTCCCAGCCCCATCATTCCACCATTGCTCTCCCCCCACCTCCCCTCCCCAGCATTTCAGTAAAAAAAAACAACAAAAAAAAACAACTTACCTCAGCTTGCTCCCCTGCAGCAGCATCCTCCTGGTTGCCGGCAGCTTTCTTCCTGACCTAGGCGCGCGCTGCATGATGACGTCATCAAGCTGCGCGCGCCTTGGTCAGGGAGGAAGCAGAAGACGAACCCTCCAGCTCCGCTGCTATTCTCCTCCTGACAGCAGCGGAGCTGCAGGGATCGGGAGCAGCTGCACCTTGCGGGCCCCTTGGTGCAGCTGCATGGTGGGGACCTGGCGCAGCTGCACCGGCGGCGGTATGTCCACCCCTGGACTGCTATGGGGCCCCCGCGGCTCACGGGCCCCATAGCAGTCGCGTGGTCTGCCGCCATTGGCGGTACGCCACTGGTGGAGAATCATGATTGGGTCTCCATCTATTGTGTTGGTGACGCGCCCCTGGGCCTACTTGGTGTAGCGTTGCGCACGCGGGGACTACCCGGAGCCGGGCCTGTTGGGGGTAGTAGTCTCGTGGCGGTGACCCGGTCCGTGCCCAGGGAGTCAAACTGTGTGGCTGAGTATTAGCAGTAGATGTTGGACGACTACGCCACCCGTTGAATGCAGCTATGGAGCTGCCGCTGCAGGGCAGACCGCTGAGGCCGGTGGAAGGATTGTGCAGCGTGGATGGTATAACCCCCAACGGGAGGGTTATGGCCTCAGGGCTGCCGACGTGGATGATGGGGGTAGCAGGAACCACTCAGAGACGATGCGGTGTAGTTCAGGGTCTTTACTGGTGATAAAGATAGACCCTCCCGGAGTACTGGTTAGCGATCGGGGCCTGGTCAGTCTTTGAGCAGATGGGATTTCCCCTGGCCAGGCGGAGTTGTAGGCCTCCCCAACTAACTGCACTCTTCTGGCTACCTTGCTAGAGGCGGGTAAAAGTAGCCCACGTCCCTGAGTGTACCGTGTGGTGCTCACCCGTATGGCCGGTGACTCGGGGCCTTCTAGTGGCTTCCGCTCCACGACGGCGGTGCTGGTCCCACGCGTGTGACCGTGCCTTCGGGTTTCTTGGCCAGAGGACCTGAAATCCCCTGCCGGTCGGTTTCTGCTGCTGGGTAAGGATTAGTCCCCACAGCCTCGGACTCCGGGTCCGGTGGTAACTCTTCAATCAGGGCGAGCTCTACAGCTGCCAGCCCCTGATTCCTTTTAGCACGACTTCCCCAGAGCTCCTGATCTCTCTTTCCTATAGCTGCTTCTCCTCTTCTTAACTCTCCTTCTCCCTAACCCTGCCTCAGCCCCAGTTTTATATAGGGGAAGTTCTTCCCCTCCCAGGACTGGGCAGGAGGTGTGGCATGCATAGGATTCCTGACCAAGAGACCTCCCACCTGCTCTCAGACATAATATTGCTATTACTGTGGAAACCAGACCCCTGGGGTGCCACATTCCCCCCTAGTAAAATTTAGTACTCCGGGACTAAACATACTTTTGTAAACATAACAAGGTATAAACAATAACGTTCTGGTAGAGACAACACATAAGGTGGCCACGGCGTGTCCGCAACCGGGTGTAACTTTTGAGGAAAACAAAGGTGTCCATTTCACCAAAACAGGGAGACGTAACCAGGTAGGGGTCTGTCCTGCCCCGAGTCCTTATCAGTCTTTTAGTCCGTCCTGGGTTACGCTCCAACTATATGCACAAAGGATTCCCGGTAAATCCACCAAAGACTCCTACAAATAACTAGAAACACATAATTATACACAAGCAACAACAAACAGGTAAACATTTATAAAATAGCTTGAACATTTAGATCCTCCACCGTATGGGCAACTGGCCTCTAGTGACCCTAGTGGACCTACGGAGCTGGCTGACTGGTCCTGAGCTACAGGGTATAGGAGCTGTCAAGGGTAAACTGGGCAGCCATCTACGGACTCTTTGGCTCACTAGGGGTATGGCAGGCTCACTATAAGCACAGGGTTGATTCTCCTGGTCTGCTTGCGTGGGGTCTTCTACCTCCTGGACCGGCTGTTCTTCCAGCTCTACCTGTGTCTCCGTAGGCACTTGGGATGCTGGTTGGAGGAGCGTGAGGACGGGTACCACAACAGCACCATTGACTTGAGTCCAAGACCGAGGGAAGTCTCCGAGCACAGTACTAATCATATCTTCCCTTTCCTCTACGGGTCGAGGGTCTTCTTGTTCCTCTTCAGGGTTCCGTAGCTGTTCGGGACACTTCTTCAGGTGATCCCGGGATACAATGGCTGTGGTTTCCCCTCCGTCTTTACTGATTGTACAGATCTTTGAGTTGTCGTGGCTTGAGGGCAGTACGGTGTACGGGTCCTTCTCCCACTGGTCGTCCAACTTGTGGAGCCGTCATTTCCTCTTCAAGACCTGCTCTCCGGGCACCAGGGGAACAGCGGGAGCATACTGGTTGTAAGTTTTCTCTTGTCTTTCCCTAGCTTGACAGAGACTTCGCTCCACGCTCTCCTGTACTTTCCGATACTGCTGCTGCCTCTCTGTGTCCCAGTCTGCTTCTGGTGAAGTGTCCTCGGGTGTCAGGACTCCCATCTCCAGATCAACAGGAAGCTTACCAGGTCTTGCCCTCATTAGGTAAGCCGGGGTACAGTTGGTGGAACCTACAGGGATGTGGTTGTATAGGTCCACCAGGTCGGGCAGCTTTTCAGGCCACAGACTACGTTCTTCCAGGGGCAATGTTTTCAGAAGATCTATCACCACCTGGTTCATTTTCTCACAAAGTCCATTAGTTTGCGGGTGATAGGGTGTTGTTCTTATCTTCCGGCAGCCATACAGGGTGCAGAACTCCTGGAAGACTTCCGCTTCAAAGGCAGGCCCCTGGTCCGTCAGCACCTGCTCCGGGTATCCGTGCGGACGGCAGAAGTGCTGCTGGAAGGCTCTAGCTGCTGTTTGAGCCGTTAAGTCCTTGACGGGGACGGCAACCAAGAACCGGGAGTAGTGATCCACGATGGTCAACGCGTAGACGTAGCCACTTCTGCTTGGGGTCAGTTTTACATGATCCAAGGCTACCAGTTCCAACGGCTGTCTGGTGATGATGGACTGCAGGGGAGTCTTCTGGCTGGCACGGTCCCTCCTTCTTAGGTTGCATGGGCCACAGTCTCTGCACCACCTCTCGATGGTTCCTCTCATGCCTACCCAATGGAACCGCCCGCGCAGCAGGAACTCCAGCTTCTTCCATCCGAAGTGCCCAGCTCCGTCGTGGTATGCCTCCATCACCATAGCTGCGTCTCTTCTTGGCACCACTACTTGCCAGATTAGTTCATGCGTCCGGGAGTTAACCATTCTGCGGCACAACTTCCCCTTGTAAAGGAACAGTCGACTCTTCTCAGCCCACAGTTGCTTGGCTTCCTCCGGAGCGTCTGGGTCAAGGCGTGCATCTGGCCGAGTCAGCATCTCCCTTACCAGTCGGACGGCAGGGTCACTGTCTTGCGTCTCCGCCCAGTTGTAATGAGGTAATGGGTTGAACGTAGCGGATTGCTTACTCCTTACACGGTGGGAATACTGGATAGTCCCATGACGGTGGAACGCGGGGAGTTCAACTTCTTCCAGTTCCTCTGAATCTTCCCCTACGTCCGGTAGGTTCGGCATCCTGGACAGGGCGTCCGCGTTGGTATTGGAGCGTCCTGCCCGGTATTTGATTGTAAACTCATAGTTGGACAAGCGGGCCATCCATCTCTGCTCTAGGGCACCGAGTCTTGCAGTGTCCAGGTGTGTCAACGGGTTGTTATCCGTGTACACGGTGAACCGGGAAGCAGCGAGGTAGTGCTTAAAGCGTTCGGTGACTGCCCACACCACTGCCAGGAACTCTAGCTTAAATGAGCTGTAATTCTCAGGGTTTCTTTCGGTGGGTCGCAGTTTTCGGCTGGCGTAAGCAATTACCCGTTCCTTCCCCTGCTGGATCTGGGACAGTACGGCTCCTAGCCCGATGTTACTGGCGTCGGTGTAGAGGATAAAGGGCTGGCTATAATCAGGGTACGCCAGGATTTCATCCCCCGTGAGGGCCATCTTCAGCTGGCGGAAGGACTCTTCTTCCAGCTTCTCCCATCTGAAGGGTGGCTTCTGGTTCTTGGCCTTCCTGGACTGGCCTATCAGGAGGTCCTGCATAGGAGCTGCCTTTTTGGTGAAACCGGGAATGAATCTTCGGTAGTAGCCTACCAACCCGAGGAACTGCCTCACTTCCTTTACGCTGGAGGGGCTTGGCCATTCCTTAATTGCGGTGATCTTATCAGGGTCGGGAGCCACTCCGTCAGCACTCACCACGTGTCCCAGGTACTGCACCTTTGGCTTCAGGAGGTGACACTTGGAGGGTTTCACCTTTAGGCCGTAACTTGCCAGAGCTTCGAACACTTCCGCCAGGTGTTTCAGGTGGTCCTCGTAGGTCTTGGAATAGACGATGACATCGTCCAGGTATAACAGGACCGTCTCAAAGTTTCGGTGTCCCAGACAGCATTCCATCAATCGCTGGAAGGTTCCTGGTGCGTTGCAGAGTCCGAACGGCATGCAGGTAAACTCGCTAAGTCCCATCGGGGTGGTGAATGCGGTCTTCTCCCGGTCCGCCTCTGCTACAGGAACCTGCCAGTACCCGCTAGTGAGATCCAAGGTGGAGAAGAAGTTAGCAGATTTTAAAGCAGCCAAAGACTCCTCTATTCTTGGTAAGGGGTACGCATCTTTGTGTGTGATACGGTTAATTTTCCGGTAATCTACACACATTCTCATGGTGTTGTCTTTCTTTTTGACCAAGACTAGTGGAGCTGCCCAGGGGCTACAGCTATCCCTGATTACCCCAGCCTCCTTCATGTCTCTAAGCATCCCCTTGGCGTGTTGGTAGTGTGCAGGGGGTACGGGTCGATACCTCTCTTTTATGGGAGGATGGTCTCCCGTGGGGATGTGGTGTTCTACCCCCTTGACTCGCCCGAAGTCTAACGGGTGTTTACTAAACACTCTCTCGTACTCTCGAACCACCCGGTAGACTCCCTGTTTCTGGTGGGAGGGAGTGGAGTAAGTACCCAAATGTAGTTGCTGACACCAATCCTCCATTATTTTCGTAGAGCCGTTACCTTCCTCCGGGTGAGATGGAGGCAAGGGTTCCACAGACTGTATAGAATTTTGGTTGATAGTATATAATTTGGCTAGCATAGCATACCGGGGCAGGTATACTTCCCTTTTCCCGATATTTATTATACGAACGGGCACCCTCCCATGGCGTACATCAACTACCCCCCGTGCTGTCAAAATGGTGGGCCTACTGTCTGAGTAGACTGGTTCTACCATGGCCTGGTAATCTCTACCTCTCAGACCAATAGCTGCCCGGCACCAAATCATCATTTCACTTTTCGGGGGCATGGCAATAGGGAAAGGGTCACACATTCTTACGCTACCAATCTCACCACCGGAGAGTTCCACCTGTTGCCGTCGCATCAGTGCCCGGATCTCTTTCTGGAGCACTCGCTGCTGGCCGGAGCTGGCGTTCTTGGCAACCTGCTGTAAAATGAAAATCACCTCTGCAAGACAATTTTCAATCACATTAGTTCCTAGAGTTATCTTTGGGTGACTCTCGCGCTTGTCAATGTCTACAATGATCAGTCCCTGTGCTGCCAGTTCGACTCTACCGATTTTAATGGTCATTTCTTTAAATCCGATCTGTGGCACGGGCTGACCATTACTGGCGATGATACTCAAGTCGTCGTCTGGATAGCGGGTTATATCCGAGTCATTCCAGTACTGCTTGAAGAGCACGTACGGGATGGTGGTGACCTGTGACCCGGTGTCCAGTAGGGCACTCATAGGGATGCCATCCAGTACCACAGGCAAGACTGGACGTCCTCCCACATATTTGTCGCGCCAGTTCGATGGGCCTGGTGATCTTTTTCCTGGGGGTTGGCCCTCTACCCCAGGTTGTGCCAGTTTAAAGGACAGTACCTTGCCATATGTCCGGGTTGATTGCAGTGGCGGCAGATGGGTTGTCCGTCCTCGTTGTACCGGTCGCTGGGTCTTCCTCTGGCCGGTGGGGTCCTCCTTGGTCGACGCCACGGGATGTCCTCCGGTCCGGATGCCAGCTGGATCTTCCCTGGAGTGGAAACCTGTAAAGACTGCACAGTTCGGGTTAGCGCAGCAACGCTTTTAGCTAGCTCTTGGACCTGATGGTGCAGGTCCGGAGCCGGGTCATTGTTCAAAGCCTGCGCATCAGCCCCCACAGGCCCTGCCGACAAGGGCGCCGCCTCCTGGTGGTAAGTGATAGCTGGGCGCCTGTGGGTCACAACGCCACCCGGTGTCGGTTCTCGGAGCACCCGGATGGCTCTGTCCTTGAACTGTGCAAAGTCCAGATGAGGATCCTGTAAGGCTATGGCCCGCAACTGGGTTCGGTGGACATTGCAATATAGTCCCTCTATAAATTGCTCGGTCAACAGCCTGTCCTCGTTTCCCACGCTGTCAGGGTCGGTCTGCTTAATGGCTCTCAGGGCCTCTTGTAGGTTTAGTGCATAGTCCCTTATACTCTCATGTGCTCGCTGCTTGCACCCATAGAATCTAAGCTTAATCTCGGCTGAGGTGCGGGTATCAAAGGTGTCCCTCAGCCGGGTTAGTACCCCTGCGACAGTCCTCCTCCCAGGTGGCCAGGACTTTACCTCCCTTTGGGCTGCCCCGGTTAGTTGGGCCACCAGGATGCTCACTTTTTGCTCTTCTGTGAGGGGGTACACCTGGAAGAGGCTATCCAGCTTTTCTTTAAAGTCATTCAGGGTATGTGACTCCCCTGAGTACTGGGGTAGCCAGGCTGCTCCCGGGATATAGGGCATGGTGAAAGGCATGACTGCAGCAGCGGTGGCGCTGGCGGGGGTTGAGGCAGTGAAGCTCTCCTCCGTATCCGACATCTTTCTCCCCCCCTAGTGGACCGTGGCCTACCTTGCGATGATCCTCTTCCGTAGGCCGCGGCTCCGCAGTGGATCGTCAGGGTTGAGGACCTTCCGTCGCGCTCCTGTGACGTCGGCGTCTGCTGGGCTCCTTCCAGGACCTTTACGCAACGTCCGGACGTGAGGCGGGGCTTCAGTTCTCGCGCGCTTTCGGAGTCCACGCCCCTCTTCTTCCCGCGCGGAGTCCTCAAGATGGCGTCCAACGGCGGGAAAACTCCACGGATGGCGGGAAGAAGGCAGAAGATGGCGCCGGATGGCGGGAAAACTTCGCGGATGGCGGGAAGAAGGTAGAAGATGGCGCCGGATGGCGGGAATCTTCACCACTGGTAAGTTTGAACAGTCTTTTTCAGGCACGCAGTACCCGGTGGTTGCGGGCACGAAATCCTGCCGACTACGCCAAAGTTGATGCGCCCCTGGGCCTACTTGGTGTAGCGTTGCGCACGCGGGGACTACCCGGAGCCGGGCCTGTTGGGGGTAGTAGTCTCGTGGCGGTGACCCGGTCCGTGCCCAGGGAGTTAAACTGTGTGGCTGAGTATTAGCAGTAGATGTTGGACGACTACGCCACCCATTGAATGCAGCTATGGAGCTGCCGCTGCAGGGCAGACCGCTGAGGCCGGTGGAAGGATTGTGCAGCGTGGATGGTATAACCCCCAACGGGAGGGGTATGGCCTCAGGGCTGCCGACGTGGATGATGGGGGTAGCAGGAACCACTCAGAGACGATGTGGTGTAGTTCAGGGTCTTTACTGGTGATAAAGATAGACCCTCCCGGAGTACTGGCTAGCGATCGGGGCCTGGTCAGTCTTTGAGCAGATGGGATTTCCCCTGGCAAGGCGGAGTTGTAGGCCTCCCCAACTAACTGCACTCTTCTGGCTACCTTGCTAGAGGCGGGTAAAAGTAGCCCACGTCCCTGAGTGTACCGTGTGGTGCTCACCCGTATGGCCGGTGACTCGGGGCCTTCTAGTGGCTTCCGCTCCACGACGGCGGTGCTGGTCCCACGCGTGTGACCGTGCCTTCGGGTTTCTTGGCCAGAGGACCTGAAATCCCCTGCCGGTCGGTTTCTGCTGCTGGGTAAGGATTAGTCCCCACAGCCTCGGACTCCGGGTCCGGTGGTAACTCTTCAATCAGGGCGAGCTCTACAGCTGCCAGCCCCTGATTCCTTTTAGCACGACTTCCCCAGAGCTCCTGATCTCTCTTTCCTATAGCTGCTTCTCCTCTTCTTAACTCTCCTTCTCCCTAACCCTGCCTCAGCCCCAGTTTTATATAGGGGAGGTTCTTCCCCTCCCAGGACTGGGCAGGAGGTGTGGCATGCATAGGATTCCTGACCAAGAGACCTCCCACCTGCTCTCAGACATAATATTGCTATTACTGTGGAAACCAGACCCCTGGGGTGCCACATTGGCTATAGAGGAACTGGTTTTGGCCTCCTTTGCAATACTTACACTCTAGTGAAATTGATGTCACTTCGGTGGTGTTAGGCCCTCATTTAGGGCAATGTGAACACTCCTGGTTAAGTCACCATCTCTTGGGTTGTCTGTACTAGAAAAGATGTGGGTCTCATTTACACTATTTCTACTGTAGTGATTACACTTTGCTGGCGTCTGCCGCTAATTTTTGGAAATGTAGGGAATCCTGAATGGGTCTCCATCCATTGAGTTGACGGTAGTGGAAGAGGTTTTGGTCTCCATGCATTTCTATAGTTATACTGTAGTGAAATTGAGCATTTGGTGCAGATATTATTCTCCCCAAACGGATAAGCAAACGTGATAAACTCTAAATTGATTTTCAATAAACAACCATCAGCCACCCCATCAAACACCTCTGCAGCTTCTTCCGCCTTCTCTGTTAACTTGCCAAGTTGAGTCACGCAGGTGTCCTACAGAACCAGCTGTATACCCGCTGCAGTTAGGCTGAGTGACAGGCAGTCAGCTGTAAGTGAAGCGGACATGCCTGTTGTGTTTGTCTCTCTGAGCACACCACACGATTCTCAATCCACCGTAACATCTCCGCCTGCACCTCACTCACGGTCTATCGGTTTGTCCGTTTCGCTATACTCTGCCCTCTCTCAGCACTGCAATCAGCCCTCAATCCCGCTGTTGTGGTCACGTAAAAGATTGTTTCATCCTACACATGACAAAGCTAAGAGGTTGAATTCCACCATCTCCAATCTGTTGGCCACAGAAATGGTGGTCTTTGGCCCTATTTTTTTAAATGTAAACACTTCCGATTGAGTCTGCATCTCCTAGGCTGGCTGTAGTGGGACAGGTATGGGTCTGCATTAAACTACTTGTAGTCTGATGACATTGATGCCACTTCGGTGGTGTTAGGCCCTCATTTAGCGCAATGTGAACACTCCTGGTTAGGTCTCCATCTCCTGGGTTGGCTGTACTGGGAGAGGTGTGGGTCTTATTTACACTATTTGTACTGTAGTGAAATTGAGTAGACATTGCTAATGTCTGACACTATTTTTTTTAAATGTGGGGAATCCTGATTGGGTCTCCATCTATTGGGTTGGCTCAAGTGGAACCTTTCTGTTCTGCAGTCTAAGTTGTGTAAGGTTGCATACCAGTCCTTGCTGCACTCCTGATACAGACACTGCCTGCTGCACTCCTGATACAGACTCTGCATGTTGCACTCCTGATACAGACTCTGCCTGCTGCACTCCTGATACAGACTCTGCCTGCTGCACTCCTGATACAGACTCTGCCTGCTGCACTCCTGGTACAGACGCTGCCTGCTGCACTCGTGATACAGACTCTACCTGCTTCACTCCTGATACAGACTCTGCATGTTGCACTCCTGATACAGACTCTGCCTGCTGCACTCCTGATACAGACTCTGCCTGCTGCACTCCTGATACAGACTCTGCCTGCTGCACTCCTGGTACAGACGCTGCCTGCTGCACTCGTGATACAGACTCTACCTGCTTCACTCCTGATACAGACTCTGCCTGGTGCACTCTGATGTGGACTCTGCCTGCTGCACTCTGATACAGACTCTGCTTACTGCACCATCTAGTCTGTCCTACTGCGTCCAGCTGCTGCTCATCCGTTGGTCTGTCCTGGAGTGACACCTGGTGTTCATCGGAAGCCAGGTGTAACCTCACCATCAGAGGCTCTAGTGAACAGTCCGGGGTTCGCTTAGTCACGCCCCTCCAGGCTCTCCGGGGTCCGTGGCACAGTGGTTCCACAAACTACGTCCGTGACAGTGCACCCTCGCAGGCAGGGTCTTCTCTCCTGTTGTACCAGTCGATGACCCCTTTTGACATGTAAAGCGCAACTGAATAAATGCGCTGTCACAGTAATAATAATTATAGTACTTGTACTCTGGGTCAATGGATGGCTCTTCCCTGGTGTCTTCACCTAATTTGATGTGTTTTGGCAGCTTTTGGTCCCGTTTCTAGGTGCTGTCTATGCATTTTTTTTGTCCCCCCCATTGACTCCTATGGGATTCGGAAATGTTCGAAGAACATTTGCTGAGTAAATGCGCCTATATCCACCGGTGGCCAGTATTTTTGCTTAAAAGCAGTTGTAAAGGAGCATGGAGCACAGAGCAGCTAGCATGCACATCTCACTCCTCCATCAGCAAGCTCTGCCCCCCAGCTGTGAATTTTTTTAATAATTCATCAACAAGGGCCTTCTGGTACTGCAACATTTTATTAGTCCTCTCTGCCACGGGAAGAAAAAATAGAAAGTTCTTCTTGTAGCACAAATCTAGAAGTGTGACCAACCAGTAGATACTGTTGCCCAAAATACTTACAATGCAAGGGTCACGTGAAAGGCAGCAGAACATAAAGTCAGCCATGTGTGCCAGACTGCCAACAGCCAAGACTTCCCTGTCCCCACCAAGAGGCCAACTGTCCATGTTCTCCTCCTCATCTTTCTCCTGGTCCTCCTCGTCATTTTCCCTCTCCTCAGGCCATCCATGCCCAGTATGAATGTTGTGTGGGTTGTACCGTATGTAGTGCAGGAAACTAGCTCCTGTTCCTCGTCTTCCTTCTTCTCACCCAATCCACGTTGATATGAGATGAGGCTGGGCTGTGTAGCATCACCCTGTAAATTTCCTTGCTCCATCTCATCGTGCTCCGCCTGCAATGCCTCCTTTTTAATTGTGAGCAGTGAGCGTTTCAGTAGACAGAAAAGCAGGATGGTGATGCTAATTATGGAGTCATCGCCGCTCACCATCTTGTTGGAGTACTCAAAATTTTGGAAGACGGCACAGGTATCTGACATTTCTGCCCACTCCTCAGCTCTTATGTGTGGAGGCTGACCGGAATACCGACGGGCATGTTGAAGCTGGTACTCAACAACTGCCCCCTGCTGCTCACAAATCATTCCCAACATATGCAACGTTGAGTTCCAACGCGTGGTGACATCTCACTTCACTTTCCTGATGTATGAGTCATCATCACCTGGGAATGGGGGAGGGGCTTCCAGCCTCCCATGAACCGCCTCTGGGAGCTGCTCCATCTGCTGCTGCTGCTGTCAGAGCAGGTCTTGTTGCTGCTGCTGTTGGTGGATCTGTTGTAATAGCAGCTAACTTGTCTCCTGCTGGGCTTTCACAAGGTGCTTGATCGGGTCCCCCATGTTGTCTGTTGTAGTTTCCTGGCATATGGCCAACTTTACCCAGGACATGCAGTTTGTCCTCTACACATGTCTCCTAGGGAGCTTGCCCACACTTCGCTCACTCAGCTGCACACAGAGGTAGACACAGAAACGCTATTGCTTTAAATTTCTCAGTTGTTTATTAAAGCACGATATAAGCCACTGTCAAGTCCATCAAAATAAACAGGGTTTACTCACGATTATCACTTTGCTCCTGGTTACAACTGAAGATTATAACCACCCATGTCGTCCTGTGTTCACCACGGGAGGGGTTCAGCAAACCCTCAGGTAATTCAAGAGCACTTAACGGGACCCCTTTCTGTGTGCTTTTCTCAGTCGTCTTCCTGCGCTGGCTCTTACCCTCCTGCCCCGCGCCTCACAAACAGTCTTCCAAGCTGGTAACCTCAGATCTTGGCGGGCAACCTGGAGTTCCCTAAATCCTGTGTGGCTACCTTTTTGGCGATTAATTGCGGCTGTGGCAACAACACCTTGAAAGTGTAGAAGCCTCCGGTTTCTAGCTGAATATTGCAATTCTCACTAGTTAGGGGCCGATCCCCTCTGCAGCTTGATCCTTCCACGTCCTGGTAGATTTGGGCGTACGGGTGGCCTCCAGCACTTCCCGTACCCCTAGGATCCCCTCTTTCCTTCTTGGAGCCTTCCTTCCTGCTCCTCTCCTTTCTTCAGTCTCTTTTCCTGGGTCTCTCTCACTCAGTTCCGCTCCTCCCGAGCAGAGCTCCTGCTCCTTTCACTGTCCTCTGACTGAACACTGAACTCCACTTCCAAGGTGGCTTCCCCTTTTTATATCCTCCTTCTCAAGTGCTCCCCTGATATTCTTCCTCCACCCACTACATGGTTCCCCCTCTCTTGGTTCCCCCCACTCCAGCCAGGGACAGGGCTCAGCAGCGCAGCAGTGCATCTTGCCCCTCCTGCTGGTCTGGAGTGGTGTAGTGTTGGATGCAGGTGTTTGGGTCCCGGGCAGTACTCCATCCTTACCTCAGAGTGAGATACCACACCTCTGGGTGAGACGTAGTACCTCTGTGGCGACTGAACTCTCAGGGGCGCCACAATGGCAGTGCTGCAATGCTTTCAGCTTGTGACTGATGTGGTCATTACGGAGATGAAAGAGGAGGTACAGCAGATGAACAATGTGATTACATTGAGTTTACATTGGCGACTCTGTTTTTTATACTAAAGAAAGATCCTACTGTTTTGTTTTTTTTTTACATTATTTTTTTTAAGATAAATGCATTCACCGGGAAATGTCATTTTAACATTTTTCAACCTTATCTGGCAATGTGGTTTGTGACACATCAGACACATCCTGTTTCACTTATGACGGAGGGACTCTGAAAGTCACAAAGCCTATTTTTATAGGGCCATCAGGCCGCCCTTACTATTGTTAAAAGGCCAGCAATCGGCCCTCGCTATTGTTAGAGAGCCATCAGCCGGCTATGCTTTGTTGTTACTATTATTAACGAGTGGGTCTCCTATACTGTTATTGCGTATGCAGTGACTGCAAGGGCCTTCCAAAAATTCGGACGCAACCCAATACCCCTTTGAAGAGACATAGAGGAGGGTCTCAGTAAAAAAAATGTTCCCATCATAAAGGAGCGTGTTTCCTATAGTGGTAATGCCTATGCTGTGACTGCAAGGGCTGCCAAAATTTGGGAAAAACCCCACTAACAATTTAAAGACACATAGAGCAGGGCCACAGTAACAAGTACGACATGTTCCCATTAGAAAGGAGAGAATCTGCTATACAGTTATAGGGTATGCAGTGAGTCCAACGGCTGACCAAATTTAGGAAAAACCCCACTAAGAATTTAAAGACACATAGAGCAGGGCCACAGTAACAAGTACGACATGTTCCCATTAGAAAGGAGAGGGTCTGCTATATAGTTATAGGGTATGTGTAGCACCCTGAGGATTCGGCTGCTACAGGGGTATTGCACCTCAACCCAGAGGTGTGATATTCCACTCCCGAGTAAGGAAGGAGTGTGGAACTGAGCTCGGTAGGCTGCATGCACTACATACATCCCATTTCCGAGGAGCAGACCGACGGTACTCCCACTTAGAAATGTGCAGGTACGACCGAGTCTGTTCCTGGCTGGAGTGGGAGGGGGGTGGTACATCCCAAGTAGTGTAGGGGCAGATAGAGGGAGCAGCCTGGGTAAAGATAGGAGCTCATTGGGTGCTGGTCACCTGAGCTCACACATAGAGGGTGTATATAAGGTGGGCACCAACTAAGAACAGGGTCAGTTGCAGAGAGGAAGTCAGCGAGCAGAGGAGAAGAAAGACCCAGAGTGAGAGAGGAGAAAAGAGAGACCCAGAGGGGGAAACAGCAGAAAAGGACTCCAAGAACCCAACTTAAATCCCCGGGTGAAGAGTCGGCACAGGGTACCGGAACCCAAGCTGGTGGGGGCAAAAACACACCCCAGCCAGAGACCGGAGACCGTGGGCAGCGTTTGTCACGGTCACCCACCACATCCACCGCGAAGGCATACCACGTGGAGGGTCAGGGAACCCGAGGCCAAGGGTCTCCCAACAGAAGGCCCGAGGGAGCTGGACCTGGGTGGATCAATAGTGGGGACGGCCAGAGAACGGACAGAAGGAGAGCTCAGGGTCACGCTCCGGACTTATTTGGGGGTTGGCTGGATCCAGAACCTGGTGGACGCAGCACGGCTCGGGAGGTCACTCGAAGCTGGAGTGACCAGAACATCAGCAGTGAGTAAACATCCTAAACTGCATAACCCGACTCTGTCTCTGATTGCCGTCTACACTGCATCACCACAACCCCCATCCTCTGCACCTGATCCCCCTGAGGCTATACCCCACCCGTTGGGGGTTATATCATCAAAGCTGCACTTACACCATCAGCCTCAGCGGACCCTGCTGCAGCGGCGGCCACAGTGACCGCAACACAACGGGTGGCGTAGTCGACATTAAGAACTTAGCAACATCTGTAGGACTGCCACATACAACTCAGTTTGACACCCTGGGCACGGACCGGGTCACAGCCACTCGGAAGACTACAACTCCCATCTGATCCGGCTCCGGATATTCCCCCTAAAGAATATGGCCCAGGGGGCGCGTCAACTTTGGCGTAGTCGGCAGGATTACGTGCCCACAACAACCGGGTACTGCGTGCCTGAAAGAAAGAACGAGTTTACCTCAAAAAGAAGTCTCCTGCCGGTTCCGGAGGGTCCCCGCCATCGGACCCCATCACCAGTCGATTCCCGCCGGGTGTCCGCCATTAACAACTTTTTCCCGCCATCTGCAGAGTTTCCCGCCACTGGGAAGCGATTCCCGCCATTTCCAAAGGTTTCCCGCCTTGGAAGAGCGGACGCCATTATGGGCGTGCCAGAGGGTGGCGAGAGGCCACCTCCCATCGTGGGCCAGGACCGAAAATGGCGCCAAAAGTGGAAACCGCCCCCACCAACAGAGACTGTGATGCTAGAGGTGTCTGTCAGTGTGAAAGAACCGCCCCTGGAGCTGACAGTCACCCAGTGGCCCCGGGACCGCCCTCGAAGTGGGAGGAGACGAAAGAAAAGAACGAAGATGGGTGCCGCCTGGAGCAGTCTGGAGCGAGCGCACCCGGAGGCAGGAAGCCTGGAAAGGAGTAGCAGAGAAGCTCACCCGGAGATGGCGAGAGAGCAGAGCAGCACCGGCCCGCTGGCCAGGAGCCTGCTGGAAGAAGAGCAGAGCAGCACCGACCCGTTGGTCAGGAGCCTGCTAGAAACCACGACCCCACTAGGCCTAGTGGAGGTCCTTGCACAGCTCCCCCAAGACCGGGAGTGTGCACAGACTGCCCTGGAGGGCCTCGCACGGAGGATGGCCCGGGTACAGCGAGAGACATTGGCGGAGTGGAGCCGAGAGATGGCCCAGCAAACCAAGACCCGGAGCACGCCAGCCAAGATGAGGAGACAGACCGCCTCTGAGGACGGCGCGGGAGGACCCAAGGCCGGAGACGGCGCCGAGAAGGGAGCCGAACGCATGGAGGCAGGTAAAGGGGACGTCTATACCCCAAATCAGGACACCGCTTGCCTGCCCCAGCTCCCCGTCGCAGAGCCCGAAAGTCCCCCTGCTGTGCCCGAAAACGCCATGTCACCGACGCAGACTAGGCCCCAACCGGAAGCCGCCGCCGCGACCCCTGTGACGTCATGCGCACCGACCCCGAGCGTGGCAAAACAGGAAGTAACACCAGCCTGGTCGCAGGGCCTAGAATTCCCGGGCGTCGCATCACCAACAGCGCCCCCTACCTCCGCGGAGCCTCCGGCCTGGCCGCAAGGCCAGGTAGCCCAGGGCGCCGCCGTCCTAACGGTGCCCTTCACCTTCCAGGTGCCCCAGGCCTGGCCGCAAGGCCTGGGCAACCCGGGCGCCACCACCACCGCGCCCGCACCCGTAAAACCAAGGGTGCCGCGTCTGGGAGAGGACTTGTTTGCCCAGCACACGTGGCCGGACGGGCAGCCTTTCATCTGGCCCCAGAGGTATTATGAACTGGAGCACCAGAGGAGAGTTGGGGCCATGTGTGCACCCCTGATTCCGGCTCCGAAGCCCGTGATAAGGATCTCGCCCCCGCTTGAAGAGGCCCAATTTGAGTGGGACCCCACCGGAGAAGACCTAATGGGGTTCACTCAGGAAACCAGGGCAGCTGCAGCGGAGCGTGCTGAGTGTTGCCGACAGCAGCTCGAGGAGTTTGCGAGGGAGCGGAGAGAGAGGCGGGTCCGGGAACAACAGGCCCAAATAAGGAGCGCCGAGCAGAAGAGCCGAACCAGGAGGGACCCCCGTGCAGCGCACAGTCCCCGTACCACCGGGACTGTAATAAAGTTTAACCTGCAGCATGGGTGGGGCTTCATCAGAGACAACAACACCCCCGGCGACGTCTTTGTCACGCGCAGAGACGTGGAGTCCCATCTGCCGGAGGGGCACAGAGGTCGTGACCTTTACATCGGGGACGAGGTCACCTTTACCCGGCACAAGTGTGCCAAAGGACCTTACGCCCTCCATGTGCATCGCCTGACAGAGGAGGAGCTGCGATGTGAGGAGGAAGAGCAAGAGGATCCGGACGGGTCTGAAGCTGAGATCCCCAAAGAAGGAGCAGGAGGAAGACGTTGTTGGGTACAGCGGAGCAGGTGCTGTAAATAGTTACCCGATCGGGGTATAAAGAAACTGTTACTGCAAATGTAGTCCCCGTTGGGACCAGCTGAGTGAACTGTTTACCCGTTTACCCTTAATTCCACAGGCTGAGGACTGTGAGCAGCCATTCCCTTTCCCTCCTTAACTGGCCGAGGACTGAGAGCGGCCATACCCTTGTACATAGTTGCGCTTCCTAAAGCGCCCCCTACCGGTTTTATAGGAAAACCATGTTTTCTAGAAAGACTGTCGCACTGTACCCGGTCACACGTTGCACAGTGACCGGAGGAGGAGCCAGAGGCGACGAGAAAGTTTTATATATATAATGTTTTATATATTTTATATGTTTATGAAAAATTTTGTATGTTTTTGGTGTTATGTCTTACAGCCCGAGGACGTGCTGTGATTTACCAGGGGGGAATGTAGCACCCTGAGGATTCGGCTGCTACAGGGGTATTGCACCTCAACCCAGAGGTGTGATATTCCACTCCCGAGTAAGGAAGGAGTGTGGAACTGAGCTCGGTAGGCTGCATGCACTACATACATCCCATTTCCGAGGAGCAGACCGACGGTACTCCCACTTAGAAATGTGCAGGTACGACCGAGTCTGTTCCTGGCTGGAGTGGGAGGGGGGTGGTACATCCCAAGTAGTGTAGGGGCAGATAGAGGGAGCAGCCTGGGTAAAGATAGGAGCTCATTGGGTGCTGGTCACCTGAGCTCACACATAGAGGGTGTATATAAGGTGGGCACCAACTAAGAACAGGGTCAGTTGCAGAGAGGAAGTCAGCGAGCAGAGGAGAAGAAAGACCCAGAGTGAGAGAGGAGAAGAGAGAGAGAGACCCAGAGGGGGAAACAGCAGAAAAGGACTCCAAGAACCCAACTTAAATCCCCGGGTGAAGAGTCGGCACAGGGTACCGGAACCCAAGCTGGTGGGGGCAAAAACACACCCCAGCCAGAGACCGGAGACCGTGGGCAGCGTTTGTCACGGTCACCCACCACATCCACCACGAAGGCATACCACGTGGAGGGTCAGGGAACCCGAGGCCAAGGGTCTCCCAACAGAAGGCCCGAGGGAGCTGGACCTGGGTGGATCAATAGTGGGGACGGCCAGAGAACGGACAGAAGGAGAGCTCAGGGTCACGCTCCGGACTTATTTGGGGGTTGGCTGGATCCAGAACCTGGTGGACGCAGCACGGCTCGGGAGGTCACTCGAAGCTGGAGTGACCAGAACATCAGCAGTGAGTAAACATCCTAAACTGCATAACCCGACTCTGTCTCTGATTGCCGTCTACACTGCATCACCACAACCCCCATCCTCTGCACCTGATCCCCCTGAGGCTATACCCCACCCGTTGGGGGTTATATCATCAAAGCTGCACTTACACCATCAGCCTCAGCGGACCCTGCTGCAGCGGCGGCCACAGTGACCGCAACACAACGGGTGGCGTAGTCGACATTAAGAACTTAGCAACATCTGTAGGACTGCCACATACAACTCAGTTTGACACCCTGGGCACGGACCGGGTCACAGCCACTCGGAAGACTACAACTCCCATCTGATCCGGCTCCGGATATTCCCCCTAAAGAATATGGCCCAGGGGGCGCGTCATATGCAGTGAGTCTAACGGCTGAACAAATTTAGGAAAAACCCCACTCACAATTTAAAGACACATAGAGCAGGGCCACAGTAATGACAAATTACCATTAGAAAGGAGAGGGTCTCCCATAATGTTGGCCCATGCAGTAAATGCAAGGGCTGCCAAAAATTGGGAGGCTCTCCAATGCCCCTTAAAATAGACTTAGAGGGCCTCATAAAAAAATGTTCCCATTAGAAAGGAGCGGATCTCCTATACTTGTAATGCCTATGCACTAAGTGTATGGGCTGACAAACATTTACCCCTGGGGGGTATACATGAGCATACTGTAGAAAAAAATTTTTTTTTACAGGCATCATAAAAACCCTTTAAAAAAATTATGTGGGTGTTGCATCACGGAACACAGTCACCCTGGTGATATGGTGGTGTAGGATGAGGATGAGGAGAAGGAGGAGGACAAGAGCAAATAGCCTAAATCAGGAAGCGTATACCCATGTGTGGGTGTGAAGAGGTGCATGGGAATACACCTCCCAAAAAAAGACACTGGATTTGAGTTTATGTTATGCTGCCCGTGTCCGTGGTTAGGTGAACTTTCCTCCTAACTGCGTTGTTGAAGGCACGGCTAATTTTTTGGGACACTTGTGAAATGCGGGTACGGCACACCGAGAGAAATAGTGACGGCTGGGGACCGAGTACCGAGGAACGGTCACCGCCATCAGGTTGCGGAATGCTTCCGTCTCCACGACTCTAAAAGGCAACAAAAGTGCAAGCAGTCGCGAAATGTGGCTGCGTATTTGCACTTGCGTTCCAAGGACTGGGGTATGGACAACTGAACGCTGTGCTGGGACAAGGATGTGGACGTGCTTCCTGATGCTGCTACTTGAGAGTGTGCAATGACAGGTGCAAGGCAGGAGACATCTTTGCATGCACCGTGGACAGGGGATTGGCTTGCATGCACAACAGCTGAAGAAGCAATGGTGCCACCCACAAACACTGTTCCTGGACCCTGGGGTTCGGCCCACAAAGTCGGGTGCTTTGCTGCCATGTGCCTGATCATTCTGGTGGTGGTCAGGCTGGTCGTTTTGCCACTCCTGCTGATGCTGGCCTGGCAGGTGGTGCAAATGGCCTTTTTTGGGTTTTCGGCAGAGTCTTTAAAAAGCAACCAGACTCGGGAAGACCTAACAGTTGTACTGGCAACTTCCTTCTTGTTGGTGTTACAAGGAATGGTTGCCTGCCTTCTTTCTGCAGCCACCCCACTGCTTCTTCCTGCCTGTTGGGGTACCCTGCCTCCCTTCCCCTGTGTGCTGCTGTCCTCGCTCTGCATGTCCTCCTGCCAGGTTGGGTCAGTTACTATATCATCCACCACCTCGTCTTCCACTTCCGCACCCTGGTCCTCCTCCTGACTTTCTGGCAATTGTGTCTCTTCATCGTCCACCTCTTGTGACATTTTCCCACCGTCGCCTTTGTGTGACCTTGGCGACTCAAATATTTGGGCATCGCTACATGCGATATCCTCTTGCCCCGCTTCAACTGGACCGGGCGAGAGGCCTGAATCTATAAATGGAAAAGTGACCAGCTCTTCGGAGTGTCCAAGTGTGGGATCAGTTGTCTCCGGGCACCTGTAGGTAATTATTTTGAACAGCAAACTGGTGTTAATTGCATCACTGATACACTGAAACAAATTTTTAATGGAGGTCAGAAATGACAGTATTTTCTGAAAATGTATATGTGATCCGTGTGACAGAGAAAACACAGTTTTAAATACCTGGCCTGTAGGTAACTATTTTGAAGAGCAAACTGGTGTCAATTGCTTCACTGACACACTGAAACATTTTTTAATGGAGGTCAGAAATGTCAGTATTTTCAGCGCAATTATATGTGATCCGTGTGGCGGACAAACCACAGTTTTAAATAGCTGGATTTTTAGCGCTTTAATATGGAAAGGATCTGGCTGTATTCTGCAGTGCCAACAAGCAAATGGCGCAAAAAAACGGTGTTCTCTGGATTGCTTTTTAAGCAAATAATGAGGATTAAGATCCAAAAAAAAATTCCTGGCCCCTGAGACCTGGGCCTATTTCTAGAAATATCTAACAGCACCAGCAGCAGACAAAACTGGAATGGAGCCTCTTGTGCTATATGCACTGCAGTCTGCTATATACACTCCCTGCCTATATACACAGCCTGCCTATATACACTGCCTGCCTGATATCTCTGCAGATGGATTAGTCCTCAGAAGGACTGTTTGTTGAGATGGATATGTGTCTCTAATATAGTTTGGTACACCTGCACTAACTATAAACAAGCAAATCTCTCCCTAGCTCAGCAGCACCTCTCCATACACTGCCTGATTGCAGAGTAGACTGACGAGCATGGCGGGGCCAGGTCTGATATAGACCTGATGATGCTGTGCGGCCAGCCAATCACTGTAATGCCACAACCAACATGGCTACGGCATTACAGTGAGTGGCAGGCAATCCCTACATGTTCATTGGCGCTCTAAAGAGCGCCAAGCATGCAGGGAGGAGGCCCGAGCTCCCGCCCAGCAACCCCAGAAATACTCGGGCGAGCATCAAGCAGTAGCGAACATGCTCGCTCATCACTATTGCTGAGTGGTCCAAGGTGTTATTTTCAGATGAAAGTAAATTTTGCATTTCATTTGGAAATCAAGGTCCCAAAGTCTAGAGGAAGAGTGGAGAGGCACACAGTCCAAGCTGCTAGTGTGAAGTTTCCACAATCAGTAGTGTTGAGTGAATTTGTTCGGCAAATGTTCGAAAGTTTCAAATTCGGCACGAATATGGCACATTCGGATTCGTGATCGCAAATGCGAGCAAATTTTCTTAATATCTGAAAAGTTTGACGCGAATACAGGGCAACCATGGCGTTTTGAACAGTTTTGTTAGCATAGTGCAAGTGTATGATGAGCAGTGACATGTGTCAGGTGAGTGTGGGGGCTGTGGAGAGCTTAGAACAGGTCAGATCAGCGGCGCACTGTTTTTTTTTTCCTGTGGGCGGTAACTTTAACTGAGGAAAGAGCGGCCAGCCAATCATAGCGCAGAAATCACATGTCCTCTCAATATAAAAAGCGGCCATGTTCCCTCAGCACCATTATATTCATGTCACTGCTGGAGACAGACGCAGCTCAGTGTTCGCCTGTGTAATGAGAGATATTAGCTAAATAGATGGGCGCTTGTGTGGTAGTCAGATAGTGTAGATAACTCCTGGCCTGTGTATCTCTGCAACTGCTGGTGCAGCACATTTTTGGTGTTCTTGTGCAAGTACTGAGATTCTGACAGAAACAGAGGGCCCATGCCATACAATAGTGCTGTGCACCACTGGTATAGAGCTCCATGTCTCAGTATACCTTGAATCTTTTTTTGCACTTGCTAATGTGATCAAGCAAGCGCAGTGCACCTTTTCATTTAGTGGGGTTGAAATTGTGCTCTGCACAGTGTGAGAGTGTGAACTGTGAAAGCAGCAGGACAGCATTAGGACCCTGTGGGTTTTGCCTGGCTGAGCTCAGAGCAGGGGCAGATCAGGAGACCCTGTGTGTTCTGAGGGTGTCTGCTGTGTGAGACGCTGGATGGGGAGTCTGAGGAGAACTTTGAGGACTGAACTGCAACAAGACTCTCTCTACAAGCTTTCCTGTGGGGGTTGTTAACCCCTGGCCCTGGTGAAGCTGTGTCCCTGCTTAAGAACGAATGCTGAGCTGGGGAAAGCGGTGTGGCTCTTTGGAGTTTTGTGGAAGTCCATGCTGAGTGGACTAGAGACTTTGTGCTGAACGAGCCAAGTGTCGAGTGAGAGGGAAAGAGACTGAGGACTGGTCTGGAAAACAGTGAGTGACTGCGAGAGGAGAGACGGGTTCCAGTGCAATTGAGAGGATAATGACAAGCTTGGTGAAGAGTTCTTCCCAGACCTTAACCTGAGGCTACAGGACTAGTGATGAGCGAGCACTAAAATGCTCGAGTACACGTTCGTCGGGTCGAGCAAATTGGAATACTCGAGTGCTCGACCCAAGCAATGAGCCGAATGTAAGTCTATGGGAAACGCGAACATTTTTCAGGCGGCTCCCCCCGGCGGTCTGCAGAGGGCCTAAAACTATGGGAACTGTTAGGTGTCGGGCGTTTGCTGGATTCAAAATGGGTTCAGAACCATCAGTGGATTCTGTGGTCTCCCATTCCATTCCAGCTAGGGCTAATGCTGCTCAGCATCATTGTCAGTCCCAATGCCTAGCTGGTGCACAAGATGGACAAGTTGTATCTTGTTTCTTTGTTCCTAGCAACATGAAGCGTAGGTTGCGGAGGGAAACTGGGCTACTACAGCCTAAGTCCCCGATTCACTGCACTGAGCATGCCCGTGACATGGCGGACCGTGATTTGTGGTTTGGGAGTCAGCTGATCCAGTGACCTGGCACCGCCTGATTGGTCACAGGTGACGTCACCAATAGTGCGACGGTGGGCAGGGCTTAATCTTTAAATAGCCCGCCCACAAACATGGCGGCGCACTCTGATCATTGAGCTGTGATGGTGTTGTTGTGTGGATGCTTGGTCGTTTGGGCTCCACGTGTGCTTTAGCTTCTGTCAGGCAGGTTTAGCGGGGGATAGGCAGCCTTAGATGGAGGGAGGCAGGTAGCTGCGTCTGGCAGTCTGGCCCCGACAAAGGGGTCGCCATACACCCTGAGCAGTCTGCAGACGCTTTATTCCCGGCACTGCCTGTAAGCCACGTGGAGAGATACTCCTCAGTCCGGTAGCACGGCGGCTGGGAGCACGTATACGCCGGCGTGTATCACACACGCATCCTAGCACCTGCTGTGTAGTGCCTGTGCTGTAATCAGGGCTACAGATACATTATTTATCACACATCTCTCGTGCAGTTAACGGAGATAGTGCGAATTCCTATTCCCATTCCGGTGTGCAGTAACACGGAGGGGATTGTTATTTCAGTTGGTTGTTTTAACTTCTTACCCGGAAGGTGTTCGGCCGCAGTCCTCCAGGCTGCATCGCGGACCCCGTGTTCGGTTGCGTTCCATTATTTAATAAAGTTGTTTGCAACCGTCCCCTTAACAGGGAACAGTGCTCAAATGACATGGGAACAGCATGGGGAAGACCCCTGGAAGCATTTCTGACTCCCAGGTCACTGCTGTCAACGTTGTCAGAGTGTTACGCCACTTTTACGGACTCACAATAAAACATACAAAACCAAAATTTTCCTGGGAAATATGTAAAGGAACATTCTTTCCAGGGTAATTGAATTGTATATAAGGCAAAATAAATAACCAAAACCAAAAATACTCCTCCACACCTTGGGCTATGTTCACACGTAGCGTTTTTGATGCGTTTTTGCACTTTTGCATTGCTTTCAACCAAGACAAATGCATTCACTGGGAAATGCCATTTTAACATTTTACAACATTATCTGGCCATGTGGTGTGTGACACATCATCAGACACATGCATACAGTGCTGAAAAGACATGCGAACAGCATGGGGATGACCTCTGGAAGTGTGACGCTCACAGCCCTCCCTGGGAGATGGGGGTACTCGGAGCCGGGTCAGATGTTGGGGGAAGCAGTCGTGGCCTGGACCTGTTCCGTGTCCAGGGCCGTCACATTTAAAAGGGTGTAATGGGCTTTCAGGGTTGAGTGGTTATTAACGACTACGCCACCTGTGGTGTCTGGTGATGGCCACCAGCGCTGCGGCAGTCCTCTGAGGCGGGATGTAGTGGCAGCAGGAGATGGTGCTACTCCCCACAGGCGGAGCAGGGCATCAGGGCAGAGAGGCGGATGGAGGGAGTTGTAGTGGAGGAATTCTGGTGCTGTGCTGTGTGGTGCAGAAATAAAGAGACCGGAGGCCATAGGGGTAGACTTCCAGGCTTCTCCCTCCTCCTCACGGGGCTCTTCGGCCACCAGGACCGGGGGTCCGACAACCTCCGAGTAATTCAGGTGCTTAAGCCAGGACCCCGCACCACAGTGTTCCTAGACTTCAAACTAAGTCCTCTCCTATCCGTGTGTGTAGAAAGGCTGGGTCTCCCTCTGGACTATGCACAGAACAAGGGTTCGGGTGGTGACTCCACTCCGTTACCCGGTGGAATCCACTGAGCCTCCGGGCTTCTCCGACTGAGACATAGAGTAACAAAGTCAGATATAGGGAGCCGGTACCCCTTTTGCAGCAGGAATCCCTCTGATTAGGCCAGAGCAGCGAGGACAGGTGGCGTATACTGCTCCGTCTGCATCCCCCTGGGATCCTTTTGCGGTGGAGCTAGACTCCTCAGCTCCAGGCCTTCTTGGGCAGGGACCTTGACCGGGTAGAGACAACCGTTAACTCTTGCCCGCTCCTCGACTCAAGGCCAGAGTACGAGGACCGTGTCCCCATCAACTGCAGGTTCACACAGAAAGCCACGTTCAGTGATGAAGATCACAATCAAAAGACCATAAGCCCAAGATGGCTGTTTATTAAATATGACTTATTAAGTGTAACCTAAATGTGCGTCCTCCACCCACACCCACTACATGATTCCCCCTATCTTTTTGTTCCCCAATCTCCCATTATCCCGGCTGGGGCAGCACACTGGTGCCTATTAGCCCCCTCTGGTGGGAGAAGTGTAGTGTTGGATGCAGAGGTGTGGTCCTGACAGTTGCACCATCCTTACCTCAAAGGAGAGATACCACACCCCATTAAAGAGGTGCAGTATCCCTGTGGCGGTCGAACCCTCAGGGGTGCCACAGAAGCATCTCTGACTCCCAGGTCACTGCCTAAAAGTGTGCCCATCATAAGTAAACCTTGGCGCATGCGAAGATACCTCCCGCCATGCACCTGTCATTGCAGACTTGCAACAATCACAGTCCACGTCCTTGTCCCAGTGCAGCGTTCAGTTGTCCCTACCCCATTCTTTTGAATGCAAGTGCAAGTATGCAGCCAGCCACCCACCCACCCACAGGCTGCAATACTATCCTGCCAAATTTTTGACAGCTGCTTGCTCTTGAAATGTGGCCTTTTAGGCTTGAGGAGACGGAAGCTGTCCACAATCTTATGGCGGCGGCGATCGGGTATCCATACTTCGTCCCCAGCAGGCATTATTTCTCCCGATATCGACTCCGCCTTCCACAAGCACGGGTCCTACAACATTACCCATGGCCTCCCCAGTGCACTTACTGGGAAGGACCGCCTAACCACAAACACTTGGACAGGTGAATGTGGCAAGGGATGGTACGGAGCCAGTCCACAGCTTTTTTTGCTGAGTTGTATTTAGCTTGGTGAAAGGACTGGCATAGAGGCAAATCGTATCTACTCTGGGTGTCATTTCTCCCAGGAAGTCCTCTAATGTTGCTTGTTGCAGAAGCAATGGCAGCCCGTGCAACATCAACTCGCACTTGTTGGTGGTTCTTTGACACACACACATCTTTCTTTGCGCATTTAATTTCATGACTACAGAGTTGGGCAATGGTCTGATCTGCAATGTGGTTTGAGAAATAACATGCATAAGCACGTCCGATCCGCATTAAAAAAGCCATAGTGTCCGACAAACTTCCCCCACACTTTTCTTATCCAGGGCTGCTTCTCGGTAGGGATGGACAGACCCACCAGAAAACCGGAGACTCCTCCAGTGGGCCCTGGCTTCTCCTTCAGGAGGGTTCATAGTGCCGAGGTGAGGCCATGAAGATGATAGAGACCACCATCTGCTTAGTTTTCTGTTATTTGGAATGCAAGCGCAAGTATGCAGCCAGCCACCCACCCACTCACAGGCCGCAATACTAAACTGCCAGATTTCTGGGCAGCTGCTGGCACTTGAAATGTGGCCTTTTAGGCTCATGGAGGCGGAAGCTGTCCACAATCTTATGGCGGCAGCGACCGGGTGTCCATGCTCGGTCCCCAGCCGCCACTATTTTTCCCGGTACTGTCTCTGTCTTCCACAAGCACGGGTCCCACAACATTACCCATGCCCTCCCCAGTGCACTTACTGGGAAGGACCGCCTAACCACAAACACGTGGACAGGTGAATGTGGCCAGGGAAGGTACGGAGCCAGTCCACAGATTTTTTTGCTGAGTTGTATTTCACCACAGCCATATTCTTTAGCTTGGTTACCGGACTTGGGAAACCATATCTACCCAGCTGTCATTTCTCCCAGGAAGTCCTCTAAAGCTGCTTTCACTTGAAATGTGACCTTTTAGGCTTGTGGAGGCGGAACATTTTCATAACCTCATGCCAGCGGCGGCCGGGTGTCCATACTCGGTCAATAGCAGCCACTATTTCTCCCGGTATCTTCTCCGCCTTCCACAAGCACGGGTCCCACAACATTACCCGTGCCCTCCCCAGTGCACTTACTGGGAAGGACCACCTAAACACAAACACTTGGACAGGTGAATGTGGCCAGGGACGGTACGGAGCCAGTCCACAGCTTTTTTTGCTGAGTTGTATTTAGCTCAGTGAAGGGACTGGCATAAAGGGAAACTACAGAGTTAGGCAATGGCCTGATCTGCAATGCGGTTTGAGAAATAACATGCATAAGCACGTCCATTCAGTATTTTCTGAAAACGTATATGTGATCCGTGTGACGAAGAAAACACAGTTTTAAATACCTGGCCTGTAGGTAACTGTTTTGAACAGCAATCTGGTGTAAATTGCTTCACTGACAAACTGCAACAAATTTTTAATGCAGGTCACAAATGGCAGTATTTTCTGAAAACGTATATGTGATCCGTGTGACGAAGAAAACACAGTTTTAAATACCTGGCCCGTAGGTAACTATTTTGAACAGCAATCTGGTGTCAATTGCTTCACTGACACACTGCAACAAATTTTTAATGCAGGTCAGAAATGGCAGTATTTTCTGAAAACGTATATGTGATCGTTGTGCCGGAGGAAACACAATTTTACATAGCTGGATTTTTAGCGCTGTAATATGGAAAGGACCTGGCTGTATTCTGCAGTGCCAACAAGCAAATGGCGCAGAAAAACGTTGTTCTCTGAATTGCTTTTTAAGCAAATAATAAGGATTAAGACCAAAAAAAAATTATTCCTGGCCCCTGAGACCTGGGCCTTTGTATAGAAATATCTAACAGCAGCAGCAGACAGAACTGGAATGGAGCCTCTTGTGCTATGTGCACTGCAGTCTGCTATATACCCTGCCTGCCTATATACACTGCCTGCCTGCCTATATACGCTGCCTGCCTGATATCTCTGCAGATGGATTAGTCCTCAGAAGGACTGTTTGTTGAGATGGATATGTGTCTCTAATGTAGTTTGGTATACCTACACTAACTAAAAACAAGCAAATCTCTCCCTAGCTCAGCAGCACCTCTCCCTACACTGTCTGATTCCGGAGTGACTGACGAGCATGGCGGCGCCAGGTCTGATATAGACCTGATGACGCTGTGGGGCCAGCCAATCACTGTAATACCACAACCAACATGGCTATGGCATTACAGTGAGTGGCAGGCAATCCCTGCATGTTCATTGGCTCTCTAAACAGCGCCAAACCTGCAGGGAGGAGACCCGAGCTCCCATCGAGCAACTGTAAGGTGCCCCAGCGAGGTAGTCATGGGGGAGCTGTAGCCTCCTCTCGCTCTGGCACCATACAGACAATTTGTGTCCTCCCTCTGATGTGTGGCTGTGTATGTGGGGCTGTCCACTTACGTCAAACCATCCGATCGCGGCTGTCTCCAGGCATTTCTCTTCTGGGACCAGGGCAGCAATAAATTCAGAGGACACGATGTTCTTAACCATAACTTGGACTTTACTTGGGGAAGAGGAATATGTACAGTATTTACAGTGAGATATAATGGATAAGGCCCGACAGGTTATTATCTCCCTCACAGGCACTGGCAACATCTTCAGCCCTGGTTCCCTCTTTAAGTAAAGCATCTCTGTGACCATAATCTCTAGCCCAAGAGACTCTTCTGCAATACCAACAGTGTTCCAGATCCAATATCTCCCCAACGTCTTAGCCTGGAGTCCTATTTATCTTCCTCTGCTTCCTGCAGACTAGAAGTGCCCCGGGTCCTCAATACCTCTGTTGAGTTTCTCCAGCCGGCTAACAGGACTCTTGCGTAGGGAGACTTTTACACTGGTGATCCCACTGTCTGAGGGTATGGAGCTCCTGCCTACCCTAGCAGCCACCATATAGTCAGGCTGCCTGTACAGTTCACTGTCCTATCTCTTTTCTGCTCATAACTTCCTACTTCTGGAAACTAAGCAGGGATTTTCCTTATGTGCCCAACCTCTGTGGGCTGCCATCACACAGCATTAACCCCATCACTGTCTGTAACACTGCTAGCAGACTCAACCTGACATCTGCACCCAGGACAGTGGCATCTTGTGGCTGGTTACAGGTACTGCAGATCACAAGGAATTATGCCAGGAACAAGCTCTATAACATTCAAGGCTTGATCAGGGCACTAAGTTCCCCCCTCTACTCTACTGACTGGACCACTGAAGCTAACCCCTTAGCTTGGCCTTCCGACAGTCCAGAGAGGTTTAACTACAGGAACACTTTCTTTAACTACTTCAGTGCCAAAGGAAGGCTGCGTCCTTCCCCACTAATACACAACCCCAGAAATACTCGGCGAGCGCCAAGCATGTCGAGCAGTGAGATGCTCGGGCGAGCACCGAGCAGTAACGAACATGCTCGCTCATCACTATACAAGACTAAAGTCCCCGTTGTATGAGCTCGGCATCAACCCGACAAGACAAAGAACCTTTGCTGTTTTTGTAAACGTTGCTTTTTATTTGGTGACAAAGTTTTCCGGGACTAGCTGCAGCCACCGCGATTCACAGGCCTGTGATAGACCACATCTGAGGTTAACGGTACCGTAACTGCAAGATACCCGGGGTATCCCTATACTAGGGGTATTAGAGCAATTGGTATAGTTTCATGCATTGTAATTGTTAATAGTGGTAAGATTGTACTCAGTATGCCATCTCAGGGGTCCCTATAGAACACCCTCACTAGACTGACACAGTGTAAAATTGTTCCAGATCTTTAGTATAATTCACATAAACTGGAAACCTTGAGATTGGCACATTGATTTCAGCTTTTGCTGATTGTATGTAGTTAGTAGAGACAGTGTTCCAGGTAGAACCTGAGACGGATTCATGCAATACTGAGTTTTAGTCTAATCCCTGTTTTAGTAAAGAAAGTGTTGTTTATTTATGTCTCTGTCTCAGTTTGTGACTCACTGGATCTCTCTCGGACCTCCGGTCATTAGACACAGTCTGCTGAGCACATCGATACGCCATGTTGATAAGGCCCAGAAAGAGCAGGTGCTCCAGTGGATGGCAAACTCTGCTTCCAATGCCCTCTCCTCTTCTTCCACCACCTCAACATCACACGCAGTACAGTCCACAGAGGTGGCACCCCAATTACCCATGCTTCCCCCCGCGTCACAACTGCCCAACTGACTATAGCGCACCACAGATGGGCGAGTCTGTAGACCTCTTCACCTATTCTACACCATGGGCATCAGAAGTGTACTCCAAACAGTCACAGAGTCAAGGGGAGGAAAGCATCTGCACCAATGCAGGACGAAGTAGGGTCCGAGAAGGTTCCTGACCCTCGTCATCAGACGTTAACCGCAGAGGAGGGAGGTGATCCCGTTGAGACTCAGATACCTGTGGCTTATGTGGACTGTACTGTGCTTTCAGGGCAGCAAGAGGAGAGGGGTCACTCTGAGGGCGAGGAATGGGATAACACATTGGATGATGACAAGGTTGAAGATCCTACTTGGTGTGAACCCAGAGTCATGCAGCCGAGTAGCTCATCTGAGCAGGTGGAGGAGGAAGACGAGGAGGTTACATTTCGCCCTACAGCGCAGGCACGGAGTGATGCAAGCACGAGGAACACTGCATCCTTAGCCACAACCATGGCTGTGGCCTGCAGCGGTCACAGGTCTGTAGCTAGCAGGGGCAGAAAGGGTGTCCTAGCATGGGCTTTTTTTGTCACTGCAAAGGATAAGCCAACTTACGATATCTGCAAACTTTGCGATAAAAAACTCAGTAGAGGGAAAAACTGCAATAATTTGACTACTACATGCATGAACGTTCGCATGCTCAAACAACATTCTTTACGCTGGGAATCTTACCGCTCTGAAATGCAGACAAGCACACCTCAACAACCATCAGCTGCCCCATCAAACGCATCTGTGGCACCCCAGGGGTCCGGTTGTCACAGTTCCATTGCCTCCCTCACAAGGGGTGATGCCATGCCTGGAAGCAATGAGGGGTCCCCTAATCAGGTTTACCAGCATACAACACTTTCCTGGCTCCAGACCAGAAAGGGGAGCTCCTCCCCTTCACATTGGAATCTGGAGGCGGGGTTGGTAAGAGTTAGTGAGAGGAGTTGAGGACAGGACAGCGACAAGGAAGGACCTGGGGAGTGGAGCTGTAAGCCAGCTCACCCCAGAGAGGAGCGCAGAAGAACCGGACACCGGAATCCGAGGCTGTGGGAGACTGAAGGCCCAGCAGCAGAAACCAGTGGGCAGGAGACTGCAGGTCTCCTGGCCTCATCAGACGCCCAGTGACACAGCAGCACAATAGGGTCCAGCACCGCTACGTGGGAGTGAAATGTGGCGCCCCTGAGTGTTCGAGCGCCACAGGGATGCTGCACATCTTCACTGGGTTGTGGTGTTCCTCCTTCGAGGTAAGAACGGTGCAATGGTCAGGACCCCACCTCCACATCCAACACCACACTTATCCCACCAGAGTGGGCTATTAGGCACTAGTGCGCTGCCCCTACTGGAAAATGGGAGACTGGGGAACCAAGAAATAGGGGGAACCATGTAGAGGGTGAGGGTGGAGGATGCACATTTAGTTACACTTAATATTTCATATTTAATAAACAGCCATCTTGGGCTCATGGTTCTTTGGTTGTGATCTTCATCACTGAACGTGGCTTTCTGTGTGAACCTGCCGATGATGGAGACACGGTCCTCCTACTCTGGCCTTGAGTCGAGGAACGGGTTTGAGTTAACGGCTGACTCATCCCGGTCAAGGTCCCAGCCCAAGAAGGCCCGGAGCTTAAGAGTGTAGCTCCATCGCAAAAGGATCCCAGGGGGATGCAGACGGAGCAGTATACGCCACCTGTCCTCGCTATTCTGGCCTAGTCAGAGGGATTCCTGCTGCAAGAGGGGTACTGGCCCCCGACACCTGACTTTGCTACTCCACGTCCTAATCAGGGAAGCCCGGCAGGCCCAGAGGATCCCACCGGGTAACGGAAGGAGCGGAGCTGCCACCCGTACCCTTTTTCTGAGCGTAGTCCAGAGGGAGACCCGGCCTATCTACACAGACAGGAAAGGACACGATCTGAAGTCTAGGAACACTCTGGTGCGGGGTCCTGATTAAGCACTTGAATTACTCGGAGGTTGTCGGACCCCCATCCCTGGTGACCGCAGAACTCCGTGAGGAGCAGGGAGAAGCCTTTAAGCTGTTCTCTCCACCGTGAGTAAAAAACCCTGGAAGTCAACCCCTATGGCCTCCGGACTCTTTTTTTTTTGGCACCGCACCACGCAGCACCAGACTTCCTACACTACAACTCCCTCCATCCTCGTCTCTGCCCTGAGGCCCTGCTCCGCCTGTGGGGAGTAGTGTCAACTACAGCTGCCACTACATTCCGCCTCAGAGGACTGCTGCTGCGCTGGTGGCCATCACCAGACACCACAGGTGGCGTAGTCGATAAATACCACTCAACCCTGATAGCCCATTACTTTTATGTGACGGCCCTGGGCATGGAACGGGTCCAGGCCATGACAGCTTCCCCCCAACATCTGACCCGGCTCTGAGTACCTCATCTCCCCGGGAGGGCTGTGAGATTCAGAAGCACACCACACGTTTCTCAATCCACCGTAACATCTCTGCCTGCACCTCACTCACGGTCTATCTGTTTGTCCGTTTCACCGTACTCTGCCCTCTCTCAGCACTGCAATCAGCCCTCAATCCCGCTGTTGTGGTCACGTAAAAGATTGTTTCATCCTACACATGACAAAGCTAAGAGGTTGAACTCCACCATCTCCAATCTGTTGGCCACAGAAATGGTGGTCTTAGGCCCTATTTTTCTAAATATAAACACTTCCGATTGAGTCTGCATCTCCTGGGTTGGCTGTAGTGGGACAGGTATGGGTCTGCGTTAAACTACTTGTAGTCTGATGACATTGATGGCAATTCGGTGGTGTTAGGCCCTCATTTAGGGCAATGTGAACACTCCTGGTTAGGTCTCCATCTCCTGGGTTGGCTGACCTGGAAGAGGTGTGGGTCTTATTTACAATATTTGTACTGTAGTGAAATTGAGTAGACATTGCTAATGTCTGCCACAAATTTTTTTAAATGTGGGGAATCCTGATTAGGTCTCCATCTATTGGGTTGGCTGAAGTGGAACCTTCCTGTTCTGCAGTCTAAGTTGTGTAAGGTTGCGTACCAGTCCTTGCTGCACTTCTGATACAGACTCTGCCTGCTGCACTCCTGATACAGACTCTGCCTGCTACACTCCTGATACAGACTCTGCCTGCTGCACTCCTGATACAGACTCTGCCTGCTGCACTCCTGATACAGACTCTGCCTGCTGCACTCCTGAAACAGACTCTGCCTGCTGCACTCCTGATACAGACTCTGCCTGCTGCACTCCTGATACAGACTCTGCCTGCTGCACTCCTGATACAGACTCTGCCTGCTGCACTCCTGATACAGACTCTGCCTGCTGCACTCCTGATACAGACTCTACCTGCTTCACTCCTGGTACAGATTCTGCCTGCTGCACTCCTGATACAGACTCTGCCTGCTGCACTCCTGATACAGACTCTGCCTGCTGCACTCCTGATACAGACTCTGCCTGGTGCACTCCTGAAACAGACTCTGCCTGCTGCACTCCTGATACAGACTCTGCCTGCTGCACTCCTGATATAGACTCTGCCTGCTGCACTCCTGATACAGACTCTGCCTGCTGCACTCCTGATACAGACTCTGCCTGCTGCACTCCTGATACAAACTCTGCCTGCTACACTCCTGATACAGACTCTGCCTGCTGCACTCCTGATACAGACTCTGCCTGCTGCACTCCTGAAACAGACTCTGCCTGCTGCACTCCTGATACAGACTCTGCCTGCTGCACTCCTGATACAGACTCTGCCTGCTGCACTCCTGATACAGACTCTGCCTGCTGCACTCCTGATACAAACTCTGCCTGCTACACTCCTGATACAGACTCTGCCTGCTGCACTTCTGATGCAGACTCTGCCTGCTGCACTCCTGAAACAGACTCTGCCTGCTGCACTCCTGATACAGACTCTGCCTGCTGCACTCCTGATACAGACTCTGCCTGCTGCACTCCTGATACAGACTCTGCCTGCTGCACTCCTGATACGGACTCTGCTTGCTGCACTCTGATACGGACTCTGTCTGCTGCACTCCTGATACAGACTCTGCCTGCTGCACTCCTGATACAGACTCTGCCTGCTGCACTCCTGATACAGACTCTACCTGCTTCACTCCTGGTACAGATTCTGCCTGCTGCACTCCTGATACAGACTCTGCCTGCTGCACTCCTGGTACAAACTCTGCCTGCTGCACTCCTGATACAGACTCTGCCTGCTGCACTCCTGATACAGACTCTGCCTGCTGCACTCCTGATACAAACTCTGCCTGCTTCACTCCTGATACAGACTCTGCCTGCTGCACTCCTGATACAGACTCTGCCTGCTGCACTCCTGATACAGACTCTGCTTGCTGCACTCTGATACAGACTCTGCCTGCTGCACTCCTGATATAGACTCTGTCTGCTGCACTCCTGATACAGACTCTGCCTGCTGCACTCCTGATACAAACTCTGCCTGCTGCACTCCTGATACAAACTCTGCCTGCTGCACTCCTGATACAGACTCTGCCTGCTGCACTCCTGATACAGACTCTGCCTGCTGCACTCCTGATACAGACTCTGCCTGCTGCACCATTTTGTCTGTCCTACTGCGTCCAGCTGCTGCGCGTCCATTGGTCTGTCCTGGAGTGGCACCTGGAGTTCATCGGGAGCCAAGCCTAACTTCACAATCAGAGGCTCTAGTGAACAGTTCGGTGCTCGCTTAGTCACCCCTTCCAGGCTCTCCGGGGTCCGTGGCACAGTGGTTCCACAAACCACGTCCGTGACAGTGCTCCCTCGCAGTCAGGGTCCTCTCTCCTGTTGTACCAGTCGGTGACCCCTTTTGACATGTAAAGCGCAACTGAATAAATGTCGATATCACAGTAATAATAATTATAGTACTTGTACTCTGGGTCAATGGATGGCTCTTCCCTGGTGTCTACACCTTATTTGATGTGTTTTGGCAGCTTTTGTTCCCATTTCTAGGTGCTGTCTATGCATTTTTTTGGTCCCCCCATTGACTCCTATTTGATTCAGAAATGTTCGACGAACATTCGGCAAATAAATTTGGCGAATATCAATTTGTTCGGCAAAATTTTCCAAACCGAACATTGAAATGTTCGCTCATGCCTAACAATCAGTGATGGTTTGGGGAGCCATGTCATCTGCTGGTGTAGGTTCACTGTGTTTTATCAAGACCAAAGTCAGCGCAGCTGTCTACCACGAAATCTTAGAGCACTTCATGCTTCCCCCTGCCGATGGAAATTTCATTCTCCAGCAGGACTTGGCACCTGTCCACACTGCCAAAAGTACCAATACCTGGTTTACAAATAACGGTATCACTGTTCTTGATTGGCAGCAAACTCGCCTGACCTTAACCTCATAGAGAATCTATTATAGTGAATCTATATGACTCCAAAACCAGGGGAGGAGTCCTGAGGAGATAATTTGCATATTCCCACTGCATTTTGGGGTAAGTGAAGAGTCTCCACGAGCTCAAAGAACACTGGATTTTGGCTGTTGGAGCTGAAAAGAGGACATCGGTAAACCGCGCGCCTACTGGCGCGCGCATTTTGAAGCTTTTTTTTGAAGCTTTTTTCACTGTTTTCAGAACATTAACAATAAGAACATGGAAGAGTCCAGGAGCCATTTGGTGAGCTGCATATCCTGCTACATGTTCACAGACTTGCCAGTGGAAAAGCCAAACTTCACATGCCAGAAATGCAGCTTGTGTCCCTGTTGGAGGAAAAGTTGCGAAATCTAGAAGAGAGGTTAACTACCTTGAAAATCATTAAGGAAGGTGAAGAGTTCTTAGACAGAGCAGAATTATCTCTTCATGATTCAGAAAGAGAAGAAATTCGAACTGCACCTGACGAAACAGAAGAATGGAAGCATGTGACCCACAGAAGCAGGAGGATCGAGAGGCAGTCAGCACCCATACTGCTCAGGAACCAGTACCAGGCTCTCACGCAGGAGAACCATGAAGAAATACAGCAAAATAAGACTTTGCCAGCAATGAATAACCTTGTAAGCCCTCAGAATCCTCCTGGATGGAGAAAGAAGAATGTTGTGAAGAAAAAACGGAGAGTGGTGGTCATAGGGGATTCCCTGTTAAGAGGAACAGAGGCCGCTATCTGCAGACCAGACATAACCTCAAGAGAAATGTGCTGTCTTCCAGGAGCAAAAATTAAAGATGTGTCTGACAGGATATCAAGACTCTTCAGACCTACAGATCACTACCCATTCCTGCTAATACATGTGGGGACAAATGACACCGCAAGAAAGGACCTGGAAACCATCTGCAGTGACTTTGAAGACTTAGGCAAGAAAGTGAAAGAATTGGGAGCGCAGGTGGTCTTCTCATCCATCCTCCCAGTGGATGGCCATGGAACAATGAGGTGGAATAAGATTCTACAGGTGAACAACTGGCTACGTCGATGGTGCCGTCAACAAGGATTTGGATTTCTGGATCACGGAATGAATTACCTATACGATGGACTACTTGCTAGAGATGGGGTGCACCTTACGAAGACTGGAAAACATGTATTTGGAAGTCGCCTTGCTACACTCATCAGAAGAGCTTTAAACTAGAACAATGTGGGAAGGGAAGCAAAAGGCCAGAAAAAGCCATACAGCTGACAAATACTATTGAGATCTCTGCTACTGGAAGTGGAAAAGAAGAACAAAGACAAAAAAATCTAAATAATAAAAATATGGGAGGAAGAGAAACCAATCACAAACTAAAATGTTTTTATACAAATGCACAAAGCATGGGCAACAAACAAGGAGAATTGGAACTACTAATGCAGGAAAAGGAATATGATGTCATTGGAATCACTGAAACTTGGTGGGACGATACACATGATTGGAATAAAAGGCTAAAAGGATACAACTTATTTGCAAGAAACAGACTTGATAAACGAGGAGGAGGTGTTGCATTGTATGTTAGAAAAGCGTATATCTGCACAGAGATTGAAGCTTCAGAGACTGGGAGTTCTGTGGAAACTGTTTGGGTAAGAATACAAGGAGAGAACAACGGAAAGGACACCATTGTAGGCATTTACTACAGGCCACCTGGGCAAGCTGAAGATATGGATGAACTCTTTATGTATCAAATGACCAAGTTCTCCAAAAAATATGACGTAGTGGTCATGGGAGATTTCAACTATCCAGACATTTGTTGGGAATCTCTCTCAAGTAAAACTAACAGGTCAAGCAAATTCTTATCCTCTCTTGCTGACAACTTTATCTTCCAAAAGGTAGGGGAGAAAACAAGGGGATCTGCTACTTTGGATCTAATCCTTATAAACAGGGAGGAAATGGTTGAGGAGGTAAAGGTGGCTGGGACCCTAGGAGGCAGCGATCATGCTATTATAGAATTTTGGATAACTAGAGGAGGAAGACATGTGAAGACTCAGACTTCAAGGTTAGATTTTAGAAAGGCAGATTTTAAGAGACTCAGAAAGAGAATAGGAGGGATCCAATGGCTGGATGTCCTTAAGGACAAAAATGTCCAGGAAGGATGGGAAATTTTTAAAAATGAGATTCTCAAAGCACAATCGTTAACAATCCCGAAAAGTAGGAAGAATGGGAAGCATTTAAGGAAACCAGGATGGATGAACACAGAACTTAAACACATGCTAAAAAGAAAGAAAGAAATGTTTATTAAATGGAAAGAGGGAGGCATATCTAAAGAAGATTATAATGCAGTCTGCAGATCCTGCAGGGCACGTATCAGGTTAGCTAAAGCTGACAATGAATTAAGGCTTGCAAGAGATGTCAAAAGCAATAAAAAAGGATTTTGGGGGTATGTCAAAAGTAAAAGAAAAGTCAAAGATGCTATAGGATTTTTACAGGATGAAAATGGAGAAATGGTAAGAGAGGATGTTGAGAAGGCCGAACTTTTTAATTCCTATTTTGCATCTGTTTTCTCTCAGAAAGAAAATGTAACATCAACTGATCTTCACTGTCCTTTTAAAGGAATAGAGGAATCCAAGTTATCTGTAAACAGAAAGATTGTGAGGGAATATTTAGCTAACATAAATGAGTTCAAGTCTCCAGGTCCAGATGAATTACACCCCAGAGTACTGAAGGAGATCGTAGAAGAAATTTTAGAACCACTCTCCATAATCTTTGAAAATTCTTGGAGAACAGGAGAAGTCCCAGAAGACTGGAGAAGAGCAAATGTTGTTCCTATCTTCAAAAAGGGGAAGAAGGTGGACCCAGGGAACTATAGGCCGGTGAGTCTGACTTCTATACCAGGAAAGATCTTTGAACAAATTATTAAACAACATGTATGTAAGTACATGGATAAGAATGAAGTGATTAACCAGAGTCAGCATGGGTTTGTAACTAACAAGTCATGTCAGACTAACTTAATTTCCTTCTATGACAGAATCACTGACTGGGTGGATCAGGGAAATGCTGTAGATATAGTATATCTTGACTTCAGCAAATCATTTGACAAAGTATCTCACACCATCCTTATTGAAAAAATGACCAAGTATGCAATGGACCAGGCAACTGTTAGGTGGATTCATAACTGGCTTAGTGATCTGACTCAAAGGGTGGTTGTAAATGGCTTCACATCCAGCTGGATGAATGTATCAAGTGGGATACCACAGGGCTCCGTCCTGGGACCTGTATTGTTCAACATCTTTATCAATGATTTAGATGAAGGAATTGAGGGTAAACTGATTAAATTTGCTGATGACACAAAGCTAGGAGGGATAGCTAATACTAGAGAAGAGAGAGAGAGGATTCAAAAAGACCTAAATAACCTGGAGCAGTGGGCAGCAACCAACAGAATGGTTTTTAACAGGGAAAAATGCAAAGTACTACATCTGGGCAATAAAAATGAAAAAAGCATATACAGAATGGGAGGAATAGAGCTAAGCAACAGTACATGTGAAAAAGACTTAGGTATACTAATAGATCATAGACTGAACATGAGTCAACAGTGTGATGCAGCAGCAAAAAAGGCAAATACAATTCTGGGATGTATTAACAGAAGCATACAGTCTAGATCACGTGAAGTCATTATCGGTCTTTACTCCTCTTTGGTCAGACCTCATCTGGAATACTGTGTACAGTTTTGGGCACCACATTTTAAAAAAGACATAGACAAACTGGAGCAAGTTCAGAGAAGAGCGACCAGAATGGTGACTGGTCTGCAAACCATGTCCTATGAGGAACGGTTGCAGGATTTGGGAATGTTTAGCTTGCAAAAAAGAAGACTGAGAGGAGACTTAATAGCTGTCTACAAATATGTCAAGGGCTGTCACATTGTAGAAGGATCATCTTTATTCTCATTTGCACAAGGAAAGACTAGAAGCAATGGGATGAAACTAAATGGGAGGAGACACAGATTAGATATTAGAAAAAACTTTTTGACAGTTAGGGTGATTAATGAGTGGAACAGGCTGCCACGAGAGGTGGTGAGTTCCCCTTCAATGGACGTCTTCAAACAGAGGCTGGACAGACATCTGTCTGAGATTTTCTAGTGAATCCTGCTTTGAGCAGGGGGTTGGACCAGATGACCCAGGAGGTCCCTTCCAACTCTACCATTCTATGATTCTATGATTCTATGGGGTATTGTCAAGAGGAAGATGAGACCCCAGACCCAACAATGCAGACTAGCTGAAGGCTGCTATCAAAGCAACCTGAGCTTCCATAACACCTCAGCAGTGCCACAGGCTGATCGCCTCCATGCCACATTGCCGCATTGATGCAGTATTTGATGCAAAAGGAGCCCGACCAAGTATTGAGTGCATTTATTGAACATACATTTCAGTAGTCCAACATTTCGGATTTTAAAATAATTTTTCAAGCTGTTGTTATAAAGTATTCTAATTTACTGAGATAATGACTTTTTTGTTTTCATTGGCTGTAAGCCATAATCATCAACATTAACAGAAATAAAGACTTGAAATAGATCACTCTGTTTGTAATGACTCTATATAATATATGAGTTTCACTTTCTGTATTGAAGAACTGAAATAAATTAACTTTTTAATGATATTATAATTTTGTGAGAAGCACCTGTATATCCCCCATCATGGTATGTGTCCCTTATCCTATGCCCCATTGTGAAATATATATCCCCCATCCTGATATATATGTCCCTTATCCTGGGCCCCATCCTGGTATATATACAGTACAGACCAAAAGTTTGGACACACCTCATTTAAAGATTTTTCTGTATTTTCATGACTATGAAAATTGTACATTCACACTGAAGGCATCAAAACTATGAATTAACACATGTGGAATTATATACTTAACAAAAAAGTGTGAAACAACTGAAAATATGTCTTATATTCTAGGTTCTTCAAAGTAGCCATCTTTTGCTTTGATGACTGCTTTGCACACTCTTGGCCTTCTCTTGATGAGCTTCAAGAGGTAGTCAACGGAAATTGTCTTCCAACAATCTTGAAGGAGTTCCCAGAGATGCTTAGCACTTGTTGGCCCTTTTGCCTTCACTCTGCGGTCCAGCTCACCCCAAACCATCTCGATTGGGTTCAGGTCTGGTGACTGTGGAGGCCAGGTCATCTGGCGTAGCACCCCATCACTCTCCTTCTTGGTCAAATAGCCCTTACACAGCCTGGAGGTGTGTTTGGGGTCATTGTCCTGTTGAAAAATAAATGATGGTCCAACTAAACGCAAACCGGATGGAATAGCATGCCGCTGCAAGATGCTGTGGTAGCCATGCTGGTTCAGTATGCCTTCAATTTTGAATAAATTCCCAACAGTGTCACCAGCAAAGCATCACCACACCATCACACCTCCTCCTCCATGCTTCACGGTGGGAACCAGGCATGTAGAGTCCATCCGTTCACCTTTTCTGCGTCGCACAAAGACACGGTGGTTGGAACCAAAAATGTCAAATTTGGACTCATCAGACCAAAGCACAGATTTCCACTGGTCTAATGTCCATTCCTTGTGTTCTTTAGCTCAAACAAGTCTCTTCTGCTTGTTGCCTGTCCTTAGCAGCGGTTTCCTAGCAGCTGTTTTACCATGAAGGCCTGCTGCACAAAGTCTCCTCTTAACAGTTGTTGGAAGAGATGTGTCTGCTGCTAGAACTCTGTGTGGCATTGACCTGGTCTCTAATCTGAGCTGCTGTTAACCTGCAATTTCTGAGGCTTGTGACTCGGATAAACTTATCCTCAGAAGTAGAGGTGATTCTTGGTCTTCCTTTCCTGGGGCGGTCCTCATGTGAGCCAGTTTCTTTGTAGTGCTTGATGGTTTTTGCAACTGCACTTTGGGACACTTTCAAAGTTTTCCCAATTTTTCGCACTGTCTGACCTTCATTTCTTAAAGTAATGATGGCCACTCGTTTTTCTTTATTTAGCTGTGTATCCATCAGACTAATGCACAACACAACTGATGGTCCCAACCCCATTTATAAGGCAAGAAATCCCACTTATTAAACCTGACAGGGCAAACCTGTGAAGTGAAAACCATTTCCGGTGACTACCTCTTGAACCTCATCAAGAGAATGCCAAGAGTGTGCAAAGCAGTCATCAAAGCAAAAGGTGGCTACTTTGAAGAACCTAGAATATAAGACATATTTTCAGTTGTTTCACACTTTTTTGTTAAGTATATAATTCCACATGTGTTAATTCATAGTTTTGATGCCTTCAGTGTGAATGTACAATTTTCATAGTCATGAAAATACAGAAAAATCTTTAAATGAGAAGGTGTGTCCAAACTTTTGGTCTGTACTGTATATGTATCCCCCATCCTGGAATATGTATCCCCCATCCTGGTATATGTATCCCCCATTCTGGTATTTATCTCTCGTTCTGCTGCTGTTCTTAAATGTATAAAAAATAAACCATTATACTCACCTTCCCTCTGGTCCCCTGCCGCACTTCACCCTCTTGTGAAGCCAGCAGCTGACTTCAGTGTGCTAGTGACCGGAGTGCATGATGTCACTGCTATGCGACATCAGTCACGTGCATGCTGATGTCAGCTGCTGGCTTCTGATTGGCTGTCAGTATGTATGGTCGCACAGGGACCTGATGGGTCTCCGCACTGCAATACACTTCAGCTGAATGTGTGTCCGAGGACGCTCATCCAGTTGAAGTTTGTGCTGGTGTCGGCGGGCTTTTGCGACCGCGGTCGTTACGCCCCAGGCTTTAAGCCCTTCTCAATAGGGTGATTTTTTTTCTTCCAATTGTTCTAAGAACAATAACTTTTTCATTTTTCCATAGAAAAAGGCAGATAAGGATTTTTTTTTCTTTAAATGAGTTGTAATTTTGAATAACCCAATTCATTTTTACATACAATGTACTGGTAAACAGGAAAAAAAATTCCAACTGCAGTGATTTTGGGAAAGAAATGTAATTCTGATATTGTTTTTTCATTTTGTTTTCATGGTGCTCATTGTGTGGCAAAGATGACCTGGTAATATAATTCTACAGTTCAGTACAATTACAGTGATGCCAAATTAAAAAAAAAAATATTTCAATTTATGTTGCTATTGTCTGAGACATTTTTTTTTATTTTTTTGTCAATGGACCTCAATTTGTTTAGTGTGGCAACCAGGGGCATAAATAGAAATCATGGTGCCCCATTATAGAGGTTCTAACCACACCCTTCCCCCAACCCCAGAAAAAAGAAAATATATATTTTATGGGGCACAGAAGAGAATATCTCACAACTTTGCAGCCCTTATAGAGTAATGTTCCTCCTATTGAAGCTCTTGATTCCCCTTTGATTGCCCCCATAAAGGATGATGCCAAAAAAGTGCCCCCCCAAAAACACAGTATGATACCCACACAGTGAATTTCTACACAGCACCCCACAGTATGATGACCCTATTGTACCTACCTGGCAAAGTATGGGGACCCCAAGCCAGTATGATGCCCTAACTGCGACTCCAACACAACCCTCCATACAATATGATGACCCCACACAGTATGATGGACCCCACACAAACCTCCACACTGTATAATGGCCTCCACTAATCCTCATAAGCAGAATAATGGCCCCACCTAGCTCTCCAAACACTATAATTGCCCTCACATAACCCTCCAAATAGTAAAATAGCCACCACATAGCCCTAATAACAGTATAATGGCCCCATGTATCCCACTAAACAGTTTAATGGCCCCAATGTAGCCCTCCAAACAGTATAATGGCCCCACATAGCCTTCCATATAATATAATGGCCCCCACATAGCCTTCCATATAATATAATGGGTGCCACATAGCCTTCCATATAATATAATGGCCACACATAGCCTTCCATATAATATAATGGCCCCCACATAGCCATCCATGTGATATAATGGCCCTACATTGCCCTCCATATATTATAATGGTCCCCCATTGCCCTCCATATAATATAATGGCTCCACATGTACTCATTGATTAAAATAAATACTCACTAATAAACACTCTGCACTGCTGGGCACAGTGGGCACATTGTAGTCACCTCATCGCACCTGCTGCACAGACGTCAGCTGATGATCTCGCCTCCATTTTTACTGTCAACTGTATTGGCATTCAGGATGCTGCTACAGTTGAAAGTGGGATGTTGGGTGGAGGGGTGGTGCCACCGCTGGCACTAGACCCCCTGACTTACGAGCCGCATAGCAGCCAGGAGACTTGCTGTCATTAGTGGTACTCCACTGGTGGCAAGCTGACACTTTCAATGATAACATTTTTGGGAAATTAAAACTTTGATTGCTTTTTATTGCAATTTTTCAAGGCAATGTGGTGGACAAAATAAAAAAAACTCCAATTCTTTGAGTTTCACATTTTTTCAAGTTTTTTTTATATATTTCTCATTACGGCATTTACTGTTTTAGTTTATTAATTTTATATTTTCATCAGGCTTTTTCCAGATGCAGAGATACCAAAAATGCTTTTTCATTTTGTTTTAATTTCTGAATTATTATTGGTGGAAAAAGGGGATTTCGAATTTTTGTCTTTTATTTTTTTTAAAACTTTGTATGATGCATTTGAAGAAAATGCTGCAGCTCGTGGTACCACAGTTGACACAGAATGCTTATTAATGCATTAGAATCGGATAATACTGTAGTACACTCAAAGATGTGGTAACTTGTAGTTCAATGGTTGGATACATTTGGTTGGATATAGTATTCACTAAACGTGTTTCGGAGGATAATTTCACTCTTTCCTAAATGCCAAACAAGAAAAAAAAATGTTACAAAAGAACATGGCGAAATAAGACTAAATTATAGAAAAATGCAATGATAAAGTAAAATGGTCTGTCTCTTTAAGGCTAAAACCAGTTGTGTCCATAAGGGGTTAGAAGACCCTTCATGTCCAGTGCATTGGTTGTAGGTGATTGTCGGTTATGAGGTCACGGAATGTTGTGACGCTGATATATAAGCAACTGCCGGACGGAATCCTCTGAGGGTTTACAGTTAGTGGAGTGTAAGTCGCCTTATATTATCTGCTGATTTATCTCCTATCATATCTCTTGTGTCTTTCACTCTCGTTCCTCATTTCCTTCATTCTTTAATAATATTTGAACTTTTGTTTAGCTAATGAACAAATTGTGTCATGTACCCAACCGGCCTTCTGTCTATGTATCCACCATCCATACATGGGTACAATACATCATTATGTATGGATGAAGTGTAATTAGAAATATAGAAATAACTGTCATAAATCTTTATCTATTACCATTTAATCACAATTACATAATATTTAAATGGTCTAAGGGGTAAAGTGTCTGCTTGAAGAGAGTGCCAAGTTGGTGTAGGGAGACTTATAGGCCATAAAATGTTTACCTAGGAATTTAAATGTGCAAGTAGTTTGTTCAGAGGAATAGGACAGTAGCTCTAGTGCCACCTATAGGACATAACTTTGCACTGATGAGAAGCAAAAAGTCCAAAACACTTGTCTGCAAATAAAGTTTCTGTTTTTGTTTTCTATCCTAAGTCATGTGATGAGGCCCTTTAAAGGGTCCTTCTTGATTTTTAGGATTGCCACTTCCAATGGTTGGCCCTTGACCGCCTATCTTCTTCCTCTATGAAGGAGATATTTGCTTAATATTTCAATAATTACATTGATATCTCTTATACAAGGTTTTGGTATAATGGAAGGAGCCAAAGAGAGTTGTACAAGATTTTAAAAATTCTGTCTCGTTTCTTTCAAAAACACAAACTGTCGGTTGTGTCCGGTGTTACAGCTCAGCTCTATTCACTTCTATGGAGCTGAGTTACAATACCACAAACAACCTGTGGACAGGTGTGGCGCTGTTTTTGGAAGAAAGTGGTTATGTTTTTCTAATCCTGCACAATCCCTTAAAGGACCATTTCATGTAAACTGGATTGGTTGTAGGTTTTTGTCACTTCGGGCAGTTACTGTTGTTACTGGTGATTAGTGATCCATGGAATGGGATGATGACATCACGCAGTGACATCATGATAACTGTCGAGGGGCCACTCACTAGAGGGGTGCAGTCGGCAGTGAAGTGTAAGTAAACCTTGTATTAGCCTCTTTTTAGGTCTTTTATTATGTTCTGTTACTTTCTCTTTATCTGTAGATATTAACCCTGTAATGTCAGGATGTCTCTTCCCCCTTATAGATTTTTATTCATTATTTAAAACTGAATCTTTATTTAGTTAATGAGCTGAGGCGTCAGTAACCGACCCTCCCCCCCTTTCCCCTTTCCCCCCCTTCACTTCTTCATAAATATCAAAATAGGAGTGAAATTTGATGTCTACTATAATTCTTTTTTCCCCCATTATTTTAGGGTTTTATTATTTGTGAGCGAGAGAATTGTGAGAAAAATAAGGTAAATGCTTAATTATCCTAAATCTACAATTTCTCTGATGGACTGGGGTCACTTGATGGCGGAGAGTCACCGTCCATGTCACCCATAATCTCCTGCAAGTTCTCCTCCCATAGAGAAACATTGAAGCTCCATGTGAGTAAGGAGAATGGCAGGTGACTCCGCGTTACCATCGAGCATTACCCCTAGGGAAGAGTCAAGGATCTCATCGCAATGCTCGGACTGGCTGTCAGCTCTCCTGACCCGAGTGTGACAGCTGCATAGGAATACACGCCGTCACTCTTGGGTGGTAAGGCCGTCAGCCAGTCCAAGCATTGCGATGCGATCCTCGTCCAAGTTATACAACCCTCTGACTCTTCCCGAAGGCCAAGGTCAGGTATGGCAGATTTATAGAATCCAAAGGTTTGGAAATTCATTCATAGGGGGAATTCATCAAACACTCTGCCACAATAGTTGTACATTTTTATGTAACACGAGCTTCCAAATACAACTTAGCACATTTTAGCTTTTTTACACCAGCCCTGACACTTTTCAGAAACGTGGGTACGGCCTAGTCGAAAGGCAGGGAAAGGCGAGGCCCAACAGAATAGTTATCATATGCAAAAGAAATTGTAAAAAGGCCAAACTCCAAGGGCAAAATAGTGTAATTTATCTTCCTACCATTTTGGTAAATGTATGTGTGTAATATTATTCATTGTCTTTTTCTTGGCTTTTTCCATAACAGATTGATTGAAAAAATAGAGAACACCAAGAGAACATTCAGGTATTTATCCTATTACATCTTCCTACCACATTCCTATAGGAGTAGTATGTGTCCCAGTAAGGGGGGGACTCCATAGTGATGGTATCATGGCATTACCGCTCTCACTCATGGGCATTTACAATGTATTCATACGAAGGATACAATTGATTTCAATAATAAAAAATTTAGATCCCGTTGAATTCTTCATACTATTTATCATCCATTTCCCCCATATTATAACAATGAGGTCATGAACAAATTATGGTAATGCCAAAAATTTACCAGGACTCCTGACCGATCAAACATTGTCTTGGAGCCCTAGATTAAAGGATAATCCTACTGTGCAGTACAACCTATATGAACGTAGAGCTATATAGATTCTGGAGGTGATGTCCATGCTGTTTTCTGAGGGACAGGTTATATAGATATTTCTTTATTGTTTGAATTAGCCAAGGTGTTAAAGGGGTGGTCCTAAATACAAAGTGATTTTCATTCTAAATACCTATTTATTCAATAGCATAATCTTACCTATTTTCTAATATACTTTAATTAAAAATTCCCTATCCTTCCCTATCAACACTATTGAACTGCTTTTCTTTCTTTTTCCTACTTCCTTTTTGACGACGTTTCATTTGAAAATCCCAGTGCATGCTGGGATTCTCAAACAAAGCGTCATCAGGGGGCAGAAGCTGCGGTCACTGCCCCAGCCTCTGCCCTCTCTCTAAAATGAAGCAACAGCATTGACCTTCATTTCAGGGGATGGGCTAGTCCCTGCGCAATATGTATTGTGCACTGTACATAAAGACTGCGCTTTCTTGCTGGCTCAGATCAGTAGTAATGAGCCTGGAAACAGAGGAGAGCGACTGTCAGTTCACCTTGTAAGATGAGTACCCAGCTTGCAGAGGCGAGCACTGGCTCCCACAAGTTACGTCAATTGCAGAGGCGGTGCTGGTCTTTGCATGCTGGGAATTCATCTTACAATGCGCACTGACAGTGCACTCTGCTTTGTTGCTAGCAAGAGAGTGCACTGCCTTTGTGCACATCATGGCAGATAACTTTATCCATAGGCTTCCTAAGCATCAATTCTTGTAACCAGAGCTGTATTTTTTTCATTTCAGGCACATGGAGTCCCATAAAAACATCAGAGGGCCTAATGAAGAGTCACTGCCGTAAGTAACTGGTGTAATCATGGTCCATGACTTTCATTGTTTGTAGTCCTCAGCTTCTTTTCACTATGAGACGTAGATGCAATTGGAGATGTAACTTGAACTTCTTGGACCCCAATACAAAATATGTAACAGGGCCCCTCAACTACCATAAACCATTTGTAACAGTGATGAATATATATGTGGCAGATGAGAGGGTCCCAATGCGACTGCTCGCTCTACACTCTATAGCTATATGTAAATGTTCATCTTGGATACCATAAACATTTCTTCCTACTTACTCCATATAGTTATGGCCCTGAATGCTATCATTTGTTATTGCATTATAGATAGACTATATAGATGATATTTTCTGTAGGTTTCTTAAGTATCACTGTTTCTAACAAAAGCTACATTTTTATAGGCCAATTACACCAATAAAAGCCTGGGCGAGCGTGGAATCCATCAGGTAAGTTATCAGAACTTTTATTACTGCATTTGTATTAATAGATCCCAAAGACAAGTACTGGGAAAATCTTGAAAAAAAAAATTATATTTTTTAAACTGTGTGAGAAGTTAACTTTAAAAGAATTTCTAAAACTTTTTCTGTTCAGAAAAGAGACAGAGAATCATCAAGTTTCAAGGGTTAATCCGTTGTTCATTTACTGCCTGTCTGTGTCGTAACACATTGGTTCCCATTACACAATTACTGCCCCACACCCTGCACTTGTCTGTCTAAAAGGGTAAATATATGTCAGAAAGGAGATAATGAAGAGAATGACATAAAAGGGACAATAAATGGAAAATGGCCATTGAATTTAATGTCTCGAAGTCCCCGTTTTCCCCTTTAGTATCATTCTGTTCAGTGTCCACTGGATGCCCATTTCCAATTTATTGCTCCTATAGCACCCAAATGGCACAGAAGAGCGCTAAGAAATGAACAATGACTGCCTTCTAGACATCTGTCAAGTCAGCAGTCTTCCCCATGATTATGGAGCCTACTGAAACAGACTAAGGGACCTTTTTAAATGCTTAGGAAGCATTTGCAGGTGTTTTTTGTTAATTATTTTAATGTACTGAGATAATGACTTTTGTGTTTTCATTAGCTGTAAGCCATAGTCATCAACGTTAACAGAAATAAACACGTGAAATAAATCACTCTGTTTGTAATGACTCTATATAATATATGAGTTTCACTTTTTGTATTGAAGAACTGAAATAAATTAACTTTTTGATAATATTCTAATTTAGTGAGATGCACCTGTACATAGGAAAACAGCAACCAGACAGACAAGGGTAAACAGACAGGGATAAAAGAAAACTACAATCTTACACATACACTTACAAAACAACAGAGATGGAATCAAGGGCGGAATTGTTGGGAGAGGATATAAATATGCAAACCAACTCCACTCAGAAATCTCCAGAAAAACTCTCCGCCAACTCCAAACACTGAACTTCTTCAAATCCAAACCAGGAAGTCAAAAACTATCACTGGAAATTCCCAAGTGCCAGTGAAAGTATATATACTAGAGAGGAGCAGCCAACACAGAACAGCTGAGACAATTCAGGATGGAGAGCTCCAGGGGATCAACAGAGCGGATTAGCCCTTGTAATGACAGAGCAAGGAAAACCTGCAATGTTAATAGGAAGGTGAAGCAGATCTAATCAGTGCAGGAGTTTGTGTAACTAGACGCCGCAATCTTCTGGCCCAGCTCTGTCGCAGTATCCCTGTGACATTTACATCTTAACTCCTGATTGCGGGTACTGACCGGTGTGGTGTTATAATTGCGCTAATCTGTACAACTATTTACGATAAAAGCTGCAGTGTTCTTGGGCTTAGGAGCGCCACCTACTGGAGCTGTGCAGAACTGTGTGCTCTCCTGTAAAATTCTAAATTCATCAGTAAAATCTCCCCTGTTCATGAATGGTTATCTTCACTAGGGTGGGTTAATTGCTTCGATCACAGTATATTTCTTACCAGGTTTTTCCAAAATCACAGTAAAAACACTGCAGTTTTACAATGATTTTGGAAAACCATTGCAAAAAATGCACCATGATTGCAATGCGTGGATGCCCTTTAACCCTCACTTATAAAGAGTTATGTTATGTATTCAGTAGAGAGGAAGAGGAAGATAACATCAGTAATAAAGTGGTAGAGATAGGAGCGGAGAACAGCAGAGAGGATAACATCGGAATGTAAGTAGAGAGATAGTGAGATATATAGATATTATTGGCTGGATATGATTGTAGATGATTAATAGTAACTGATGAATGACTTGTTATGGGTACAGAAGGTTCAGGCTGGGCTTTGTAGGCAGAAGTGGAGACCTCCAGTAGACCCCCTAGCTGCAATGTCAACCAATCGGCACCCTACGATCGTCTGCTTGGGGAGCTGACCGGCATACAAAGTGACAGCCAATAAGTTAAATCCCCTTTCTAATACTGCTGTCATACTTCACAGAAGCATTTAAAAGGTTAAACTAATGCGATCACGGCTAACTCCAATTATATCAGATATTGTTGGGTGCCAGCTATGTAACAGAGCCATCAACGGTGCTGCAGGGAGTAGACTCAACACTTGAGCCCGCGCCATACAGAGACTGTGCGCCCCCAAAAAGTGGTTAACCGGGACTCTTCATTCAGGATATACCCCAGTCTTCATATAACTCAGTCTTATCTGGATGTCAATGTAGATTATATATGATTTATATGGCTTATTTTATGTGTCCAATAGTGAGGAAGATGAGAGCGAGGAAGAACAGGATGAAACAACTTGTGTGAGTGAAAATTGGAGTATGAGTAGGTAAGTGGAGGGTCTGAGACTAAATATATAATGGGTGATAAATACATACAACATAGAACATTATACACTTATAGTTATGGCATTTTCAGTCACATGGTATAAAACATCAAATTCTGAATTCATGAGCATTTCCAAACCGTCTATAAAGTTATTCTCCCTTTCTGTACTTCCATTCTATAAATTTCTTTGCAGGCATGTGACATCTTTTTTTTCTTATTTCCTTTTTGATGACGCTTCGTTTGAAAAACCCATTGCATGCTGGGACACTCAAACAAAATATCATCAGGGGGCTGAAGCTGAGGTCACTGCCTCTGCCCTCTCCCTGAAATGAAGCATCAACAGTGACCTTCATTTCAGGGGCTGGACTAGTCCCTGCGCGCTGTGCGCTGTGCACAAAGACAGTGCACTTTCTCGCCAACTCAGATCAGTAGTAATGAGCCAGCAACAAAGCAGAGTGCACTGTCAGTTCACCTTGTAAGATGAATACCCAGCTTGCAGAGACAAGCACCGGCCCCCACAAGTTACGTTAATTGCAGAGGCGGTGCTAGTCTCTGCATGCTGGGAATTCGTCTTACAATGCGCACTGACAGTGCGCTCTGTTTTGTAGCCGGCGAAAGAGCACGCAGCCTTTGTGCACATCACGGCAAATAAATTTATCCATAGGCCTCCTAAGCATCACTTCTTCTAACCAGAGCTGTATTTATTTCATTTTAGCTGCTTTGGATCGAATGAAACGATCGCATCTTCTAATAATGAGTCACTGCCGTAAGTAATTGGTGCTACCATGGTCCACAACTTTCAATGTTTGTAGTCCTCAGTTTCTTTTCACTATGAGGCATAGATGCAATCAGAGGTGTAACTATTTTTTTTCCTAATTACTCCATATAGTTATGCCCCTGAATGCTATCATTTGTTATTGCATTATAGATACACTATATAGATGATATTTTCTGTAGGTTTCTTAAGTATCACTGTTTCTAACAAAAGCTACATCTTTATAGGCCAAGCAAAATAAAAACTGCCTGGGCGAGCGTGGAATCCATCAAGTAAGTTAGTAGAACTTTCATTGCTGCATTAATTGAACCCATAGACCAGGACTGGGGAAATCCTGGAAAAAAAATAGTATATATTTTTATATCTGTGTGAGAAGTTAACTTTAAAATAATTTCTAACACTTTTTCTGTTCAGAAAAGAGGCAGAGAATTATCAAATTTCAAGGGTTAATCCGTTGTTCATTTACTGCCTGTCTGTGTCGTAACACATTGGTTCCCATTGCACAATTACTGCCCCACACCCTGCACTTGTCTGTCTAAAGGGGTCAATATATGTCAGAAAGGAGATAATGAAGAGAATGACATCAAAGGGACAAGAAATGAAAAATGGCCATTGAATCCAATGTCTCCTAAGTGCCCGTTTGCCCCTTTCGTATCATTCTGTTCAGTGTCTACTGGATGCCCATTTCCAATTTATTGCTCCTATAGCACCCAAATGGCACATAAGAGCCCTAAGAAATGAACAAGTGGACACTAAGGAGGCCATTTATTTCTATTCTCTGCCCAGGTGCAGCCATTGAATCACTTAAGGCTCGCAATGACTGACTTAGTGTCACACTGTCACCGTTCAGTATATTTTGGACGCAGTGATTGACAGCTCAGTCGTCCCATCTGGTGCAGTGGCGTGCTGAGTTGTCTGTGTTTTTGTTGACAGCTCAGCCATCGAATCTGAGTCTGGGAGGTGCTGATCTCCCTCCAGGTGTTCCCTGTTCCAGTGATTACTTAGCTACTTAACTGAGCTGTCGGCCCAGATATCTGCCAGTTGTAGCTTCCAGCTCTGTGAGACTTGTTCCTCTGTGCTTTGTTCTTAGCATTCTGACTTTCTGATACTTTGGTGACGGACCCTGGGCCTATTGACTATTTATTTGTATTACCCTTTTGCTTTGATCCGCTATCTTTCTGGTATTCTGACCTCGGACCATTACCTGACTATGCCTATGTCTCTTCCCTCTGTTTATGATGTACCCTCCTGGCTCTAGACCGCGGACCCCTTGGCTATCCTGACTCGCGGCTTGTCCGTGAGAAGTGACTCAGCATCAGACTTAGGCTTTGTATTCGTGCAGCCCCTTTGCCCCACTGCCATAGAAGGAGAAGGCTGCTGTAGTTTTCCATTTTACGTCCTAACTCCTGACTGCGGATACTGACCAGGGTGATGTCATATTTGCGCTGATCTGTACTACTATTTACTCTACAATCCGCAGTGCTCTTAGGCTTAGTAGCGCCACCTACTGGGGCTGTGCAGAACTCTCGTCTGTAAAATTCTAAATTCAATAGTAAAATCTCCTCTGTTCATGAATGGTGTAGTTATCTTCACTTCGATGTGTTAATTGCTTTGATCATAGTATATTTCTTACCAGGTTTTTCCAAAATTACAGTAAAAACACTGGAGTGTATACTTATCGTTTTGGCACTTTCAGTCACTTAGTATAAAACATGGCTGCATCTACATAATGATAACTGATAGAGGAGCCAAAAACAACAAACCATTGAGATCCTTTATTCATGAGCATTTCCCTACCGTCTATAAAGTTGTTCTCCATTTCTGTTCCTCCATTCTATAAAATTCCTTGCAGTAAGTGACATCAGGGAGGGGTCTAGAGCTAATTAGGACCTTTCCAGGTAACCTCCAGCCTCCTCTCCTGCACCGATCATTGTCAGGCAGGAGAGGGAGACTTGTGCAGCTCTCTTCCTGCACTTGTCTCTCTCTCCCGGCTCCACCTCTCAGGCCAACTTGCTTTCTTTATTGCAGTTCCTATGGCTGATACGGCTGTAGTTCTGTAAAAAGGATAATTAATGTCAATTGGTGAGAATGGGGATAATGAACGGAAGGTCACAGAAGGAGCAATAAACTGTTTACTAGACAAGATGCAGTTTTCTGGGGATGGGACGTCTACTATAAATGTGCAGAACTCTGCATGCTGCTTTTTTTGCTTTGTTTTATGAATTCAATTATAAAACTACTGCAAATAACAAAACCTCCTGCATTTGTTCTGTATTATGTGTCCAATAGTGAGATAGAGCGTGTAACATCAGAGAGAGGAGAGGACAATGGCGGAAAAGAGAACATCGGACTGTAAGTAGAGAGACAGTGACATTTACTGATATTATAGACTAGCTATTGAACCAGTTCTACGCCCGGGTGGCGAGCATTTTTATTGGTATATGATCTCCCATGCTGGTATGTGCTGCCCCCCTCCTGGTATTTGTGCTGCCCCCATCCTGTCCCCACCATCCTATACTGGTATGTGTGGTACCCCTCACCCCAATCCTGGTATGTGTGGTACCCCTCACCCCAATCCTGGTATGCGTGGTACCCCTCACCCCAATCCTGGTATGTGTGGTACCCCTCACCCCAATCCTGGTATGCGTGGTACCCCTCACCCCAATCCTGGTATGTGTGGTACCCCTCACCCCAATCCTGGTATGCGTGGTACCCCTCACCCCAATCCTGGTATGTGTGGTACCCCTCACCCCAATCCTGGTATGTGTGGTACCCCTCACCCCAATCCTGGTATGTGTGGCACACCTCATCCCCCCAATCCCGGTATGCGTGGCACCCCTCATCCCCCCAATCCCGGTATGCGTGGCACCCCTCATCCCCCCAATCCCGGTATGCGTGGTACACCATACCTCATCACTATCCTGGTATACATGGTACCCCATCCCTATCCTGATATGCATGATATTCCTCATCCTGGTATGCATGGCCCCCCTCATGTGAATCCCGGTATGCGTGGCACCCCTCATCCCCCCAATCCCGGTATGCGTGGCACCCCTCATCTCCCCAATCCCGGTATGCGTGGCACTCCTCATCCCCCCAATCCCGGTATGCGTGGCACCCCTCATCCCCCCAATCCCGGTATGTGTGGTACCCCTCACCCCAATCCTGGTATGTGTGGTACCCCTCACCCCAAGCATCCCTTTCAGGCTGTACACACATCCCCAAAAAATAAACACTTATACTCACCTTTCTTCCCTGTGCTCCAGCACTGCTGCGTCCTGTTCTGCCGGAGGCCGGGGAGGAGCGCTGCGCCAGAGCACTGCGCTGTCCGGCGCCATTTTGCTGAAGACACTGCAAATGTGTCTTCAGTAAAATGGCGCCGGATAGCGCTATGCGCATGCGCCGATCCGACGCCTCACTCCTGCCCCGGTCTCCGGCGAAGAGAGAGGCGCCGCGGCAGCGCTCCTCCCTGTCAGGTAAGTATGTAAGTATGGCGCCGGAGATCGCGGTATGCGTTCAGTGTCTACACATACCGCGATCTCCGGTGCCAAACACTCCTCTTACCTGTAACGGCTCCAAGCGTTCTTCTGTCTGGAGCCAGACTGCGTGTCACGCATGCGCAGTCTATAAAGGCTTCAGACAGAGACATGCATCCCGCCTTATATTATAGATTGTAAACGATTGTAGATATTTAATAGTAAATGGGGAATGACTTGTTATAACTAAGTAGAGACTGAGGAGGATATAAAACATGGCTGTACATATACTGTACATCAGTATCAGAGGCTGATTGGGGGCTAATGATGTAGTGGCTCACATAGTGCTCACATAGCGCCTTACAGAAAAGCACTAAAAAGGGAGAATGGATGGTAAGTGGGCAGTAAAGCAGACGCTGAATTCTGTGCCAGTTTGCCCTCTATTGGCCTTTTAGCTATGCCAGGTATTTCTAGTCAGAGCCCGGTTGCCATTATTTAATCACCTAATGCTAAAATGAATCACTAGAGATTTAGACTTGTGCAGTCTCTCTGCCCCGATGCTGGAGAAGGAGAAGGCTGCTGTGGTCTTATGTCCTGACTCCAGTCACCAGGTACAGACCGGCATGACGTCATCATTGTGTTGTGATGGGACACTAAGTTTTTCCGAATTCATTTATTAAATGCTTTGGTTCTGCAATAATTTTGGAAAGTCACTGCAAGAAATTCCCATGATGGCATTGTATGAACTTACTCTATCACTCACTTATAAAGGAGTAATTATTATAATGTTCATTTATGGGACAGTTACTGCATAAAGTTTATGTTATGTGTCCAATAGTGAGGAAGAGGAAGGAGAAATGGACGTGGATCAAACAACAACAGAGATAGGAGAGGAGGATGGAAGCGGAGATAACATTGGACTGTAAGTAGACACACAGTGACATATACTGATATTATGGGATGTATATGATTGTAGACATTTATTAGTAATTGATGAATTACTGATGTAGAGATGGAGGAACATATAAAACATGGCTGCCCATATACTCGGCTGTAATTCTGCCTCTGTAAAGGGCTCAATGAATGTTATTGGGGAGAAATAGGGGAATGAACGAAAGTTCACAGAAGGATCAATAAACGAAATATGATCACAGAGATCAGCGCCTCCTACGTGCCCAGTTTCGCCCTTTAGTGCCCTCTTGGTGAAGATCATTCCCAGTTTATTGCTCATATAGCACCCAAATGGCACAGAAGAGTATTACAGGGAATCTGTCAGTAGCATCAACCTTCCTAAGCCATCTAAATGGGCATTTAGGTCGCAGAAAGTTTTCTCTGGAATAAAGGAAGAGTCAAACAACTGTATAACTCAGATGAGGATCACCACGTAATGCTCGGACTGGCCGACGGCTTTCACACCCGAGCTTGATATCATGTATTTCTATACTGCTGTTACGCTCGGGTCGGTAGAGCCGTCAGCTCGTCTGAGCACTGCGTTGCGATCCTCGTCCGAGTTATACGACTTTCTGACTCTTCCCAAAGACATCGGATCACAGATATCAAGGTATCGTTTTATTCCGCTTCCTATGACCTACATGACCAGGAGGGTTGATCCTACTGACAGATTCCCTTTTTAAAAGCAAGAATGAACGGCAAGTGGGCACTAAGGAGGCAATGATTTTTGTGCCAGTTTGGCTAATATACCCCCTTTACTTATCCCATTTATTTCTATTCAGTGCCTGAATGCCCCCCTTCAATCACCTGAAGCTCACGATGACTGACTTAGGCTTTGTTCTTGTGCAACCCTCTTTGGTCAGAGAAGGAGAAGGCTGCTGTAGTGTTTTGTCTTACGCCAGGGGTCACCAAACTGTAGCTCGGGAGCCACATGTGTCTCGTGGGCCCGTGATTTGTGGCTCGTGGCTGTCTGCCAGCTTGGTGCATTAGCTCCAGGTGTAGCAAATAGCCCTGAACAGAAGAGCAGATCTGAATGGGGGGAGATAGGAAACCCTGGAGCTCGGCATACTGCCTTGGTGTGATTGCAATGTAAAAGCTTTGCTGCCATTATACCGGTAATAGGGGGCTGTGGGTGTCACTGTTGTGAATGGGGCAGGAACTGGATGTTGCACGCGCCCCTCTCTCAGAGCTGAATATGGCTCTCAAGGTCAGAAATGTTGGGGACCTGTGTCTTACGCCCCAACTCCTACTGCCTGCAGACACAGACCGGTGTGATGTCATCATTGCGCTGACCTGTATCACCATTTACTACACAACACGCAGTCCTCTTACTCTTAAAAGCGCCACCTGCTGGAGCTGTGCAGTACTGTGCGCTGTCCTGTAACATTCGGAATTTGTCAAAAAAATCTTACACCTATTCATGAACGGTGTATTTATCCAAAAAATGTACCATGATTGCATTACATGAAGCCACTCCAACACTCCCCATAAAAGAGCGATTACAACAGTGGTCATTTATGAGAGCGTTACTACATATAGTCTATGTTATGTGTCCAGTAGTGAGGAAGAGGAGGAAGAAGAGTATGTAATGCTTAAGATCAGACAAACAGAAGACCACAGCGCAGAGACCACCACACTGTAAGTAGAGAGATAGTGACTTATACAGATATTATGGGATGTATACGATCATAGATGCTTATTAGTAACTGATGAATGACTGATTATTTCTGGGTAGAGATGGAGGAACATATAAAACATGGCTGCCCATACACTCATCTGTAGTTCTACCTTTGTAAAGGGCTCAATGATTGTTATTTGGGGAGAAATAGGGGCATGAAGCCACTCCAACACTCCCCATAAAAGAGCGATTACAACAGTGGTCATTTATGAGAGCGTTACTACATATAGTCTATGTTATGTGTCCAGTAGTGAGGAAGAGGAGGTAGAAGAAGAAATGGATGGAATAGAGTTAGAGAGAAGAGAAGAAGACCACAGCGCAGAGACCATCAGCCTGTAAGTAGAGAGACAGTGACATATACAGATATTATAGGCTGCATATGGTTTAGTAACCGATGAATGACTTGTTATCACTTAGACTGAGGAGGATATAAAACATGTTTGTACATATTGGGGGGGTTATTGACTTGGGGGTCCCCTACACCAGGGTTATAGTAAGAACAATTTTCCCGCCTCCTGGTCTTGTCTGATTAGCGATGCCGCTTCAATGTGGCCATGGGGCTCTGGAACGGACATCATCTCCTCTACCTTCAACCTTGGTAGTCACAGTGGCCATCAGCAAAACCATTTCCAGTGCTCCATGGCCACTTTGGAGAGACAAGAAAAATGTGGATTTCTCTGGAATAAGACGTCGGATTGCAGATATCAAGGTGTCATTTTATTCAACTTCCAGTGACCTACATGCCCATATAGACGGCTTAGGAGGGACGATCCTACTGACAGATTCTCTTTAAGTCATTGCATTTATTGAGGACACACACTACATGATATTTTTATTTTCTAAGTTTCTCTGTTTCTAATGAAAACTTAATTTATTTTACAGGCCAAAAGTAAAGACAGCGTGGGCCGACACAGAGCCAATGCCGTAAGTAATAAGAGCAATCATGGCGGCATTTACTCTAACGAGACCTTGGACTTCTGAACGATGACGTCATATTGTGACATAAGTGCCGCACATTACACAGGACAATATCACTGTGTATATCCTCATAGACTGATCAGGATGATAATGTGAACTGTCTGTATCTCAATTTGTTTCTTTGAATTTTTTTAAGACGCAAACGTAAATGGTGGATACCAAAATGCTTCAGAAGATCGAGCAGGAGCCATGTCAAATACATGTAGGTACTTTACCCTCTTCCCACAAATGGACGCGCCCTTATGTCCTAATTGCTGTCTTCTAGATGCAAAAGTTTTCAATGATTCATCCTGGCAGAAGATCAGTCACCATGAATGTGAAAGTGATATTTATACTAGGAGCTAATAATTAGTAATGACATCTATCCATATAGCTACATCATGTAGAAATGTATAGGAGAGTCTTTATGTTTATTGTCTGTGTCTTATTGGGACTAGGATTTGTTCCCGATAATAATTTTACAAGGTATTTATTTGTGATCATTTCTTCTATTTCTTCAACACCAGAAAAGATAAAGATGAAAAAGAACAACGTCCACCAAAGTAAGTAAAAGCTTCCCCCATTATAGTATGTGACGTGTTGTTACACTAAGGCTCATAATATTGTGTCTTTCCTTTATATATTTATACTATATTGTATATTTTAATGGAAGAAACCAATATTTAAATGTCTATCTATATATGTCCAGGCTTGGACTGGCCCACAGGAGAACAGGAGAATCCTCTGGTAGGCTGCCCCTGTGAATAAGTGCTAAAGAGTAGTGCAGAAAAAATATATCATCTATTTTATCATTCATTAAACAAGCGACCAAATGAATATTACATAGAAGCAAAAGTAAATTTGTTTACTAGGCTCAGGTTATTTTTGCATGTAGCTGAACAGTGGGCCTAAAGAATCACTGTTACTGGTGGGCCGTTGCCCATAGTGAGAGAAAAGCATTCCCCGACTTCTAAACTTACCGACCTTCCTGTCCTTTTTTCTCCATTCTGAACACTATTTACCAATTTTTTGGCTTCCTCTTAGGCTCCTCAGAGCATTTATCTGCTGCTTCAGCAGTACAGCGGCAGAGTAAAGAAAAAAAGGTAAGTTTTTCTTTAATAATTTTTTATTGAATGATTTTAAGATTTACAAAAAATCTATTCAGTATCATCTTAAGTTTTCAATAATTATTCTATAAACAGTCGGGTGGTGACAAATGAGTTTTATTCTTTTGAAAAAATGTGCAATCATACGCTGATGAAGGCGGGTAGGTTGGTGTATAGAAGGGAAGAAGGAGGAAAACGTCACAGTCAGGTTGTGATATTCAGTATCTGTATGATCAGACTTCATTGCTAGGAGTCCTGCCAGCTGCTGTATTAATATTTCTCCTGTTTCATCATCTCATCGTTGACCCTAGTTTTTCCTTCTGGCCGATACACTGGCACACTACTGGTGGTGCACATGTGCGGGGCAGCAGGACAGGGTGTATCCCCGGCTGTATGTAGAGCAGCGGCTGTTGTGGTCGTGTGATCAGACTCCCATCCGCGTACCACGTCACGTGGATTGGGACTCCGGTCGCATGTTCTGACGTCACACGCTACATGACTTGTTCAGACAGTTGCGCCTGTTCCGAAACTCTAATCATAGTATTCACCAATCAAGTGTGGATTTTATCTACACATGTATTTTTACTGCTCTATTAGCGACTTTGTACCAAAATAAGCACTGGGATTGGCGTCACGTCAGGGGTAGGATAGTCCATGAGTATATACATATACTGTATATTTAGAGGTGTTCAACTGACTATTTCTCCATGGTATTTCCATCATACTCTATATCCAGTTTCTTGTCTATACTGACTCAGCTCTTTTGATTTGCACTTGGAACATGTTTCAGGTGATATTTACGTGCACTTTTGAGCTATATATATGAAATATAGCTACCTTAATATTCTGGACCCCTATACCACCATTATGTAATGCGTTGCCTCCTGCCGTGTTTCATCATCCACTGCATGACTTACTTTTAAATTTATGATCTACTAAATAATTTTTTTTTTACACCAAGTGCCACCACTGAAGAACTGGAAGTCACCCCCTTCTCTATATCCCAATCACCAGAAGATCGCCTGCATGCAGGAGAAGGAGAGTTGCAGGCATGGCGCTTCTTTGACCCACCTTTAGAATGTGTTGGAGTTGGGCTGGGACTGGCAGCTGCTTCCTCCATTGCGATGCTTGTTCCTGCAGGGGAGTCCAGAGCACCGTTGACTGCATCAACCCATGGAAGCTCTGCAGAAGAAGCATGAGGTTGGTATTGTTGATTAACAGTGTGGTTCTCCCCTTATCTTATCCCAAAGACTCCCCTTTATTCCCCCTTACCCAACCCTATTGATCCCATAACAAAACGACAGACTCAAAAGGTTGGAAAATATCGGCCACAGCGACCTTTATTATAAATATTACAAACATGAAAACATTATTAAACGTGCTAAGGTCCTTGAAGTTACTAAATCTGGTGACCCCAAAAATAACCAACCAAAACTTCCTCCCACCTGCAACCCACAGGCTCAGGAGCACCAACAAACCCCAGAGAGTTTATTAACGGATAACTGCCAAACCAGGGACACGACATTCGTTTGCCGTAAGCCCCCAAAAAATCACCAGACCCAGACCAAGTTATCAATGTCCTGATTAATCCCCTGAACCAATTTAACACCAACTTCAAGGACCCTGATACACGCCACAATGAGAGCATTTGACAACTCAAATACTCGAGACCCCCCTTTACTGTAAAAATAAGGCTTGTTCAATGCCCCTTGCAACGATGAAGTTCATATATCCAGCCCCACGGCATTAAGATGCACTCCATCTGCTAGCCAGAAATTCCCGGTGCTATCTTCTATATCAAAGTGCCTTACCGCTACCCCCCATTCCAAGACACAAAATTCGAAATTGCCCGATTCACCTTCTTCCTGTCTTTATTTTTTCCACCAACTGCGCATTCCGCCATTCTCTCCGCAGAACAATCTCGGACCACACCGTCACTAACCCTGTAAATGATGTCCTAATACGAAGAAAATCGTGTTTCATGTCCCTTATCAATTCCCTAAATGGACGAACCCTTAAATCATCCCCAATCTCATAAAATTATGCAGTTCGCGTAACATCCTGTCCCACACCATACCATGAAAATCAAGCCATCGAACCACAGCCTTGTCTGTCAAAAAACCGATCTGCCTCCCATCTTTTGATACATCGCCCCGAACAGCGCCCCAATGAACGTAAGAATGGCGCATTATCCAAACCAAAAGTGGAGAACCTGTATAAGAACAACAAATTAGACATAATAAACACAAACTTAATCATTTAACTGTAACTAATGAATCAGGCCGGACATATGACAAAAAACAACGTGATTCCCACCTACCAATCCTCTTCACAATTTCAGGACTCAAACCGCATACTGCTACCTCTGTAGCAGCCCCTATACGAAAAGAATGCAGAGCAAAACTAAAGGGGTCTAAACCCAGTCGACTTAAACAACTCCTAAAAACTTCCATAAACTGATACTTTGATAAGAAAGTTCCATCCTCATGGCACAATAATGGGCCCTCCCAGACCCGACGTATACCCTTCAAAACTCCAAAAGTCCTTAAGGGACATATAACGGACTCTTGCATGGGCCCTAAACATACCATTTTCCCTTTTATCATTTGATCAGTCTTAGAAAATCTTAGCCAAAATTCCAACCCTTTTTCTGTAGCCACCACATCCTGAGCTAATAGACCCCCAGATTTTTTCATGGACGGAGCCACTAACTCACTCACCCTTCACGCTGCAAAAAATGCCAAAGAAAAAGTTGATTGGAGCAAATACACCTCATACTTAGAATGATAAATCCACTTCACCTCTCTTCCCAAGCATTTCAATAAATCAAACGAGACCAGGCGCCAACTGTCCCCCTGAGCTCTACCCTTATGAGACCCTTTAAAATAGCTTGCTGAACCAAAATTTTTTTTTGATATCTGTTCAACCCCTAGATTTCAAACCAAAAGCCAAGCCTGCAATCAACCTATTTACCTTGGACACTGACGAATCTTCCAACGCTCCTTCCCTTAACCACAACAGCAACAGTACTACCTTATCGTCGTCAGACAAAACTTGATCCACAACGCACAGTCGCTTCTCCCACAACTCCCACACAGTATGATAAGCCGACCACATGCTACTCGAAAGCGATGCACTAACTAATGGTTGAGCTACTCGAATGCCAAGCTCCATAAATGTTGCGGCACTCCAGACCTTTCTCGACTGCGTTGGGCACCAGCGACTGGAAACAATCCCAGTGGAAATGAGAGAGAGTGTCAGCAACCCAGTTCTGCACACCGGGTACATGCAACGCTGTCACACAAGCGTTCAACAGTAAACATTTCAAAACCAGATACCGCAATACCCGAATCACCGGAGGAGAGGATGCTGTTATACAGTTTATTGCTAGTACCACGCCCTTGTTGTCACATTTGAAACAAATTAGTTTGTTTCGAAAATGCTTTTCCCACAACTTCACTGCAACCAAAATCAGGAAAATCTCCAAAAGAGTCATGTTTTTAACTAATCTGGCCAGCTGCCACTTATCAGGCCATTTACTCGAACACCACTGCCCTTGAAAGTAAGCTCCAAATTCAGTACTACCCGCTGCATCGGTAAACAATTCCAAGTCAAAGTTGTCTACAACCTCATCCATCAATAATGAACGACCATTGTAACACAACAAAAAACTCGCCCACATTGCCAAATCCTGTTTATGTTCCTTCAAAAGTTGGATATAATGATGAGGGAACGTAACCCCGGCTGTCGCACTGGCCAACCTGCGTGAAAAAACATGCCTCATCAGCATAACTCTACATGCGAGATTAAGCATATCCAGAAGTGATTGCATCTCTTTCAAAGTAAGATTTTTCACACACGCAGCGCCCTAGCAACCTCAGCCTTTAATGCCAAAACTTTTTCTTCAGGTAAACAAAACTTGTAATTAACCGAGTCAATCACAATGCCCAGAAAACAAATACAAGATGCCGGCCCCTCAGTCTTCTCTAGAGCCAGCAGGACTTCAAAGAGCTTTGCATCCCAATCCATGGAACGCAGCATCGATTCACACAGCTTAGAATCTCCGGGACCAAAACGCAAAAAATCATCCAAATAATGAATGATAGGTGCCCCACCGGACACATCTCGTATTACCCACTGCAAAAAACTACTGAACGCCTCAAAAACAGAACAAGAAAGGGAGCAACCCAAAGGCAAGCACCAATCAACAAAGTATGCACGCTTTCTGAGTGAACTGGGAGCAATCTGAAGGTAGCCTCAATATCGGTTTTGCCATGAGCTCCCCCCTTCACAACTTTCTAACCCAACGAGTCGCCTCATCAAACGAAGTATACATCACTGAACACAACTCAGGTGCAATGCCATCTTTAACCGACCACCACCTAGGATAGGAAAGTTGGTGATTTAAGCAGAACTTATTGGGCTCTGTTTTAGGCACAATTCCCAACGAGGAAACAACCAAATCCGTAAAGGGTAACTTAACAAAAGACCCAACCATGCGGCCCAAAGCTACTTCTTTGTCCAGCTTATCTGACACTACCTTCGGGTGGCGGTAAGCAGACTGTAAATTTTTCCTATTACAAGGTACATCAAAAGTCGGAGCGGTTTTCTTAAACCCTTTCTCAAAACCAGACGCTAACAATTCAGACTTAACCCTGTCCGGAAAGCTATTTAGAACGGGAAGCATCTCGTACAGTTTCACTGGAGTCACTACCATAGGAATTTTCGAGGGGGGGCTTTTCCTTTTCTAAAACATTTACCGGCCCTGTGGGATGATCCGTTACAGTAGGAACAGACATGCTTAAATTTACAACTGGTTTTAAATTTGCACTGGCTCTCGTTAAGCAGCCAGCTTACTCCTGGTTTTTGACCGCCAGTTTGTCCTGCTTGATTATTGCCCTCTATAACTCCTGTTTGGTCGGATAATCCGGCCCGCCCTGAAAGGAATGCCCAAACCTAGCTGGCGCCATACCTCTTAACCATAAACCTATGTCTTTCTGGTCTCACCTGATTGCTGGTCTAATCGCCTTCCTTTGACGAAACTGCTCGTCATATCTCAACCAACTCTGGCCCCCATAAACTCTAAGCTTTCCCTATAGAGTCCAGAAAGCTAAAAAGGCCCAAACAATTCTCAAGGGCTTTCTCACCTATAACACTTGCCAAAATGGCGAATACTAGCATCCAGTTAGCAAATGTCTGCAGGATTAACCAGCATCTGTTTTTTCTCGTCCACTTTCTTGCTATCATTGCTCTTCTTTTTATCAAGATTACATTTTTCAAGCGGCAGAAGGGAAAAAATTTTGACGTACTCGTCTTTCCAAATCTGCTCCCTCACCTCCTTCTTTAGATGAGCCCCCCAATGGACCTTCAAAGCAAACGTATACTTTGCCCCTAGCCTTATCATTTAAGTGAATTTTTTCCCCTTTATCAGTTTCCGTCTGAGCCAAAACGGATACCTGGGCCTGCGCCTGAGAGTTTTCCTCCAAAGGCTGATTGACCTCATTATTCATACCCCCGACTATCGGAACCCAGGCCGCCAACTGAGCTGGAGGCAATTGCCCCCTTCTAATCTTGCTACACAATCCTTTAAGGTAGAAAATAAGTAATGATCCCCAGTGCCCCCGTGTGACTGGAAAAGACTAGTGGATGGATCCGCCAAATTACTCAACCCTGAATTTGTGCCCACCTCCCATAGGTGCTGACTAGCCATTGTACCCTGGGATATTAAAATAGGAGGATACGAACAAGACAAAGAATAATACTCACCAGATCACATGGGGGGAACCACCCCACTCGCCAGAAATCCTGAATCCGGACGCCTAGCCTGTGAAGCGTAGTCTGGGGACAGTCTCACCTGACGACAAGACTCCGGTGCCCCCGCTCCATCGCCAATGCTTTGCGCTACCTGTGCATTGAGCCAGCCAGGGGGGTGACCCCTGGCCGCCATCCCGTGGACCGGTCTACTGCCGCAGCCCCCACCCCACCGCCAATGATTTGCACTACCAGCGCGTTGAGCCAGCCAGGGGGGTGATCCATGGCCGCCATCCTGAGGGCCTCCATCAAATCTTCAAACGACGCCATCAGAGGTCAATGCAAAGGGACTTCTTTCATGCCCTGGGAGCGGTAAAGTGTCCCCGCCCCAGGGTTCCTTTATAACTGACCCCATCCCAATAGCCATCCCCTGCAACCCTATGACCACTCCAAACCCAAATCATGTTGGCTTCCACCCAATGGCTTAGCCCAGGGTTCCAGCCTCTTCTGACAGGCTGTTGAGGCACTCTTCAAGCCATGACAGCAGTTCTTCATGAGGTCTTCTACGAAGTTTGGCCATCCGGTTGAATACCACTTCTGTAGGAAGAAAGGCAGAAAGTACAGCAGACAAGGAGTAGCAGGGATCCAGCCAATGAAGAAGTTCTCCAGGTATAGGCACTTCTTTCAGCCCTTGCTAGCTTTTTATCTCCTTAACAGATGGGCAGATAAAAAACCTACTGCCCAACGATCCCATTATCATTGGGCAGAAGATTAATATGCCCCCCCCCAGCAATATCCTTGACATAGGTCATAACTTTGATGCAATCAAAACCTGTTGCTACCCATTGAAGCGCACCTGTCAGCAGGATTGTGCTTAGTAAACCACATACACTGTCAGGTGGGCGCCGTTATACTGAGTAAAATGATACTTTTGTTGATGAAATCCATCCCGTGGTTCTTTTATAATCTTTACTTTCATTTCTGACATAATGATATGCATTATGTATTCATGTATTCCTATCTCTGCCTTCTGACAGGTCACGCTGCTTTCAGTGACCTGCCTACTATTTTAAATACTGCATGTGAAATTAAAGTAAATGAAAGTAAAGATTACACAAGAACCACTGGACGGATTTCATCAACAAAGGTATCATTTTACTCAGTATAACGGCGGCAACCTGACAGTGTATGAGGTTCACTATGCACAATCCTGCTGACAGGTGCACTTTAACCAATTTGCCCACATTTAGGTGGAAAAAACAAACATTTGGGGCCGAAAATTACCTCCTAAATTGATCTGCTAATCATTAGCCTTCCTTTGGGATGCTTACAATCCTATATTGATCTCTCCTAATGGTTTTGGATCCATAATTTAACTCTGGTAAGGGAGGGGGCATTTACTAAAAATATTGCTAAATACATTGATGAGCAATTGAAACCTGTGATGGAAAGTTTGCCCTCTTATCTACATGGCACAGCAAACTTGTTGCAGTAGATTCATTTGTTATACACCGATGATGCCATGGTGTGTTTGAGGTGCATCAGGCACTTTGATGGTTTCCACACTGTCTTATTTATTATCTATTGCCAATATTAAAATAAAGCAGAACTGGTGACTCAACTTTTGGATATTGTGCTCCCTTACTATTTTTTTGTATTTAATGTGTCTTTCTACCTACCGCTTGGGAGCACAGCTATGGGGGCTGCATTTCTACTCTCATATGTTTGGTCCTGGGGCTGTGGGAGTGGGACCATTTCCTGTCAGATCGTCCCTCATCAGTGGTATTATTTTTTGGGCACAGTACCAATTGTCCTCCAGATCCTTTTCTAGAGAAATACTTATCTTCTTAAACATCTTAAACAATTTTTACAGCATGATGAACACAGAATTTAAGAGATCTATTTGTTAGAAGCCATTATAAGACAAAAAGCCAACCCTCTGGTCCTCAGTAGGTCTGCATTCCCTGTGGAAGAGTTGTGGCCTGCTTGAATATCGAGGAGGCCACTGATTTGACTGATTCCACTGGCAATAAAAGCTATCATGTTACGCAGGCTATTACCTGCAGCACCCAAGCATTTACTGTGCATCCTATACAAGCCCCAAAATATATGTGGGACTCAATACTCAAGAATTAAAAGTGAGAGTAAGGGAATACGTCAGGGATATCCTAGCAGCAAGGTTTGAAAAGGAGCTGGATCATTTATGAATAGAGATGAGCGGACCCATTGAAGTTCTGGTTCTGGTTCTGGTACCCGACTGAACTTTAGTCCAAAGTTCGGTTAAGGTACCTGAACTTTACCCAATCTAGAACCTCATGGAAATCAATGTGGGTCTGAACTTTGTAGCTGGAAAATTCTTTCACTCTGAGAAGTCCATGCTCGCAGTTTAGAGCCGGACACTAAGTGTCCTGTACGAACCCCGAACTTTCCAGTTCATGTTCTCTCGTCTCTATTTATCAAAAATTCTTGGACATTTTAAACAGTACCATCAATGTAATCCATCTATTCTATATGTGAGAGCCATTCACTGGATTCATCCAGGTATTAGAGGGGGCAACATTAATATCCTCCGCGCATAGTGAGCGAGCAAATGGTTCTGGCTCCCAAACTATGCAACTCATGATCTCAATGAGACCCTTAGTTTTGCTCCTTTCCCCTGATTATTCGTTCTCAATAGGTCACACCTATGTTCCTTTACTTTCTGCTAATTTATTGTATCATTTTTTTGCCTACAGTTTTTATGCCTCAGCAAAGAAATGGTTGTCCTGACCTGAGAATCCCCTCCGAGTTGATGGCTGATACAAAGCAACCTCTTATACAGCGATGAAGGCGGGGTAGGTAAGTGTATAGGACGGGAGATCGAGGGATTACATCACAGTCAAGGTGCAATATTCAATACCAGCTTTATTACCTAGGTCCTTCAAACTCAGGTTTAAGTCACATGTGATAGAGAAGTTGGTATAATCGAGCTTCAATGCTTGAGCTCCACATCTAGGAGTTCAGCCAGGGTTGTCAAATACTGAAAAATGTATTGTGGTCTCTGTTTGACCAACGATATAATTCTTTAAGACTACAAATGGGAGTGAGAATGAGAATAAAGACAATTTTCAGAAATTTCAAAGGAAAGTTGAAGAGGACCTTTCACCAAATTTTTCATGTTAAGCTGGACACACGGTGTAATTGTGGCTGCAAAGCAGAATAATACGGTTTTTTTTTTTTTTTTAAATTTCTCCTCATTGTTTCATAAATTTACCAATCAATTATTTGGCATCTAATGAGTTCTCTTTAGTTAAGTCCAAGTGGGTGTTATTAGATAGTTTTCACTGGGAGCCACTCCTTCTCCCCGGACACCTGAACTGTAAAGCAGACTTCCGGGAGAAGTCCGTGTTCGGAGTTCAGCACCAGACACTAGGTGTCCGATACGCTCGTGAGATGAGGCTCCATAATTATAGGTATACTTCTGTTTGCACTAGCACAGCCCAGTTTACTGTCACTATGGTAAGTAGAGAACATTCAGGACTTTGCTTTAGGACCCAGTGTCCAATAATCTGTAGATATGACCGACCACCGGTCATATATACTTTGGTTCCGTTCTGTATTCACAAAGCCTGAGTTGACAAAAGAAAAGGAGAAATATCACCCTACCTGATATATGTATTGTTACTGAGGCCAGTATAGACATGTCTAGGCAAGTGGACCTGACAATGTTTATTTTTCTTCCGTTCTTTTTTTTATAGTCATCAGACACAAGAGAGCAATGGACCATCATTGGAAGAGAATAGAACAGCTCTACAATCTGCTAACCTACACAGTATGCAGAGAGAAAAAGGAACTAACCTACACAGTATACAGAGAGAAGAAGAAGCTTGTGAGCTAATAGCAGACCATATGTATGGGGTGTCACTAACCCAGATGATTTCCAGTACTAGCATTGAGCATGGTTCTGTGACTGTGCTGTTATAATATTGGCTTGCGTTCAGTGACATCTGCTGTATGATGGAATATTGGCCATGCTGCAAACCACCTTGCTTTTCATACCGCATTCCTATATTTCTGATTGCTGGATGAGTAATGTCTACAATACTAGATGAATAGAATTATTGATGGGGGCCAAGACAAATCAATACATAGAGTAGTTCACCTGTTGGGATGCAGCTACTCATGTGGCATTGTATATTCAGATGTATACACTGTCACGGCTGTATCCATATTTAATATCATGGTGTATGGCACGTATAGGTATATCCTGGTCCATTATTATCTTGGATACATGACCTATATTCATAACGACAGAGACTCATCTCTGAGATGAACCAAGCTGCTCAATGTATAATGTAAAGGCTCGTTCTCTGCTGAGAGCAGGAGACCACTCTGCTGATTTCATAGTCAGATGACCTGACTGAGAGGTTGGAGGACAGAATGGGGATTGATTGACCTCACTGAGAGGTTGGAGGGCAGAATAGGGATTGATTGACCTCACTGAGAGGTTGGAGGGCAGAATGGGGATTGATTGACCTCACTGAGAGGTTGGATGGCAGAATGGGGATTGATTGACCTCACTGAGAGGTTGGATGGCAGAATGGGGATTGATTCATCTCACTGAGAGGTTGCAGGGCAGAATTGGGATTAAATGACCTGACGGAGAGGTTGGAGGACAGAATTGGGATTAAATGACCTGACGGAGAGGTTGGAGGACAGAATGGGAGATTATTTTTAGGAGGTGCCAAAGCTATGTCCCAGATGTCTGAGATCCCATTATATTTCTCTGTTTTACGCTATTTCTAACCCTTTTAAATAATGAAGTATATAGGGCAATAATAGCAAGCAACAGTCTCCGGTGTAGGGGAAATTACTTTGTTTCCTTCACCAGACCAGCGAAGAAAACTTTTAAATAGGGACTGGCTAGCGCCTACAGCTTTTCAGATGCCTAGAAATTTTTGGTACTTACAGGGGTTGGTGCAGGTTTACATTTGTTTGTTCGGGACACTGTCAGTTGATTATTTGTCAGAAATAAAAAAAAAACTTGTTTTTTCAAACGTACTATGTATCTGAGTTCAGTCCAATTATTTCATGATATTTTGGAGGATGAAAGGAAAGTGATGCAAGAAAATTGAATGAACACATATAGTCGTCATATTAGTGAAAATTAGACAAAACTGGTTAAAGGAGCAATATAATATATTTCTCATTTAATTAAAGAAAGTTTTAACAAATCTGTCTGATTTTAAAGGGAACCTGTCAGCAAATACAGAAAAAAACAAATAGTATTTACTTTTAGCCAAAGTGGTAATCTGCAGATAAATATCATTTAAAACATTGTTGCGTAAATTGCATGATTGAATACAAGGGCATTGTGAGTTCAGCACTGTAAGTGCATTTACTTTCCCCAAAAGAGTAAAAGAGTTACAGCAGAACAGGCATACAAAGCTACTGTTTATCACCAGTATAAGTCAGATACAGTGCCTACAAGTAGTATTCAACCCCCTGCAGATTTAGCTGGTTGACACATGCGGAATTAACTTGGCATTGTGACATTTGTACTGTAGATCAGCCTGGAAGTGGGAAATGCACTGCAGCAACTTTTTTTTTTTTTAAACGTTAAAAGTTAATTCAGAGTGTCATTTATTATTCAACCCCTCAAACCACAAGAATTCTGTTTGGTCCCCCTAAAGTATTGAGAAGTAGTTCAGGCACCAAGAATAATGAGCTTCACATGTGTGGATTAAAGATCTCTTTTGCCAGCCTTTTCTGACTATTTAAGACCCTCCCCAAACTTGTGAACAGCACTCAGACATGGTCAACATGGGAAAGACAAAGGAGCATTCCAAGGCCATCAGAGACAAGATCGTGGAGGGTCACAAGGCTGGCAAGGGGTACAAAACCCTTTCCAAGGAGTTGGGCCTACCTGTCTCCACTGTTGGGAGCATCATCCGTAAGTGGAAGGCTTATGGAACTACTGTTAGCCTTCCACGGCCTGGACAGCCTTTGAAAGTGTCCTCCCGTGCCGAGGCCAGGCTTGTCCGAAGAGTCAAGGCTAACCCAAGGACAACAAGGAAGGAGCTCCGGGAAGATCTCATGGCAGTGGGGACATTGGTTTCAGTCAATACCATAAGTAACGTACTCCACCGCAATGGTCTCCGTTCCAGACGAGCCCGTAAGGTACCTTTACTATCAAAGCGTCATGTCAAGGCTCGTCTACAGTTTGCTCATGATCACTTGGAGGACTCTGAGACAGACTGGTTCAAGGTTCTATGGTCTGATGAGACCAAGATCGAGATCTTTGGTGCCAACCACACACGTGATGTTTGGAGACTGGATGGCACTGCATACGACCCCAAGAATACCATCCCTACAGTCAAGCATGGTGGTGGCAGCATCATGCTGTGGGGCTGTTTCTCAGCCAAGGGGCCTGGCCATCTGGTCCGCATCCATGGGAAGATGGATAGCACGGCCTACCTGGAGATTTTGACCAAGAACCTTCGCTCCTCCATCAAGGATCTTAAGATGGGTCGTAATTTCATCTTCCAACAAGACAACGACCCAAAGCACACAGCCAAGAAAACCAAGGCCTGGTTCAAGAGGGAAAAAGTCAAGGTGTTGGAGTGGCCTAGTCAGTCTCCTGACCTTAACCCAATTGAAAACTTGTGGAAGGAGCTCAAGAATAAAGTCCACATGAGACACCCAAAGAACCTAGATAACTTGGAGAAGATCTGCATGGAGGAGTGGGCCAAGATAACTCCACAGACCTGTGCCGGCCTGATCAGGTCTTATAAAAGACGATTATTAGCTGTAATTGCAAACAAGGGTTATTCCACAAAATATTAAAAATAGGGGTTGTATAATAATTGACCCACACTTTTATGTTTAAAATTTAATAAAATTCAACTGAGCAACATAACTTTTTGGTTTGTAAGATTTATGCTTCTGTTCATAAAACCTACTCTCGTTTGCAGTTTGAAGGCTCTAACTTATTTGCATCTTATCAAACCAGCTAAATCTGCAGGGGGTTGAATACTACTTGTAGGCACTATAGGTACAGACAGTGCAGCCTGGCAGAAGAAGGATATGGTGCAGCAGAGAATCACCTGCACTATAGTCAGATAGCAAGTGGGGGAGAGTAACAATTGCTATAGAAAGAGTGCTTCACCTGGACTTTAGATAATGCTATGAAGAAATATGCAAGAAGATATAGCTTTAGGCCATGGCCCCACTATCAGTATTCGGTCAGTATTTTTTCTCAGGAGTTGAAGCCAAAACCAGGTGAGGAACAATCAGAGAAAAGGTATAATAGGAACAAGTCACCAATTCTGCATTTATCACCCACTCCTGAGAAAAAATACTGACCAAATACTGATAGGGGGGCCGTGGCCTTACATTTTCTGAGGTAAGGGAGACCTGCCCATTTTCATGAAAGTGCCACCTTTAATGATAGAGAATGCAAGGATTGCCAATATAGAGGGGTACAGACTGATGACACCCAGCCACCCACAAGTGAAATAGCCACAACACATGGAGTGCATATGTGGCACCCCAGGTCTGGTCGCCACAGTGGCAGCAATGTCATGTCTAAGAGCAGGTGGGAGGTTCCCTGGTTGGGGACAATTAGCAAGCAGCACCTCCTGCCTCAGTCCAGGGAGGGGAGAAACCTGCCCTTTATAAACTGGATCTGGGGCGGGGTTAGAGAGAAGTTCCAGACCAGGTTCCAGTGAAGTTGCAGATAGGGACAGGTCAGCAGCAGGCTGAGGAGTCCCTGGTTGGCAGAGGAGGAACACGAGGCAAGGAGGGGAGCTAGCAGAGCTTGTCCTGGCTAGAGACTTACAAAGTCGGACACTGGAGTCCGAGGCTGTGAGGGTTATAAGCCCAGCAGCAGAAAACTACCACGCAGGGGACTTCAAGTTCTCTGGCCCAAGGAAGCCCGGAGGCTCAGCCACACGAGAGGGACTACTACTGCCCCGGAGGGGTCAGAAGTACGGAAGGCCCGAGTCGCCAGTCATACGGGTGAGAACAACACGGTACACTCAGAGACGTGGGCTACCACTACACTACAGCGGGATAGCCAAGAAAGAGTGAAGTCAGCACGGTAGGCCTACAAACTTCCCCTGACCAGCGGGATTTCCCAGTTGCTCTCAGACTGACCAGGCCTCCATTGTTAACCTGTATTCCGGAAGGGTCCCTTAATACCACCAACAGTAAAGACCCTGAATTGCATGACAGACTCCGTGTGGTTACTGCTGCTGCCGCGCACCATCACCACCAACATCCCTATTTACTGCCCTGAGGCTATACTCCTCCCATGGGGAGTTATAATACCCTCTGCTGCACCCACAATACCAGCCTCAGCGGTCTGCTCTGCAGCGGCGGTTCCCTCTGACCGCAATCCACGGGTGGCGTAGTCGGACATTCAGCATATAGATTGCCATTTGATTTGACCGCCCTCGGCACGGACTGGGTCGCCGCCACGGAGACTACAACCCCCAGCATCCACAAAAGGTCCAGTTCCGGGTATCCCCACACACACCCGGCCCAGGGGGCACGGCAACTTTGGCGTAGTCGGCAGGATTTCGTACCCGCCACCAACGGGTACTGCGTGCCTGAAGCAAGACTGTAATACTTAACTTGGTGGAGTTTCCCGCCATCCGCAGCCGTTTCCCGCCATCCGCAGCCATTTTCCCGCCATCGGGCGCCATCTTTGGGACGCCGCGAGGGAAGAAGAGGGGCGTGGACGATGAAAGGGCGCGAGAACTGGAGTCCCGCCTTACGCACGGACGCTGCACAAGGTCCTGAAAGGAGCCGAGCGGACGCTGACGTCACCAGGACGCGACGCAAGGTGCTCAACCCTGACGGTCGCCTGCGGAGCTGCGGCCTACAGAAGAAAAGCAACGGAAGGTTGGCCACGGTTGACTAGGGGGGAAGAAGATGTCGGAAGCCGAGGGATCTGCCACCGCCGCAGTAATGCTGTTCACCATGCCTTATATCACCGGAGCGGCCTCGTTGCCCCAGTACTCAGGGGAGTCGCATACCCTGAGCAACTTTAAAGAGAGACTGTATAGCCTGTTTAAAGTGTACCCCCTGACTGAGGAACAAAAAGTGAGCATACTGATAGGCTAGTAAACCGGCGCAGCCCAACGAGAAGTAAAGTCCTGGTCAGTCAGGGACAAGGGGACCGTGAAGGAAATTTTAGCCCGGCTAAAGGACACTTTTGATACCCGCACCTCAGCAGAGATCAAAATGAGATTTTATGGGTGCAAGCAGCGGGCCCAAGACAGTATAAGAGACTATGCTTTGAATTTGCAAGAGGCCCTGAGAGCCATTAAGCAGGCAGACCCTGACAGTGTGCGGAATGCAGATAAACTGCTGACTGAACAATTCATTGAGGGTCTGCTGTCCAGCGCCCAGCGAACCCAGTTACGCCTAATGGCCCTGCAGAACCTTGAGTTAGACTTTGCACAGTTTAAGGACAGAGCCATCCGGGTACTCTGAGAACCCGCATCCGGTGGCGTTGCGGCCTCCAGACGCCCTGCTATCACTTATTATCAGGAGGCGGCGCCCCAGTCTATATAACCTGCAGGAGCCAATGCACAGACTACGAATAGTACCCCGCCTACAGACCTGCACCATCAGGTCCAAGAACTGACCAAAAGCGTTGCCGCACTAACCAGGACTGTGCAGTCGTTACCGGTATCCTCTCCAGGAAAGATCCAGCTGGCTACCAGTCCGGAGGATGTCCCATGGTGCCGACAGAAGAGGATCCCACTGTCCAGAGGGAAGCTAACGGACCCCTACGACCAGGATGGACAACCCATCTGCCGCCGCTGCAGCCAGCCAGGACATATTGCGAGGTACTGTAATTTAAACGAGCCCTACCTGGGGCAGAGGGCCAACCCCCAGGCGTAAGATTATTAGGCCCGTCAAACTGGCGGGACAAGTATGTGGGGGGACGACCGGTCTTGCCTGTGGTACTGGATGGTATTCCCATGAGTGCACTGTTGGACACCGGGTCACAGGTAACCACCATCCCCTATGTACTTTTCAAGCGGTACTGGAATGACACGGATATTACCCGCTACCCAGATAATGACTTGAGCATCATCGCCAGCAATGGTCAGCCCGTGCCGCAGGTGGGGTTCAAGGAGGTGACCATCAAAATTGGTAAAGTTGAACTGCCGGCACAGGGACTGATTATTGTGGACATTGACCGTCGTGAAAGTCACCCTAATATAACCTTGGGTACTAACGTTATTGAAAATTGTCTTTCGGAGATAATTGGTATATTACAGCAGGTGGCAATGAATGCCTGCTCCAGCCAGCAGCGTGTCTTACAAAAAGAGATCAGAGCCCTGACAAAGCAGCAACAGGTAGAACTGTCTGGTGGTGAGATTGGAAGCGTTAGGATGAGTGACCCGTTCCCTATCGCCATGCCCCCAAAAAGTGAAATGATGATCTGGTGCCGGTCTGCAATCGGGTTAAGAGGTAGAGACTACCAAGCTATGGTAGAACCCGTTTACTCAGAGAGTAGGCCCACTATTTTGACAGCACGGGGGGTGGTTGATGTCCGCCATGGGAGGTTACCGGTCCGCATCTTAAATATTGGGGAAAGAGAAGTACACTTGCCCCGGTATGCCACTCTGGTCAAATTGTTCACCATTAACCAAAACTCTGTAAAAGCTGTGGAACCCTTGCCTCCATCTCCCCCAGAGGAAGGTAACGGCTCTAAAAAAAGATGGAGGACTGGTGCCAGAAGCTGCACGTGGGCACTGACTCCACTCCCCCATGCCAGAAACAGGGAGTCTACCGGGTGGTTCAGGAGTACGAAAGAGTCTTTAGCAAACACCCGCTAGACTTTGGGCAAGTAAAGGGGGTGGAACACCAAATCCTCACAGGAGACCATCCACCCATAAAAGAGAGATACCGGCCTGTACCCCCTGCACACTATCAGAGTGCCAAGGGTATGTTGCCAGAAATGAAGGAGGCTGGGGTGATCAGGGATAGCTGTAGCCCCTGGGCAGCTCCTCTAGTTCGTGTAAAAAAGAAAGATGGCACAATGAGGATGTGTGTAGATTATAGAAAGGTCAACAGAATAACACACAAAGATGCGTACCCGTTAACTAGGATAGAGGAGTCTTTGGCTGCATTAAAATCTGCTAACTTCTCTACTTTGGATCTCACTAGCGGGTACTGGCAGGTTACTGTAGCAGAGTCAGACAAGGAGAAGACAGCCTTGAATTCAACTGTATGCCGTTTGGACCCTGCAACTCACCAGGGACCTTCCAGAGGCTGATGGAGTGCTGTCTGGGGCACAGAAATTTCGAGACGGTCCTACTCTACCTGGACGATGTTATCGTGTATTCCAAGACCTATGTGGACCATCTAAAGCACCTAGCAGAGGTGTTCGATGCCCTGGCAGGCTTCGGCCTAAAGGTGAAACCCTCCAAGTGTCATCTACTGAAGCCAAAAGTACAGTACCTGGGACACGTGGTGAGTGCTGACGGAGTAGCCCCAGACCCTGACAAGATCACTGTGATTAAGGACTGGCCAAGACCCTCCAGCATAAAGGAAGTGCGGCAGTTCCTCGGGTTGGTAGGCTACTACCGAAGATACATCTCCGGGTTCACCAAAATGGCAGCCCCTATGCAAGACCTCCTGTTAGATCAGTCAAAGACTAAAAGTCAGAAGCCGCCCTTTAAGTGGGACAAGCTGGAGGAGGAGTCTTTCCGCCAGCTGAAGATGGCCCTCACGGGGAATGAGATCCTGGCCTACCCTGATTACGGCCAGCCTTTTATCCTCCACACTGACGCCAGTAACGTGGGGCTAGGAGCCGTACTGTCCCAGATCCAGCAGGGCAGAGAACGGGTAATTGCTTATGCTAGCAGAAAGCTGAGACCCACAGAGAGAAACCCTGAGAATTATAGCTCCTTCAAGCTAGAGTTCCTGGCAGTGGTGTGGGCAGTCACCGAACGCTTCAAGCATTACCTGGCTTCTTCTAAGTTCACTGTGTACATGGACAACAACCCGTTGACACACCTGGACACTGCAAGACTTGGTGCCCTAGAGCAGAGATGGATGGCCTGGCTGTCCAATTATGAATTTACTATCAAATACCGGCCAGGGTGTGCAAATGCCAACGCAGATGCATTGTCCAGAATGCCTCACTTGCAGGACGGGGGAGAGGATCCAGAAGAACTGGAAGAAATTGAACTCCCTGCATTCCATCATCATGGGATCACCCAGTGTTCCCACTGCGTAAAGGAGAGGTGCTCTGCCACCGCTACGTTCAATCCCTTACCCCACCACGGCTGGGCAGAGACACAAGATAGTGACCCCGCATTCCGCCTGGTAAAAGAGATGCTGACCCAGGCTGATGCCCACCTTTGTCCGGATGCTCCAGAAGAGACCAAACAGCTGTGGAAGGAGAGGAGCAAGCTGTTTCTCTAAGAGGGGAGGCTGTGCCGCAGAACCGTCAACTCTCGAACACATGAGCTGACCTGGCAGGTAGTGGTCCCAAGGCGGGATGCGGCTATGGTCCTAGAAGCATACCATGACGGCGCAGGGCACTTTGGATGGAAGAAGCTGGAGTTCCTGTTGCGTGAGCGGTTCTTCTGGGTAGGCATCAGAGGGGCTATAGAGAGATGGTGCAGAGACTGTGGCCCGTGCAACCTAAGGAGGAAGGACCGAGCCAGCCAGAAGACTCCCCTGCGGCCCATCATCACAAAGCAGCCCCTTGAGCTGGTGGCCCTGGACCACGTAAAGCTGGCTCCGAGCAGAACGAGATACGTCTACGCCCTCACAATCGTAGATCACTACTCCCGGTTCCTAGTGGTGTTCACTGTCAAAGACTTAACAGCTCAGACGGCTGCCAGAGCCTTTCAGCAGCATTTCTGCCGCCCACACGGGTATCCAGAGCAAGTGTTGACTGATCAAGGTCCAGCGTTCGAGGCTGAAGTCTTCCAGGAATTCTGCAACCTGTATGGCTGCAAGAAGATAAGGACAACGCCTTTCCACCCCCAAACCAATGGGATGTGTGAGAAAATGAACCAGGTAGTAGTAGACCTGCTCAAGACATTGCCCCTGGAGGAACGCAGCCTGTGGCCTGAGAAACTGCCGGATCTGGTGGACTTGTATAACCATATCCCAGTGGGTTCTACCAACTGCACCCCAGCTTACCTAATGAGAGCAAGACCTGGTAAGCTGCCAATTGACCTGGAGATGGGAGTCCTGACACCCGAGGACACCTCACCAGAAGCAGACTGGGACACAGAACGACAGCGGCAGTACCGGAAAGTACAGGAGAGTGTGGAGCAAAGTCTGTCTCAGGCAAGAGAGAGGCAAGAAAGGAATTACAACCAGCATGCTCCTGCTGCTCCCCTGGCACCTGGAGAGCAGGTCTGGAAGAGGAAGAGACGGCTCCACAAGTTGGATGACCAGTGGGAGAAAGACTCGTACACCGTACTGCCGTCAAGCCATGAAAACCCAAAGGTATGTGTTATCAGTAAGGATGGAGGAGAGACCACAGCCACTGTCTCCAGAGACCACCTGAAGAAGTGTCCCGAGCAGCTGCAAAGCGCTGATGAAGACCAAGATAGCCCTCAACCCGCTGAGAAAAGGGAGGAAATGGTCAGTACAGTACTCGGAGAATTTCCCCTGTCCTGGACACAAATCAACAACACTATAGTGGTACCCGTCCTAACCTTTCTCCAGCCAGCCCCTCAAGGGCCTGCAGAAGAGCAAGTAGTGTTGGAAGAGCAAGTGGCCCCGGAGGCAGAAGAGTACATACCAGCAGCTCAGGAGAATCAACCCTCTCAACCCTCTGCTAGTAGTGAGCCTGCCATGCCCGTGGTGAGCCAAAGAGTACGCAGAAAGCTGCCCAACCTACCCGTAACATCTGCAAACATCTCTAGTGCAGACACGAGCACACCCAGTATACAGGAGGTGGAAACAGGGGACCCGAGTAGAGTACCACCAAACAGTGGGTTACGTAGGTCCAACAGGAGCACTAAAAGTCAGGTACCCGCTCGCTGGAGAATCTAATATGTCGTATTTACCTGTATAGATGCAAAAGTTGGAAATGTTTAATGTTTGTGTTACCTGGTTATTAATTATGTTTTTCTAGTTCAATGGACTAACAGGTTATGGACAATGAATAGCCGGAACTGTATCTTGTACATAGTTGCACCTGGTACGGCGCCCTCTTTTGAAGACGACCACAGAACACAAAACCCGTGGAGGTGGCTGAAGACGTGGTCCAACTCCGGATTATCAAAGCCCTGTAGCCACCCCAGGGCCTACGTGGAGGGTTTGGGACGGGTCCCTCAAAGTGCATCATGGGTGACAAGGACACCTGGTTATGGGAGCGCCGTGACCTAAAAAGACTAAACTTCTTGTATATATGTTACTGTATTGCTATTTCCTGTTGTGTTTTTGCAAAATGTGTTTAGTCCCGGAGTACTAAAATTCACTAGGGGGGAATGTGGCACCCCAGGTCTGGTCGCCACAGTGGCAGCAATGTCATGTCTGAGAGCAGGTGGGAGGTTCCCTGGTTGGGGACAATTAGCATGCAGCACCACCTGCCTCAGTCCAGGGAGGGGAGAAACCTGCCCTTTATAAACTGGATCTGGGGCGGGGTTAGAGAGAAGTACCAGACCAGGTTCCAGTGAAATTGCAGATGGGGACAGGTCAGCAGCAGGCTGAGGAGTCCCTGTAGGCAGAGGAGGAACACGAGGCCATGAGAGGAGCTAGCAGAGCTCGTCCTAGCTAGAGGCTTACAAAGCCAGACACTGGAGTCCGAGGCTGTGAGGGTTATAAGCCCAGTAGCAGAAAACCACCACGCAAGGGACTTCAAGTTCTCTGGCCCAAGGAAGCCCGGAGGCTCAGCCACACGAGAGGGACCACTACTGCCCCGGAGGGGTGAGAAGTACGGAAGGCCCGAGTCGCCAGTCATACGGGTGAGAACAACACGGTACACTCAGAGACGTGGGCTACCACTACACTACAGCGGGATAGCTAAGAAAGAGTGAAGTCAGCACGGTAGGCCTACAAACTCCCCCTGACCAGCGGGATTTCCCAGTTGCTCTCAGACTGACCAGGCCTCCATTGTTAACCTGTATTCCGGACGGGTCCCTTAATACCACCAACAGTAAAGACCCTGAATTGCATGACAGACTCCGTGTGGTTACTGCTGCTGCCGCGCACCATCACCACCAACATCCTATTTACTGCCCTGAGGCTATACTCCTCCCGTGGTGAGTTATAATACCCTCTGCTGCACCCACAACACCAGCCTCAGCGGTCTGCTCTGCAGCGGCGGTTCACTCTGACCGCAATCCACGGGTGGCGTAGTCGGACATTCAGCATATAGACTGCCATTTGGTTTGACCGCCCTGGGCACGGACCGGGTCACCGCCACGGAGACTACAACCCCCAGCATCCACAAAAGGTCCGGTTCCGGGTATCCCCACACAGACACGGCCCAGGGGGCGCGTTATATATACTGAGACTGTGTGTATGGAAACTTGCCATCATAGAGACACCGAACAGACTCATGCCTGAGTGTGAGTGGCTGATATGCATTAAAAGATAGGCAGCAGACCCCATGAGTGCACAAAATGGCCAAACAAGATGCAGCAGTGCTTTGCTGCAGACAGAGGTATCAGTTCAATTCTAAGAACATGTCACTGTTAAGCAAGGACTCGCTGTCATGTTCCATGACAGAAATGTATTTGTAATGCCAATGCCAGGGTGCCTGCATGGTCCCTCTCCCTCCACCCGGTACAGACGCCTACATGCAGACCGCCCCGGCCACTCAACAGTGTCCCTGTTGCCTGCCGTGGCTTCCCGTTTCTCTAGGCCTGCTCACGCCGAACCTGTCTCCCGGTGGCACGCTTCCTGATTCTTAAAGGGGCAGCAAACACACTTTAGAAATGCCCCCAGTCAATGGCTGGAATTTATTAAGCATTTAGGGCACCCTCCCCTCTAGGGAGGTGCCTAAGCAACCCTTGTAGTTTCTCTACTTAGTGTGTGTGCAACTAGTATGTTGCCAGGTCCCTGTCCTTGAGTCCCATGTTGTCTGAACTAGAAACTGTTCCTGAAACCCATGTTGTCTGAACTAGCACCAGTGTTCATCCTGGCTAGTGTTCTAGAATACCGTCTATACCGGCTCCAATATCTGTTATACCAGTATCCGAATCCTGTCCTGCCAGTGACTCAGAGTCCGTGTTCATGACTGCGATCCTGACCCTTGGGATCAGCTTCTGCAGTACTGGGGACTGCTTAGGAGTGGTACCTGGCGGCTACCTGCAGCACAAGCCTAACTCCATCATCAGGAGCTCTAACAAAGACCAGGTAGCTGCTTACCCATACCCCTCCTGGGTAAGTCCGGCCCGTGGCACAGTGGGTCCACAATCCACATGTGGATGGTGTTGTTACTGTTACACTGCTATGTAATCAGTTTGCTCTGATGTAAACTCTGATGTTAGTAATCCCTCCCTTCTTCCTTCTTCCCCAGTCAGTTTTTATCATCCATCTTGTTTGCATCATATCTGTACAGTTCCGCTGTATAATAGTATTTTTTCCTACTGCTACTGCAGCTGCTGCAAGTGTTGCACCTACTGCTTCCTGTGTATAATGTAGTAGTGGGGAAGGACATAGCTTCCCTTTTGGCACTGAAAGAGTTAAAAGAGAATGTTCCTGATAGTTAGAACTCTCTGAGCTGCCTTTAGGTCCAGTTAAGGGGTTAGCTGTGATAATCCAGCCAATAGAGTAAGGGGGAACTTAGTGCCATGATCGAGCATAGTAGATGCAAACCTTTGTTTCTGATATATTTCCTTGTGGGCTGTAGTATTGGTAACCAGCCACAAGATGCCACTGTTCCGGGTGCAGATGACAGGTTCAGTCTGCCAGTAGTATTACAGACAGTGAAGGGGTTAACTGTGTGTGAGGACAGCCCATAGAGGTTGGGCACTGTAGGAAACCTGTTGATGAGTTTCCAGAAAGATTCAGTTAGAGTTTGGACAGAGAACCGTGTGGGCAGCCTGAGTATAGTGGCTGCTAGGGCAGATGGGAACCCCAGACAGTAGGATCACCAGAGTGAAGATTCCCTACGTAAGAGTCCCCTTAGCAGGCCGGAGAAACTCAACAGAGGTATTAAGGACCCGGAGGCACATTCTGTCTGCAGGCTGCAGAAGAAGCTAGGATTCAAGGCTAGGACGTGGGGAGAAATAGGATCCGGATATACTGTCATTGGTGAGAAAGATTCTCTAGGGCTAGAGAATAGAGTCACAGAGATGTTTCACTTAAAGAGGGAACCAGGGCTGAAGTTGTTTCCAGTACCCGTGAGAGAGATGACAACCCATTGGGCCTTATCCATTATATATGCTTCTAAATATTGTACATATTCCTCTTCCCCAAGTAAAGTCCCAGTTATGGTTAAGAACCTCGTATCCTCTGAATTTATTGCTGCCCTGGTTCCAGAACAGAAATGTCTGGAGATAGCTGCGACCGGATGGTCTGAAGTAAGTGGAGAGCACCACATACACCACAGCACATCAGAGGGAGGACACACATTGTCTGTAGTTTGCCACAACGAGTAGGGGCCACAGCTCGCCCACAACTACCTCACTGGGGCACCTTACCATAATACAAGAATTCAGCTTGAAAATAAACCTTCTTCTGGGATCTTCATATGTGCCTCTGCAGTCGAGTTAAGCTAAAGTGGGGAAAATAAATATTTGATACACTGCCGATTTTGCAAGTTTGCCAACCTTCAAAGAATGGAGAGGTCTGGAATTTTATCGTAGGTATGTGGCACCCCAGGGGTCTGGTTTCCACAGTAACAGCAATGTTATGTCTGAGAGCAGGTGGGAGGTCTCTTGGTCAGGAATCCTATGCATGCCACACCTCCTGCCCAGTCCTGGGAGGGGAAGGACTTCCTCTATATAAACCTAGGGCTGAGGCAGGGTTAGTGAGTAGAGAAGAAGTAGAGACAGAGAAGAGAAGCAGATATAGGAAAAGAACATCAGGAGCTCTGTGGGAGCAGTGCTATAAGGAGTCAGGGGCTGGCAGCTGCAGAGCTCGCCCTGACTGAGAAGCTATCACCGGACCCGGAGTCCGAGGCTGTGGGGACTAATCTTTACCCAGCAGCAGAAACCGCCCGGCAGGGGATTTCAGGTCCTCTGGCCAAGAAACCCGAAGGCACGGTCACACGTGTGGGACCAGCACCGCCGTCGTGGAGCAGACGCCACTAGAAGGCCCCGAGTCACCGGCCATACGGGTGAGCACCACACGGTACACTCAGGGACGTGGGCTACTTATACCCGCCTCTAGCAAGGTAGCCAGAAGAGTACAGTCAGTTTGGGAGGCCTACAACTCCGCCTGGCCAGGGGAGATCCCATCTGCTCAAGGACTGACCAGGCCCCGATCGCTAGCCAGTACTCCGGGAGGGTCTATCTTTATCACCAGTAAAGACCCTGAATTACACCGCATCGTCTCTGAGTGATTCCTGCTACCCCATCATCCACGTCGGCTGCCCTGAGGCCATACCCCTCCCGTTGGGGGTGATACTATCACGCTGCACAATCCTACCACCGGCCTCAGCGGTCTGCCCTGCAGCGGCAGCTCCTTCGCTGCATTCAACGGGTGGCGTAGTCGTCCAACATCTACCGCTAATACAGCGCCACTTAGTCTGACTCCCTGGGCACGGACCGGGTCACCGCCACGAGACTACAACCCTCAACAGATCCGGCTCCGGGTAAGCTCCCGCGTGCGCAACGCTGCGCGACACAGGCCCAGGGGTGCGTCAACTTTTGGCGTAGTCGGCAGGATCTCGTGCCCGCAACCACCGGGTACTGCGTGCCTGAAAAAGACTGTTCAAACTTACCAGTGGTGAAGATTCCCGCCATCCGGCGCCATCTTCTGTCTTCTTCCCGCCATCCGCGAAGTTTTCCCGCCATCCGGCGCCATCTTCTGCCTTCTTCCCGCCATCCGTGGAGTTTTCCCGCCGTTGGACGCCATCTTGAAGACGCCGCGCGGGAAGAAGAGGGGCGTGGACTCCGAAAGCGCGCGAGAACTGAAGCCCCGCCTCACGTCCGGACGTTGCGTAAGGTCCTGGAAGGAGCCCAGCAGACGCCGACGTCACAGGAGCGCGACGGAAGGTCCTCAACCCTGACGATCCACTGCGGAGCCGCGGCCTACGGAAGAGGATCATCGCAAGGTAGGCCACGGTCCACTAGGGGGGAGAAGGATGTCGGATACGGAGGAGAGCTTCACCGCTTCAACCCCCGCCAGCGCCACCGCTGTTGCGGTCATGCCTTTCACCATGCCCTATATCCCGGGGGCAGTCTGGCTACCCCAGTACTCAGGGGAGTCACATACCCTGCATGACTTTAGAGAAAAGCTGGATAGCCTCTTCCAGGTGTATCCCCTCACAGAGGAGCAAAAAGTGAGCATCCTGGTGGCCCAATTAACTGGGGCAGCCCAAAGGGAGGTAAAGTCCTGGCCACCTGGGAGGAGGACTGTCGCAGAGATACTAACCCGGCTGAGGGACACCTTTGATACCCGCACCTCAGCCGAGATCAAGCTTAGATTCTACGGGTGCAAACAGCGGGCACATGAGAGTATAAGGGACTATGCCCTGAACCTACAAGAGGCCCTGAGAGCCATTAAGCAAACCGACCCTGACGGCGTGGGAGACGAGGACAGGCTGTTGACTGAACAATTTATAGAGGGTTTATATTGCAATGCCCACCGAACCCAGTTGCGGGCAATGGCCTTACAGGACCCTCATCTGGGATTTGCACAGTTCAAGGACAGAGCCATCCGGGTGCTCCGAGAACCGGCACCAGGTGGCGTTGTGACCCACAGACGCCCCACTACCACTTACCACCAGGAGGCGGCACCCTTGTCGGCAGGGCCTGTGGGAGCTGATGCGCAGGCTTTGAACAATGACCCGGCTCCAGGCCTGCACCATCAGGTCCAAGAGCTAGCTAAAAGCGTTGCCGCGCTAACCCGAACTGTGCAGTCTTTACAGGTTTCCACTCCAGGGAAGATCCAGCTGGCATCCGGACCGGAGGACATCCCGTGGCGTCGACCAAGGAGGACCCCACCGGCCAGAGGAAGACCCAGCGACCGATACAACGAGGACGGACAACCCATCTGCCGCCGCTGCAATCAACCCGGACATATGGCAAGGTACTGTCCTTTAAACTGGCACAACCTGGGGTAGAGGGCCAAACCCCAGGAAAAAGATCATCAGGCCCATCGAACTGGCGCGACAAATATGTGGGAGGACGTCCAGTCTTGCCCGTGGTACTGGATGGCATCCCCATGAGTGCCCTACTGGACACCGGGTCACAGGTTACCACTATCCCGTACGTGCTCTTCAAGCAGTACTGGAATGACTCGGATATCACCCGCTACCCTGACGACGACTTGAGTATCATCGCCAGCAATGGTCAGCCCGTGCCACAGATTGGATTTAAAGAGGTGACCATTAAAATCGGTAGAGTCGAACTGGCAGCACAGGGACTGATCATTGTAGACATTGACAAACACGAGAGTCACCCAAAGATAACTCTAGGAACTAATGTAATTGAAAATTGTCTTGCAGAGGTGATTTTCCTTTTACAACAGGTTGCCAAGAACGCCAGCTCCGGCCAGCAGCGAGTGCTCCAGAAAGAGATCCGGGCACTGATGCGACGGCAACAGATAGAACTCTCCGGTGGTGAGATTGGTAGCGTAAGAATGTGTGACCCTTTCCCTATTGCCATGCCCCCAAAAAGTGAAATGATGATTTGGTGCCGGGCAGCTATTGGTCTGAGAGGTAGAGATTACCAGGCAATGGTAGAACCAGTTTACTCAGACAGTAGGCCCACCATTTTGACAGCACGGGGGGTGGTCAATGTACGCCATGGGAGGGTGCCCGTTCGCATAATAAATATCGGGAAGAGGGAAGTGTACCTGCCCCGGTATGCCACGCTAGCCAAATTGTATACCATCAATCAAAATTCCATACAGTCCGTAGAACCCTTGCCTCCATCTTCCCCGGAGGAAGGTAACGGCTCTAAGGAAACAATGGAGGACTGGTGTCAGCAACTACATTTGGGTACTGACTCCACTCCCTCACACCAGAAACAGGGAGTCTATCGGGTGGTTCAAGAGTACGAGAGAGTGTTTAGTAAACACCCGTTAGACTTCGGGCGAGTCAAGGGGGTAGAACACCACATCCCCACGGGAGACCATCTTCCTATAAAAGAGAGGTATCGACCCGTACCCCCTGCACACTACCAACACGCCAAGGGGATGCTTAGGGACATGAAGGAGGCTGGGGTGATCAGGGATAGCTGTAGCCCCTGGGCAGCTCCACTAGTCTTAGTCAAAAAGAAAGACAACACCATGAGGAAGTGTGTAGATTACCGGAAAATTAACCGTATCACACACAAGGATGCGTACCCCTTACCAAGGATAGAGGAGTCTTTGGCTGCTTTAAGATCTGCTAACTTCTTCTCTACCTTGGATCTCACTAGCGGGTACTGGCAGGTTCCTGTAGCAGAGGCGGACCGGGAGAAGACCGCATTCACCACCCCGATGGGACTTAGCGAGTTTACCTGTATGCCGTTCGGACTCTGCAACGCACCGGGAACCTTCCAACGATTAATGGAGTGCTGTCTGGGCCACAGAAACTTCGAGACGGTCCTGTTGTACCTGGACGATGTCATCGTATATTCCAAGACTTATGAGGACCACCTGAAACACCTGGCGGAAGTGTTCGAAGCTCTGGCAAGCTACGGCTTAAAGGTAAAACCCTCCAAGTGTCACCTCTTGAAACCAAAGGTGCAGTACCTGGGACACGTGGTGAGCGCTGACGGAGTGGCTCCCGACCCTGATAAGATCACCGCAATTAAGGAATGGCCAAGTCCCTCCAGTGTAAAGGAAGTGCGGCAGTTCCTCGGGTTGGTAGGCTATTACCGCAGATTCATCCCCGGTTTCACCAAAAAGGCAGCTCCTATGCAGGACCTCCTGATAGGCCAGTCCCGGAAGGCCAAGAACCAGAAGCCGCCCTTCAAATGGGAGAAGTTAGAAGAAGAGTCCTTCCGCCAGCTGAAGATGGCCCTCACGGGGGATGAAATCCTGGCGTACCCTGATTACAGCCAGCCCTTTATCCTCTACACCGATGCAAGTAACATCGGGCTAGGAGCCGTACTGTCCCAGATCCAGCAGGGGAAAGAACGAGTAATCGCTTACGCTAGCCGAAAACTGCGATCCACCGAAAGAAACCCTGAGAATTACAGCTCATTTAAGCTAGAGTTCCTGGCAGTGGTGTGGGCAGTCACCGAACGCTTTAAGCACTACCTCACTTCTTCCCGGTTCACCGTGTACACGGATAACAACCCGTTGACACACCTGGACACGGCAAGACTCGGTGCCCTAGAGCAGAGATGGATGGCCCGTCTGTCCAACTACGAGTTCACAATCAAATACCGGGCAGGACGCTCCAATACCAACGCGGACGCCCTGTCCAGGATGCCAAACCTACCGGATGTAGGAGAAGATCCAGAGGGACTGGAAGAAGTCGAACTCCCCGCGTTCCACCGTCATGGGACTATCCAGTATTCCCATCGGGTAAGGAGTAAGCAAGCCGCTACGTTTAACCCCTTGCCTCACTACAACTGGGAGGAAACGCAAGACAGTGACCCTGCCGTCCGGCTGGTGAAGGAGATGCTGACTCAGCCAGAGGCTCGCCTTGACCCAGACGCTCCGGAGGAAGCCAAGCAACTGTGGGCTGAGAAGAGTCGACTGTTCCTTTACAAGGGGAAGTTGTGCCGCAGAATGGTTAACTCCCGGACGCATGAACTAATCTGGCAAGTAGTGGTGCCACGGAGAGACGCAGCCATGGTGATGGAAGCATACCACGACGGGGCTGGACACTTCGGATGGAAGAAGCTGGAGTTCCTGCTGCGTGGGCGGTTCCACTGGGTAGGCATGAGGGGAACCATCGAGAGGTGGTGCAGAGACTGTGGCCCGTGCAACCTAAGAAGGAAGGACCGTGCCAGCCAGAAGACTCCCCTGCAGTCCATCGTCACCCGGCAGCCGTTGGAACTGGTAGCCTTGGATCATGTAAAACTGACCCCAAGCAGAAGTGGCTACGTCTACGCGTTAACCATTGTGGATCATTACTCCCGGTTCTTGGTTGTCGTCCCCGTTAAGGACTTAACGGCTCAAACAGCAGCTAGAGCCTTCCAGCAGCACTTCTGCCGCCCACACGGGTACCCGGACCAAGTGCTGACGGACCAGGTGTCACGGGTGTGTTGCCACGAAGATCGTCACGAGTACACAGCCTGACTTCTCGCAGCTGACTTGTTGGTGCTTTGTGTTTCTCGGCAGTGAGGGAGTTAATTCTCTCTCTCTCTCTGGGCTAGATGAGGTCCAGCCTCGCCCAGCTGCAATCAATACTTCTGTAGTGAGACTCCTTCATATACCTGCTGGTCTGTTTGGGAGGTGTCGGTGAAAGCTTTTCATTCAGACTGACAGAGCGGATCGTGGTGTTTGGAGTTGCTGAGATAAGTGTATTTGGAAGTGTTTTTTCCCTTTCCTCGCTTTATCATTTATCTCCTTTCCCGTTGGTTTTCCCTCTGTTGTAGTTGAGAAGTTGTTTGTATGCAAGGTGGTTTTGGTTTTTCCCTTGTACTGTCTCGTTCGTCTAAATACTGTGTTTGGGCATATTATTTCTTGTTCCCTTTGGTTGTGATCGGGGTCCTTCTCAGGACTAGATTACTGAGGTGCAGGGATCTTCAGGAGGTAGGGGTTACGCTGGCGGCCTGGACCTCTGTACCTTTAACAGTACCTCCAGGTTGAGGGATTAGTCAGGGCCCCAGCTTAGGGTCAGCTTAGGCCCCCTACCTCCAGTATACTGAGACAGCGTGACATTTTCACCGACCCACTTAGTTTTTCTCCAGCTACTATGGATCCAGTAGCCGGTCTAGCTTGGCAATTGCAGAGTTTGTCCATGGAGCTGGCGGACGTTAGGTCCAAGGTTTGGCATCCTCAGGAGCAAGCCGGACCAGAACCTAAAGTAGCTCTCCCTGATAGGTTCACTGGGGGGCGGGACAAGTTTTTTGTTTTCCGGGAGGCATGCAAATTGTACTTTCGGCTGCGGCCTCGGTCATCGGGGAGTGAAGAACAAAGGGTGGGAATTGTCATCTCGCTCCTACAAGGGGACCCACAATCTTGGGCGTTCTCTCTTCCCCCGGGTTCCCCGGCTCTCCAGTCAGTGGATAGGTTTTTCGCTGCCCTGGGACTCGTATATGATGACCCAGATCGGATCTCCCTTGCTGAGTCTAAGTTACGTAGGATCCAGCAGGGAGATCGTCCGGCAGAGGAATTCTGTTCGGAGTTCCGTAGGTGGGCCACGGACACCCAGTGGAATGACCCGGCTCTTAGGAGCCAGTTTTGTCATGGTTTATCCGACAAATTACAGGATGTGTTGGCACAGTATGACTCTCCCGTGTCTCTGGAAGCCGCTATGGCCCTCGCTATTCGCGTGGACAGACGGCTTCGGGAGAGGTGTGGGATAACTCTACCCCCTGTGATGACTCCACCTCCTACAAGGTCCCCTCATATGGTGGTTCCCCTGGTCAGTCCAGAGGAGCCTATGCAATTAGGAGGGACATCATTTCGGGGGAGGGGACCGGTGGTGCGCCATAAGGCAGGAAGGTGTTTCTTCTGCGGGAGAAAGGGACATTTTATTGGGGGGTGTCCATCCCGTCCCTTGCAGAGTGAAGAGTCGTCGGAAAACTGTTGATCCCAGGTTGTGTGGTGGACGGCAATCTGGGAGTAGGTATTTCGTCCCTAGGTTCGTCTCAGTTTCTCGTACCGGCGGAGGTGGTGGTGGGTACGAGAACTGAGAGGATATCTGTTCTTCTGGATAGTGGGGCCGGGGCTAATCTGGTTGATGCTCGGTTTGCCCGGGTTCAAGGTATGCGGTTGAGTGAGTTGGCTAAACCCATCCCCATATTCTCGATCGATGCCAGGCCTCTCGGGCAGGGAAGTTTTTTGCAAGTTGTGCATGACGTAAAACTTCAAGTGGGGGCAATACATAAAGAACTGTTGTCTTGCTACGTGTTGGAGGGTCTTCCCACTCCTATTGTGTTGGGCCTTTCTTGGTTAGCTAAGCATAACCCGGTTATTAATTGGCAAACCAGGGAGATAAGCCAATGGAGTAAATTCTGTAATAAAAACTGCATGAACACGGTCATTGGTGCGGTTACTCCTTGGGTCTTACCTCCATTTCTGGCGGACTTTGAGGATGTATTCTCGGAGAAAGGGTGTCAGGAACTACCTCCTCATCGCGTGTATGACTGTTCTGTAAAACTGCTCCCTGAGGCCAAGTTACCTAAAGCTAGGTTGTATAACCTTTCTGGTCCTGAGAGGCAGGCCATGAAGGATTATATCTCAGAAAGTCTGGCTAAGGGGCATATTAGACCTTCATCTTCACCGGTGGCTGCGGGGTTCTTCTTTGTTAAGAAGAAAGATGGAGGCCTACGCCCTTGCCTGGATTTCCGTGAACTTAATCGGATTACGGTCCGAGATCCGTATCCGCTCCCACTTATTCCCGATCTCTTTAATCAGATCGTGGGCGCCAAATGGTTTTCTAAGTTGGATCTCAGGGGGGCGTACAATCTGATTAGGATGAAGGAGGGGGATGAGTGGAAGACGGCGTTTAACACTCCGGAGGGGCATTATGAGAACCTTGTCATGCCATTCGGTCTGACTAATGCCCCGGCGGTGTTCCAACACTTTGTTAATGACATTTTTCGCCGCTTGGTGGGACAGTTTGTTGTCATATATCTGGATGATATCCTAATTTACTCGCCGGATCTGGTGTCTCATCAGGAGCACGTTAGGCAGGTGTTACAGATCTTGCGGGATAATAAACTGTATGCCAAGTGGGAAAAGTGTGTGTTCGCCGTACAGGAACTCCAGTTTTTAGGCTTCCTGGTTTCAGCGTCCGGTTTTCGTATGGACCCTGGGAAAGTGCGGGCAGTTCTTGAGTGGGATCGGCCAGAGAATCTTAAGGCACTACAACGTTTCCTGGGGTTTGCTAATTATTACCGGAAGTTCATTCGTAATTTCTCGTCCATGGTTAAGCCTCTCACTGACATGACTAAAAAGGGGACGGATTTTTCTAGGTGGTCTGACAAGGCTTGTCAAGCATTCTCCTCTTTGAAAAAATGTTTTGCCTCGGCGCCCATACTCATTCAACCTGATGCGTCTCAGCCATTCATTGTAGAGGTAGACGCTTCCGAGGTAGGGGTGGGAGCAGTATTGTCACAGGGTTCGTCCCCTGGTAAGTGGCATCCGTGCGCCTTTTTCTCTAAAAAATTGTCGTCCGCTGAGAGGAATTACGATGTCGGCAATAGGGAACTCTTGGCCATTAAGTTAGCTTTTGAGGAGTGGCGCCATTTTCTGGAGGGGGCTGTTCATCCGGTCACCGTCATCACCGATCACAAGAACCTGCTATATCTGGAGTCCGCGAAACGTCTGAATCCCAGACAAGCTAGGTGGTCATTGTTTTTTACCAGGTTTAATTTTGTCGTTACATATCGTCCTGGGTCAAAAAATGTAAAGGCGGATGCCTTATCTCGTAGTTTCCCGGGGGCCGGGAATACGGACGACCCGATTCCTATCCTTCAGGAGGGGGTGGTGGTTTCGGCAGTATGCTCTGAGCTGGAGGAGGAGGTATTGGAGGCTCAGGGGGACGCCCCTGTTGGACCTCCAGGGAGATTGTTTGTTCCAGATCAGTTGCGACAAAAGGTGATCGAGGCACACCATAACTCAGTTTTTGCAGGACACCCGGGGAGTAAAGCTACTGTGGATCTCCTCTCGCGTCGGTTTTGGTGGCCTAATTTACATAAGGAGGTGGTAACTTTTGTCGCGTCCTGTGGGGTTTGTGCGCGCTCTAAGACCTCACATACCCGTCCGTCTGGGGCCCTCTTACCTTTGAAGATCCCGGAGCGTCCTTGGACTCATCTGTCTATGGACTTTATTACGGACCTCCCTCCGTCTTCGGGTAAAACGGTCATACTCGTTGTAGTGGACAGGTTCAGCAAGATGGCACATTTTATCGCTCTTCCGGCTCTCCCTAATGCTAAAACTCTTGCGCAGGTGTTCATTGGGGAGATTGTGAGGCTTCACGGGGTACCCTCCGAGGTGGTGTCTGATCGGGGGTCTCAGTTTGTGTCTAAGTTCTGGAAGGCGTTTTGTGCACGGCGGGGGATGCAGTTGTCATTCTCATCGGCTTTTCATCCTCAGACCAATGGTCAGACGGAACGTATGAACCAGAGCTTGGAGACATATCTCCGGTGTTTTGTGTCAGAGAACCAGGAGGACTGGGCTTCTTTCTTACCTCTGGCAGAGTTTGCTCTTAATAATAGGCGGAGTGAGTCCACTGGTAAGTCCCCGTTTTTTGGGGCATATGGTTTTCACCCCCAGTTTTGTACTTTCAGTGGGGGGGGCTCTTCGGGGGTTCCTGAGGAGGAACGATTTTCCTCATCACTCGCTTCAGTATGGAGAGGGGTGCTGAAGAATCTGAATACTATGGGGAACCGATACAAACGTATGGCTGATAGGAGGAGAGTGTCTGGTTCGGACCTAAGTGTGAACGATCGGGTATGGTTGTCTACCAGGAATATAAAACTTAAGGTTCCCTCCTGGAAACTGGGTCCCAGGTTCATCGGGCCGTACAGAATCAGTTCTATTATTAATCCGGTGGCATTCCGTCTTGACCTCCCCCCTACGTTTAAAATTCACAACGTGTTTCACAGATCATTGCTTAAGAGGTATGTGGCGCCGGTGGTACCGTCACTTTTACCTCCCCCTCCAGTGGTTGTCAATGGTAACTTGGAGTTCCAGGTATCGAGGGTCATTGATTCACGCTTTAATCGCCGGTCCCTTCAGTACCTGGTTCATTGGAAGGGGTATGGTCCTGAGGAGAGGATGTGGGTTCCTGCGTCGGATATCAACGCAGACCGATTAGTTCGGGCCTTCCACACGACTCACCCGGATAAACCTGGCCTTGAGGGTCCGGAGGCCCCTCGTAGAAGGGGGGGTACTGTCACGGGTGTGTTGCCACGAAGATCGTCACGAGTACACAGCCTGACTTCTCGCAGCTGACTTGTTGGTGCTTTGTGTTTCTCGGCAGTGAGGGAGTTAATTCTCTCTCTCTCTCTGGGCTAGATGAGGTCCAGCCTCGCCCAGCTGCAATCAATACTTCTGTAGTGAGACTCCTTCATATACCTGCTGGTCTGTTTGGGAGGTGTCGGTGAAAGCTTTTCATTCAGACTGACAGAGCGGATCGTGGTGTTTGGAGTTGCTGAGATAAGTGTATTTGGAAGTGTTTTTTCCCTTTCCTCGCTTTATCATTTATCTCCTTTCCCGTTGGTTTTCCCTCTGTTGTAGTTGAGAAGTTGTTTGTATGCAAGGTGGTTTTGGTTTTTCCCTTGTACTGTCTCGTTCGTCTAAATACTGTGTTTGGGCATATTATTTCTTGTTCCCTTTGGTTGTGATCGGGGTCCTTCTCAGGACTAGATTACTGAGGTGCAGGGATCTTCAGGAGGTAGGGGTTACGCTGGCGGCCTGGACCTCTGTACCTTTAACAGTACCTCCAGGTTGAGGGATTAGTCAGGGCCCCAGCTTAGGGTCAGCTTAGGCCCCCTACCTCCAGTATACTGAGACAGCGTGACACCAGGGACCTGCCTTTGAAGCGGAGGTCTTCCAGGAATTCTGCAATCTGTATGGCTGCCGGAAGATAAGGACGACACCCTATCATCCGCAAACTAATGGACTTTGTGAGAAAATGAACCAGGTGGTAATGGATCTCCTGAAAACGTTGCCCCTGGAAGAACGCAGTCTGTGGCCTGAGAAGCTGCCCGATCTGGTGGACCTATACAACCACATCCCGGTAGGTTCCACCAACTGTACCCCGGCTTACCTAATGAGGGCAAGACCTGGTAAGTTACCTGTTGACCTGGAAATGGGAGTCCTGACACCCGAGGACACTTCACCAGAGGCAGACTGGGACACAGAGAGGCAGCAGCAGTACCGGAAAGTACAGGAGAGCGTGGAGCGAAGTCTCTGTCAGGCTAGGGAAAGACAAGAGAAAACTTACAACCAGTATGCTCCCGCTGTTCCCCTGGTACCCGGAGAGCAGGTCTTGAAGAGGAAAAGACGGCTCCACAAGTTGGACGACCAGTGGGAGAAGGACCCGTACACCGTACTGCCCTCAAGCCACGAGAACCCGAAAGTCTGTACCATCAGTAAAGACGGAGGGGAGACCATAGCCATTGTATCCCGGGATCACCTGAAGAAGTGTCCTGAACAGCTACGGAACCCTGAAGAGGAACAAGAAGACCATCGACCCGTAGAGGAAAGGGAAGATATGGTTAATACTGTGCTCGGAGACTTCCCTCGGTCCTGGACTCAAGTCAATGGTGCAGTTGTGGTACCCGTCCTCACGTTCCTCCAACCAGCATCCCAAGTGCCTACGGAGCAACAGGTAGAGCTGGAAGAGCAGCCGGTCCAGGAGGCAGAAGACTCCACACAAGCAGAACAGGAGGATCAACCCTCTGCTTATAGTGAGCCTGCCGTACCCCTAGTGAGCCAAAGAGCCGGTAGACAGCTGCCCAGTTTACCCTTGACAGCTCCTACACCCTGTAGTTCAGGGCTAGACAGTCAGCTCCGTAGGTCCACTAGGGCCACTAGAGGCCAGTTACCCGCACGTTGGAGGATTTGAAGTGTATAAATTGTTTTATTTGTGGTTACCTGTTTTTCTTGTTGCTTGTAAATAATTATGTGTTTCTAGTTATTTATAGGAGTCCTTGGTGGATTTACCGGGAATCCTTGTACATGGTTGGAGCGTAACCTAGGAATGGACTAAAGACTGTTAAGGACTCGGGGCAGGACAGACCCCTACCTGGTTACGTCTCCCTGTTTTGGTGAAATGGACACCTTGCTTTTCTTCAAAAACTGCACCCGGTTGCGGACACGCCGTGACCATCTTTATATGTTTTTCTTATTGTACTATTATTGTTTATACCTTGTTATGTTTAAAAATATGTTTAGTCCCGGAGTACTAAATTTCACTAGGGGGGAATGTGGCACCCCAGGGGTCTGGTTTCCACAGTAACAGCAATGTTATGTCTGAGAGCAGGTGGGAGGTCTCTTGGTCAGGAATCCTATGCATGCCACACCTCCTGCCCAGTCCTGGGAGGGGAAGGACTTCCCCTATATAAACCTAGGGCTGAGGCAGGGTTAGTGAGTAGAGAAGAAGTAGAGACAGAGAAGAGAAGCAGATATAGGAAAAGAACATCAGGAGCTCTGTGGGAGCAGTGCTATAAGGAGTCAGGGGCTGGCAGCTGCAGAGCTCGCCCTGACTGAGAAGCTATCACCGGACCCGGAGTCCGAGGCTGTGGGGACTAATCTTTACCCAGCAGCAGAAACCGCCCGGCAGGGGATTTCAGGTCCTCTGGCCAAGAAACCCGAAGGCACGGTCACACGCGTGGGACCAGCACCGCCGTCGTGGAGCGGACGCCACTAGAAGGCCCCGAGTCACCGGCCATACGGGTGAGCACCACACGGTACACTCAGGGACGTGGGCTACTTATACCCGCCTCTAGCAAGGTAGCCAGAAGAGTACAGTCAGTTTGGGAGGCCTACAACTCCGCCTGGCCAGGGGAGATCCCATCTGCTCAAGGACTGACCAGGCCCCGATCGCTAGCCAGTACTCCGGGAGGGTCTATCTTTATCACCAGTAAAGACCCTGAATTACACCGCATCGTCTCTGAGTGATTCCTGCTACCCCATCATCCACGTCGGCTGCCCTGAGGCCATACCCCTCCCGTTGGGGGTGATACTATCACGCTGCACAATCCTACCACCGGCCTCAGCGGTCTGCCCTGCAGCGGCAGCTCCTTCGCTGCATTCAACGGGTGGCGTAGTCGTCCAACATCTACCGCTAATACAGCGCCACTTAGTCTGACTCCCTGGGCACGGACCGGGTCACCGCCACGAGACTACAACCCTCAACAGATCCGGCTCCGGGTAAGCTCCCGCGTGCGCAACGCTGTGCGACACAGGCCCAGGGGTGCATCAGGTACACTTCAACTGTGAGAGACAGAATCTTAAAAAATATTCAGGAAATCACATTGTATAATTTTTATATAATTAATTTGCATTTTATTGCATGAAATAAGTATTTGATACAATAGAAAAACAGAACTTAATATTTGATACAGAAACCTTTGTTTGCAATTTCCTGTAGTTCTATGCACTTCTATGCAAAGTGAAGGTGCAGAGAACGAGTGTGCGCGGCTGCACAGATACTCGGCATTACAGCGAGCCAGGTATTACAGCTTCAGGTGAGCAGAGGCTAAAAGAGGGAGGCCCGGTCCGGGACCACCTCTGCTCACCAGGCCTCATACGCTAGTAAGGGCAGTAATCCACTATTGGTGCACGCGGCCGTGCAGAGAATTGCCAGCAGCAGTGGAGCAGGGATGCGCAATACTCACCCCCCCAGCGCCTACTGTCAGTAGCAGAGCCAGGAGCTGAGCAGCTGATCCCTCCCCTCCTGCAGCATCAAAACTATCAGACTGTGAAGTGGCATGGAGGGGGGGGGGGGGCGAAATCGTGTGGGGTGGAGCCACAAACAACCAGGGAGGAGACAAGGAAATAAAGTAAAGAGCGGGAGAGAGAAAAGATGGAAGAATTTAGATGAGAGAGTCAGGAAACACAACAGAGAGAGGCAAGAGACACAAGTAAGACCGGTGAGAAGGCTATATATAAGACACTGGCTGCAGTGGTGGGATTCAGGGGGCTCTGCTCTGTTTGGTGGAACCGCTTGTTAAAATAACAGGCAGTTGCTTGAACCAGCGCCCCAGTTTGTTTCCCTCGCCCCCCAATTTTCAAATGAATGTGTATCCGAGGTCGCACATTCAGTTGAAATATATTGCACTCCAGAAAGCCACCGGCTTCCTGCACTGCAACAGGGGTCGCCAGACAATCACAGGCCGGCAGCTGACGTCCGCGCGCACGTCGCCAACATATGACGTCACTGTCATCCGCGCCTCAAACAAATGAAGGAGAGGACGTTTGTGAACCGTGGCGAGGTCAAACTTTTTTTTTCTTTTTACTCTTTTTTGTACTAAAAGCCGCAATATGGGTACAGAATGGGAACTCATATTGGGGCAGGATGGGAGACACATGGGGGCTGGATGGGAGACACATGGGGGCAGGATGGGAGACACGTGGGGGCAGGATGGGAGACACGTGGGGGCAGGATGGGAGACACGTGGGGGCAGGATGTGAGACACGTGGGGGCAGGATGTGAGACACGTGGGGGCAGGATGTAAGACATGTGGGGGCAGGATGGGAGACACGTGGGGCAGGATGCAGACACATGGGGGCAGGATGGAGACACATGGGGGCAGGATGGGAGAACATATGGGTGAGGAATGAGTCATATGTGGGACATTATTACGGTAGGAGCTACAGGATATTATTACTGGTGTGATGTATTTTATTTTTGAGGATACTGTTTTCAGTGGTGGGGTCCGGTTACTGTGCAGGTCGACACTATGACACTTTTTTTTCTTCATCTGGTGCAGTGTAGAGTTGGGAAATGTGCTCTGGAAGCGGTGCTCTAGATCAGGGTTCCCCAACTCCAGTCCTCAAGGCCCACCAACAGGTCATGTTTTCAGGATTTCCTTAGTATTGCTCAGGTGATAATTGCATCACCTGTGTAATAGTAAGGAAATCCTGAAAACATGATCGGTTGGTGAGCCTTGAGGACTGGAGTTGGGGAATCCTGCTCTAGATAACTGTGTGTTATTTTCTGCAGAGACGAGTCCTGGCTGGAAGAAGTGATGGCGGTCTGCGCTGGATGAAAAAGAAAAATGAAGAAGGACTTCATGTAAAGACTAGTGTTGAACAAATCTGTTCGGCGAATGTTCCAAAGTTTCAAATTAGGCACGAATATGGCACATTCGGATTCGTGATCGCAAAGACGAGCAAATTTTCTTAAAATCGGAAAAGTTTGACGAATTTGCGCGGGACCATGAATACAGGGCAACCACGGCGTTTAAAACAGTTTTGTTAGCATAGTGCAAGTGTATGATGAGCGGTGACATGTGCCAGGTGAGTGTGGGGGCTGTGGAGAGCTCAGAACAGGTCAGATCAGCAGCACAGTTTTTTCCTTTGTTTTTTTTTTCCTGTGGGCGGTAACTTTAACTGAGGAAAGAGCGGCCAGCCAATCATAGTGCAGGAAGCATCTACACTGCCCAGACATAAGGGCTTCTGCAATTGGATGCAGAAATCACATGTCCTCTCAATATAAAAAGCGGCCATGTTCCCTAAGCACCATTATATCCATGTCACTGCTGGGGAGAAAGATGCAGCTCAGTGTTAGCCTGTGTAATGAGAGATATTAGCTAGATAGATGGGCGCTTGTGTGGTAGTCAGATAGTGTAGATAATTCCTGGCCTGTGTATCTCTGCAACCGCTGGTGCAGCACATTTTTGGTGTTCTTGTGCAAGTACTGAGATTCTGACAGAAACAGAGGGCCCATGCCATACAATAGCGCTGAGCACCGCTGGTATAGAGCTCCATGGCTCAGTATACCTTGAATCTTTTTTTGCATTTGCTAATGTGATCAAGCAAGCGCAGTGCACCTTTTCATGTAGTGAGGTTGAAATTGTGCTCTGCACAGTCTGCAGAGCTTCTTATTGCAGAGCACAAAATCTGTTTTTTTTTTCTGTTATTGTGATATTGAAAGCTGTGTGCACTAAAGTGTTTTTTAGTGCCAGATACTATTTTAGTAGAGTTGAACTTCAGGTGGTTTCCGAGTTAAAAAAAATACATTTTTTCTCTTGCTACACCCAGTCCAAAAAATATTTTTTCCTGTTCCAAAAGTCATACAGTGCTATAAGCCAGCTACTACGTCAGTGGCAGCCAAAGTCAGCTGGACGCAGAGCTTATGCAGAGTAACCCAAAATATGTTTTGCTCTGAGTAAAGTGATACAGCTGGCTAGATCTGAGTTTGATATATTTTGGAGCATATATTCTAGCTTACCACGGGCCTAGGTGGTCTGGAGTTGGGACCCGGTCCTATTTGTCTACCCTTTTATATGCATTACTTCAACTTTGATATACAGTAAGGTTTTTAATATAGGCAGTATAGGTACCGTCCCAATTTAGGGTCACCTTGCCGCTGGTGGGACGGCTTGTATACTTTTTTTGATCAAAAATAGTTCACTAAGTACCCTATATTTATTATGCAACTTTGCTTTACATTTATATATAATGATGGTAGGGTATGAGATATATTTTTGTCTTTTGTAGGTTTAGCATATATTCTATGTCATATGGCCTCATCCACATTCAAAAAAAAAAATTCTTCTGTTCCTAAAGTAATACAGCAGGGGACATCTCAGTTTGAAATTGTTTAGAGAAGATCTCGTAGGTTTTATCAGCCTCATGCACACTAACAAATTTCTTTTGTCAAACGTGTGGCAGGCCATATCTTACCTTGTCATTTAGTGTCACTGAAATTCAGGTGTGTGCTGAGCTATTGCACGGGAAAAAAATATATGTTTCTTTAGTTAATTGCGTGCTCCTACCACTGTATCTGACCAACATGAGTGGGAAAAAGAGAGGGCATGGTGGAAGAGGGAATAGGCTTGGTGTTCAAGGTGTACGTGGGGTACGTTAGTGAAAGCACTAGTGAACCAACACAAACAGGTCCTATCCAAAGACTGACAACATGTTAGTGGATGGCCTACTGCACTCTTTCTTTAGCAGCCGCACAGCGATACGCCTTGTTGATAAGGCCCAGAAAGAGCAGGTGCTCCATTGGATGGTAAGCTATGCTTCCAGTGGCGTCTCCTCTTCTTCCTCCACCTCAACATCACACGCAGTACAGTCCACAGAGGTGGCGCCCCAATTACCCATGCTTCCCCCAGTGTCAAAACTGGCCAACTGCCCAACTGACTGTAGCGAACCACAGATGGGCGAGTCTGTAGACCTCTTCACCTATTCTACACCATGGGCATCAGAAGTGTACTACAAGCAGTCACAGAGTGAAGGGGAGGAAAGCATCTGCAACAATGCCAAAATTTTTTTAGCTTGGATTCGGGGCAGGACGAAGTAGGGTCCGAGAAGGTTCCTGACCCTCGTCACCAGACGTTAACCGCAGGGGAGAGAGGTGATCCCGATGAGACTCAGATATCTGAGGCTCATGTGACGCGCCCCCTGGGCCGCGCGTGTGTGCGGATACCCGGAACCGGACCCGTTGCGGAGGCTGGGGGTTGTAGTCCTTGTGTGGCGGGGACCCGGTCCCGTGGCTCAGGGTAGTCAACTCAAATGGCAGTCTATTTATGTGGTTTTTATGATATTAAATGTCCGACTACGCCACCCGTGGATTGCGGTCAGGATGAACCGCCGTTGCAGGGCAGACCGCTGAGGCTGGTGTTGTGGGTGCAGCAGAGTGTAATACAACTCCCCACGGGAGGAGTGTAGCCTCAGGTCAGTGTATGGGGGTGATGGTGCAGGAGTAGCAGTGACGACACAGAGTCAGTGATGCAGTCCAGGGTCTTTACTCACAGTTCTTATTATCCAGACCACTTCTGCAGGTAACGGCTGCCCACGTCGTACTGTGCTCACCAGGTGAGGGGCTCGGCCGACTCCCAGGTATCTCCGGAGCGTTTCACAGGACCCCCTTTGTGTGTCCTTTCTCTGGCCTGTCATACCCCGCCAGTGACCTCGCTTCTGTCTGGCTGCCTCGGGCCTTCTCTTGGTAAACTTGGTGCCAGTCTCCCTGGTGCCTTCCTAGCAGGTGTAGCGAGGGGCTGCGCCACATGAAATGTCACAGCCTCCGGTTTCTAGCTGAGGGTAGTTCCCTCGCCTCCACTAGTTTCGGGGACCGGTCTCCCCTTTTGGCCTGACCCTTCTACGCAGGTAGATTCGGGCGTGTGGTGGTGACTCGCCGGTCCACACCCCTGGGATCCCTTCTTTCCTTGTTCCTGGAGCCTCTTCCGCTCCTCTTCCTTCCTTCTCCTTCCTTCTGCTTCCTCCAGGCTCCGGCTTCTCCCTTAGGCCTGCCTGCGGAGCAGAGCCTCTGCTCCCACCTCCTGCTCCCTGATCTAAGATGGTGCCCACCTTTTATACCTCCCTCTAGGTGCACCCAGGAACTGCTTCCTCCCTGCCACTGCACTACAGGGTTCCCCCTTCCTCGGTGTTCCCTTCCCCCACTCCAGCCAGGGACAGGGACTGTCGTGCTCTACTTGGAGCATATCAGTCGCCCTGCCCCCCGGAAATGTGGTGTAATGTATGCAGGTGTCGGGGTCCTCATCCACACTCCATCCTTACCTGAGAGTGAGATATCGCACATCTGGTTGAGATGCAATACCTCTGTAGCAACCGAGCCCTCGGGATGCTACACATGCGAACTGTACTGTGCTGTCAGGGCAACAAGAGGAGAGGGGATCCTACTTAGTGTGAACCCAGAGTCATGTAGACAAGTAGCTCATCTGAGGAGGTGGAGGAGGAAGATGAGGAGGTTACATTTCGCCCTACGGCGCAGACATGGAGTGATGCAAGCACGAGTAGCACTGCATCCTTAGCCACAACCGTGGCTGTGGCCAGCAGCAGTCACGGATCTGCAGCTCGCAGGGGCAACAAGGGTTGCCTAGCATGAGCCTTTTTTGTCACTGCAAAGGATGAGCCTACTCACGTTATCTGCAAACTTTGCGATAAAACACTCAGAAGAGGGAAAAACTGCAACAATTTGACTACTACATGCATGAAAGTTCACATGCTCAAACAACATTATTTACGCTGGGAATCTTACCGCGCTGAAATGTGGACCAGCGCACCTCAACAACCATCAGCTGCCCCATCAAACAAATCCACTGCTTCTTCCTCCTCCTCTGTTACTGTGCCATGTAATGTCACGCTGGTCTCCCATCGCAGAAACTCTGGTTCTTTACCCGCTCCAGTCAGGCTGAGTGACAGCCCGTTAGGTGTAACGGAAACGGACATGCCTGCTGTGTTTATTTCACTGAGCACACCGCAAGTTTCTTAATCCACTGTAACATCTGCGCCTCACTTACGCTCCACCAGTTTTTCCGGTTCACCATACTCCGCCCTCTCTCAGCACCTCGGTCCCGCAGTTGTGGTCACGTGAAAAATTGTTTCATCCTACGCATGAAAAAGCTAAGAGATTGAACTCCACCATCTCCAATCTGTTGGCCACGGAAATGCTGCCTTTCCGCCTGGTAGATACAGACGGTTTCCGAAAACTGATGGCCGTCGCAGTCCCCCAGTACCAGTTGCCCAGTCACCACTACTTCTCTAAGAAAGCTGTGTCTACACTACACCAGCATGTCGCAGACAACATCACCCGTTCCTTGTCTAAATCTACATGTGCCAGGGTGCATTTCACCACAGACACGTGGACGAGTAAGTATGGCCAAGGGCGTTACATCTCGCTAACTGGGCACTGGGTGAATCTGGTGGCTGTGGGGGCAGGCAGGGATGGGGCTGCTCCACAAATCTTGGAATCCCCAAGGCTTGCTAAAGAAACCTCTGTATTTACCACTTCCTTCGCTGCTTCTGCGTCCTCCACCTCCTCTAGGGCCTCCACCTGCATATTCAACCTCAGCCTTAACGAGACACGCATTCCAATGGTGCTGAGAGAATACTACACACCACCTTCGTACTGCGCAGTCAGGGCTCACCGTAATCAGGCAGTCTTCAAATTAATATACCTTGGAGATCACAGTCATACAGGTGAAGATTTGTGGGCAGCTCTCCAGGTTCAGTTTGAGCAATCGCTGTTTCCCCTGAACCTAGAGTCAGGGAAGGCCATTTGAGATAACGGTGCGAACCTGTTAGCGGCCCTAGGCTGAGGCAAGCTCGCACACGTGCCTTGCATGGCTCACGTCCTCAACCTGGTGGTACAGCGATTTCTCTGCCACTATCCTGGCCTGGATGAGCTGCTTCACAAAGTACGGAAGCTGTGTGCTCACTTCCGCTGTTCACACCCCTCATGTCATAGACTTGCATCAATACAGAGGTCTTTGTCTGTACCAGTTAACAGGTTGATCTGCGATGTGCCAGCGTGGTGGAATTCCATCTGCAACATGATCCCCGTATAGTTAGGATTCGAAATAATGCTAACTACTGGATTGCCACTCTGTTAGATCCACGTTATAAGAGTCAATTTTGCCAGATGCTTCCTTCCCTGGAAAGGGACCCGCTTATGTTGGAGTATCGAAACAAGCTTTTAAGCAACCTTAATAGAGGTTTTCCCCAAGATAACAATGAGGCATAGAGTGCGCATCGCATCTGTAGTCTTTCAACCTTCGGCATGTCAGTTCGTCAATGCCAAAACATTAGCAGCAGCAGAGTAAGTGGCAGAAGCTATTTCTAGAGCTTAATACCAATACCATCAGGGAGGATTTGGACCCTTTTACATTTTGGTCTTCAAAAATGGATGAATGGCCTGAGCTCGTCTCTCACGCGGAGGTTTTATCATGCCCGGCAGCCAGCGTTTTCTCTGAACGTGTCTTCAGCGCTGCTGGTACTGTCTTAAAGGATAAGTGCACCCGGCTGTCCCCTGAAAAGTGTAGACTGCCTAACTTTCATCAAGATGAACAAGTCATGGATCTCAAAGGACTTTTGCACCCCAACTGCAGACTGTACAGAGTAGGCGATGTTGTCGTTTTGAGTGTGCTCCATTGATCTCTTGAAATTGCAGTCTGTGATTTGGCTTCTGTGCCTGCTCTTGCTGCTGCTGCAGGTTTTAGACCCTAATTTTGGGAGATGTGGAGAATTCTGATTGTGTCTCCATCCATTGGGTTGGCTGTAGTGGGACAGGTTTGGGTCGGCATTAAACTACTTGTAGTCTGATGACATTGATGCCTCTTCGGTGGTGTTAGGCCATCATTTAGGGCAATGTGAACACTCCTGGTTAGGTCTCCATCTCCTGGGTTGGCTGTACTGGGAGAGGTGTGGATCTTATTTACACTATTTGTACTGTAGTGAAATTGAGTAGACATTGCTAATGTCTGACACTATTTTTTTTAAATGTGGGGAATCCTGATTGGGTCTCCATCTATTGGGTTGGCTCAAGTGGAACCTTTCTGTTCTGCAGTCTAAGTTGTGTAAGGTTGCATACCAGTCCTTGCTGCACTCCTGATACAGACACTGCCTGCTGCACTCCTCATATAGACTGTGCCTGCTGCACTCCTGATACAGACTCTGCCTGCTGCACTCCTGATACAGACTCTGCATGTTGCACTCCTGATACAGACTCTGCCTGCTGCACTCCTGATACAGACTCTGCCTGCTGCACTCCTGATACAGACTCTGCCTGCTGCACTCCTGATACAGACTCTGCCTGCTGCACTCCTGATACAGACTCTGCCTGCTGCACTCCTGATACAGACTCTGCCTGCTGCACTCCTGGTACAGACGCTGCCTGCTGCACTCCTGATACAGACTCTGCATGTTGCACTCCTGATACAGACTCTGCCTGCTACACTCGTGATACAGACTCTACCTGCTTCACTCCTGATACAGACTCTGCCTGGTGCACTCTGATGTGGACTCTGCCTGCTGCACTCTGATACAGACTCTGCCTACTGCACCATCTAGTCTGTCCTACTGCGTCCAGCTGCTGCGCATCCGTTGGTCTGTCCTGGAGTGACACCTGGTGTTCATCGGAAGCCAGGTGTAACCTCACCATCAGAGGCTCTAGTGAACAGTCCGGGGTTCGCTTAGTCACGCCCCTCCAGGCTCTCCGGGGTCCGTGGCACAGTGGTTCCACAAACTACGTCCGTGACAGTGCACCCTCGCAGGCAGGGTCTTCTCTCCTGTTGTACCAGTCGATGACCCCTTTTGACATGTAAAGCGCAACTGAATAAATGCGCTGTCACAGTAATAATAATTATAGTACTTGTACTCTGGGTCAATGGATGGCTCTTCCCTGGTGTCTTCACCTAATTTGATGTGTTTTGGCAGCTTTTGGTCCCGTTTCTAGGTGCTGTCTATGCATTTTTTTGGTCCCCCCCATTGACTCCTATGGGATTCGGAAATGTTCGAAGAACATTTGCTGAGTAAATGCGCCTATATCCACCGGTGGCCAGTATTTTTGCTTAAAAGCAGTTGTAAAGGAGCATGGAGCACAGAGCAGCTAGCATGCACATCTCACTCCTCCATCAGCAAGCTCTGCCCCCCAGCTGTGAATTTTTTTAATAATTCATCAACAAGGGCCTTCTGGTACTGCAACATTTTATTAGTCCTCTCTGCCACGGGAAGAAAAAATAGAAAGTTCTTCTTGTAGCACAAATCTAGAAGTGTGACCAACCAGTAGATACTGTCGCCCAAAATACTTACAATGCAAGGGTCACGTGAAAGGCAGCAGAACATAAAGTCAGCCATGTGTGCCAGACTGCCAACAGCCAAGACTTCCCTGTCCCCACCAAGAGGCCAACTGTCCATGTTCTCCTCCTCATCTTTCTCCTGGTCCTCCTCGTCATTTTCCCTCTCCTCAGGCCATCCATGCCCAGTATGAATGTTGTGTGGGTTGTACCGTATGTAGTGCAGGAAACTAGCTCCTGTTCCTCGTCTTCCTTCTTCTCACCCAATCCACATTGATATGAGATGAGGCTGGGCTGTGTAGCATCACCCTGTAAATTTCCTTGCTCCATCTCATCGTGCTCCGCCTGCAATGCCTCCTTTTTAATTGTGAGCAGTGAGCGTTTCAGTAGACAGAAAAGCAGGATGGTGATGCTAATTATGGCGTCATCGCCGCTCACCATCTTGTTTGAGTACTCAAAATTTTGGAAGACGGCACAGGTATCTGACATCTCTGCCCACTCCTCAGCTCTTATGTGTGGAGGCTGACCGGAATACCGACGGGCATGTTGAAGCTGGTACTCAACAACTGCCCCCTGCTGCTCACAAATCATTCCCAACATATGCAACGTTGAGTTCCAACGCGTGGTGACATCTCACTTCACTTTCCTGATGTATGAGTCATCATCACCTGGGAATAGGGGAGGGGCTTCCAGCCTCCCATGAACCGCCTCTGGGAGCTGCTCCATCTGCTGCTGCTGCTGTCAGAGCAGGTCTTGTTGCTGCTGCTGTTGGTTGATCTGTTGTAATAGCAGCTAACTTGTCTCCTGCTGGGCTTTCACAAGGTGCTTGATCGGGTCCCCCATGTTGTCTGTTGTAGTTTCCTGGCATATGGCCAACTTTACCCAGGACATGCAGTTTGTCCTCTACACATGTCTCCTAGGGAGCTTGCCCACACTTCGCTCACTCAGCTGCACACAGAGGTAGACACAGAAACGCTATTGCTTTAAATTTCTCAGTTGTTTATTAAAGCACGATATAAGCCACTGTCAAGTCCATCAAAATAAACAGGGTTTACTCACGATTATCACTTTGCTCCTGGTTACAACTGAAGATTATAACCACCCATGTCGTCCTGTGTTCACCACGGGAGGGGTTCAGCAAACCCTCAGGTAATTCAAGAGCACTTAACGGGACCCCTTTCTGTGTGCTTTTCTCAGTCGTCTTCCTGCGCTGGCTCTTACCCTCCTGCCCCGCGCCTCGCAAACAGTCTTCCAAGCTGGTAACCTCAGATCTTGGCGGGCAACCTGGAGTTCCCTAAATCCTGTGTGGCTACCTTTTTGGCGATTAATTGCGGCTGTGGCAACAACACCTTGAAAGTGTAGAAGCCTCCGGTTTCTAGCTGAATATTGCAATTCTCACTAGTTAGGGGCCGATCCCCTCTGCAGCTTGATCCTTCCACGTCCTGGTAGATTTGGGCGTACGGGTGGCCTCCAGCACTTCCCGTACCCCTAGGATCCCCTCTTTCCTTCTTGGAGCCTTCCTTCCTGCTCCTCTCCTTTCTTCAGTCTCTTTTCCTGGGTCTCTCTCACTCAGTTCCGCTCCTCCCGAGCAGAGCTCCTGCTCCTTTCACTGTCCTCTGACTGAACACTGAACTCCACTTCCAAGGTGGCTTCCCCTTTTTATATCCTCCTTCTCAAGTGCTCCCCTGATATTCTTCCTCCACCCACTACATGGTTCCACCTCTCTTGGTTCCCCCCACTCCAGCCAGGGACAGGGCTCAGCAGCGCAGCAGTGCATCTTGCCCCTCCTGCTGGTCTGGAGTGGTGTAGTGTTGGATGCAGGTGTTTGGGTCCCGGGCAGTACTCCATCCTTACCTCAGAGTGAGATACCACACCTCTGGGTGAGATGCAGTACCTCTGTGGCGACTGAACTCTCAGGGGCGCCACAAAGGCAGTGCTGCAGTGCTTTCAGCTTGTGACTGATGTGGCCATTACGGAGATGAAAGAGGAGGTGCAGCAGCTGAACAATGTGATTACATTGAGTTTACATTGGCGACTCTGTTTTTTATACTAAAGAAAGATCCTACTGTTTTGTTTTTTTTTTACATTATTTTTTTTAAGATAAATGCATTCACCGGGAAATGTCATTTTAACATTTTTCAACCTTATCTGGCAATGTGGTTTGTGACACATCAGACACATCCTGTTTCACTTATGACGGAGGGACTCTGAAAGTCACAAAGCCTATTTTTATAGGGCCATCAGGCCGCCCTTACTATTGTTAAAAGGCCAGCAATCGGCCCTCACTATTGTTAGAGAGCCATCAGCCGGCTATGCTTTGTTGTTACTATTATTAACGAGTGGGTCTCCTATACTGTTATTGCGTATGCAGTGACTGCAAGGGCCTTCCAAAAATTCGGACGCAACCCAATACCCCTTTGAAGAGACATAGAGGAGGGTCTCAGTAAAAAAAATGTTCCCATTATAAAGGAGCGTGTTTCCTATAGTGGTAATGCCTATGCTGTGACTGCAAGGGCTGCCAAAATTTGGGAAAAACCCCACTAACAATTTAAAGACACATAGAGCAGGGCCACAGTAACAAGTACGACATGTTCCCATTAGAAAGGAGAGAGTCTGCTATACAGTTATAGGGTATGCAGTGAGTCCAACGGCTGACCAAATTTAGGAAAAACCCCACTAAGAATTTAAAGACACATAGAGCAGGGCCACAGTAACAAGTACGACATGTTCCCATTAGAAAGGAGAGGGTCTGCTATACAGTTATAGGGTATGCAGTGAGTCTAACGGCTGAACAAATTTAGGAAAAACCCCACTCACAATTTAAAGACACATAGAGCAGGGCCACAGTAATGACAAATTACCATTAGAAAGGAGAGGGTCTCCCATAATGTTGGCCCATGCAGTAAATGCAAGGGCTGCCAAAAATTGGGAGGCTCTCCAATGCCCCTTAAAACAGACTTAGAGGGCCTCATAAAAAAATGTTCCCATTAGAAAGGAGCGGATCTCCTATACTTGTAATGCCTATGCACTAAGTGTATGGGCTGACAAACATTTACCCCTGGGGGGTATACATGAGCATACTGTAGAAAAAATTTTTTTTTACAGGCATCATAAAAACCCTTTAAAAAAATTATGTGGGTGTTGCATAACGGAACACGGTCACCCTGGTGATATGGTGGTGTAGGATGAGGAGGAGGACAAGAGCAAATAGCCTAAATCAGGAAGCGTATACCCATGTGTGGGTGTGAAGAGGTGCATGGGAATACACCTCCCAAAAAAAGACACTGGATTTGAGTTTATGTTATGCTGCCCGTGTCCGTGGTTAGGTGAATTTTCCCCCTAACTGCGTTGTTGAAGGCACGGCTAATTTTTGGGACACTTGTGAAATGCGGGTACGGCACACCGAGAGAAATAGTGACGGCTGGGGACCGAGTACCGAGGAACGGTCACCGCCATCAGGTTGCGGAATGCTTCCGTCTCCACGACTCTAAAAGGCAACAAAAGTGCAAGCAGTCGCGAAATGTGGCTGCGTATTTGCGCTTGCGTTCCAAGGACTGGGGTATGGACAACTGAACGCTGTGCTGGGACAAGGATGTGGACGTGCTTCCTGATGCTGCTACTTGAGAGTGTGCAATGACAGGTGCAAGGCAGGAGACATCTTTGCATGCACCGTGGACAGGGGATTGGCTTGCATGCACAACAGCTGAAGAAGCAATGGTGCCACCCACAAACACTGTTCCTGGACCCTGGGGTTCGGCCCACAAAGTCGGGTGCTTTGCTGCCATGTGCCTGATCATTCTGGTGGTGGTCAGGCTGGTCGTTTTGCCACTCCTGCTGATGCTGGCCTGGCAGGTGGTGCAAATGGCCTTTTTTGGGTTTTCGGCAGAGTCTTTAAAAAGCAACCAGACTCGGGAAGACCTAACAGTTGTACTGGCAACTTCCTTCTTGTTGGTGTTACAAGGAATGGTTGCCTGCCTTCTTTCTGCAGCCACCCCACTGCTTCTTCCTGCCTGTTGGGGTACCCTGCCTCCCTTCCCCTGTGTGCTGCTGTCCTCGCTCTGCATGTCCTCCTGCCAGGTTGGGTCAGTTACTATATCATCCACCACCTCGTCTTCCACTTCCGCACCCTGGTCCTCCTCCTGACTTTCTGGCAATTGTGTCTCTTCATCGTCCACCTCTTGTGACATTTTCCCACCGTCGCCTTTGTGTGACCTTGGCGACTCAAATATTTGGGCATCCCTACATGCGATATCCTCTTGCCCCGCTTCAACTGGACCGGGCGAGAGGCCTGAATCTATAAATGGAAAAGTGACCAGCTCTTCGGAGTGTCCAAGTGTGGGATCAGTTGTCTCCGGGCACCTGTAGGTAATTATTTTGAACAGCAAACTGGTGTTAATTGCATCACTGATACACTGAAACAAATTTTTAATGGAGGTCAGAAATGACAGTATTTTCTGAAAATGTATATGTGATCCGTGTGACAGAGAAAACACAGTTTTAAATACCTGGCCTGTAGGTAACTATTTTGAAGAGCAAACTGGTGTCAATTGCTTCACTGACACACTGAAACATTTTTTAATGGAGGTCAGAAATGTCAGTATTTTCAGCGCAATTATATGTGATCCGTGTGGCGGACAAACCACAGTTTTAAATAGCTGGATTTTTAGCGCTGTAATATGGAAAGGACCTGGCTGTATTCTGCAGTGCCAACAAGCAAATGGCGCAAAAAAACGGTGTTCTCTGGATTGCTTTTTAAGCAAATAATGAAGATTAAGATCCAAAAAAAAATTCCTGGCCCCTGAGACCTGGGCCTATTTCTAGAAATATCTAACAGCAGCAGCAGCAGACAAAACTGGAATGGAGCCTCTTGTGCTATATGCACTGCAGTCTGCTATATACACTCCCTGCCTATATACACAGCCTGCCTGTATACACTGCCTGCCTGATATCTCTGCAGATGAATTAGTCCTCAGAAGGACTGTTTGTTGAGATGGATATGTGTCTCTAATATAGTTTGGTACACCTGCACTAACTATAAACAAGCAAATCTCTCCCTAGCTCAGCAGCACCTCTCCATACACTGCCTGATTGCAGAGTAGACTGACGAGCATGGCGGGGTCAGGTCTGATATAGACCTGATGATGCTGTGCGGCCAGCCAATCACTGTAATGCCACAACCAACATGGCTACGGCATTACAGTGAGTGGCAGGCAATCCCTACATGTTCATTGGCACTCTAAAGAGCGCCAAACATGCAGGCAGGAGGCCCGAGCTCCCGCCCAGCAACCCCGGAAATACTCGGGCGAGCATCAAGCAGTAGCGAACATGCTCGCTCATCACTATTGCTGAGTGGTCCAAGGTGTTATTTTCAGATGAAAGTAAATTTTGCATTTCATTTGGAAATCAAGGTCCCAAAGTCTAGAGGAAGAGTGGAGAGGCACACAGTCCAAGCTGCTAGTGTGAAGTTTCCACAATCAGTAGTGTTGAGTGAATTTGTTCGGCAAATGTTCGAAAGTTTCAAATTCGACACGAATATGGCACATTCGGATTCGTGATCGCAAATGCGAGCAAATTTTCTTAATATCTGAAAAGTTTGACGCGAATACAGGGCAACCATGGCGTTTTGAACAGTTTTGTTAGCATAGTGCAAGTGTATGATGAGCAGTGACATGTGTCAGGTGAGTGTGGGGGCTGTGGAGAGCTTAGAACAGGTCAGATCAGTGGTGCACTGTTTTTTTTTTCCTGTGGGCGGTAACTTTAACTGAGGAAAGAGCGGCCAGCTAATCATAGCGCAGAAATCACATGTCCTCTCAATATAAAAAGCGGCCATGTTCCCTCAGCACCATTATATTCATGTCACTGCTGGAGACAGACGCAGCTCAGTGTTCACCTGTGTAATGAGAGATATTAGCTAAATAGATGGGCGCTTGTGTGGTAGTCAGATAGTGTAGATAACTCCTGGCCTGTGTATCTCTGCAACTGCTGGTGCAGCACATTTTTGGTGTTCTTGTGTAAGTACTGAGATTCTGACAGAAACAGAGGGCCCATGCCATACAATAGTGCTGTGCACCACTGGTATAGAGCTCCATGTCTCAGTATACCTTGAATCTTTTTTTGCACTTGCTAATGTGATCAAGCAAGCGCAGTGCACCTTTTCATTTAGTGGGGTTGAAATTGTGCTCTGCACAGTGTGAGAGTGTGAACTGTGAAAGCAGCAGGACAGCATTAGGACCCTGTGGGTTTTGCCTGGCTGAGCTCAGAGCAGGGGCAGATCAGGAGACCCTGTGTGTTCTGAGGGTGTCTGCTGTGTGAGACGCTGGATGGGGAGTCTGAGGAGAACTTTGAGGACTGAACTGCAACAAGACTCTCTCTACAAGCTTTCCTGTGGGGGTTGTTAACCCCTGGCCCTGGTGAAGCTGTGTCCCTGCTTAAGAACGAATGCTGAGCTGGGGAAAGCGGTGTGACTCTTTGGAGTTTTGTGGAAGTCCATGCTGAGTGGACTAGAGACTTTGTGCTGAACGAGCCAAGTGTCGAGTGAGAGGGAAAGAGACTGAGGACTGGTCTGGAAAACAGTGAGTGACTGCGAGAGGAGAGACGGGTTCCAGTGCAATTGAGAGGATAATGACAAGCTTGGTGAAGAGTTCTTCCCAGACCTTAACCTGAGGCTACAGGACTAGTGATGAGCGAGCACTAAAATGCTCGAGTACTCGTTCCTCGGGTCGAGCAAATTGGAATACTCGAGTGCTCGACCCAAGCAATGAGCCGAATGTAAGTCTATGGGAAACGCGAACATTTTTCAGGCGGCTCCCCCCGGCGGTCTGCAGAGGGCCTAAAAATTGCCCAAAACTATGGGAACTGTTAGGTGTCGGGCGTTTGCTGGATTCAAAATGGGTTCAGAACCATCAGTGGATTCTGTGGTCTCCCATTCCATTCCAGCCAGGGCTAATGCTGCTCAGCATCATTGTCAGTCCCAATGCCTAGCTGGTGCACAAGATGGACAAGTTGTATCTTGTTTCTTTGTTCCTAGCAACATGAAGCGTAGGTTGCGGAGGGAAACTGGGCTACTACAGCCTAAGTCCCAGATTCACTGCACTGAGCATGCCCGTGACATGGCGGACCGTGATTTGTGGTTTGGGAGTCAGCTGATCCAGTGACCTGGCACCGCCTGATTGGTCACAGGTGACGTCACCAATAGTGCGACGGTGGGCAGGGCTTAATCTTTAAATAGCCCGCCCACAAACATGGCGGCGCACTCTGATCATTGAGCTGTGATGGTGTTGTTGTGTGGATGCTTGGTCGTTTGGGCTCCACGTGTGCTTTAGCTTCTGTCAGGCAGGTTTAGCGGGGGATAGGCAGCCTTAGATGGAGGGAGGCAGGTAGCTGCGTCTGGCAGTCTGGCTCCGACAAAGGGGTCGCCATACACCCTGAGCAGTCTGCAGACGCTTTATTCCCGGCACTGCCTGTAAGCCACGTGGAGAGATACTCCTCAGTCCGGTAGCACGGCGGCTGGGAGCACGTATACGCCGGCGTGTATCACACACGCATCCTAGCACCTGCTGTGTAGTGCCTGTGCTGTAATCAGGGCTACAGATACATTATTTATCACACATCTCTCGTGCAGTTAACGGAGATAGTGCGAATTCCTATTCCCATTCCGGTGTGCAGTAACACGGAGGGGATTGTTATTTCAGTTGGTTGTTTTAACTTCTTACCCGGAAGGTGTTCGGCCGCAGTCCTCCAGGCTGCATCGCGGACCCCGTGTTCGGTTGCGTTCCATTATTTAATAAAGTTGTTTGCAACCGTCCCCTTAACAGGGAACAGTGCTCAAATGACATGGGAACAGCATGGGGAAGACCCCTGGAAGCATTTCTGACTCCCAGGTCACTGCTGTCAACGTTGTCAGAGTGTTACGCCACTTTTACGGACTCACAATAAAACATACAAAAACAAAACCAAAATGGATTTTCCTGGGAAATATGTAAAGGAACATTCTTTCCAGGGTAATTGAATTGTATATAAGGCAAAATAAATAACCAAAACCAAAAATACTCCTCCACACCTTGGGCTATGTTCACACGTAGCGTTTTTGATGCGTTTTTGCACTTTTGCATTGCTTTCAACCAAGACAAATGCATTCACTGGGAAATGCCATTTTAACATTTTACAACATTATCTGGCCATGTGGTGTGTGACACATCATCAGACACATGCATACAGTGCTGAAAAGACATGCAAACAGCATGGGGATGACCTCTGGAAGTGTGACGCTCACAGCCCTCCCTGGGAGATGGGGGTACTCGGAGCCGGGTCAGATGTTGGGGGAAGCAGTCGTGGCCTGGACCCGTTCCGTGTCCAGGGCCGTCACATTTAAAAGGGTGTAATGGGCTTTCAGGGTTGAGTGGTTATTAACGACTACGCCACCTGTGGTGTCTGGTGATGGCCACCAGCGCTGCGGCAGTCCTCTGAGGCGGGATGTAGTGGCAGCAGGAGATGGTGCTACTCCCCACAGGCGGAGCAGGGCATCAGGGCAGAGAGGCGGATGGAGGGAGTTGTAGTGGAGGAATTCTGGTGCTGTGCTGTGTGGTGCAGAAATAAAGAGACCGGAGGCCATAGGGGTAGACTTCCAGGCTTCTCCCTCCTCCTCACGGGGCTCTTCGGCCACCAGGACCTGGGGTCCGACAACCTCCGGGTAATTCAGGTGCTTTAGCCAGGACCCCGCACCACAGTGTTCCTAGACTTCAAACTAAGTCCTCTCCTATCCGTGTGTGTAGAAAGGCTGGGTCTCCCTCTGGACTATGCACAGAACAAGGGTACGGGTGGCAACTCCACTCCGTTACCCGGTGGGATCCACTGAGCCTCCGGGCTTCTCCGACTGAGACATAGAGTAACAAAGTCAGATATCGGGGGCCGGTACCCCTTTTGCAGCAGGAATCCCTCTGACTAGGCCAGAGCAGCGAGGACAGGTGGCGTATACTGCTCCGTCTGCATCCCCCTGGGATCCTTTTGTGGTAGAGCTAGACTCCTCAGCTCCAGGCCTTCTTGGGCAGGGACCTTGACCGGGTAGAGACAACCGTTAACTCTTGCCTGCTCCTCAACTCAAGGCCAGAGTACGAGGACCGTGTCCCCATCAACTGCAGGTTCACACAGAAAGCCACGTTCAGTGATGAAGATCACAATCAAAAGACCATAAGCCCAAGATGGCTGTTTATTAAATATGAATTATTAAGTGTAACCTAAATGTGCGTCCTCCACCCTCACCCACTACATCGTTCCCCCTATCTTTTGGTTCCCCAATCTCCCATTATCCCTGCTGGGGCAGCACACTGGTGCCTATTAGCCCCCTCTGGTGGGAGAAGTGTAGTGTTGGATGCAGAGGTGTGGTCCTGACAGTTGCACCATCCTTACCTCAAAGGAGAGATACCACACCCCATTAAAGAGGTGCAGTATCCCTGTGGCGGTCGAACCCTCAGGAGCACCACATTCCCCCCTGGTGAAACAGCACGTCTGCGGGCTGCAAAGAGAGTAAAACCTGGCACAGCCTTTTTAAATTTTTGTATAACATTACAACAATCTTCCCTTTATGGGAGGCACCTCTTCTTAAACGTTACAAACTGTAAATATTATAAAAGTCTAAAACTATAAAACCATCAAGAGACATTATGCATGTAGACAGACGGGTTAAAGTGCAATGAAGAAGAGTCAGTTCAGAAGTGCGAGGGACCTGTCCCAAACCCTCAGCGTAGGCCCTGGGGTGGCTGCAGGGCATGAAGATCCCAAGTTGGACCTCCAAGAGAGCCACGCCAGATAGGTTTTTCTTCCGAGGTCTGAGGTAGAAGTATACGCGGTTTTACATAAAACCAATAAGGAGCACCTAAAGAGATGCAAACTATATACGAAGGAAGAGTCTGCCTACTGCAAGTCCGCAGGGACAAATGTCTTTAGAATCCGGGAAGAAAACATAATGGAATAACAACCAAAACATTAACAGAAACAATTTAACTATAGAGGTTACAGCCGCCAGGGCCGCTTAATCCATATCTCCCCACCTAGGGAAAGGCTCATTCCTCCCGACGGAGGCTGGTCGGTCCTCCACTGCTGAGCGCGAGGTGGGCGTAGCTCCTGGACACCTTGTGAACATCCAGGGCGTACCACCCCCACACCCCGTGGTGGCGGGTGTACGTGTGACGCCCAGCTGCGCTTGGTATCACAGATCCTGGAAGAGTGCACTGATGAATTCCTCCACAAGAGGCCCCCATAACAATTCACACATCTCCACCTTCCGCCTCAGACCAGCAGAGGGAGCCCGTTAGGGATAGATAAATAGGGAAGGTGGAGCCAGGCAGTTCAGTTCCTGCAGAGTGATACACAGAATCAGGTCAGTCTGCAGTGGAGCTCAGTGATTCAGCAGTTCCTCTGGAGAGTTCAGTTAGTGCAAATCTGAATACAGAGTTGAGTTCAGTTGAGTCGTAGCTCAGAATAGTGAGCTTTAGGTGTGCCGGCGCCATAAGATCGGTGAAGCACGGCGAGCTGCCGTTAGTGTGTATAGCTTAGTGAGGGCCCGAGTAGGCCGAAGGCGAGTGGAGAGTTAGTACATAGGGGGCAGAGGAGCTTAACTAGCTCACACCGAAGAAGAATTTACCGGACACCGGGTCCGAAGTTTACCGGGATCTCTAAGACCCAGTAAGGCATAACCGGAATCCCTGGAGAACTACAAGTTCCGGGATCGCTAAAGTGCTGATTCGTAACAGAGCCAGGAGACACATAGGCCCGCAGCTAAGGTGTGTGTACTCCCAAGAAAAGGCCCTACCACAAGGTCAGCCAGAGCAGGACAGAGACAAAGTTAGGCCTAGCTCCAGGCAGGTCAGAAACTTACTACGCAGAAGCAAGAAACAGGAGGCCCAAAACCCGCTCATTGGGGAGGATCCTGACATGCACCCTTAACCCTACAGTGCTCCGGGACGTGCCTGAATTTCCATCAGTAAAAGGTACTGAAGTGACTATCATGTCTGTCCCTGTACTTGCTCGGACCCGGCTGGGTCTCGTCTGTCCTGCATACCCTGTCATACACTGCCCTGAGGCCTAGCTCCACCTGTGGGGAGCTATACCATCGAGCTGCCTTACCATCGGCCTCAGTGGACTGCGCAGCGCTGGTGATTCTCACCAGAAGCCACAGGTGGCGTCACGAACTCTTTGTTAAAATTAACAAAAATCCACCCTTTTAAAGAGAGACCCCGGGAGCCGACCACCGCGACATATCTAAAGGCAAAGGTCCGGGTACCGAGTCATCCCCATCCCCTGGGCTGGTCATACGTAACAAAGTCACCCGGGAAGAGGTTCCGGCCAGGGTGTCCCTTTTTCAGCCGCGGCTCGACGTCCCGCCGGCTGACGAAGACGTCTTGCTCAAACTGTGGACTCCTGATGAAGCCCCATCCTGCCTCATGGTGGAAGCGGACGACTTGTCCTCGCTCCCGGGGGCTTGGACTGGCTGCCTCCTTCTGGCAGGCCCTGGATCTTGCAGCCTTGGCGCGCACCTCGAGGCGCTCGCAGCAGACCTCCCTCTGCTGTTGCTCCCGACCGAGCTGGAGGATCTGCTGGCGACACAGCTCGCTCCTCCTATGCGCTTCAGCCCGGGTCTCCCGGGGGAAGCCCATCAGGTACCCCCCCTGGTTGTCCCAGGCCCACTCTTCAGCTGCCGGCCAGGTAACTGTAGGTGCGGGCAGCGGTGTCAGCAAGGGCTGCTGCAGGTCCTCAGGAAGCGCGGACCAGTCCGGGTTGGGGTCGGTGGATATCCCAGCAGACTCAGGTTCTTCCGAGACGGGAGTAGGGAGGCAATGCAGGTCCCCGTCGATGGCAGAGGCCTCTAAATACGGGGCAAAGACCTGCTCCCAGGTGACCGCGCCAGGTAGCAGGTACTCGTCATCAGATCCAGGAGGGGCATGGTGGGCTCAGCAGCCGGGACGTGGGTATCACACTCACCCGCTCCTGGGCTGCATGCGACCTCTGTTGCTTCTTCCTCCCGAGTTGCTGCTCCTTGGCGGCGTGCCCGGGTCCGCTGCAGCATTTCTTCCCGCCACGTGGCGGATGCTGCATGCTGGGCCTCAGCTATCATTCTAGCAAGGTCCGGGGTTTCCTTGCGGAGAAACTCAAGATCTCCCAGGGTCAGGGATATTCCACTCTCCTCGCCGACGGGAGAAGGACCTGGGCCGGGTTCGGAAGGCTCTGGTAGACTTCCCTCAGCATCGTCCATGTCTGCTTCTAAGGATGGTAAGTCTCAGACTGTTATGGCCGCACCTTGTGGTTTCCTTCGTTCCCTCCTCTTTGCGGGGCGGCTTCAGGGCGGTAGGCTGACTGGCACTCCTTCAGACATCCCATCCGTTTTGACGGGCACTACCCCGCGGATAGTCTCTAATGGAAGGGGCGGTCTGCTCTTTTTGCGCCATGGGTGAGCCTGGCCCACGATAGGAGGTGCTAGGAAGCTGTCCTTTCTGCACATTATGGCGTCCGTTCTTCTTGGGCGGGCACCATTTTAAGTGGAAAACGACAGTCTAAGATAAAAGGCGCACAGTACCCGGTAGCAATGTGCAATCTCCTTCCGTAGCTGCGGGCACGCAATCCTGTCGACTACGCCAAGTACGTGACGCTCGCAGCCCTCCCTGGGAGATGGGGATACTCGGAGCCGGGTCAGATGTTGGGGGAAGCAGTCGTGGCCTGGACCCATTCCGTGCCCAGGGCCGTCACATTTAAAAGGGTGTAATGGGCTTTCAGGGTTGAGTGGTTATTAACGACTACGCCACCTGTGGTGTTTGGTGATGGCCACCAGCGCTGCGGCAGTCCTCTCAGGCGGGATGTAGTGGCAGCAGGAGATGGTGCTATTCCCCACAGGCGGGAGCAGGGCCTCAGGGCAGAGAGGCGGATGGAGGGAGTTGTAGTGGAGGAATTCTGGTGCTGTGCTGTGTGGTGCAGAAATAAGGAGACCGGAGGCCATAGGGGTAGACTTCCAGGGTTTTTACTCACGGTAGAGCATGCAGCTGCAAGGCTTCTCCCTGCTCCTCACAGGGCTCTGCGGCCACCTGGACCGGGGGTCCGACAACCTCCGAGTAATTCAGGTGCTTTAGCCAGGACCCCTCACCACAGTGTTCCTAGACTTCAAACTAAGTCCTCTCCTATCCGTGTGTGTAGAAAGGCTGGGTCTCCCTCTGGACTATGCACAGAACAAGGGTACGGGTAGTGACTCCACTCCGTTACCCGGTGGAATCCACTGAGCCTCCGGGCTTCTCCGACTGCGACATAGAGTAACAAAGTCAGATATCGGGGGCCGGTACCCCTTTTGCAGCAGGAATCCCTCTGATTAGGCCAGAGCAGCGAGGACAGGTGGCGTATACTGCTCCGTCTGCATCCCCCTGGGATCCTTTTGCGGTGGAGCTAGACTCCTCAGCTCCAGGCCTTCTTGGGCAGGGACCTTGACCGGGTAGAGACAACCGTTAACTCTTGCCCGCTCCTAGACTCAAGGCCAGAGTACGAGGACCGTGTCCCCATCAACTGCAGGTTCACACAGAAAGCCACGTTCAGTGATGAAGATCACAATCAAAAGACCATAAGCCCAAGATGGCTGTTTATTAAATATGACTTATTAAGTGTAACCTAAATGTGCGTCCTCCACCCACACCCACTACATGATTCCCCCTATCTTTTTGTTCCCCAATCTCCCATTATCCCGGCTGGGGCAGCACACTGGTGCCTATTAGCCCCCTCTGGTGGGAGAAGTGTAGTGTTGGATGCAGAGGTGTGGTCCTGACAGTTGCACCATCCTTACCTCAAAGGAGAGATACCACACCCCATTAAAGAGGTGCAGTATCCCTGTGGCGGTCGAACCCTCAGGGGCGCCACAGAAGCATCTCTGACTCCCAGGTCACTGCCTAAAAGTGTGCCCATCATAAGTGAACCTTGGCGCATGCGAAGATACCTCCCGCCATGCACCTGTCATTGCAGACTTGCAACAATCACAGTCCACGTCCTTGTCCCAGTGCAGCGTTCAGTTGTCCCTACCCCATTCTTTTGAATGCAAGTGCAAGTATGCAGCCAGCCACCCACCCACCCACCCACAGGCTGCAATACTATCCTGCCAAATTTTTGACAGCTGCTTGCTCTTGAAATGTGGCCTTTTAGGCTTGAGGAGACGGAAGCTGTCCACAATCTTATGGCGGCGGCGATCGGGTATCCATACTTGGTCCCCAGCCGGCATTATTTCTCCCGATATCGACTCCGCCTTCCACAAGCACGGGTCCTACAACATTACCCATGGCCTCCCCAGTGCACTTACTGGGAAGGACCGCCTAACCACAAACACTTGGACAGGTGAATGTGGCAAGGGATGGTACGGAGCCAGTCCACAGCTTTTTTTGCTGAGTTGTATTTAGCTTGGTGAAAGGACTGGCATAGAGGCAAATCGTATCTACTCTGGGTGTCATTTCTCCCAGGAAGTCCTCTAATGTTGCTTGTTGCAGAAGCAATGGCAGCCCGTGCAACATCAACTCGCACTTGTTGGTGGTTCTTTGACACACACACATCTTTCTTTGCGCATTTAATTTCATGACTACAGAGTTGGGCAATGGTCTGATCTGCAATGTGGTTTGAGAAATAACATGCATAAGCACGTCCGATCCGCATTAAAAAAGCCATAGTGTCCGACAAACTTCCCCCACACTTTTCTTATCCAGGGCTGCTTCTCGGTAGGGATGGACAGACCCACCAGAAAACCGGAGACTCCTCCAGTGGGCCCTGGCTTCTCCTTCAGGAGGGTTCATAGTACCGAGGTGAGGCCATGAAGATGATAGAGACCACCATCTGCTTAGTTTTCTGTTATTTGGAATGCAAGCGCAAGTATGCAGCCAGCCACCCACCCACTCACAGGCCGCAATACTAAACTGCCAGATTTCTGGGCAGCTGCTGGCACTTGAAATGTGGCCTTTTAGGCTCGTGGAGGCGGAAGCTGTCCACAATCTTATGGCGGCAGCGACCGGGTGTCCATGCTTGGTCCCCAGCCGCCACTATTTTTCCCGGTACTGTCTCTGTCTTCCACAAGCACGGGTCCCACAACATTACCCATGCCCTCCCCAGTGCACTTACTGGGAAGGACCGCCTAACCACAAACACGTGGACAGGTGAATGTGGCCAGGGACGGTACGGAGCCAGTCCACAGATTTTTTTGCTGAGTTGTATTTCACCACAGCCATATTCTTTAGCTTGGTGACCGGACTTGGGAAACCATATCTACCCAGCTGTCATTTCTCCCAGGAAGTCCTCTAAAGCTGCTTTCACTTGAAATGTGACCTTTTAGGCTTGTGGAGGCGGAACATTTTCATAACCTCATGCTAGCGGCGGCCGGGTGTCCATACTCGGTCAATAGCAGCCACTATTTCTCCCGGTATCTTCTCCGCCTTCCACAAGCACGGGTCCCACAACATTACCCGTGCCCTCCCCAGTGCACTTACTGGGAAGGACCACCTAAACACAAACACTTGGACAGGTGAATGTGGCCAGGGACGGTACGGAGCCAGTCCACAGCTTTTTTTGCTGAGTTGTATTTAGCTCAGTAAAGGGACTGACATAAAGGGAAACTACAGAGTTAGGCAATGGCCTGATCTGCAATGCGGTTTGAGAAATAACATGCATAAGCACGTCCGATCCAGCCATTCAGTATTTTCTGAAAACGTATATGTGATCCGTGTGACGAAGAAAACACAGTTTTAAATACCTGGCCTGTAGGTAACTGTTTTGAACAGCAATCTGGTGTAAATTGCTTCACTGACAAACTGCAACAAATTTTTAATGCAGGTCACAAATGGCAGTATTTTCTGAAAACGTATATGTGATCCGTGTGACGAAGAAAACACAGTTTTAAATACCTGGCCCGTAGGTAACTATTTTGAACAGCAATCTGGTGTCAATTGCTTCACTGACACACTGCAACAAATTTTTAATGCAGGTCAGAAATGGCAGTATTTTCTGAAAACGTATATGTGATCGTTGTGCCGGAGGAAACACAATTTTACATAGCTGGATTTTTAGCGCTGTAATATGGAAAGGACCTGGCTGTATTCTGCAGTGCCAACAAGCAAATGGCGCAGAAAAACGGTGTTCTCTGAATTGCTTTTTAAGCAAATAATAAGGATTAAGACCAAAAAAAAATTATTCCTGGCCCCTGAGACCTGGGCCTTTGTATAGAAATATCTAACAGCAGCAGCAGACAGAACTGGAATGGAGCCTCTTGTGCTATGTGCACTGCAGTCTGCTATATACCCTGCCTGCCTATATACACTGCCTGCCTGCCTATATACGCTGCCTGCCTGATATCTCTGCAGATGGATTAGTCCTCAGAAGGACTGTTTGTTGAGATGGATATGTGTCTCTAATGTAGTTTGGTATACCTACACTAACTAAAAACAAGCAAATCTCTCCCTAGCTCAGCAGCACCTCTCCCTACACTGTCTGATTCCGGAGTGACTGACGAGCATGGCGGCGCCAGGTCTGATATAGACCTGATGACGCTGTGGGGCCAGCCAATCACTGTAATACCACAACCAACATGGCTATGGCATTACAGTGAGTGGCAGGCAATCCCTGCATGTTCATTGGCTCTCTAAACAGCGCCAAACCTGCAGGGAGGAGACCCGAGCTCCCATCGAGCAACTGTAAGGTGCCCCAGCGAGGCAGTCATGGGGGAGCTGTAGCCTCCTCTCGCTCTGGCACCATACAGACAATTTGTGTCCTCCCTCTGATGTGTGGCTGTGTATGTGGGGCTCTCCACTTACGTCAAACCATCCGATCGCGGCTGTCTCCAGGCATTTCTCTTCTGGGACCAGGGCAGCAATAAATTCAGAGGACACGATGTTCTTAACCATAACTTGGACTTTACTTGGGGAAGAGGAATATGTACAGTATTTACAGTGAGATATAATGGATAAGGCCCGACAGGTTATTATCTCCCTCACAGGCACTGGCAACATCTTCAGCCCTGGTTCCCTCTTTAAGTAAAGCATCTCTGTGACCATAATCTCTAGCCCAAGAGACTCTTCTGCAATACCAACAGTGTTCCAGATCCAATATCTCCCCAACGTCTTAGCCTGGAGTCCTATTTATCTTCCTCTGCTTCCTGCAGACTAGAAGTGCCCCGGGTCCTCAATACCTCTGTTGAGTTTCTCCGGCCGGCTAACAGGACTCTTGCGTAGGGAGACTTTTACACTGGTGATCCCACTGTCTGAGGGTATGGAGCTCCTGCCTACCCTAGCAGCCACCATATAGTCAGGCTGCCTGTACAGTTCACTGTCCTATCTCTTTTCTGCTCATAACTTCCTACTTCTGGAAACTAAGCAGGGATTTTCCTTATGTGCCCAACCTCTGTGGGCTGCCATCACACAGCATTAACCCCATCACTGTCTGTAACACTGCTAGCAGACTCAACCTGACATCTGCACCCAGGACAGTGGCATCTTGTGGCTGGTTACAGGTACTGCAGATCACAAGGAATTATGCCAGGAACAAGCTCTATAACATTCAAGGCTTGATCAGGGCACTAAGTTCCCCCCTCTACTCTACTGACTGGACCACTGAAGCTAACCCCTTAGCTTGGCCTTCCGACAGTCCAGAGAGGTTTAACTACAGGAACACTTTCTTTAACTACTTCAGTGCCAAAGGAAGGCTGCGTCCTTCCCCACTAATACACAACCCCAGAAATACTCGGCGAGCGCCAAGCATGTCGAGCAGTGAGATGCTCGGGCGAGCACCGAGCAGTAACGAACATGCTCGCTCATCACTATACAAGACTAAAGTCCCCGTTGTATGAGCTCGGCATCAACCCGACAAGACAAAGAACCTTTGCTGTTTTTGTAAACGTTGCTTTTTATTTGGTGACAAAGTTTTCCGGGACTAGCTGCAGCCACCGCGATTCACAGGCCTGTGATAGACCACATCTGAGGTTAACGGTACCGTAACTGTAAGATACCCGGGGTATCCCTATACTAGGGGTATTAGAGCAATTGGTATAGTTTCATGCATTGTAATTGTTAATAGTGGTAAGATTGTACTCAGTATGCCATCTCAGGGGTCCCTATAGAACACCCTCACTAGACTGACACAGTGTAAAATTGTTCCAGATCTTTAGTATAATTCACATAAACTGGAAACCTTGAGATTGGCACATTGATTTCAGCTTTTGCTGATTGTATGTAGTTAGTAGAGACAGTGTTCCAGGTAGAACCTGAGACTGATTCATGCAATACTCAATTTAAGTCTAATCCCTGTTTTAGTAAAGAAAGTGTTGTTTATTTATGTCTCTGTCTCAGTTTGTGACTCACTGGATCTCTCTCGGACCTCCGGTCATTAGACACAGTCTGCTGAGCACATCGATACGCCATGTTGATAAGGCTCAGAAAGAGCAGGTGCTCCAGTGGATGGCAAACTCTGCTTCCAATGCCCTCTCCTCTTCTTCCACCACCTCAACATCACACGCAGTACAGTCCACAGAGGTGGCACCCCAATTACCCATGCTTCCCCCCGCGTCACAACTGCCCAACTGACTATAGCGCACCACAGATGGGCGAGTCTGTAGACCTCTTCACCTATTCTACACCATGGGCATCAGAAGTGTACTCCAAACAGTCACAGAGTCAAGGGGAGGAAAGCATCTGCACCAATGCAGGACGAAGTAGGGTCCGAGAAGGTTCCTGACCCTCGTCATCAGACGTTAACCGCAGAGGAGGGAGGTGATCCCGTTGAGACTCAGATACCTGAGGCTTATGTGGACTGTACTGTGCTTTCAGGGCAGCAAGAGGAGAGGGGTCACTCTGAGGGCGAGGAATGGGATAACACATTGGATGATGACAAGGTTGAAGATCCTACTTGGTGTGAACCCAGAGTCATGCAGCCGAGTAGCTCATCTGAGCAGGTGGAGGAGGAAGACGAGGAGGTTACATTTCGCCCTACAGCGCAGGCACGAAGTGATGCAAGCACGAGGAACACTGCATCCTTAGCCACAACCATGGCTGTGGCCTGCAGCGGTCACAGGTCTGTAGCTAGCAGGGGCAGAAAGGGTGTCCTAGCATGGGCTTTTTTTGTCACTGCAAAGGATAAGCCAACTTACGATATCTGCAAACTTTGCGATAAAAAACTCAGTAGAGGGAAAAACTGCAATAATTTGACTACTACATGCATGAACGTTCGCATGCTCAAACAACATTCTTTACGCTGGGAATCTTACCGCGCTGAAATGCAGACAAGCACACCTCAACAACCATCAGCTGCCCCATCAAATGCATCTGTGGCACCCCAGGGGTCCGGTTGTCACAGTTCCATTGCCTCCCTCACAAGGGGTGATGCCATGCCTGGAAGCAATGAGGGGTCCCCTAATCAGGTTTACCAGCATACAACACTTTCCTGGCTCCAGACCAGAAAGGGGAGCTCCTCCCCTTCACATTGGAATCTGGAGGCGGGGTTGGTAAGAGTTAGTGAGAGGAGTTGAGGACAGGACAGCGACAAGGAAGGACCTGGGGAGTGGAGCTGTAAGCCAGCTCACCCCAGAGAGGAGCGCAGAAGAACCGGACACCGGAATCCGAGGCTGTGGGAGACTGAAGGCCCAGCAGCAGAAACCAGTGGGCAGGAGACTGCAGGTCTCCTGGCCTCATCAGATGCCCAGTGACACAGCAGCACAATAGGGTCCAGCACCGCCACGTGGGAGTGAAATGTGGCGCCCCTGAGTGTTCGAGCGCCACAGGGATGCTGCACATCTTCACTGGGTTGTGGTGTTCCTCCTTCGAGGTAAGAACGGTGCAATGGTCAGGACCCCACCTCCACATCCAACACCACACTTATCCCACCAGAGTGGGCTATTAGGCACTAGTGCGCTGCCCCTACTGGAAAATGGGAGACTGGGGAACCAAGAAATAGGGGTAACCATGTAGAGGGTGAGGGTGGAGGATGCACATTTAGTTACACTTAATATTTCATATTTAATAAACAGCCATCTTGGGCTCATGGTTCTTTGGTTGTGATCTTCATCACTGAACGTGGCTTTCTGTGTGAACCTGCCGATGATGGAGACACGGTCCTCATACTCTGGCCTTGAGTCGAGGAACGGGTTTGAGTTAACGGCTGACTCATCCCGGTCAAGGTCCCAGCCCAAGAAGGCCCGGAGCTTAAGAGTGTAGCTCCATCGCAAAAGGATCCCAGGGGGATGCAGACGGAGCAGTATACGCCACCTGTCCTCGCTATTCTGGCCTAGTCAGAGGGATTCCTGCTGCAAGAGGGGTACTGGCCCCCGACTCCTGACTTTGCTACTCCACGTCCTAATCAGGGAAGCCCGGCAGGCCCAGAGGATCCCACCGGGTAACGGAAGGAGCGGAGCTGCCACCCGTACCCTTTTTCTGAGCGTAGTCCAGAGGGAGACCCGGCCTATCTACACAGACAGGAAAGGACACGATCTGAAGTCTAGGAACACTCTGGTGCGGGGTCCTGATTAAGCACTTGAATTACTCGGAGGTTGTCGGACCCCCATCCCTGGTGACCGCAGAACTCCGTGAGGAGCAGGGAGAAGCCTTTAAGCTGTTCTCTCCACCGTGAGTAAAAAACCCTGGAAGTCAACCCCTATGGCCTCCGGACTCTTTTTTTTTCGGCACCGCACCACGCAGCACCAGACTTCCTACACTACAACTCCCTCCATCCTCGTCTCTGCCCTGAGGCCCTGCTCCGCCTGTGGGGAGTAGTGTCAACTACAGCTGCCACTACATTCCGCCTCAGAGGACTGCTGCTGCGCTGGTGGCCATCACCAGACACCACAGGTGGCGTAGTCGATAAATACCACTCAACCCTGATAGCCCATTACTTTTATGTGACGGCCCTGGGCATGGAACGGGTCCAGGTCATGACAGCTTCCCCCCAACATCTGACCCGGCTCTGAGTACCTCATCTCCCCGGGAGGGCTGTGAGATTCAGAAGCACATCACGTTTCTCAATCCACCGTAACATCTCTGCCTGCACCTCACTCACGGTCTATCTGTTTGTCCGTTTCACCGTACTCTGCCCTCTCTCAGCACTGCAATCAGCCCTCAATCCCGCTGTTGTGGTCACGTAAAAGATTGTTTCATCCTACACATGACAAAGCTAAGAGGTTGAACTCCACCATCTCCAATCTGTTGGCCACAGAAATGGTGGTCTTAGGCCCTATTTTTCTAAATATAAACACTTCCGATTGAGTCTGCATCTCCTGGGTTGGTTGTAGTGGGACAGGTATGGGTCTGCGTTAAACTACTTGTAGTCTGATGACATTGATGGCAATTCGGTGGTGTTAGGCCCTCATTTAGGGCAATGTGAACACTCCTGGTTAGGTCTCCATCTCCTGGGTTGGCTGACCTGGAAGAGGTGTGGGTCTTATTTACAATATTTGTACTGTAGTGAAATTGAGTAGACATTGCTAATGTCTGCCACAAATTTTTTTAAATGTGGGGAATCCTGATTAGGTCTCCATCTATTGGGTTGGCTGAAGTGGAACCTTCCTGTTCTGCAGTATAAGTTGTGTAAGGTTGCGTACCAGTCCTTGCTGCACTTTTGATATAGACTCTGCCTGCTGCACTCCTCATATAGACTGTGCCTGCTACACTCCTGATACAGACTCTGCCTGCTGCACTCCTGATACAAACTCTGCCTGCTGCACTCCTGATACAGACTCTGCCTGCTGCACTCCTGATACAGACTCTGCCTGCTGCACTCCTGATATAGACTCTGCCTGCTGCACTCCTGATATAGACTCTGCCTGCTGCACTCCTGATACAGACTCTGCCTGCTGCACTCCTGATACAAACTCTGCCTGCTACACTCCTGATACAGACTCTGCCTGCTGCACTCCTGATACAGACTCTGCCTGCTGCACTCCTGAAACAGACTCTGCCTGCTGCACTCCTGATACAGACTCTGCTTGCTGCACTCTGATACAGACTCTGCCTGCTGCACTCCTGATATAGACTCTGCCTGCTGCACTCCTGATACAGACTCTGCCTGCTGCACTCCTGATACAGACTCTGCCTGCTGCACCATTTTGTCTGTCCTACTGCGTCCAGCTGCTGCGCGTCCATTGGTCTGTCCTGGAGTGGCACCTGGAGTTCATCGGGAGCCAAGCCTAACTTCACAATCAGAGGCTCTAGTGAACAGTTCGGTGCTCGCTTAGTCACCCCTTCCAGGCTCTCCGGGGTCCGTGGCACAGTGGTTCCACAAACCACGTCCGTGACAGTGCTCCCTCGCAGGCAGGGTCCTCTCTCCTATTGTACCAGTCGGTGACCCCTTTTGACATGTAAAGCGCAACTGAATAAATGTCGATATCACAGTAATAATAATTATAGTACTTGTACTCTGGGTCAATGGATGGCTCTTCCCTGGTGTCTACACCTTATTTGATGTGTTTTGGCAGCTTTTGGTCCCATTTCTAGGTGCTGTCTATGCATTTTTTTGGTCCCCCCATTGACTCCTATTTGATTCAGAAATGTTCGACGAACATTCGGCAAATAAATTTGGCGAATATCAATTTGTTCGGCAAAATTTTCCAAACCGAACATTGAAATGTTTGCTCATGCCTAACAATCAGTGATGGTTTGGGGAGCCATGTCATCTGCTGATGTAGGTTCACTGTGTTTTATCAAGACCAAAGTCAGCGCATCTGTCTACCACGAAATCTTAGAGCACTTCATGCTTCCCCCTGCCGATGGAAATTTCATTCTCCAGCAGGACTTGGCACCTGTCCACACTGCCAAAAGTACCAATACCTGGTTTACAAATAACGGTATCACTGTTCTTGATTGGCAGCAAACTCGCCTGACCTTAACCTCATAGAGAATCTATTATAGTGAATCTATGGGGTATTGTCAAGAGGAAGATGAGACACCAGACCCAACAATGCAGACTAGCTGAAGGCTGCTATCAAATCAACCTGAGCTTCCATAACACCTCAGCAGTGCCACAGGCTGATCGCCTCCATGCCACATTGCCGCATTGATGCAGTATTTGATGCAAAAGGAGCCCGACCAAGTATTGAGGGCATTTACTGAACATACATTTCAGTAGTCCAACATTTCGGATTTTAAAATAATTTTTCAAGCTTGTGTTATAAAGTATTCTAATTTACTGAGATAATGACTTTTTTGTTTTCATTGGCTGTAAGCCATAATCATCAACATTAACAGAAATAAAGACTTGAAATAGATCACTCTGTTTGTAATGACTCTATATAATATATGAGTTTCACTTTCTGTATTGAAGAACTGAAATAAATTAACTTTTTAATGATATTATAATTTTGTGAGAAGCACCTGTATATCCCCCATCATGGTATGTGTCCCTTATCCTATGCCCCATTGTGAAATATATATCCCCCATCCTGATATATATGTCCCTTATCCTGGGCCCCATCCTGGTATATATACAGTACAGACCAAAAGTTTGGACACACCTCATTTAAAGATTTTTCTGTATTTTCATGACTATGAAAATTGTACATTCACACTGAAGGCATCAAAACTATGAATTAACACATGTGGAATTATATACTTAACAAAAAAGTGTGAAACAATTGAAAATATGTCTTATATTCTAGGTTCTTCAAAGTAGCCACCTTTTGCTTTGATGACTGCTTTGCACACTCTTGGCCTTCTCTTGATGAGCTTCAAGAGGTAGTCAACGAAAATTGTCTTCCAACAATCTTGAAGGAGTTCCCAGAGATGCTTAGCACTTGTTGGCCCTTTTGCCTTCACTCTGCGGTCCAGCTCACCCCAAACCATCTCGATTGGGTTCAGGTCTGGTGACTGTGGAGGCCAGGTCATCTGGCGTAGCACCCCATTACTCTCCCTCTTGGTCAAATAGCCCTTACACAGCCTGGAGGTGTGTTTGGGGTCATTGTCCTGTTGAAAAATAAATGATGGTCCAACTAAACGCAAACCGGATGGAATAGCATGCCGCTGCAAGATGCTGTGGTAGCCATGCTGGTTCAGTATGCCTTCAATTTTGAATAAATTCCCAACAGTGTCACCAGCAAAGCATCACCACACCATCACACCTCCTCCTCCATGCTTCACGGTGGGAACCAGGCATGTAGAGTCCATCCATTCACCTTTTCTGCGTCGCACAAAGACACGGTGGTTGGAACCAAAAATGTCAAATTTGGACTCATCAGACCAAAGCACAGATTTCCACTGGTCTAATGTCCATTCCTTGTGTTCTTTAGCTCAAACAAGTCTCTTCTGCTTGTTGCCTGTCCTTAGCAGCGGTTTCCTAGCAGCTGTTTTACCATGAAGGCCTGCTGCACAAAGTCTCCTCTTAACAGTTGTTGGAAGAGATGTGTCTGCTGCTAGAACTCTGTGTGGCATTGACCTGGTCTCTAATCTGAGCTGCTGTTAACCTGCAATTTCTGAGGCTGGTTTTTCGGATAAACTTATCCTCAGAAGTAGAGGTGATTCTTGGTCTTCCTTTCCTGGGGCGGTCCTCATGTGAGCCAGTTTCTTTGTAGTGCTTGATGGTTTTTGCAACTGCACTTTGGGACACTTTCAAAGTTTTCCCAATTTTTCGCACTGTCTGACCTTCATTTCTTAAAGTAATGATGGCCACTCGTTTTTCTTTATTTAGCTGTGTATCCATCAGACTAATGCACAACACAACTGATGGTCCCAACCCCATTTATAAGGCAAGAAATCCCACTTATTAAACCTGACAGGGCAAACCTGTGAAGTGAAAACCATTTCCGGTGACTACCTCTTGAACCTCATCAAGAGAATGCCAAGAGTGTGCAAAGCAGTCATCAAAGCAAAAGGTGGCTACTTTGAAGAACCTAGAATATAAGACATATTTTCAGTTGTTTCACACTTTTTTGTTAAGTATATAATTCCACATGTGTTAATTCATAGTTTTGATGCCTTCAGTGTGAATGTACAATTTTCATAGTCATGAAAATACAGAAAAATCTTTAAATGAGAAGGTGTGTCCAAACTTTTGGTCTGTACTGTATATGTATCCCCCATCCTGGTATATGTATCCCCCATCCTGGAATATGTATCCCCCATCCTGGTATATGTATCCCCCATTCTGGTATTTATCTCTCGTTCTGCTGCTGTTCTTAAATGTATAAAAAATAAACCATTATACTCACCTTCCCTCTGGTCCCCCGCCGCACTTCACCCTCTTGTGAAGCCAGCAGCTGACTTCAGTGTGCTAGTGACCGGAGTGCATGATGTCACTGCTATGCGACATCAGTCACGTGCATGCTGATGTCAGCTGCTGGCTTCTGATTGGCCGTCAGTATGTATGGTCGCACAGGGACCTGATGGGTCTCCGCACTGCAATACACTTCAGCTGAATGTGTGTCCGAGGACGCACATCCAGTTGAAGTTTGTGCTGGTGTCGGCGGGCTTTTGCGACCGCGGTCGTTACGCCCCAGACTTTAAGCCCTTCTCAATAGGGTGATTTTTTTTCTTCCAATTGTTCTAAGAACAATAACTTTTTCATTTTTCCATAGAAAAAGGCAGATAAGGATTTTTTTTTCTTTAAATGAGTTGTAATTTTGAATAACCCAATTCATTTTTACATACAATGTACTGGTAAACAGGAAAAAAAATTCCAACTGCAGCGATTTTGGGAAAGAAATGTAATTCTGATATTGTTTTTTCATTTTGTTTTCATGGTGCTCATTGTGTGGCAAAGATGACCTGGTAATATAATTCTACAGTTCAGTACAATTACAGTGATGCCAAATTAAAAAAAAAATATTTCAATTTATGTTGCTATTGTCTGAGACATTTTTTTTTATTTTTTTGTCAATGGACCTCAATTTGTTTAGTGTGGCAACCAGGGGCATAGATAGAAATCATGGTGCCCCATTATAGAGGTGCTAACCACACCCTTCCCCCAACCAAAGAAAAAAGAAAATATATATTTTATGGGGCACAGAAGAGAATATCTCACAACTTTGCAGCCCTTATAGAGTAATGTTCCTCCTATTGAAGCTCTTGATTCCCCTTTGATTGCCCCCATAAAGGATGATGCCAAAAAAGTGCCCCCCAAAAACACAGTATGATACCCACACAGTGAATTTCTACACAGCACCCCACAGTATGATGACCCTACTGTACCTACCTGGCAAAGTATGGGGACCCCAAGCCAGTATGATGCCCTAACTGCGACTCCAACACAACCCTCCATACAATATGATGACCCCACACAGTATGATGGACCCCACACAAACCTCCACACTATATAATGGCCTCCACTAATCCTCATAAGCAGAATAATGGCCCCACATAGCTCTCCAAACACTATAATCGCCCTCACATAACCCTCCAAATAGTAAAATAGCCACCACATAGCCCTAATAACAGTATAATGGCCCCATGTATCCCACTAAACAGTTTAATGGCCCCAATATAGCCCTCCAAACAGTATAATGGCCCCACATAGCCTTCCATATAATATAATGGCCCCCACATAGCCTTCCATATAATATAATGGGTGCCACATAGCCTTCCATATAATATAATGGCCACACATAGCCTTCCAAATAATATAATGGCCCCCACATAGCCATCCATGTGATATAATGGCCCTACATTGCCCTCCATATATTATAATGGTCCCCCATTGCCCTCCATATAATATAATGGCCACACATGTACTCATTGATTAAAATAAATACTCACTAATAAACCCTCTGCACTGCTGGGCAAAGTGGGCACATTGTAGTCACCTCATCGCACCTGCTGCACAGACGTCAGCTGATGATCTCGCCTCCATTATTACTTTCAACTGTATTGGCATTCAGGATGCTGCTACAGTTGAAAGTGGGATGTTGGGTGGAGGGGTGATGCCACCGCTGGCACTAGACCCCCTGACTTACGAGCCGCATAGCAGCCAGGAGACTTGCTGTCATTAGTGGTACTCCACTGGTGGCAAGCTGACACTTTCAATGATAACATTTTTGGGAAATTAAAACTTTGATTGCTTTTTATTGCAATTTTTCAAGGCAATGTGGTGGACAAAATAAAAAAAACTCCAATTCTTTGAGTTTCACATTTTTTCAAGTTTTTTTATATATTTCTCATTACGGCATTTACTGTTTTAGTTTATTAATTTTATATTTTCATCAGGCTTTTTCCAGATGCAGAGATACCAAAAATGCTTTTTCATTTTGTTTTAATTTCTGAATTATTATTGGTGGAAAAGGGGATTTCGAATTTTTGTCTTTTATTTTTTTTAAAACTTTGTATGATGCACTTGAAGAAAATGCTGCAGCTCGTGGTACCACAGTTCACACAGAATGCTTATTAATGCATTAGAATCGGATAATACTGTAGTACACTCAAAGATGTGGTAACTTGTAGTTCAATGGTTGGATACATTTGGTTGGATATAGTATTCACTAAACGTGTTTCGGAGGATAATTTCACTCTTTCCTAAATGCCAAACAAGAAAAAAAAATGTTACAAAAGAACATGGCGAAATAAGACTAAATTATAGAAAAATGTAATGATAAAGTAAAATGGTCTGTCTCTTTAAGGCTAAAACCAGTTGTGTCCATAAGGGGTTAGAAGACCCTTCATGTCCAGTGCATTGGTTGTAGGTGATTGTCGGTTACGAGGTCACGGAATGTTGTGACGCTGATATATAAGCAACTGCCGGACGGAATCCTCTGAGGGTTTACAGTTAGTGGAGTGTAAGTCGCCTTATATTATCTGCTGATTTATCTCCTATCATATCCCTTGTGTCTTTCACTCTCGTTCCTCATTTCCTTCATTCTCTAATAATATTTGAACTTTTGTTTAGCTAATGAGCAAATTGTGTCATGTACCCAACCGGCCTTCTGTCTATGTATCCACCATCCATACATGGGTACAATACATCATTATGTATGGATGAAGTGTAATTAGAAATATAGAAATAACTGTCATAAATCTTTATCTATTACCATTTAATCACAATTACATAATATTTAAATGGTCTAAGGGGTAAAGTGTCTGCTTGAAGAGAGTGCCAAGTTGGTGTAGGGAGACTTATAGGCCATAAAATGTTTACCTAGGAATTTAAATGTGCAAGTAGTTTGTTCAGAGGAATAGGACAGTAGCTCTAGTGCCACCTATAGGACATAACTTTGCACTGATGAGAAGCAAAAAGTCCAAAACACTTGTCTGCAAATAAAGTTTCTGTTTTTGTTTTCTATCCTAAGTCATGTGATGAGGCCCTTTAAAGGGTCCTTCTTGATTTTTAGGATTGCCACTTCCAATGGGTGGCCCTTGACCGCCTATCTTCTTCCTCTATGAAGGAGATATTTGCTTAATATTTCAATAATTACATTGATATCTCTTATACAAGGTTTTGGTATAATGGAAGGAGCCAAAGAGAGTTGTACAAGATTTTAAAAATTCTGTCTCGTTTCTTTCAAAAACACAAACTGTCGGTTGTGTCCGGTGTTACAGCTCAGCTCTATTCACTTCTATGGAGCTGAGTTACAATACCACAAACAACCTGTGGACAGGTGTGGCGCTGTTTTTGGAAGAAAGTGGTTATGTTTTTCTAATCCTGCACAATCCCTTAAAGGACCATTTCATGTAAACTGGATTGGTTGTAGGTTTTTGTCACTTCGGACAGTTACTGTTGTTACTGGTGATTAGTGATCCATGGAATGGGATGATGACATCACACAGTGACATCATGATAACTGTCGAGGGGCCACTCACTAGAGGGGTGCAGTCGGCAGTGAAGTGTAAGTAAACCTTGTATTAGCCTCTTTTTAGGTCTTTTATTATGTTCTGTTACTTTCTCTTTATCTGTAGATATTTACCCTGTAATGTCAGGATGTCTCTTCCCCCTTATAGATTTTTATTCATTATTTAAAACTGAATCTTTATTTAGTTAATGAGCTGAGGCGTCAGTAACCGACCCTTTCCCCCTTCCCCTTTCCCCCCCTTCACTTCTTCATAAATATCAAAATAGGAGTGAAATTTGATGTCTACTATAATTCTTTTTTTCCCCATTATTTTAGGGTTTTATTATTTGTGAGCGAGAGAATTGTGAGAAAAATAAGGTAAATGCTTAATTATCCTAAATCTACAATTTCTCTGAGAATGGGGTCACTTGATGGCGGAGAGTCACCGTCCATGTCACCCATAATCTCCTGCAACTTCTCCTCCCATAGAGAAACATTGAAGCTCCATGTGAGTAAGGAGAATGGCAGGTGACTCCGCGTTACCATCGAGCATTAGCCCTAGGGAAGAGTCAAGGATCTCATCGCAATGCTCGGGCTGGCTGTCAGCTCTCCTGACCCGAGCGTGACAGCTGCATAGGAATACACGCCGTCACTCTTGGATCGGTAAAGCCATCAGCCAGTCCAAGTATTGCGATGCGATCCTCGTCCAAGTTATACAACCCTCTGACTCTTCCCGAAGGCCAAGTTCAGGTATGGCAGATTTATAGAATCCAAAGGTTTGGAAATTCATTCATAGGGGGAATTCATCGAACACTCTGCCACAATAGTTGTACATTTTTATGTAACACGAGCTTCCAAATACAACTTAGCACATTTTAGCTTTTTTTTACACCAGCCCTGACACTTTTCAGAAACGTGGGTACGGCCTAGTCGAAAGGCAGGGAAAGGCGAGGCCCAACAGAATAGTTATCATATGCAAAAGAAATTGTAAAAAGGGCAAACTCCAAGGGCAAAATAGTGTAATTTATCTTCCTACCATTTTGGTAAATGTATATGTGTAATATTATTCATTGTCTTTTTCTTGGCTTTTTCCATAACAGATTGATTGAAAAAATAGAGAACACCAAGAGAACATTCAGGTATTTATCCTATTACATCTTCCTACCACATTCCTATAGGAGTAGTATGTGTCCCAGTAAGGGGGGGACTCCATAGTGATGGTATCATGGCATTACCGCTCTCACTCATGGGCATTTACAATGTATTCATACGAAGGATACAATTGATTTCAATAATAAAAAATTTAGATCCCGTTGAATTCTTCATACTATTTATCATCCATTTCCCCCATATTATAACAATGAGGTCATGAACAAATTATGGTAATGCCAAAAATTTACCAGGACTCCTGACCGATCAAACATTGTCTTGGAGCCCTAGATTAAAGGATAATACTGTGCAGTACAACCTATGTGAACGTAGAGCTATATAGATTCTGGAGGTGATGTCCATGCTGTTTTCTGAGGGACAGGTTATATAGATATTTCTTTATTGTTTGAATTAGCCAAGGTGTTAAAGGGGTGGTCCTAAATACAAAGTGATTTTCATTCTAAATACCTATTTATTCAATAGCATAATCTTACCTATTTTCTAATATACTTTAATTAAAAATTCCCTATCCTTCCCTATCAACACTATTGAACTGCTTTTCTTTCTTTTTCCTACTTCCTTTTTGACGACGTTTCATTTGAAAATCCCAGTGCATGCTGGGATTCTCAAACAAAGCGTCATCAGGGGGCAGAAGCTGCGGTCACTGCCCCAGCCTCTGCCCTCTCTCTAAAATGAAGCAACAGCATTGACCTTCATTTCAGGGGATGGGCTAGTCCCTGCGCAATATGTATTGTGCACTGTACATAAAGACTGCGCTTTCTTGCTGGCTCAGATCAGTAGTAATGAGCCTGGAAACAGAGGAGAGCGACTGTCAGTTCACCTTGTAAGATGAGTACCCAGCTTGCAGAGGCGAGCACTGGCTCCCACAAGTTACGTCAATTGCAGAGGCGGTGCTGGTCTTTGCATGCTGGGAATTCATCTTACAATGCGCACTGACAGTGCACTCTGCTTTGTTGCTAGCAAGAGAGTGCACTGCCTTTGTGCACATCATGGCAGATAACTTTATCCATAGGCTTCCTAAGCATCAATTCTTGTAACCAGAGCTGTATTTTTTTCATTTCAGGCACATGGAGTCCCATAAAAACATCAGAGGGCCTAATGAAGAGTCACTGCCGTAAGTAACTGGTGTAATCATGGTCCATGACTTTCATTGTTTGTAGTCCTCAGCTTCTTTTCACTATGAGACGTAGATGCAATTGGAGATGTAACTTGAACTTCTTGGACCCCAATACAAAATATGTAACAGGGCCCCTCAACTACCATAAACCATTTGTAACAGTGATGAATATATATGTGGCAGATGAGAGGGTCCCAATGCGACTGCTCGCTCTACACTCTATAGCTATATGTAAATGTTCATCTTGGATACCATAAACATTTCTTCCTACTTACTCCATATAGTTATGGCCCTGAATGCTATCATTTGTTATTGCATTATAGATAGACTATATAGATGATATTTTCTGTAGGTTTCTTAAGTATCACTGTTTCTAACAAAAGCTACATTTTTATAGGCCAATTACACCAATAAAAGCCTGGGCGAGCGTGGAATCCATCAGGTAAGTTATCAGAACTTTTATTACTGCATTTGTATTAATAGATCCCAAAGACAAGTACTGGGAAAATCTTGAAAAAAAAAAATTATATTTTTTAAACTGTGTGAGAAGTTAACTTTAAAAGAATTTCTAAAACTTTTTCTGTTCAGAAAAGAGACAGAGAATCATCAAGTTTCAAGGGTTAATCCGTTGTTCATTTACTGCCTGTCTGTGTCGTAACACATTGGTTCCCATTACACAATTACTGCCCCACACCCTGCACTTGTCTGTCTAAAAGGGTAAATATATGTCAGAAAGGAGATAATGAAGAGAATGACATAAAAGGGACAATAAATGGAAAATGGCCATTGAATTTAATGTCTCGAAGTCCCCGTTTTCCCCTTTAGTATCATTCTGTTCAGTGTCCACTGGATGCCCATTTCCAATTTATTGCTCCTATAGCACCCAAATGGCACAGAAGAGCGCTAAGAAATGAACAATGACTGCCTTCTAGACATCTGTCAAGTCAGCAGTCTTCCCCATGATTATGGAGCCTACTGAAACAGACTAAGGGACCTTTTTAAATGCTTAGGAAGCATTTGCAGGTGTTTTTTGTTAATTATTTTAATGTACTGAGATAATGACTTTTGTGTTTTCATTAGCTGTAAGCCATAGTCATCAACGTTAACAGAAATAAACACGTGAAATAAATCACTCTGTTTGTAATGACTCTATATAATATATGAGTTTCACTTTTTGTATTGAAGAACTGAAATAAATTAACTTTTTGATAATATTCTAATTTAGTGAGATGCACCTGTACATAGGAAAACAGCAACCAGACAGACAAGGGTAAACAGACAGGGATAAAAGAAAACTACAATCTTACACATACACTTACAAAACAACAGAGATGGAATCAAGGGCGGAATTGTTGGGAGAGGATATAAATATGCAAACCAACTCCACTCAGAAATCTCCAGAAAAACTCTCCGCCAACTCCAAACACTGAACTTCTTCAAATCCAAACCAGGAAGTCAAAAACTATCACTGGAAATTCCCAAGTGCCAGTGAAAGTATATATACTAGAGAGGAGCAGCCAACACAGAACAGCTGAGACAATTCAGGATGGAGAGCTCCAGGGGATCAACAGAGCGGATTAGCCCTTGTAATGACAGAGCAAGGAAAACCTGCAATGTTAATAGGAAGGTGAAGCAGATCTAATCAGTGCAGGAGTTTGTGTAACTAGACGCCGCAATCTTCTGGCCCAGCTCTGTCGCAGTATCCCTGTGACATTTACATCTTAACTCCTGATTGCGGGTACTGACCGGTGTGGTGTTATAATTGCGCTAATCTGTACAACTATTTACGATAAAAGCTGCAGTGTTCTTGGGCTTAGGAGCGCCACCTACTGGAGCTGTGCAGAACTGTGTGCTCTCCTGTAAAATTCTAAATTCATCAGTAAAATCTCCCCTGTTCATGAATGGTTATCTTCACTAGGGTGGGTTAATTGCTTCGATCACAGTATATTTCTTACCAGGTTTTTCCAAAATCACAGTAAAAACACTGCAGTTTTACAATGATTTTGGAAAACCATTGCAAAAAATGCACCATGATTGCAATGCGTGGATGCCCTTTAACCCTCACTTATAAAGAGTTATGTTATGTATTCAGTAGAGAGGAAGAGGAAGATAACATCAGTAATAAAGTGGTAGAGATAGGAGCGGAGAACAGCAGAGAGGATAACATCGGAATGTAAGTAGAGAGATAGTGAGATATATAGATATTATTGGCTGGATATGATTGTAGATGATTAATAGTAACTGATGAATGACTTGTTATGGGTACAGAAGGTTCAGGCTGGGCTTTGTAGGCAGAAGTGGAGACCTCCAGTAGACCCCCTAGCTGCAATGTCAACCAATCGGCACCCTACGATCGTCTGCTTGGGGAGCTGACCGGCATACAAAGTGACAGCCAATAAGTTAAATCCCCTTTCTAATACTGCTGTCATACTTCACAGAAGCATTTAAAAGGTTAAACTAATGCGATCATGGCTAGCTTCAATTACATCAGTTACTGTTGGGTGCCAGCTATGTAACAGAGCCATCAACGGTGCTGCAGGGAGTAGACTCAACACTTGAGCCCGCGCCATACAGAGACTGTGCGCCCCCAAAAAGTGGTTAACCGGGACTCTTCATTCAGGATATACCCCAGTCTTCATATAACTCAGTCTTATCTGGATGTCAATGTAGATTATATATGATTTATATGGCTTATTTTATGTGTCCAATAGTGAGGAAGATGAGAGCGAGGAAGAACAGGATGAAACAACTTGTGTGAGTGAAAATTGGAGTATGAGTAGGTAAGTGGAGGGTCTGAGACTAAATATATAATGGGTGATAAATACATACAACATAGAACATTATACACTTATAGTTATGGCATTTTCAGTCACATGGTATAAAACATCAAATTCTGAATTCATGAGCATTTCCAAACCGTCTATAAAGTTATTCTCCCTTTCTGTACTTCCATTCTATAAATTTCTTTGCAGGCATGTGACATCTTTTTTTTCTTATTTCCTTTTTGATGACGCTTCGTTTGAAAAACCCATTGCATGCTGGGACACTCAAACAAAATATCATCAGGGGGCTGAAGCTGAGGTCACTGCCTCTGCCCTCTCCCTGAAATGAAGCATCAACAGTGACCTTCATTTCAGGGGCTGGACTAGTCCCTGCGCGCTGTGCGCTGTGCACAAAGACAGTGCACTTTCTCGCCAACTCAGATCAGTAGTAATGAGCCAGCAACAAAGCAGAGTGCACTGTCAGTTCACCTTGTAAGATGAATACCCAGCTTGCAGAGACAAGCACCGGCCCCCACAAGTTACGTTAATTGCAGAGGCGGTGCTAGTCTCTGCATGCTGGGAATTCGTCTTACAATGCGCACTGACAGTGCGCTCTGTTTTGTAGCCGGCGAAAGAGCACGCAGCCTTTGTGCACATCACGGCAAATAAATTTATCCATAGGCCTCCTAAGCATCACTTCTTCTAACCAGAGCTGTATTTATTTCATTTTAGCTGCTTTGGATCGAATGAAACGATCGCATCTTCTAATAATGAGTCACTGCCGTAAGTAATTGGTGCTACCATGGTCCACAACTTTCAATGTTTGTAGTCCTCAGTTTCTTTTCACTATGAGGCATAGATGCAATCAGAGGTGTAACTATTTTTTTTCCTAATTACTCCATATAGTTATGCCCCTGAATGCTATCATTTGTTATTGCATTATAGATACACTATATAGATGATATTTTCTGTAGGTTTCTTAAGTATCACTGTTTCTAACAAAAGCTACATCTTTATAGGCCAAGCAAAATAAAAACTGCCTGGGCGAGCGTGGAATCCATCAAGTAAGTTAGTAGAACTTTCATTGCTGCATTAATTGAACCCATAGACCAGGACTGGGGAAATCCTGGAAAAAAAATAGTATATATTTTTATATCTGTGTGAGAAGTTAACTTTAAAATAATTTCTAACACTTTTTCTGTTCAGAAAAGAGGCAGAGAATTATCAAATTTCAAGGGTTAATCCGTTGTTCATTTACTGCCTGTCTGTGTCGTAACACATTGGTTCCCATTGCACAATTACTGCCCCACACCCTGCACTTGTCTGTCTAAAGGGGTCAATATATGTCAGAAAGGAGATAATGAAGAGAATGACATCAAAGGGACAAGAAATGAAAAATGGCCATTGAATCCAATGTCTCCTAAGTGCCCGTTTGCCCCTTTCGTATCATTCTGTTCAGTGTCTACTGGATGCCCATTTCCAATTTATTGCTCCTATAGCACCCAAATGGCACATAAGAGCCCTAAGAAATGAACAAGTGGACACTAAGGAGGCCATTTATTTCTATTCTCTGCCCAGGTGCAGCCATTGAATCACTTAAGGCTCGCAATGACTGACTTAGTGTCACACTGTCACCGTTCAGTATATTTTGGACGCAGTGATTGACAGCTCAGTCGTCCCATCTGGTGCAGTGGCGTGCTGAGTTGTCTGTGTTTTTGTTGACAGCTCAGCCATCGAATCTGAGTCTGGGAGGTGCTGATCTCCCTCCAGGTGTTCCCTGTTCCAGTGATTACTTAGCTACTTAACTGAGCTGTCGGCCCAGATATCTGCCAGTTGTAGCTTCCAGCTCTGTGAGACTTGTTCCTCTGTGCTTTGTTCTTAGCATTCTGACTTTCTGATACTTTGGTGACGGACCCTGGGCCTATTGACTATTTATTTGTATTACCCTTTTGCTTTGATCCGCTATCTTTCTGGTATTCTGACCTCGGACCATTACCTGACTATGCCTATGTCTCTTCCCTCTGTTTATGATGTACCCTCCTGGCTCTAGACCGCGGACCCCTTGGCTATCCTGACTCGCGGCTTGTCCGTGAGAAGTGACTCAGCATCAGACTTAGGCTTTGTATTCGTGCAGCCCCTTTGCCCCACTGCCATAGAAGGAGAAGGCTGCTGTAGTTTTCCATTTTACGTCCTAACTCCTGACTGCGGATACTGACCAGGGTGATGTCATATTTGCGCTGATCTGTACTACTATTTACTCTACAATCCGCAGTGCTCTTAGGCTTAGTAGCGCCACCTACTGGGGCTGTGCAGAACTCTCGTCTGTAAAATTCTAAATTCAATAGTAAAATCTCCTCTGTTCATGAATGGTGTAGTTATCTTCACTTCGATGTGTTAATTGCTTTGATCATAGTATATTTCTTACCAGGTTTTTCCAAAATTACAGTAAAAACACTGGAGTGTATACTTATCGTTTTGGCACTTTCAGTCACTTAGTATAAAACATGGCTGCATCTACATAATGATAACTGATAGAGGAGCCAAAAACAACAAACCATTGAGATCCTTTATTCATGAGCATTTCCCTACCGTCTATAAAGTTGTTCTCCATTTCTGTTCCTCCATTCTATAAAATTCCTTGCAGTAAGTGACATCAGGGAGGGGTCTAGAGCTAATTAGGACCTTTCCAGGTAACCTCCAGCCTCCTCTCCTGCACCGATCATTGTCAGGCAGGAGAGGGAGACTTGTGCAGCTCTCTTCCTGCACTTGTCTCTCTCTCCCGGCTCCACCTCTCAGGCCAACTTGCTTTCTTTATTGCAGTTCCTATGGCTGATACGGCTGTAGTTCTGTAAAAAGGATAATTAATGTCAATTGGTGAGAATGGGGATAATGAACGGAAGGTCACAGAAGGAGCAATAAACTGTTTACTAGACAAGATGCAGTTTTCTGGGGATGGGACGTCTACTATAAATGTGCAGAACTCTGCATGCTGCTTTTTTTGCTTTGTTTTATGAATTCAATTATAAAACTACTGCAAATAACAAAACCTCCTGCATTTGTTCTGTATTATGTGTCCAATAGTGAGATAGAGCGTGTAACATCAGAGAGAGGAGAGGACAATGGCGGAAAAGAGAACATCGGACTGTAAGTAGAGAGACAGTGACATTTACTGATATTATAGACTAGCTATTGAACCAGTTCTACGCCCGGGTGGCGAGCATTTTTATTGGTATATGATCTCCCATGCTGGTATGTGCTGCCCCCCTCCTGGTATTTGTGCTGCCCCCATCCTGTCCCCACCATCCTATACTGGTATGTGTGGTACCCCTCACCCCAATCCTGGTATGTGTGGTACCCCTCACCCCAATCCTGGTATGCGTGGTACCCCTCACCCCAATCCTGGTATGTGTGGTACCCCTCACCCCAATCCTGGTATGCGTGGTACCCCTCACCCCAATCCTGGTATGTGTGGTACCCCTCACCCCAATCCTGGTATGCGTGGTACCCCTCACCCCAATCCTGGTATGTGTGGTACCCCTCACCCCAATCCTGGTATGTGTGGTACCCCTCACCCCAATCCTGGTATGTGTGGCACACCTCATCCCCCCAATCCCGGTATGCGTGGCACCCCTCATCCCCCCAATCCCGGTATGCGTGGCACCCCTCATCCCCCCAATCCCGGTATGCGTGGTACACCATACCTCATCACTATCCTGGTATACATGGTACCCCATCCCTATCCTGATATGCATGATATTCCTCATCCTGGTATGCATGGCCCCCCTCATGTGAATCCCGGTATGCGTGGCACCCCTCATCCCCCCAATCCCGGTATGCGTGGCACCCCTCATCTCCCCAATCCCGGTATGCGTGGCACTCCTCATCCCCCCAATCCCGGTATTCGTGGCACCCCTCATCCCCCCAATCCCGGTATGCGTGGCACCCCTCATCCCCCCAATCCCGGTATGTGTGGTACCCCTCACCCCAATCCTGGTATGTGTGGTACCCCTCACCCCAAGCATCCCTTTCAGGCTGTACACACATCCCCAAAAAATAAACACTTATACTCACCTTTCTTCCCTGTGCTCCAGCACTGCTGCGTCCTGTTCTGCCGGAGGCCGGGGAGGAGCGCTGCGCCAGAGCACTGCGCTGTCCGGCGCCATTTTGCTGAAGACACTGCAAATGTGTCTTCAGTAAAATGGCGCCGGATAGCGCTATGCGCATGCGCCGATCCGACGCCTCACTCCTGCCCCGGTCTCCGGCGAAGAGAGAGGCGCCGCGGCAGCGCTCCTCCCTGTCAGGTAAGTATGTAAGTATGGCGCCGGAGATCGCGGTATGCGTTCAGTGTCTACACATACCATGATCTCCGGTGCCAAACACTCCTCTTACCTGTAACGGCTCCAAGCGTTCTTCTGTCTGGAGCCAGACTGCGTGTCACGCATGCGCAGTCTATAAAGGCTTCAGACAGAGACATGCATCCCGCCTTATATTATAGATTGTAAACGATTGTAGATATTTAATAGTAAATGGGGAATGACTTGTTATAACTAAGTAGAGACTGAGGAGGATATAAAACATGGCTGTACATATACTGTACATCAGTATCAGAGGCTGATTGGGGGCTAATGATGTAGTGGCTCACATAGTGCTCACATAGCGCCCTACAGAAAAGCACTAAAAACGGAGAATGGATGGTAAGTGGGCAGTAAAGCAGACGCTGAATTCTGTGCCAGTTTGCCCTCTATTGGCCTTTTAGCTATGCCAGGTATTTCTAGTCAGGGCCCGGTTGCCATTATTTAATCACCTAATGCTAAAATGAATCACTAGAGATTTAGACTTGTGCAGTCTCTCTGCCCCGGTGCTGGAGAAGGAGAAGGCTGCTGTGGTCTTATGTCCTGACTCCAGTCACCAGGTACAGACCGGCATGACGTCATCATTGTGTTGTGATGGGACACTAAGTTTTTCCGAATTCATTTATTAAATGCTTTGGTTCTGCAATAATTTTGGAAAGTCACTGCAAGAAATTCCCATGATGGCATTGTATGAACTTACTCTATCACTCACTTATAAAGGAGCAATTATTATAATGGTCATTTATGGGACAGTTACTGCATAAAGTTTATGTTATGTGTCCAATAGTGAGGAAGAGGAAGGAGAAATGGACGTGGATCAAACAACAACAGAGATAGGAGAGGAGGATGGAAGCGGAGATAACATCGGACTGTAAGTAGACACACAGTGACATATACTGATATTATGGGATGTATATGATTGTAGACATTTATTAGTAATTGATGAATTACTGATGTAGAGATGGAGGAACATATAAAACATGGCTGCCCATATACTCGGCTGTAGTTCTGCCTCTGTAAAGGGCTCAATGAATGTTATTGGGGAGAAATAGGGGAATGAACGAAAGTTCACAGAAGGATCAATAAACGAAATATGATCACAGAGATCAGCGCCTCCTACGTGCCCAGTTTCGCCCTTTAGTGCCCTCTTGGTGAAGATCATTCCCAGTTTATTGCTCATATAGCACCCAAATGGCACAGAAGAGTATTACAGGGAATCTGTCAGTAGCATCAACCTTCCTAAGCCATCTAAATGGGCATTTAGGTCGCAGAAAGTTTTCTCTGGAATAAAGGAAGAGTCAAACAACTGTATAACTCAGATGAGGATCACCACGTAATGCTCGGACTGGCCGACGGCTTTCACACCCGAGCTTGATATCATGTATTTCTATACTGCTGTTACGCTCGGGTCGGTAGAGCCGTCAGCTCGTCTGAGCACTGCGTTGCGATCCTCGTCCGAGTTATACGACTTTCTGACTCTTCCCAAAGACATCGGATCACAGATATCAAGGTATCGTTTTATTCCGCTTCCTATGACCTACATGACCAGGAGGGTTGATCCTACTGACAGATTCCCTTTTTAAAAGCAAGAATGAACGGCAAGTGGGCACTAAGGAGGCAATGATTTTTGTGCCAGTTTGGCTAATATACCCCCTTTACTTATCCCATTTATTTCTATTCAGTGCCTGAATGCCCCCCTTCAATCACCTGAAGCTCACGATGACTGACTTAGGCTTTGTTCTTGTGCAACCCTCTTTGGTCAGAGAAGGAGAAGGCTGCTGTAGTGTTTTGTCTTACGCCAGGGGTCACCAAACTGTAGCTCGGGAGCCACATGTGTCTCGTGGGCCCGTGATTTGTGGCTCGTGGCTGTCTGCCAGCTTGGTGCATTAGCTCCAGGTGTAGCAAATAGCCCTGAACAGAAGAGCAGATCTGAATGGGGGGAGATAGGAAACCCTGGAGCTCGGCATACTGCCTTGGTGTGATTGCAATGTAAAAGCTTTGCTGTCATTATACCGGTAATAGGGGGCTGTGGGTGTCACTGTTGTGAATGGGGCAGGAACTGGATGTTGCACGCGCCCCTCTCTCAGAGCTGAATATGGCTCTCAAGGTCAGAAATGTTGGGGACCTCTGTCTTACGCCCCAACTCCTACTGCCTGCAGACACAGACCGGTGTGATGTCATCATTGCGCTGACCTGTATCACCATTTACTACACAACACGCAGTCCTCTTACTCTTAAAAGCGCCACCTGCTGGAGCTGTGCAGTACTGTGCGCTGTCCTGTAACATTCGGAATTTGTCAAAAAAATCTTACACCTATTCATGAACGGTGTATTTATCCAAAAAATGTACCATGATTGCATTACATGAAGCCACTCCAACACTCCCCATAAAAGAGCGATTACAACAGTGGTGATTTATGAGAGCGTTACTACATATAGTCTATGTTATGTGTCCAGTAGTGAGGAAGAGGAAGGAGAAATGTACATGGCCCACATAATAACAGTGAGAGGAGAGGAGGATGGAAGCGGAGATAGCTTCGGACTGTAAGTAGAGAGACAGTGACATATACTGATATTATAGATTGTAGACGATTGTAGATATTTAATAGTAAATGGGAAATGACTTGTTATAACGATTACAACAGTGGTCATTTATGAGAGCGTTACTACATATAGTCTATGTTATGTGTCCAGTAGTGAGGAAGAGGAGGAAGAAGAGTATATAATGCTTAAGATCAGACAAAAAGAAGACCACAGCGCAGAGACCACCAGCCTGTAAGTAGAGAGATAGTGACTTATACAGATATTATGGGATGTATACGATCATAGATGCTTATTAGTAACTGATGAATGACTGATTATTTCTGGGTAGAGATGGAGGAACATATAAAACATGGCTGCCCATACACTCATCTGTAGTTCTACCTCTGTAAAGGGCTCAATGATTGTTATTTGGGGAGAAATAGGGGCATGAAGCCACTCCAACACTCCCCATAAAAGAGCGATTACAACAGTGGTCATTTATGAGAGCGTTACTACATATAGTCTATGTTATGTGTCCAGTAGTGAGGAAGAGGAGGTAGAAGAAGAAATGCATGGAATAGAGTTAGAGAGAAGAGAAGACCACAGCGCAGAGACCACCAGCCTGTAAGTAGAGAGACAGTGACATATACAGATATTATAGGCTGCATATGGTTTAGTAGCTGATGAATGACTTGTTATCACTTAGACTGAGGAGGATATAAAACATGTTTGTACATATTGGGGGGGGTTATTGATTTGGGGGTCCGCTACAACAGGGTTATAGTAAGAACAATTTTCTCGCCTCCTGGTCTTGTCTGATTAGCGATGCCGCTTCAATGTGGCCATGGGGCTCTGGAACGGACATCATCTCCTCTACCTTCAACCTTGGTAGTCACAGTGGCCATCAGCAAAACCATTTCCAGTGCCCCATGGCCACTTTGGAGAGACAAGAAAAATGTGGATTTCTCTGGATTAAGACATCGGATCGCAGATATCAAGGTGTCATTTTATTCAACTTCCAGTGACCTACATGCCCATATAGACGGCTTAGGAGGGACGATATTACTGACAGATTCTCTTTAAGTCATTGCATTTATTGAGGACACACACTACATGATATTTTTATTTTCTAAGTTTCTCTGTTTCTAATGAAAACTTAATTTATTTTACAGGCCAAAAGTAAAGACAGCGTGGGCCGACACAGAGCCAATGCCGTAAGTAATAAGAGCAATCATGGCGGCATTTACTCTAACGAGACCTTGGACTTCTGAACGATGACGTCATATTGTGACATAAGAGCCGCACATTACACAGGACAATATCACTGTGTATATCCTCATAGACTGATCAGGATGATAATGTGAACTGTCTGTATCTCAATTTGTTTCTTTGAATTTTTTTAAGACGCAAACGTAAATGGTGGATACCAAAATGCTTCAGAAGATCGAGCAGGAGCCATGTGAAATACATGTAGGTACTTTACCCTCTTCCCACAAATGGACGCGCCCTTATGTCCTAATTGCTGTCTTCTAGATGCAAAGGTATTCAATGATTCATCCTGGCAGAAGATCAGTCACCATGAATGTGAAAGTGATATTTATACTAGGAGCTAATAATTAGTAATGACATCTATCCATATAGCTACATCATGTAGAAATGTATAGGAGAGACTTTATGTTTATTGTCTGTGTCCTATTGGGACTAGGATTTGTTCCCGATAATTATTTTACAGGGTATTTATTTGTGATCATTTCTTCTATTTCTTCAACACCAGAAAAGATAAAGATGAAAAAGAACAACGTCCACCAAAGTAAGTAAAAGCTTCCCCCATTATAGTATGTGACGTGTTGTTACACTGAGGCTCATAATATTGTGTCTTTCCTTTATATATTTATACTATATTGTATATTTTAATGGAAGAAACCAATATTTAAATGTCTATCTATATATGTCCAGGCTTGGACTGGCCCACAGGAGAACAGGAGAATCCTCTGGTAGGCTGCCCCTGTGAATAAGTGCTAAAGAGTAGTGCAGAAAAAAAATATCATCTATTTTATCATTCATTAAACAAGCGACCAAATGAATATTACATAGAAGCAAAAGTAAATTTCTTTACTAGGCTCAGGTTATTTTTGCATGTAGCTGAACAGTGGGCTTAAAGAATCACTGTTACTGGTGGGCCGTTGCCCATAGTGAGAGAAAAGCATTCCCCGACTTCTAAACTTACCGACCTTCCTGTCCTTTTTTCTCCATTCTGAACACTATTTACCAATTTTTTGGCTTCCTCTTAGGCTCCTCAGAGCATTTATCTGCTGCTTCAGCAGTACAGCGGCAAAGTAAAGAAAAAAAGGTAAGTTTTTCTTTAATAATTTTTTATTGAATGATTTTAAGATTTACAAAAAATCTATTCAGTATCATCTTAAGTTTTCAATAATTATTATATAAACAGTCGGGTGGTGACAAATGAGTTTATTCTTTTGAAAAAATGTGCAATCATACACTGATGAAGACGGGTAGGTTGGTGTATAGAAGGGAAGAAGGAGGAAAACGTCACAGTCAGGTTGTGATATTCAGTATCTGTATGATCAGACTTCATTGCTAGGAGTCCTGCCAGCTGCTGTATTAATATTTCTCCTGTTTCATCATCTCATCGTTGACCCTAGTTTTTCCTTCTGGCCGATACACTGGCACACTACCGGTGGTGCACATGTGCGGGGCAGCAGGACAGGGTGTATCCCCGGCTGTATCTAGAGCAGCGGCTGTTGTGGTCGTGTGATCAGACTCCCATCCGCGTACCACGTCACGTGGATTGGGCCTCCGGTCGCATGTTCTGACGTCACACGCTACATGACTTGTTCAGAGAGTTGCACCTGTTCCGAAACTCTAATCATATTCACCAATCAAGTGTGGATTTTATCTACACAGGTATTTTTACTGCTCTATTAGCGACTTTGTACCAAAACAAGCACTGGGATTGGCGTCACGTCAGGGGTAGGATAGTCCATGAGTATATACATATACTGTATATTTAGAGGTGTTCAACTGACTATTTCTCCATGGTATTTCCATCATACTCTATATCCAGTTTCTTGTCTATACTGACTCAGCTCTTTTGATTTGCACTTGGAACATGTTTCAGGTGATATTTACGTGCACTTTTGAGCTATATATATGAAATATAGCTACCTTAATATTCTGGACCCCTATACCACCATTATGTAATGCGTTGCCTCCTGCCGTGTTTCATCATCCACTGCATGACTTACTTTTAAATTTATGATCTACTAAATAATTTTTTTTTTACACCAAGTGCCACCACTGAAGAACTGGAAGTCACCCCCTTCTCTATATCCCAATCACCAGAAGATCGCCTGCATGCAGGAGAAGGAGAGTTGCAGGCATGGCGCTTCTTTGACCCACCTTTAGAATGTGTTGGAGTTGGGCTGGGACTGGCAGCTGCTTCCTCCATTGCGATGCTTGTTCCTGCAGGGGAGTCCAGAGCACCGTTGACTGCATCAACCCATGGAAGCTCTGCAGAAGAAGCATGAGGTTGGTATTGTTGATTAACAGTGTGGTTCTCCCCTTATCTTATCCCAAAGACTCCCCTTTATTCCCCCTTACCCAACCCTATTGATCCCATAACAAAACGACAGACTCAAAAGGTTGGAAAATATCGGCCACAGCGACCTTTATTATAAATATTACAAACATGAAAACATTATTAAACGTGCTAAGGTCCTTGAAGTTACTAAATCTGGTGACCCCAAAAATAACCAACCAAAACTTCCTCCCACCTGCAACCCACAGGCTCAGGAGCACCAACAAACCCCAGAGAGTTTATTAACGGATAACTGCCAAACCAGGGACACGACATTCGTTTGCCGTAAGCCCCAAAAAAATCACCAGACCCAGACCAAGTTATCAATGTCCTGATTAATCCCCTGAACCAATTTAACACCAACTTCAAGGACCCTGATACACGCCACAATGAGAGCATTTGACAACTCAAATACTCGAGACCCCCCTTTACTGTAAAAATAAGGCTTGTTCAATGCCCCTTGCAACGATGAAGTTCATATATCCAGCCCCACGGCATTAAGATGCACTCCATCTGCTAGCCAGAAATTCCCGGTGCTATCTTCTATATCAAAGTGCCTTACCGCTACCCCCCATTCCAAGACACAAAATTCGAAATTGCCCGATTCACCTTCTTCCTGTCTTTATTTTTTCCACCAACTGCGCATTCCGCCATTCTCTCCGCAGAACAATCTCGGACCACACCGTCACTAACCCTGTAAATGATGTCCTAATACGAAGAAAATCGTGTTTCATGTCCCTTATCAATTCCCTAAATGGACGAACCCTTAAATCATCCCCAATCTCATAAAATTATGCAGTTCACGTAACATCCTGTCCCACACCATACCATGAAAATCAAGCCATCGAACCACAGCCTTGTCTGTCAAAAAACCGATCTGCCTCCCATCTTTTGATACATCGCCCCGAACAGCGCCCCAATGAACGTAAGAATGGCGCATTATCCAAACCAAAAGGGGGGAACCTGTATAAGAACAACAAATTAGACATAATAAACACAAACTTAATCATTTAACTGTAACTAATGAATCAGGCCGGACATATGACAAAAAACAACGTGATTCCCACCTACCAATCCTCTTCACAATTTCAGGACTCAAACCGCATACTGCTACCTCTGTAGCAGCCCCTATACGAAAAGAATGCGGAGCAAAACTAAAGGGGTCTAAACCCAGTCGACTTAAACAACTCCTAAAAACTTCCATAAACTGATACTTTGATAAGAAAGTTCCATCCTCATGGCACAATAATGGGCCCTCCCAGCCCCGACGTATACCCTTCAAAACTCCAAAAGTCCTTAAGGGCCATATAACGGACTCTTGCATGGGCCCTAAACATACCATTTTCCCTTTTATCATTTGATCAGTCTTAGAAAATCTTAGCCAAAATTCCAACCCTTTTTCTGTAGCCACCACATCCTGAGCTAATAGACCCCCAGATTTTTTCATGGACGGAGCCACTAACTCACTCACCCTTCACGCTGCAAAAAATGCCAAAGAAAAAGTTGATTGGAGCAAATACACCTCATACTTAGAATGATAAATCCACTTCACCTCTCTTCCCAAGCATTTCAATAAATCAAACGAGACCAGGCGCCAACTGTCCCCCTGAGCTCTACCCTTATGAGACCCTTTAAAATAGCTTGCTGAACCAAAATTTTTTTTTGATATCTGTTCAACCCCTAGATTTCAAACCAAAAGCCAAGCCTGCAATCAACCTATTTACCTTGGACACTGACGAATCTTCCAACGCTCCTTCCCTTAACCACAACAGCAACAGTACTACCTTATCGTCATCAGACAAAACTTGATCCACAACGCACAGTCGCTTCTCCCACAACTCCCACACAGTATGATAAGCCGACCACATGCTACTCGAAAGCGATGCACTAATTAATGGTTGAGCTACTCGAATGCCAAGCTCCATAAATGTTGCGGCACTCCAGACCTTTCTCGACTGCGTTGGGCACCAGCGACTGGAAACAATCCCAGTGGAAATGAGAGAGACTGTCAGCAACCCAGTTCTGCACACCGGGTACATGCAACGCTGTCACACAAGCGTTCAACAGTAAACATTTCAAAACCCGATACCGCAATACCCGAATCACCGGGGGAGAGGATGCTGTTATACAGTTTATTGCTAGTACCACGCCCTTGTTGTCACATTTGAAACAAATTAGTTTGTTTCGAAAATGCTTTTCCCACAACTTCACTGCAACCAAAATCAGGAAAATCTCCAAAAGAGTCATGTTTTTAACTAATCTGGCCAGCTGCCACTTATCAGGCCATTTACTCGAACACCACTGCCCTTGAAAGTAAGCTCCAAATTCAGTACTACCCGCTGCATCGGTAAACAATTCCAAGTCAAAGTTGTCTACAACCTCATCCATCAATAATGAACGACCATTGTAACACAACAAAAAACTCGCCCACATTGCCAAATCCTGTTTATGTTCCTTCAAAAGTTGGATATAATGATGAGGGAACGTAACCCCGGCTGTCGCACTGGCCAACCTGCGTGAAAAAACATGCCTCATCAGCATAACTCTACATGCGAGATTAAGCATATCCAGAAGTGATTGCATCTCTTTCAAAGTAAGATTTTTCACACACGCAGCGCCCAAGAAACCTCATCCTTTAATGCCAAAACTTTTTCTTCAGGTAAACAAAACTTGTAATTAACCGAGTCAATCACAATGCCCAGAAAACAAATACAAGATGCTGGCCCCTCAGTCTTCTCTAGAGCCAGCAGGACTTCAAAGAGCTTTGCATCCCAATCCATGGAACGCAGCATCGATTCACACAGCTTAGAATCTCCGGGACCAAAACGCAAAAAATCATCCAAATAATGAATGATAGGTGCCCCACCGGACACATCTCGTATTACCCACTGCAAAAAACTACTGAACGCCTCAAAAACAGAACAAGAAAGGGAGCAACCCAAAGGCAAGCACCAATCAACAAAGTATGCACGCTTTCTGAGTGAACTGGGAGCAATCTGAAGGTAGCCTCAATATCGGTCTTTGCCATGAGCTCCCCCCTTCACAACTTTCTAACCCAACGAGTCGCCTCATCAAACGAAGTATACATCACTGAACACAACTCAGGTGCAATGCCATCTTTAACCGACCACCACCTAGGATAGGAAAGTTGGTGATTTAAGCAGAACTTATTAGGCTCTGTTTTAGGCACAATTCCCAACGAGGAAACAACCAAATCCGTAAAGGGTAACTTAACAAAAGACCCAACCATGCGGCCCAAAGCTACTTCTTTGTCCAGCTTATCTAACACTACCTTCGGGTGGCGGTAAGCAGACTGTAAATTTTTCCTATTACAAGGTACATCAAAAGTCGGAGCGGTTTTCTTAAACCCTTTCTCAAAACCAGACGCTAACAATTCAGCCTTAACCCTGTCCGGAAAGCTATTTAGAACGGGAAGCATCTCGTACAGTTTCACTGGAGTCACTACCATAGGAATTTTCGAGGGGGGGCTTTTCCTTTTCTAAAACATTTACCGGCCCTGTGGGATGATCCGTTACAGTAGGAACAGACATGCTTAAATTTACAACTGGTTTTAAATTTGCACTGGCTCTCGTTAAGCAGCCAGCTTACTCCTGGTTTTTGACCGCCAGTTTGTCCTGCTTGATTATTGCCCTCTATAACTCCTGTTTGGTCGGATAATCTGGCCCGCCCTGAAAGGAATGCCCAAACCTAGCTGGCGCCATACCTCTTAACCATAAACCTATGTCTTTCTGGTCTCACCTGATTGCTGGTCTAATCGCCTTCCTTTGACGAAACTGCTCGTCATATCTCAACCAACTCTGGCCCCCATAAACTCTAAGCTTTCCCTATAGAGTCCAGAAAGCTAAAAAGGCCCAAACAATTCTCAAGGGCTTTCTCACCTATAACACTTGCCAAAATGGCGAATACTAGCATCCAGTTAGCAAATGTCTGCAGGATTAACCAGCATCTGTTTTTTCTCATCCACTTTCTTGCTATCATTGCTCTTCTTTTTATCAAGATTACATTTTTCAAGCGGCAGAAGGGAAAAAATTTTGACGTACTCGTCTTTCCAAATCTGCTCCCTCACCTCCTTCTTTAGATGAGCCCCCCAATGGACCTTCAAAGCAAACGTATACTTTGCCCCTAGCCTTATCATTTAAGTGAATTTTTTCCCCTTTATCAGTTTCCTTCTGAGCCAAAACGGATACCTGGGCCTGCGCCTGAGAGTTTTCCTCCAAAGGCTGATTGACCTCATTATTCATACCCCCGACTATCGGAACCCAGGCCGCCAACTGAGCTGGAGGCAATTGCCCCCTTCTAATCTTGCTACACAATCCTTTAAGATAGAAAATAAGTAATGATCCCCAGTGCCCCCCTGTGACTGGAAAAGACTAGTGGATGGACCCGCCAAATTACTCAACCCTGAATTTGTGCCCACCTCCCATAGGTGCTGACTAGCCATTGTACCCTGGGATATTAAAATAGGAGGATACGAACAAGACAAAGAATAATACTCACCAGATCGCATGGGGGGAACCACCCCACTCGCCAGAAATCCTGAATCCGGACGCCTAGCCTGTGGAGCGTAGTCTGGGGACAGTCTCACCTGACGACAAGACTCCGGTGCCCCCGCTCCATCGCCAATGCTTTGCGCTACCTGTGCATTGAGCCAGCCAGGGGGGTGACCCCTGGCCGCCATCCTGTGGACCGGTCTACTGCCGCAGCCCCCACCCCACCGCCAATGATTTGCACTACCAGCGCGTTGAGCCAGCCAGGGGGGTGATCCATGGCCGCCATCCTGAGGGCCTCCATCAAATCTTCAAACGACGCCATCAGAGGTCAATGCAAAGGGACTTCTTTCATGCCCTGGGAGCGGTAAAGTGTCCCCGCCCCAGGGTTCCTTTATAACTGACCCCATCCCAATAGCCATCCCCTGCAACCCTATGACCACTCCAAACCCAAATCATGTTGGCTTCCACCCAATGGCTTAGCCCAGGGTTCCAGCCTCTTCTGACAGGCTGTTGAGGCACTCTTCAAGCCATGACAGCAGTTCTTCATGAGGTCTTCTACGAAGTTTGGCCATCCGGTTGAATACCACTTCTGTAGGAAGAAAGGCAGAAAGTACAGCAGACAAGGAGTAGCAGGGATCCAGCCAATGAAGAAGTTCTCCAGGTATAGGCACTTCTTTCAGCCCTTGCTAGCTTTTTATCTCCTTAACAGATGGGCAGATAAAAAACCTACTGCCCAACGATCCCATTATCATTGGGCAGAAGATTAATATGCCCCCCCCCAGCAATATCCTTGACATAGGTCATAACTTTGATGCAATCAAAACCTGTTGCTACCCATTGAAGCCCACCTGTCAGCAGGATTGTGCTTAGTAAACCACATACACTGTCAGGTGGGCGCCGTTATACTGAGTAAAATGATACTTTTGTTGATGAAATCCATCCCGTGGTTCTTTTATAATCTTTACTTTCATTTCTGACATAATGATATGCATTATGTATTCATGTATTCCTATCTCTGCCTTCTGACAGGTCACGCTGCTTTCAGTGACCTGCCTACTATTTTAAATACTGCATGTGAAATTAAAGTAAATGAAAGTAAAGATTACACAAGAACCACTGGACGGATTTCATCAACAAAGGTATCATTTTACTCAGTATAACGGCGGCAACCTGACAGTGTATGTAGTTCACTATGCACAATCCTGCTGACAGGTGCGCTTTAACCAATTTGCCCACATTTAGGTGGAAAAAAACAAACATTTGGGGCCGAAAATTACCTCCAAAATTGATCTGCTAATCATTAGCCTTCCTTTGGGATGCTTACAATCCTATATTGATCTCTCCTAATGGTTTTGGATCCATAATTTAACTCTGGTAAGGGAGGGGGCATTTACTAAAAATATTGCTAAATACATTGATGAGCAATTGAAACCTGTGATGGAAAGTTTGCCCTCTTATCTATATGGCACAGCAAACTTGTTGCAGTAGATTCATTTGTTATACACCGATGATGCCATGGTGTGTTTGAGGTGCATCAGGCACTTTGATGGTTTCCACACTGTCTTATTTATTATCTATTGCCAATATTAAAATAAGGCAGAACTGGTGACTCAACTTTTGGATATTGTGCTCCCTTACTATTTTTTTGTATTTAATGTGTCTTTCTACCTACCGCTTGGGAGCACAGCTATGGGGGCTGCATTTCTACTCTCATATGTTTGGTCCTGGGGCTGTGGGAGTGGGACCATTTCCTGTCAGATCGTCCCTCATCAGTGGTATTATTTTTTGGGCACAGTACCAATTGTCCTCCAGATCCTTTTCTAGAGAAATACTTATCTTCTTAAACATCTTAAACAATTTTTACAGCATGATGAACACAGAATTTAAGAGATCTATTTGTTAGAAGCCATTATAAGACAAAAAGCCAACCCTCTGGTCCTCAGTAGGTCTGCATTCCCTGTGGAAGAGTTGTGGCCTGCTTGAATATTGAGGAGGCCACTGATTTGACTGATTCCACTGGCAATAAAAGCTATCATGTTACGCAGGCTATTACCTGCAGCACCCAAGCATTTACTGTGCATCCTATACAAGCCCCAAAATTTATGTGGGACTCAATACTCAAGAATTAAAAGTGAGAGTAAGGGAATACGTCAGGGATATCCTAGCAGCAAGGTTTGAAAAGGAGCTGGATCATTTATGAATAGAGATGAGCGGACCCATTGAAGTTCTGGTTCTGGTACCCGACTGAACTTTAGTCCAAAGTTCGGTTAAGGTACCTGAACTTTACCCAATCTAGAACCTCATGGAAATCAATGTGGGTCTGAACTTTGTAGCTGGAAAATTCTCTCACTCTGAGAAGTCCATGCTCGCAGTTTAGAGCCGGACACTAAGTGTCCTGTACGAACCCCGAACTTTCCAGTTCATGTTCTCTCGTCTCTATTTATCAAAAATTCTTGGACATTTTAAACAGTACCATCAATGTAATCCATCTATTCTATATGTGAGAGCCATTCACTGGATTCATCCAGGTATTAGAGGGGGCAACATTAATATCCTCCGCGCATAGTGAGCGAGCAAATGGTTCTGGCTCCCAAACTATGCAACTCATGATCTCAATGAGACCCTTAGTTTTGCTCCTTTCCCCTGATTATTCGTTCTCAATAGGTCACACCTATGTTCCTTTACTTTCTGCTAATTTATTGTATCATTTTTTTGCCTACAGTTTTTATGCCTCAGCAAAGAAATGGTTGTCCTGACCTGAGAATCCCCTCCGAGTTGATGGCTGATACAAAGCAACCTCTTATACAGCGATGAAGGCGGGGTAGGTAAGTGTATAGGACGGGAGATCGAGGGATTACATCACAGTCAAGGTGCAATATTCAATACCAGCTTTATTACCTAGGTCCTTCAAACTCAGGTTTAAGTCACATGTGATAGAGAAGTTGGTATAATCTAGCTTCAATGCTTGAGCTCCACATCTAGGAGTTCAGCCAGGGTTGTCAAATACTGAAAAATGTATTGTGGTGTCTGTTTGACCAACGATATAATTCTTTAAGACTACAAATGGGAGTGAGAATGAGAATAAAGACAATTTTCAGAAATTTCAAAGGAAAGTTGAAGAGGACCTTTCACCAAATTTTTCATGTTAAGCTGGACACACGGTGTAATTGTGGCTGCAAAGCAGAATAATACGGGTTTTGTTTTTTTTTTTAATTTCTCCTCATTGTTGCAGAAATTTACCAATCAATTATTTGGCATCTAATGAGTTCTCTTTAGTTAAGTCCAAGTGGGTGTTATTAGATAGTTTTCACTGGGAGCCACTCCTTCTCCCCGGACACCTGAACTGTAAAGCAGACTTCCGGGAGAAGTCCGTGTTCGGAGTTCAGCACCAGACACTAGGTGTCCGATACGCTCGTGAGATGAGGCTCCATAATTATAGGTATACTTCTGTTTGCACTAGCACAGCCCAGTTTACTGTCACTATGGTAAGTAGAGAACATTCAGGACTTTGCTTTAGGACCCAGTGTCCAATAATCTGTAGATATGACCGACCACCGGTCATATATACTTTGGTTCCGTTCTGTATTCACAAAGCCTGAGTTGACAAAAGAAAAGGAGAAATATCACCCTACCTGATATATGTATTGTTACTGAGGCCAGTATAGACATGTCTAGGCAAGTGGACCTGACAATGTTTATTTTTCTTCCGTTCTTTTTTTTATAGTCATCAGACACAAGAGAGCAATGGACCATCATTGGAAGAGAATAGAACAGCTCTACAATCTGCTAACCTACACAGTATGCAGAGAGAAAAAGGAACTAACCTACACAGTATACAGAGAGAAGAAGAAGCTTGTGAGCTAATAGCAGACCATATGTATGGGGTGTCACTAACCCAAATGATTTCCAGTACTAGCATTGAGCATGGTTCTGTGACTGTGCTGTTATAATATTGGCTTGCGTTCAGTGACATCTGCTGTATGATGGAATATTGGCCATGCTGCAAACCACCTTGCTTTTCATACCGCATTCCTATATTTCTGATTGCTGGATGAGTAATGTCTACAATACTAGATGAATAGAATTATTGATGGGGGCCAAGACAAATCAATACATAGAGTAGTTCACCTGTTGGGATGCAGCTACTCATGTGGCATTGTATATTCAGATGTATACACTGTCACGGCTGTATCCATATTTAATATCATGGTGTATGGCACGTATAGGTATATCCTGGTCCATTATTATCTTGGATACATGACCTATATTCATAACGACAGAGACTCATCTCTGAGATGAACCAAGCTGCTCAATGTATAATGTAAAGGCTCGTTCTCTGCTGAGAGCAGGAGACCACTCTGTTGATTTCATAGTCAGATGACCTGACTGAGAGGTTGGAGGACAGAATGGGGATTGATTGACCTCACTGAGAGGTTGGAGGGCAGAATAGGGATTGATTGACCTCACTGAGAGGTTGGAGGGCAGAATGGGGATTGATTGACCTCACTGAGAGGTTGGATGGCAGAATGGGGATTGATTGACCTCACTGAGAGGTTGGATGGCAGAATGGGGATTGATTGATCTCACTGAGAGGTTGCAGGGCAGAATTGGGATTAAATGACCCGACGGAGAGGTTGGAGGACAGAATTGGGATTAAATGACCTGACGGAGAGGTTGGAGGACAGAATGGGAGATTATTTTTAGGAGGTGCCAAAGCTATGTCCCAGATGTCTGAGATCCCATTATATTTCTCTGTTTTACGCTATTTCTAACCCTTTTAAATAATGAAGTATATAGGGCAATAATAGCAAGCAACAGTCTCCGGTGTAGGGGAAATTACTTTGTTTCCTTCACCAGACCAGCGAAGAAAACTTTTAAATAGGGACTGGCTAGCGCCTACAGCTTTTCAGATGCCTAGAAATTTTTGGTACTTACAGGGGTTGGTGCAGGTTTACATTTGTTTGTTCGGGACACTGTCAGTTGATTATTTGTCAGAAATAAAAAAAAAACTTGTTTTTTCAAACGTACTATGTATCTGAGTTCAGTCCAATTATTTCATGATATTTTGGAGGATGAAAGGAAAGTGATGCAAGAAAATTGAATGAACACATATAGTCGTCATATTAGTGAAAATTAGACAAAACTGGTTAAAGGAGCAATATAATATATTTCTCATTTAATTAAAGAAAGTTTTAACAAATCTGTCTGATTTTAAAGGGAACCTGTCAGCAAATACAGAAAAAAACAAATAGTATTTACTTTTAGCCAAAGTGGTAATCTGCAGATAAATATCATTTAAAACATTGTTGCGTAAATTGCATGATTGAATACAAGGGCATTGTGAGTTCAGCACTGTAAGTGCATTTACTTTCCCCAAAAGAGTAAAAGAGTTACAGCAGAACAGGCATACAAAGCTACTGTTTATCACCAGTATAAGTCAGATACAGTGCCTACAAGTAGTATTCAACCCCCTGCAGATTTAGCTGGTTGACACATGCGGAATTAACTTGGCATTGTGACATTTGTACTGTAGATCAGCCTGGAAGTGGGAAATGCACTGCAGCAACTTTTTTTTTTTTTTTTAAAACGTTAAAAGTTAATTCAGAGTGTCATTTATTATTCAACCCCTCAAACCACAAGAATTCTGTTTGGTCCCCCTAAAGTATTAAGAAGTAGTTCAGGCACCAAGAATAATGAGCTTCACATGTGTGGATTAAAGATCTCTTTTGCCAGCCTTTTCTGACTATTTAAGACCCTCCCCAAACTTGTGAACAGCACTCAGACATGGTCAACATGGGAAAGACAAAGGAGCATTCCAAGGCCATCAGAGACAAGATCGTGGAGGGTCACAAGGCTGGCAAGGGGTACAAAACCCTTTCCAAGGAGTTGGGCCTACCTGTCTCCACTGTTGGGAGCATCATCCGTAAGTGGAAGGCTTATGGAACTACTGTTAGCCTTCCACGGCCTAGACAGCCTTTGAAAGTGTCCTCCCGTGCCGAGGCCAGGCTTGTCCGAAGAGTCAAGGCTAACCCAAGGACAACAAGGAAGGAGCTCCGGGAAGATCTCATGGCAGTGGGGACATTGGTTTCAGTCAATACCATAAGTAACGTACTCCACCGCAATGGTCTCCGTTCCAGACGAGCCCGTAAGGTACCTTTACTATCAAAGCGTCATGTCAAGGCTCGTCTACAGTTTGCTCATGATCACTTGGAGGACTCTGAGACAGACTGGTTCAAGGTTCTATGGTCTGATGAGACCAAGATGGAGATCTTTGGTGCCAACCACACACGTGACGTTTGGAGACTGGATGGCACTGCATACGACCCCAAGAATACCATCCCTACAGTCAAGCATGGTGGTGGCAGCATCATGCTGTGGGGCTGTTTCTCAGCCAAGGGGCCTGGCCATCTGGTCCGCATCCATGGGAAGATGGATAGCACGGCCTACCTGGAGATTTTGACCAAGAACCTTCGCTCCTCCATCAAGGATCTTAAGATGGGTCGTAATTTCATCTTCCAACAAGACAACGACCCAAAGCACACAGCCAAGAAAACCAAGGCCTGGTTCAAGAGGGAAAAAGTCAAGGTGTTGGAGTGGCCTAGTCAGTCTCCTGACCTTAACCCAATTGAAAACTTGTGGAAGGAGCTCAAGAATAAAGTCCACATGAGACACCCAAAGAACCTAGATAACTTGGAGAAGATCTGCATGGAGGAGTGGGCCAAGATAACTCCACAGACCTGTGCCGGCCTGATCAGGTCTTATAAAAGACGATTATTAGCTGTAATTGCAAACAAGGGTTATTCCACAAAATATTAAACATAGGGGTTGTATAATAATTGACCCACACTTTTATGTTTACAATTTAATAAAATTCAACTGAGCAACATAACTTTTTGGTTTGTAAGATTTATGCTTCTGTTCATAAAACCTACTCTCGTTTGCAGTTTGAAGGCTCTAACTTATTTGCATCTTATCAAACCAGCTAAATCTGCAGGGGGTTGAATACTACTTGTAGGCACTATAGGTACAGACAGTGCAGCCTGGCAGAAGAAGGATATGGTGCAGCAGAGAATCACCTGCACTATAGTCAGATAGCAAGTGGGGGAGAGTAACAATTGCTATAGAAAGAGTGCTTCACCTGGACTTTAGATAATGCTATGAAGAAATATGCAAGAAGATATAGCTTTAGGCCATGGCCCCACTATCAGTATTCGGTCAGTATTTTTTCTCAGGAGTAGAAGCCAAAACCAGGTGAGGAACAATCAGAGAAAAGGTATAATAGGAACAAGTCACCAATTCTGCATTTATCACCCAATCCTGAGAAAAAATACTGACCAAATACTGATAGGGGGGCCGTGGACTTACATTTTCTGAGGTAAGGGAGACCTGCCCATTTTCATGAAAGTGCCACCTTTAATGATAGAGAATGCAAGGATTGCCAATATAGAGGGGTACAGACTGATGACACCCAGCCACCCACAAGTGAAATAGCCACAACACATGGAGTGCATATGTGGCACCCCAGGTCTGGTCGCCACAGTGGCAGCAATGTCATGTCTAAGAGCAGGTGGGAGGTTCCCTGGTTGGGGACAATTAGCATGCAGCACCACCTGCCTCAGTCCAGGGAGGGGAGAAACCTGCCCTTTATAAACTGGATCTGGGGCGGGGTTAGAGAGAAGTACCAGACCAGGTTCCAGTGAAGTTGCAGATAGGGACAGGTCAGCAGCAGGCTGAGGAGTCCCTGGTTGGCAGAGGAGGAACACGAGGCAAGGAGGGGAGCTAGCAGAGCTTGTCCTGGCTAGAGACTTACAAAGTCGGACACTGGAGTCCGAGGCTGTGAGGGTTATAAGCCCAGCAGCAGAAAACTACCACGCAGGGGACTTCAAGTTCTCTGGCCCAAGGAAGCCCGGAGGCTCAGCCACACGAGAGGGACTACTACTGCCCCGGAGGGGTGAGAAGTACGGAAGGCCCGAGTCGCCAGTCATACGGGTGAGAACAACACGGTACACTCAGAGACGTGGGCTACCACTACACTACAGCGGGATAGCCAAGAAAGAGTGAAGTCAGCACGGTAGGCCTACAAACTCCCCGTGACCTGCGGGATTTCCCAGTTGCTCTCAGACTGACCAGGCCTCCATTGTTAACCTGTATTCCGGACGGGTCCCTTAATACCACCAACAGTAAAGACCCTGAATTGCATGACAGACTCCGTGTGGTTACTGCTGCTGCCGCGCACCATCACCACCAACATCCCTATTTACTGCCCTGAGGCTATACTCCTCCCGTGGTGAGTTATAATACCCTCTGCTGCACCCACAACACCAGCCTCAGCGGTCTGCTCTGCAGCGGCGGTTCACTCTGACCGCAATCCACGGGTGGCGTAGTCGGACATTCAGCATATAGACTGCCATTTGGTTTGACCGCCCTGGGCACGGACCGGGTCACCGCCACGGAGACTACAACCCCCAGCATCCACAAAAGGTCCGGTTCCGGGTATCCCCACACAGACATGGCCCAGGGGGCGCGTTATATATACTGAGACGGTGTGTATGGAAACTTGCCATCATAGAGACACCGAACAGACTCATGCCTGAGTGTGAGTGGCTGATATGCATTAAAAGATAGGCAGCAGACCCCATGAGTGCACAAAATGGCCAAACAAGATGCAGCAGTGCTTTGCTGCAGACAGAGGTATCAGTTCAATTCTAAGAACATGTCACTGTTAAGCAAGGACTCGCTGTCATGTTCCATGACAGAAATGTATTTGTAATGCCAATGCCAGGGTGCCTGCATGGTCCCTCTCCCTCCACCCGGTACAGACGCCTACATGCAGACCGCCCCGGCCACTCAACAGTGTCCCTGTTGCCTGCCGTGGCTTCCCGTTTCTCTAGGCCTGCTCACGCCGAACCTGTCTCCCGGTGGCACGCTTCCTGATTCTTAAAGGGGCAGCAAACACACTTTAGAAATGCCCCCAGTCAATGGCTGGAATTTATTAAGCATTTAGGGCACCCTCCCCTCTAGGGAGGTGCCTAAGCAACCCTTGTAGTTTCTCTACTTAGTGTGTGTGCAACTAGTATGTTGCCAGGTCCCTGTCCTTGAGTCCCATGTTGTCTGAACTAGAAACTGTTCCTGAAACCCATGTTGTCTGAACTAGCACCAGTGTTCATCCTGGCTAGTGTTCTAGAATACCGTCTATACCGGCTCCAATATCTGTTATACCAGTATCCGAATCCTGTCTTGCCAGTGACTCAGAGTCCGTGTTCATGACTGCGATCCTGACCCTTGGGATCAGCTTCTGCAGTACTGGGGACTGCTTAGGAGTGGTACCTGGCGGCTACCTGCAGCACAAGCCTAACTCCATCATCAGGAGCTCTAACAAAGTCCAGGTAGCTGCTTACCCATACCCCTCCTGGGTAAGTCCGGCCCGTGGCACAGTGGGTCCACAATCCACATGTGGATGGTGTTGTTACTGTTACACTGCTATGTAATCAGTTTGCTCTGATGTAAACTCTGATGTTAGTAATCCCTCCCTTCTTCCTTCTTCCCCAGTCAGTTTTTATCATCCATCTTGTTTGCATCATATCTGTACAGTTCTGCTGTATAATAGTATTTTTTCCTACTGCTACTGCAGCTGCTGCAAGTGTTGCACCTACTGCTTCCTGTGTATAATGTAGTAGTGGGGAAGGACATAGCTTCCCTTTTGGCACTGAAAGAGTTAAAAGAGAATGTTCCTGATAGTTAGAACTCTCTGAGCTGCCTTTAGGTCCAGTTAAGGGGTTAGCTGTGATAATCCAGCCAATAGAGTAAGGGGGAACTTAGTGCCATGATCGAGCATAGTAGATGCAAACCTTTGTTTCTGATATATTTCCTTGTGGGCTGTAGTATTGGTAACCAGCCACAAGATGCCACTGTTCCGGGTGCAGATGACAGGTTCAGTCTGCCAGTAGTATTACAGACAGTGAAGGGGTTAACTGTGTGTGAGGACAGCCCATAGAGGTTGGGCACTGTAGGAAACCTGTTGATGAGTTTCCAGAAAGATTCAGTTAGAGTTTGGACAGAGAACCGTGTGGGCAGCCTGAGTATAGTGGCTGCTAGGGCAGATGGGAACCCCAGACAGTAGGATCACCAGAGTGAAGATTCCCTACGTAAGAGTCCCCTTAGCAGGCCGGAGAAACTCAACAGAGGTATTGAGGACCCGGAGGCACATTCTGTCTGCAGGCTGCAGAAGAAGCTAGGATTCAAGGCTAGGACGTGGGGAGAAATAGGATCCGGATATACTGTCACTGGTGAGAAAGATTCTCTAGGGCTAGAGAATAGAGTCACAGAGATGTTTCACTTAAAGAGGGAACCAGGGCTGAAGTTGTTTCCAGTACCCGTGAGAGAGATGACAACCCATTGGGCCTTATCCATTATATATGCTTCTAAATATTGTACATATTCCTCTTCCCCAAGTAAAGTCCCAGTTATGGTTAAGAACCTCGTATCCTCTGAATTTATTGCTGCCCTGGTTCCAGAACAGAAATGTCTGGAGATAGCTGCGACCGGATGGTCTGAAGTAAGTGGAGAGCACCACATACACCACAGCACATCAGAGGGAGGACACACATTGTCTGTAGTTTGCCACAACGAGTAGGGGCCACAGCTCGCCCACAACTACCTCACTGGGGCACCTTACCATAATACAAGAATTCAGCTTGAAAATAAACCTTCTTCTGGGATCTTCATATGTGCCTCTGCAGTCGAGTTAAGCTAAAGTGGGGAAAATAAATATTTGATACACTGCCGATTTTGCAAGTTTGCCAACCTTCAAAGAATGGAGAGGTCTGGAATTTAATCGTAGGTACACTTCAACTGTGAGAGACAGAATCTTAAAAAATATTCAGGAAATCACATTGTATAATTTTTATATAATTAATTTGCATTTTATTGCATGAAATAAGTATTTGATACAATAGAAAAACAGAACTTAATATTTGATACATAAACCTTTGTTTGCAATTTCCTGTAGTTCTATGCACTTCTATGCAAAGTGAAGGTGCAGAGAACGAGTGTGCGCGGCTGCACAGATACTCGGCATTACAGCGAGCCAGGTATTACAGCTTCAGGTGAGCAGAGGCTAAAAGAGGGAGGCCCGGTCCGGGACCACCTCTGCTCACCAGGCCTCATACGCTAGTAAGGGCAGTAATCCACTATTGGTGCACGCGGCCGTGCAGAGAATTCCCAGCAGCAGTGGAGCAGGGATGCGCAATACTCACCCCCCCAGCGCCTACTGTCAGTAGCAGAGCCAGGAGCTGAGCAGCTGATCCCTCCCCTCCTGCAGCATCAAAACTATCAGACTGTGAAGTGGCATGGAGGGGGGGGGGGGGCGAAATCGTGTGGGGTGGAGCCACAAACAACCAGGGAGGAGACAAGGAAATAAAGTAAAGAGCGGGAGAGAGAAAAGATGGAAGAATTTAGATGAGAGAGTCAGGAAACACAACAGAGAGAGGCAAGAGACACAAGTAAGACCGGTGAGAAGGCTATATATAAGACACTGGCTGCAGTGGTGGGATTCAGGGGGCTCTGCTCTGTTCGGTGGAACCGCTTGTTAAAATAACAGGCAGTTGCTTGAACCAGCGCCCCAATTTGTTTCCCTCGCCCCCCAATTTTCAAATGAATGTGTATCCGAGGTCGCACATTCAGTTGAAATATATTGCACTCCAGAAAGCCACCGGCTTCCTGCACTGCAACAGGGGCCGCCAGACAATCACAGGCCGGCAGCTGACGTCCGCGCGCACGTCGCCAACATATGACGTCACTGTCATCCGCGCCTCAAACAAATGAAGGAGAGGACGTTTGTGAACCGTGGCGAGGTCAAACTTTTTTTTTCTTTTTACTCTTTTTTGTACTAAAAGCCGCAATATGGGTACAGAATGGGAACTCATATTGGGGCAGGATGGGAGACACATGGGGGCTGGATGGGAGACACATGGGGGCAGGATGGGAGACACGTGGGGGCAGGATGTGAGACACGTGGGGGCAGGATGGGAGACACGTGGGGGCAGGATGGGAGACACGTGGGGGCAGGATGTGAGACACGTGGGGGCAGGATGTAAGACATGTGGGGGCAGGATGGGAGACACGTAGGGGCAGGATGGAGACACATGGGGGCAGGATGGGAGACACGCGGGGCAGGATGCAGACACATGGGGGCAGGATGGAGACACATGGGGGCAGGATGGGAGAACATATGGGTGAGGAATGAGTCATATGTGGGGCATTATTACGGTAGGAGCTACAGGATATTATTACTGGTGTGATGTATTTTATTTTTGAGGATACTGTTTTCAGTGGTGGGGTCCGGTTACTGTGCAGGTCGACACTATGACACTTTTTTTTCTTCATCTGGTGCAGTGTAGAGTTGGGAAATGTGCTCTGGAAGCGGTGCTCTAGATAACTGTGTGTTATTTTCTGCAGAGACGAGTCCTGGCTGGAAGAAGTGATGGCGGTCTGCGCTGGATGAAAAAGAAAAATGAAGAAGGACTTCATGTAAAGACTAGTGTTGAACGAATCTGTTCGGCGAATGTTCCAAAGTTTCAAATTCGGCACGAATATGGCACATTCGGATTCGTGATCGCAAAGACGAGCAAATTTTCTTAAAATCAGAAAAGTTTGACGAATTTGCGCGGGACCATGAATACAGGGCAACCACGGCGTTTAAAACAGTTTTGTTAGCATAGTGCAAGTGTATGATGAGTGGTGACATGTGCCAGGTGAGTGTGGGGGCTGTGGAGAGCTCAGAACAGGTCAGATCAGCAGCACTGTTTTTTCCTTTGTTTTTTTTTTCCTGTGGGCGGTAACTTTAACTGAGGAAAGAGCAGCCAGCCAGTCATAGTGCAGGAAGCATCTACACTGCCCAGACATAAGGGCTTCTGCAATTGGATGCAGAAATCACATGTCCTCTCAATATAAAAAGCGGCCATGTTCCCTAAGCACCATTATATCCATGTCACTGCTGGGGAGAAAGATGCAGCTCAGTGTTAGCCTGTGTAATGAGAGATATTAGCTAGATAGATGGGCGCTTGTGTGGTAGTCAGATAGTGTAGATAATTCCTGGCCTGTGTATCTCTGCAACTGCTGGTGCAGCACATTTTTGGTGTTCTTGTGCAAGTACTGAGATTCAGACAGAAACAGAGGGCCCATGCCATACAATAGCGCTGAGCACCGCTGGTATAGAGCTCCATGGCTCAGTATACCTTGAATCTTTTTTTGCATTTGCTAATGTGATCAAGCAAGCGCAGTGCACCTTTTCATGTAGTGAGGTTGAAATTGTGCTCTGCACAGTCTGCAGAGCTTCTTATTGCAGAGCACAAAATCTGTTTTTTTTTTCTGTTATTGTGATATTGAAAGCTGTGTGCACTAAAGTGTTTTTTAGTGCCAGATACTATTTTAGTAGAGTTGAACTTCAGGTGGTTTCCGAGTTAAAAAAAATACATTTTTTCTCTTGCTACGCCCAGTCCAAAAAATATTTTTCCTGTGCCAAAAGTCATACAGTGCTATAAGCCAGCTACTACGTCAGTGGCGGTCAAAGTCAGCTGGACGCAGAGCTTATGCAGAGTAACCCAAAATATGTTTTGCTCTGAGTAAAGTGATACAGCTGGCTAGATCTGAGTTTGATATATTTTGGAGCATATATTCTATGTCATATGGCCTCATCCACATTCAAAAAAAATAATTCTTCTGTTCCTAAAGTAATACAGCAGGGGATATCTCAGTTTGAAATTGTTTAGAGAAGATCTCGTAGGTTTTATCAGCCTCATGCACACTAACAAATTTCTTTTGTCAAACGTGTGGCAGGCCATATCTTACCTTGTCATTTAGTGTCACTGAAATTCAGGTGTGTGCTGAGCTATTGCACGGGAAAAAAATATATGTTTCTTTAGTTAATTGCATGCTCCTACCACTGTATCTGACCAACATGAGTGGGAAAAAGAGAGGGCATGGTGGAAGAGGGAATAGGCTTGGTGTTCAAGGTGTACGTGGGGTACGTTAGTGAAAGCACTAGTGAACCAACACAAACAGGTCCTATCCAAAGACTGACAACATGTTAGTGGATGGCCTACTGCACTCTTTCTTTAGCAGCCGCACAGCGATACGCCTTGTTGATAAGGCCCAGAAAGAGCAGGTGCTCCATTGGATGGTAAGCTATGCTTCCAGTGGCGTCTCCTCTTCTTCCTCCACCTCAACATCACACGCAGTACAGTCCACAGAGGTGGCGCCCCAATTACCCATGCTTCCCCCAGTGTCAAAACTGGCCAACTGCCCAACTGACTGTAGCGAACCACAGATGGGCGAGTCTGTAGACCTCTTCACCTATTCTACACCATGGGCATCAGAAGTGTACTACAAACAGTCACAGAGTGAAGGGGAGGAAAGCATCTGCAGCAATGCCAAAATTTTTTTAGCTTGGATTCGGGGCAGGACGAAGTAGGGTCCGAGAAGGTTCCTGACCCTCGTCACCAGACGTTAACCGCAGGGGAGAGAGGTGATCCCGATGAGACTCAGATACCTGAGGCTCATGTGACGCGCCCCCTGGGCCGCGCGTGTGTGCGGATACCCGGAACCGGACCCGTTGCGGAGGCTGGGGGTTGTAGTCCTTGTGTGGCGGGGACCCGGTCCCGTGGCTCAGGGTAGTCAACTCAAATGGCAGTCTATTTATGTGGTTTTTATGATATTAAATGTCCGACTATGCCACCCGTGGATTGCGGTCAGGATGAACCGCCGTTGCAGGGCAGACCGCTGAGGCTGGTGTTGTGGGTGCAGCAGAGTGTAATACAACTCCCCTCGGGAGGAGTGTAGCCTCAGGTCAGTGTATGGGGGTGATGGTGCAGGAGTAGCAGTGACGACACAGAGTCAGTGATGCAGTCCAGGGTCTTTACTCACAGTTCTTATTATCCAGACCACTTCTGCAGGTAACGGCTGCCCACGTCGTACTGTGCTCACCAGGTGAGGGGCTCGGCCGACTCCCAGGTATCTCCGGAGCGTTTCACAGGACCCCCTTTGTGTGTCCTTTCTCTGGCCTGTCATACCCCGCCAGTGACCTCGCTTCTGTCTGGCTGCCTCGGGCCTTCTCTTGGTAAACTTGGTGCCAGTCTCCCTGGTGCCTTCCTAGCAGGTGTAGCGAGGGGCTGCGCCACATGAAATGTCACAGCCTCCGGTTTCTAGCTGAGGGTAGTTCCCTCGCCTCCACTAGTTTCGGGGACCGGTCTCCCCTTTTGGCCTGACCCTTCTACGCAGGTAGATTCGGGCGTGTGGTGGTGACTCGCCGGTCCACACCCCTGGGATCCCTTCTTTCCTTGTTCCTGGAGCCTCCTCCGCTCCTCTTCCTTCCTTCTCCTTCCTTCTGCTTCCTCCAGGCTCCGGCCTCTCCCTTAGGCCTGCCTGCGGAGCAGAGCCTCTGCTCCCACCTCCTGCTCCCTGATCTAAGATGGTGCCCACCTTTTATACCTCCTTCTAGGTGCACCCAGGAACTGCTTCCTCCCTGCTACTGCACTACAGGGTTCCCCCTTCCTCGGTGTTCCCTTCCCCCACTCCAGCCAGGGACAGGGACTGTCGTGCTCTACTTGGAGCATATCGGTCGCCCTGCCCCCCGGAAATGTGGTGTAATGCATGCAGGTGTCGGGGTCCTCATCCACACTCCATCCTTACCTGAGAGTGAGATATCGCACATCTGGTTGAGATGCAATACCTCTGTAGCAACCGAGCCCTCGGGATGCTACACATGCGAACTGTACTGTGCTGTCAGGGCAACAAGAGGAGAGGGGATCCTACTTAGTGTGAACCCAGAGTCATGTAGACAAGTAGCTCATCTGAGGAGGTGGAGGAGGAAGATGAGGAGGTTACATTTCGCCCTACGGCGCAGACATGGAGTGATGCAAGCACGAGTAGCACTGCATCCTTAGCCACAACCGTGGCTATGGCCAGCAGCAGTCACGGATCTGCAGCTCGCAGGGGCAGCAAGGGTTGCCTAGCATGAGCCTTTTTTGTCACTGCAAAGGATGAGCCTACTCACGTTATCTGCAAACTTTGCGATAAAACACTCAGAAGATGGAAAAACTGCAACAATTTGACTACTACATGCATGAAAGTTCACATGCTCAAACAACATTATTTACGCTGGGAATCTTACCGCGCTGAAATGTGGACCAGCGCACCTCAACAACCATCAGCTGCCCCATCAAACAAATCCACTGCTTCTTCCTCCTCCTCTGTTACTGTGCCATGTAATGTCACGCAGGTCTCCCATCGCAGAAACTCTGGTTCTTTACCCGCTCCAGTCAGGCTGAGTGACAGCCCGTTAGGTGTAATGGAATCGGACATGCCTGCTGTGTTTATTTCACTGAGCACACCGCAAGTTTCTTAATCCACTGTAACATCTGCGCCTCACTTACGCTCCACCAGTTTTTCCGGTTCACCATACTCCGCCCTCTCTCAGCACCTCGGTCCCGCAGTTGTGGTCACGTGAAAAATTGTTTCATCCTACGCATGAAAAAGCTAAGAGATTGAACTCCACCATCTCCAATCTGTTGGCCACGGAAATGCTGCCTTTCCGCCTGGTAGATACAGACGGTTTCCGAAAACTGATGGCCGTCGCAGTCCCCCAGTACCAGTTGCCCAGTCACCACTACTTCTCTAAGAAAGCTGTGTCTACACTACACCAGCATGTCGCAGACAACATCACCCGTTCCTTGTCTAAATCTACATGTGCCAGGGTGCATTTCACCACAGACACGTGGACGAGTAAGTATGGCCAAGGGCGTTACATCTCGCTAACTGGGCACTGGGTGAATCTGGTGGCTGTGGGGGCAGGCAGGGATGGGGCTGCTCCACAAATCTTGGAATCCCCAAGGCTTGCTAAAGAAACCTCTGTATTTACCACTTCTTTCGCTGCTTCTGCTTTCTCCACCTCCTCTAGGGCCTCCACCTGCATATTCAACCTCAGCCTTAACGAGACACGCGTTCCAATGGTGCTGAGAGAATACTACACACCACCTTCTTACTGCGCAGTCAGGGCTCACCGTAATCAGGCAGTCTTCAAATTAATATACCTTGGAGATCACAGTCATACAGGTGAAGATTTGTGGGCAGCTCTCCAGGTTCAGTTTGAGCAATCGCTGTTTCCCCTGAACCTAGAGTCAGGGAAGGCCATTTGAGATAACGGTGCGAACCTGTTAGCGGCCCTAGGCTAAGGCAAGCTCGCACACGTGCCTTGCATGGCTCACACCCTCAACCTGGTGGTACAGCGATTTCTCTGCCACTATCCTGGCCTGGATGAGCTGCTTCACAAAGTACGGAAGCTGTGTGCTCACTTCCGCTGTTCACACTCCTCATGTCATAGACTTGCATCAATACAGAGGTCTTTGTCTGTACCAGTTAACAGGTTGATCTGCGATGTGCCAGCGTGGTGGAATTCCATCTGCAACATGATCCCCGTATAGTTAGGATTCGAAATAATGCTAACTACTGGATTGCCACTCTGTTAGATCCACGTTATAAGAGTCAATTTTGCCAGATGCTTCCTTCCCTGGAAAGGGACCCGCTTATGTTGGAGTATCGAAACAAGCTTTTAAGCAACCTTAATAGAGGTTTTCCCCAAGATAACAATGAGGCATAGAGTGTGCATCGCATCTGTAGTCTTTCAACCTTCGGCATGTCAGTTCGTCAATGCCAAAACATTAGCAGCGGCAGAGTAAGTGGCAGAAGCTATTTCTAGAGCTTAATATCAATACCATCAGGGAGGATTTGGACCCTTTTACATTTTGGTCTTCAAAAATGGATGAATGGCCTGAGCTCGCCTCTCACGCGGAGGTTTTATCATGCCCGGCAGCCAGCGTTTTCTCTGAACGTGTCTTCAGCGCTGCTGGTACTGTCTTAAAGGATAAGTGCACCCGGCTGTCCCCTGAAAAGTGTAGACTGCCTAACTTTCATCAAGATGAACAAGTCATGGATCTCAAAGGACTTTTGCACCCCAACTGCAGACTGTACAGAGTAGGCGATGTTGTCGTTTTGAGTGTGCTCCATTGAAATTGCAGTCTGTGATTTGGCTTCTGTGCCTGCTCTTGCTGCTGCTGCAGGTTTTAGACCCTAATTTTGGGAGATGTGGAGACTTCTGATTGTGTCTCCATCCATTGGGTTGGCTGTAGTGGGACAGGTTTGGGTCGGCATTAAACTACTTGTAGTCTGATGACATTGATGCCTCTTCGGTGGTGTTAGGCCATCATTTAGGGCAATGTGAACACTCCTGGTTAGGTCTCCTTCTCCTGGGTTGGCTATACTGGAAGAGGTGTGGGTCTTATTTACACTATTTCTTCTGTAGTGAAATTGATTAGACATTGCTAGTGTCTGCCCCAAATTTTTTGGAATGTGGAGAACAGGGGCGTACATAGGAATCAGGGGGCCCCATAGCAGAAGCTCTAATTGGGCCCCCCCCCAAAAAAAAAAATGTAAATAATTGTCGGGGTCACCAAAGATCAGATCTCACAACTTTCCATCCTTTACATAGTAATTTTCCTCCTGCTGACGTCCTAGATCTCTCTTTCATTGCCCCATAAAGTGTGATGCCAATAAAAGGGCCCCCCAAACACAGTATGAAACCCCCATGGTGAATTCCTCCACATGCACAGTATAATGACCCTACTGTATCCCATCTCAACTCCCAGGGTAAAGTATGCTGACCCCAACACAGTATGATCCCCCAACTGTGAGCCGCTAGAGATGATGGTACATAACAAGGGTGTTATACATAAAGAGGAAACTATATAACTAAGGATGGCGCTATACATAATAAGTGAGTACACTATATACTAAGGGACTGTGCTATACATAATAAGGCTACATTCCTGCATCTGTGTGCAGTGTCAGTGTGCTGCCCTGTTTTACTGACGCATTGAGCACGTCCTATTCTGATCCTCAATATTGGATCAGAACAGGACATTCTCTGACCCTCTTAGATCTCATTCTCAGATCCGTGATTTTCATGGATGTGTGAATGGATCTATAAAACTGTACGAGTCCGTGGACCATCTGATAAAAAGATGTGGCAGTACACAGACATTTCACACAAATGTGAGAATGCAGCCTAAGGGATTACAGATAACTTTATAACTCCAAGTCACACAGTGCAGATACAGAATAATATTTACATCCAGGCACTTACCGCTGACGTCTGATCTGATCAGAGTCGGTTTCTGCTGCTTCTTCTCCATCTGGTCAGACCTTCATGTCGACATCTCCCAGCCACGGCTCGTCTTGTCACGATGATCTCCAGCCTAGAAAATAACAAGGTCATATATTGTATGCATACATGTGTCTCCCCTGCTCTGCGTCCTCGAATACAGATATGTAACCCCCCCATTAATATATTATTAGCCACTTAGTAATCAAAATATAAAGTGATAAGCAGCACTGTGCCCCCCATTAACTATAATCTGCACCGGCCAATAATATAAATTATTCAGTCTCTGTGACTCTCCCCAATTAATTGTAAGGCTATGTGCACACGGAAAACATACAAGGCTTCACAGTACAAGCAAAGTGAAACCCCCATCATTGCTCTGTCCCAGCACCCCCATCATTGCTCTGTCCCAGCACCTCCATCATTGCTCTCTCCCAGCCCCCCATCATTGCTCTGTCCCAGCACCCCCGTCATTGCTCTGTCCCAGCACCCTCATCGTTGCTCTCTCCCAGCACCCCCATCATTGCTCTCTCTCAGCACCCGCATCATTTCCTCTCAGCACCCCCATCATTGCTCTGTCCCAGCACCTCCATCATTGCTCTCTCCCAGCCCCACATCATTGCTCTCTCCCAGCCCCCCACCATTGCTCTGTCCCAGCACCCCCATCATTGCTCTCTCCCAGCACCCCCATCATTGCTCTCTCCCAGCAACACGTCATTGCTCTCCCCTTCCCCACCATCCCCATAATTGCTCTCCCCAGCCCTATCAGCCCCATTATTGCTCTTCCCAGCCCCATAATTCCTCTGCCCAGCCCCATCAGCCCCATTATTGCTCTTCCTAGCCCCATCATTCCTCTCCCTAGCTCCATCAGCCCCATTATTGCTCTCCCCAGCCCCTTCATCCCATCATTCCTCTCCCCAGCCCCATCAACTCCATTATTCCTCTCCCCAGCCCCATCAGCCCCATTATTGCTCACCCCAGCCCCACCATCCCATCATTGCTCTCCCCAGCCCCACCATTCCCATCACTGCTCTCCCCAGAACAATCATTCCTCTCCCCAGCCCCATCATTGCTCTCCCTAGCCCTACCATCCCATTATTCCTCTCCCCAGCCCCATCAACCCCATTATTCCTCTCCCCAGTCCCATCATTCCTCTCCCCAGCCCCATTATTGCTCTTCCCAGCCCCATTAGTCCCATTATTCCTATCCCAAGCCCCATCATTCCTCTCCCCAGCCCCATTAACCGCATTATTCCTCTCCCCAGCCCCATTATTGCTCTCCCCAGCCCCATCAACCCCATTATTCCTCTCCCCAGCCCCATCAGCCCTCTCTCCAGCCCCAATATTTCTCTCCCCAGCCCCATCATTGTTCTCCCCAGTCCCATCAGCCCCATTATTGCTCTTCCCAGCCCCATCATTCCACCATTGCTCTCCCCCCACCTCCCCTCCCCAGCATTTCAGTAAAAAAAAACAACAAAAAAAAACAACTTACCTCAGCTTGCTCCCCTGGAGCAGCATCCTCCTGGTTGCCGGCAGCTTTCTTCCTGACCTAGGCGCGCGCTGCATGATGACGTCATCAAGCTGCGCGCGCCTTGGTCAGGGAGGAAGCAGAAGACGAACCCTCCAGCTCCGCTGCTATTCTCCTCCTGACAGCAGCGGAGCTGCAGGGATCGGGAGCAGCTGCACCTTGCGGGCCCCTTGGTGCAGCTGCATGGTGGGGACCTGGCGCAGCTGCACCGGCGGCGGTATGTCCACCCCTGGACTGCTATGGGGCCCCCGCGGCTCACGGGCCCCATAGCAGTCGCGTGGTCTGCCGCCATTGGCGGTACGCCACTGGTGGAGAATCATTATTGGGTCTCCATCTATTGTGTTGGTGACGCGCCCCTGGGCCTACTTGGTGTAGCGTTGCGCACGCGGGGACTACCCGGAGCCGGGCCTGTTGGGGGTAGTAGTCTCGTGGCGGTGACCCGGTCCGTGCCCAGGGAGTCAAACTGTGTGGCTGAGTATTAGCAGTAGATGTTGGACGACTACGCCACCCGTTGAATGCAGCTATGGAGCTGCCGCTGCAGGGCAGACCGCTGAGGCCGGTGGAAGGATTGTGCAGCGTGGATGGTATAACCCCCAACGGGAGGGTTATGGCCTCAGGGCTGCCGACGTGGATGATGGGGGTAGCAGGAACCACTCAGAGACGATGCGGTGTAGTTCAGGGTCTTTACTGGTGATAAAGATAGACCCTCCCGGAGTACTGGTTAGCGATCGGGGCCTGGTCAGTCTTTGAGCAGATGGGATTTCCCCTGGCCAGGCGGAGTTGTAGGCCTCCCCAACTAACTGCACTCTTCTGGCTACCTTGCTAGAGGCGGGTAAAAGTAGCCCACGTCCCTGAGTGTACCGTGTGGTGCTCACCCGTATGGCCGGTGACTCGGGGCCTTCTAGTGGCTTCCGCTCCACGACGGCGGTGCTGGTCCCACGCGTGTGACCGTGCCTTCGGGTTTCTTGGCCAGAGGACCTGAAATCCCCTGCCGGTCGGTTTCTGCTGCTGGGTAAGGATTAGTCCCCACAGCCTCGGACTCCGGGTCCGGTGGTAACTCTTCAATCAGGGCGAGCTCTACAGCTGCCAGCCCCTGATTCCTTTTAGCACGACTTCCCCAGAGCTCCTGATCTCTCTTTCCTATAGCTGCTTCTCCTCTTCTTAACTCTCCTTCTCCCTAACCCTGCCTCAGCCCCAGTTTTATATAGGGGAAGTTCTTCCCCTCCCAGGACTGGGCAGGAGGTGTGGCATGCATAGGATTCCTGACCAAGAGACCTCCCACCTGCTCTCAGACATAATATTGCTATTACTGTGGAAACCAGACCCCTGGGGTGCCACATTCCCCCCTAGTAAAATTTAGTACTCCGGGACTAAACATACTTTTGTAAACATAACAAGGTATAAACAATAACGTTCTGGTAGAGACAACACATAAGGTGGCCACGGCGTGTCCGCAACCGGGTGTAACTTTTGAGGAAAACAAAGGTGTCCATTTCACCAAAACAGGGAGACGTAACCAGGTAGGGGTCTGTCCTGCCCCGAGTCCTTATCAGTCTTTTAGTCCGTCCTGGGTTACGCTCCAACTATATGCACAAAGGATTCCCGGTAAATCCACCAAAGACTCCTACAAATAACTAGAAACACATAATTATACACAAGCAACAACAAACAGGTAAACATTTATAAAATAGCTTGAACATTTAGATCCTCCACCGTATGGGCAACTGGCCTCTAGTGACCCTAGTGGACCTACGGAGCTGGCTGACTGGTCCTGAGCTACAGGGTATAGGAGCTGTCAAGGGTAAACTGGGCAGCCATCTACGGACTCTTTGGCTCACTAGGGGTATGGCAGGCTCACTATAAGCACAGGGTTGATTCTCCTGGTCTGCTTGCGTGGGGTCTTCTACCTCCTGGACCGGCTGTTCTTCCAGCTCTACCTGTGTCTCCGTAGGCACTTGGGATGCTGGTTGGAGGAACGTGAGGACGGGTACCACAACAGCACCATTGACTTGAGTCCAAGACCGAGGGAAGTCTCCGAGCACAGTACTAATCATATCTTCCCTTTCCTCTACGGGTCGAGGGTCTTCTTGTTCCTCTTCAGGGTTCCGTAGCTGTTCGGGACACTTCTTCAGGTGATCCCGGGATACAATGGCTGTGGTTTCCCCTCCGTCTTTACTGATTGTACAGATCTTTGGGTTGTCGTGGCTTGAGGGCAGTACGGTGTACGGGTCCTTCTCCCACTGGTCGTCCAACTTGTGGAGCCGTCATTTCCTCTTCAAGACCTGCTCTCCGGGCACCAGGGGAACAGCGGGAGCATACTGGTTGTAAGTTTTCTCTTGTCTTTCCCTAGCTTGACAGAGACTTCGCTCCACGCTCTCCTGTACTTTCCGATACTGCTGCTGCCTCTCTGTGTCCCAGTCTGCTTCTGGTGAAGTGTCCTCGGGTGTCAGGACTCCCATCTCCAGATCAACAGGAAGCTTACCAGGTCTTGCCCTCATTAGGTAAGCCGGGGTACAGTTGGTGGAACCTACAGGGATGTGGTTGTATAGGTCCACCAGGTCGGGCAGCTTTTCAGGCCACAGACTACGTTCTTCCAGGGGCAATGTTTTCAGAAGATCTATCACCACCTGGTTCATTTTCTCACAAAGTCCATTAGTTTGCGGGTGATAGGGTGTTGTTCTTATCTTCCGGCAGCCATACAGGGTGCAGAACTCCTGGAAGACTTCCGCTTCAAAGGCAGGCCCCTGGTCCGTCAGCACCTGCTCCGGGTATCCGTGCGGACGGCAGAAGTGCTGCTGGAAGGCTCTAGCTGCTGTTTGAGCCGTTAAGTCCTTGACGGGGACGGCAACCAAGAACCGGGAGTAGTGATCCACGATGGTCAACGCGTAGACGTAGCCACTTCTGCTTGGGGTCAGTTTTACATGATCCAAGGCTACCAGTTCCAACGGCTGTCTGGTGATGATGGACTGCAGGGGAGTCTTCTGGCTGGCACGGTCCCTCCTTCTTAGGTTGCATGGGCCACAGTCTCTGCACCACCTCTCGATGGTTCCTCTCATGCCTACCCAATGGAACCGCCCGCGCAGCAGGAACTCCAGCTTCTTCCATCCGAAGTGCCCAGCTCCGTCGTGGTATGCCTCCATCACCATAGCTGCGTCTCTTCTTGGCACCACTACTTGCCAGATTAGTTCATGCGTCCGGGAGTTAACCATTCTGCGGCACAACTTCCCCTTGTAAAGGAACAGTCGACTCTTCTCAGCCCACAGTTGCTTGGCTTCCTCCGGAGCGTCTGGGTCAAGGCGTGCATCTGGCCGAGTCAGCATCTCCCTTACCAGTCGGACGGCAGGGTCACTGTCTTGCGTCTCCGCCCAGTTGTAATGAGGTAATGGGTTGAACGTAGCGGATTGCTTACTCCTTACACGGTGGGAATACTGGATAGTCCCATGACGGTGGAACGCGGGGAGTTCAACTTCTTCCAGTTCCTCTGAATCTTCCCCTACGTCCGGTAGGTTCGGCATCCTGGACAGGGCGTCCGCGTTGGTATTGGAGCGTCCTGCCCGGTATTTGATTGTAAACTCATAGTTGGACAAGCGGGCCATCCATCTCTGCTCTAGGGCACCGAGTCTTGCAGTGTCCAGGTGTGTCAACGGGTTGTTATCCGTGTACACGGTGAACCGGGAAGCAGCGAGGTAGTGCTTAAAGCGTTCGGTGACTGCCCACACCACTGCCAGGAACTCTAGCTTAAATGAGCTGTAATTCTCAGGGTTTCTTTCGGTGGGTCGCAGTTTTCGGCTGGCGTAAGCAATTACCCGTTCCTTCCCCTGCTGGATCTGGGACAGTACGGCTCCTAGCCCGATGTTACTGGCGTCGGTGTAGAGGATAAAGGGCTGGCTATAATCAGGGTACGCCAGGATTTCATCCCCCGTGAGGGCCATCTTCAGCTGGCGGAAGGACTCTTCTTCCAGCTTCTCCCATCTGAAGGGTGGCTTCTGGTTCTTGGCCTTCCTGGACTGGCCTATCAGGAGGTCCTGCATAGGAGCTGCCTTTTTGGTGAAACCGGGAATGAATCTTCGGTAGTAGCCTACCAACCCGAGGAACTGCCTCACTTCCTTTACGCTGGAGGGGCTTGGCCATTCCTTAATTGCGGTGATCTTATCAGGGTCGGGAGCCACTCCGTCAGCACTCACCACGTGTCCCAGGTACTGCACCTTTGGCTTCAGGAGGTGACACTTGGAGGGTTTCACCTTTAGGCCGTAACTTGCCAGAGCTTCGAACACTTCCGCCAGGTGTTTCAGGTGGTCCTCGTAGGTCTTGGAATAGACGATGACATCGTCCAGGTATAACAGGACCGTCTCAAAGTTTCGGTGTCCCAGACAGCATTCCATCAATCGCTGGAAGGTTCCTGGTGCGTTGCAGAGTCCGAACGGCATGCAGGTAAACTCGCTAAGTCCCATCGGGGTGGTGAATGCGGTCTTCTCCCGGTCCGCCTCTGCTACAGGAACCTGCCAGTACCCGCTAGTGAGATCCAAGGTGGAGAAGAAGTTAGCAGATTTTAAAGCAGCCAAAGACTCCTCTATTCTTGGTAAGGGGTACGCATCTTTGTGTGTGATACGGTTAATTTTCCGGTAATCTACACACATTCTCATGGTGTTGTCTTTCTTTTTGACCAAGACTAGTGGAGCTGCCCAGGGGCTACAGCTATCCCTGATTACCCCAGCCTCCTTCATGTCTCTAAGCATCCCCTTGGCGTGTTGGTAGTGTGCAGGGGGTACGGGTCGATACCTCTCTTTTATGGGAGGATGGTCTCCCGTGGGGATGTGGTGTTCTACCCCCTTGACTCGCCCGAAGTCTAACGGGTGTTTACTAAACACTCTCTCGTACTCTCGAACCACCCGGTAGACTCCCTGTTTCTGGTGGGAGGGAGTGGAGTAAGTACCCAAATGTAGTTGCTGACACCAATCCTCCATTATTTTCGTAGAGCCGTTACCTTCCTCCGGGTGAGATGGAGGCAAGGGTTCCACAGACTGTATAGAATTTTGGTTGATAGTATATAATTTGGCTAGCATAGCATACCGGGGCAGGTATACTTCCCTTTTCCCGATATTTATTATACGAACGGGCACCCTCCCATGGCGTACATCAACTACCCCCCGTGCTGTCAAAATGGTGGGCCTACTGTCTGAGTAGACTGGTTCTACCATGGCCTGGTAATCTCTACCTCTCAGACCAATAGCTGCCCGGCACCAAATCATCATTTCACTTTTCGGGGGCATGGCAATAGGGAAAGGGTCACACATTCTTACGCTACCAATCTCACCACCGGAGAGTTCCACCTGTTGCCGTCGCATCAGTGCCCGGATCTCTTTCTGGAGCACTCGCTGCTGGCCGGAGCTGGCGTTCTTGGCAACCTGCTGTAAAATGAAAATCACCTCTGCAAGACAATTTTCAATCACATTAGTTCCTAGAGTTATCTTTGGGTGACTCTCGCGCTTGTCAATGTCTACAATGATCAGTCCCTGTGCTGCCAGTTCGACTCTACCGATTTTAATGGTCATTTCTTTAAATCCGATCTGTGGCACGGGCTGACCATTACTGGCGATGATACTCAAGTCGTCGTCTGGATAGCGGGTTATATCCGAGTCATTCCAGTACTGCTTGAAGAGCACGTACGGGATGGTGGTGACCTGTGACCCGGTGTCCAGTAGGGCACTCATAGGGATGCCATCCAGTACCACAGGCAAGACTGGACGTCCTCCCACATATTTGTCGCGCCAGTTCGATGGGCCTGGTGATCTTTTTCCTGGGGGTTGGCCCTCTACCCCAGGTTGTGCCAGTTTAAAGGACAGTACCTTGCCATATGTCCGGGTTGATTGCAGCGGCGGCAGATGGGTTGTCCGTCCTCGTTGTACCGGTCGCTGGGTCTTCCTCTGGCCGGTGGGGTCCTCCTTGGTCGACGCCACGGGATGTCCTCCGGTCCGGATGCCAGCTGGATCTTCCCTGGAGTGGAAACCTGTAAAGACTGCACAGTTCGGGTTAGCGCAGCAACGCTTTTAGCTAGCTCTTGGACCTGATGGTGCAGGTCCGGAGCCGGGTCATTGTTCAAAGCCTGCGCATCAGCCCCCACAGGCCCTGCCGACAAGGGCGCCGCCTCCTGGTGGTAAGTGATAGCTGGGCGCCTGTGGGTCACAACGCCACCCGGTGTCGGTTCTCGGAGCACCCGGATGGCTCTGTCCTTGAACTGTGCAAAGTCCAGATGAGGATCCTGTAAGGCTATGGCCCGCAACTGGGTTCGGTGGACATTGCAATATAGTCCCTCTATAAATTGCTCGGTCAACAGCCTGTCCTCGTTTCCCACGCTGTCAGGGTCGGTCTGCTTAATGGCTCTCAGGGCCTCTTGTAGGTTTAGTGCATAGTCCCTTATACTCTCATGTGCTCGCTGCTTGCACCCATAGAATCTAAGCTTAATCTCGGCTGAGGTGCGGGTATCAAAGGTGTCCCTCAGCCGGGTTAGTACCCCTGCGACAGTCCTCCTCCCAGGTGGCCAGGACTTTACCTCCCTTTGGGCTGCCCCGGTTAGTTGGGCCACCAGGATGCTCACTTTTTGCTCTTCTGTGAGGGGGTACACCTGGAAGAGGCTATCCAGCTTTTCTTTAAAGTCATTCAGGGTATGTGACTCCCCTGAGTACTGGGGTAGCCAGGCTGCTCCCGGGATATAGGGCATGGTGAAAGGCATGACTGCAGCAGCGGTGGCGCTGGCGGGGGTTGAGGCAGTGAAGCTCTCCTCCGTATCCGACATCTTTCTCCCCCCCTAGTGGACCGTGGCCTACCTTGCGATGATCCTCTTCCGTAGGCCGCGGCTCCGCAGTGGATCGTCAGGGTTGAGGACCTTCCGTCGCGCTCCTGTGACGTCGGCGTCTGCTGGGCTCCTTCCAGGACCTTTACGCAACGTCCGGACGTGAGGCGGGGCTTCAGTTCTCGCGCGCTTTCGGAGTCCACGCCCCTCTTCTTCCCGCGCGGAGTCCTCAAGATGGCGTCCAACGGCGGGAAAACTCCACGGATGGCGGGAAGAAGGCAGAAGATGGCGCCGGATGGCGGGAAAACTTCGCGGATGGCGGGAAGAAGGTAGAAGATGGCGCCGGATGGCGGGAATCTTCACCACTGGTAAGTTTGAACAGTCTTTTTCAGGCACGCAGTACCCGGTGGTTGCGGGCACGAAATCCTGCCGACTACGCCAAAGTTGATGCGCCCCTGGGCCTACTTGGTGTAGCGTTGCGCACGCGGGGACTACCCGGAGCCGGGCCTGTTGGGGGTAGTAGTCTCGTGGCGGTGACCCGGTCCGTGCCCAGGGAGTTAAACTGTGTGGCTGAGTATTAGCAGTAGATGTTGGACGACTACGCCACCCATTGAATGCAGCTATGGAGCTGCCGCTGCAGGGCAGACCGCTGAGGCCGGTGGAAGGATTGTGCAGCGTGGATGGTATAACCCCCAACGGGAGGGGTATGGCCTCAGGGCTGCCGACGTGGATGATGGGGATAGCAGGAACCACTCAGAGACGATGTGGTGTAGTTCAGGGTCTTTACTGGTGATAAAGATAGACCCTCCCGGAGTACTGGCTAGCGATCGGGGCCTGGTCAGTCTTTGAGCAGATGGGATTTCCCCTGGCAAGGCGGAGTTGTAGGCCTCCCCAACTAACTGCACTCTTCTGGCTACCTTGCTAGAGGCGGGTAAAAGTAGCCCACGTCCCTGAGTGTACCGTGTGGTGCTCACCCGTATGGCCGGTGACTCGGGGCCTTCTAGTGGCTTCCGCTCCACGACGGCGGTGCTGGTCCCACGCGTGTGACCGTGCCTTCGGGTTTCTTGGCCAGAGGACCTGAAATCCCCTGCCGGTCGGTTTCTGCTGCTGGGTAAGGATTAGTCCCCACAGCCTCGGACTCCGGGTCCGGTGGTAACTCTTCAATCAGGGCGAGCTCTACAGCTGCCAGCCCCTGATTCCTTTTAGCACGACTTCCCCAGAGCTCCTGATCTCTCTTTCCTATAGCTGCTTCTCCTCTTCTTAACTCTCCTTCTCCCTAACCCTGCCTCAGCCCCAGTTTTATATAGGGGAGGTTCTTCCCCTCCCAGGACTGGGCAGGAGGTGTGGCATGCATAGGATTCCTGACCAAGAGACCTCCCACCTGCTCTCAGACATAATATTGCTATTACTGTGGAAACCAGACCCCTGGGGTGCCACATTGGCTATAGAGGAACTGGTTTTGGCCTCCTTTGCAATACTTACACTCTAGTGAAATTGATGTCACTTCGGTGGTGTTAGGCCCTCATTTAGGGCAATGTGAACACTCCTGGTTAAGTCACCATCTCTTGGGTTGTCTGTACTAGAAAAGATGTGGGTCTCATTTACACTATTTCTACTGTAGTGATTACACTTTGCTGGCGTCTGCCGCTAATTTTTGGAAATGTAGGGAATCCTGAATGGGTCTCCATCCATTGAGTTGACGGTAGTGGAAGAGGTTTTGGTCTCCATGCATTTCTATAGTTATACTGTAGTGAAATTGAGCATTTGGTGCAGATATTATTCTCCCCAAACGGATAAGCAAACGTGATAAACTCTAAATTGATTTTCAATAAACAACCATCAGCCACCCCATCAAACACCTCTGCAGCTTCTTCCGCCTTCTCTGTTAACTTGCCAAGTTGAGTCACGCAGGTGTCCTACAGAACCAGCTGTATACCCGCTGCAGTTAGGCTGAGTGACAGGCAGTCAGCTGTAAGTGAAGCGGACATGCCTGTTGTGTTTGTCTCTCTGAGCACACCACACGATTCTCAATCCACCGTAACATCTCCGCCTGCACCTCACTCACGGTCTATCGGTTTGTCCGTTTCGCTATACTCTGCCCTCTCTCAGCACTGCAATCAGCCCTCAATCCCGCTGTTGTGGTCACGTAAAAGATTGTTTCATCCTACACATGACAAAGCTAAGAGGTTGAATTCCACCATCTCCAATCTGTTGGCCACAGAAATGGTGGTCTTTGGCCCTATTTTTTTAAATGTAAACACTTCCGATTGAGTCTGCATCTCCTAGGCTGGCTGTAGTGGGACAGGTATGGGTCTGCATTAAACTACTTGTAGTCTGATGACATTGATGCCACTTCGGTGGTGTTAGGCCCTCATTTAGCGCAATGTGAACACTCCTGGTTAGGTCTCCATCTCCTGGGTTGGCTGTACTGGGAGAGGTGTGGGTCTTATTTACACTATTTGTACTGTAGTGAAATTGAGTAGACATTGCTAATGTCTGACACTATTTTTTTTAAATGTGGGGAATCCTGATTGGGTCTCCATCTATTGGGTTGGCTCAAGTGGAACCTTTCTGTTCTGCAGTCTAAGTTGTGTAAGGTTGCATACCAGTCCTTGCTGCACTCCTGATACAGACACTGCCTGCTGCACTCCTGATACAGACTCTGCATGTTGCACTCCTGATACAGACTCTGCCTGCTGCACTCCTGATACAGACTCTGCCTGCTGCACTCCTGATACAGACTCTGCCTGCTGCACTCCTGGTACAGACGCTGCCTGCTGCACTCGTGATACAGACTCTACCTGCTTCACTCCTGATACAGACTCTGCATGTTGCACTCCTGATACAGACTCTGCCTGCTGCACTCCTGATACAGACTCTGCCTGCTGCACTCCTGATACAGACTCTGCCTGCTGCACTCCTGGTACAGACGCTGCCTGCTGCACTCGTGATACAGACTCTACCTGCTTCACTCCTGATACAGACTCTGCCTGGTGCACTCTGATGTGGACTCTGCCTGCTGCACTCTGATACAGACTCTGCTTACTGCACCATCTAGTCTGTCCTACTGCGTCCAGCTGCTGCTCATCCGTTGGTCTGTCCTGGAGTGACACCTGGTGTTCATCGGAAGCCAGGTGTAACCTCACCATCAGAGGCTCTAGTGAACAGTCCGGGGTTCGCTTAGTCACGCCCCTCCAGGCTCTCCGGGGTCCGTGGCACAGTGGTTCCACAAACTACGTCCGTGACAGTGCACCCTCGCAGGCAGGGTCTTCTCTCCTGTTGTACCAGTCGATGACCCCTTTTGACATGTAAAGCGCAACTGAATAAATGCGCTGTCACAGTAATAATAATTATAGTACTTGTACTCTGGGTCAATGGATGGCTCTTCCCTGGTGTCTTCACCTAATTTGATGTGTTTTGGCAGCTTTTGGTCCCGTTTCTAGGTGCTGTCTATGCATTTTTTTTGTCCCCCCCATTGACTCCTATGGGATTCGGAAATGTTCGAAGAACATTTGCTGAGTAAATGCGCCTATATCCACCGGTGGCCAGTATTTTTGCTTAAAAGCAGTTGTAAAGGAGCATGGAGCACAGAGCAGCTAGCATGCACATCTCACTCCTCCATCAGCAAGCTCTGCCCCCCAGCTGTGAATTTTTTTAATAATTCATCAACAAGGGCCTTCTGGTACTGCAACATTTTATTAGTCCTCTCTGCCACGGGAAGAAAAAATAGAAAGTTCTTCTTGTAGCACAAATCTAGAAGTGTGACCAACCAGTAGATACTGTTGCCCAAAATACTTACAATGCAAGGGTCACGTGAAAGGCAGCAGAACATAAAGTCAGCCATGTGTGCCAGACTGCCAACAGCCAAGACTTCCCTGTCCCCACCAAGAGGCCAACTGTCCATGTTCTCCTCCTCATCTTTCTCCTGGTCCTCCTCGTCATTTTCCCTCTCCTCAGGCCATCCATGCCCAGTATGAATGTTGTGTGGGTTGTACCGTATGTAGTGCAGGAAACTAGCTCCTGTTCCTCGTCTTCCTTCTTCTCACCCAATCCACGTTGATATGAGATGAGGCTGGGCTGTGTAGCATCACCCTGTAAATTTCCTTGCTCCATCTCATCGTGCTCCGCCTGCAATGCCTCCTTTTTAATTGTGAGCAGTGAGCGTTTCAGTAGACAGAAAAGCAGGATGGTGATGCTAATTATGGAGTCATCGCCGCTCACCATCTTGTTGGAGTACTCAAAATTTTGGAAGACGGCACAGGTATCTGACATTTCTGCCCACTCCTCAGCTCTTATGTGTGGAGGCTGACCGGAATACCGACGGGCATGTTGAAGCTGGTACTCAACAACTGCCCCCTGCTGCTCACAAATCATTCCCAACATATGCAACGTTGAGTTCCAACGCGTGGTGACATCTCACTTCACTTTCCTGATGTATGAGTCATCATCACCTGGGAATGGGGGAGGGGCTTCCAGCCTCCCATGAACCGCCTCTGGGAGCTGCTCCATCTGCTGCTGCTGCTGTCAGAGCAGGTCTTGTTGCTGCTGCTGTTGGTGGATCTGTTGTAATAGCAGCTAACTTGTCTCCTGCTGGGCTTTCACAAGGTGCTTGATCGGGTCCCCCATGTTGTCTGTTGTAGTTTCCTGGCATATGGCCAACTTTACCCAGGACATGCAGTTTGTCCTCTACACATGTCTCCTAGGGAGCTTGCCCACACTTCGCTCACTCAGCTGCACACAGAGGTAGACACAGAAACGCTATTGCTTTAAATTTCTCAGTTGTTTATTAAAGCACGATATAAGCCACTGTCAAGTCCATCAAAATAAACAGGGTTTACTCACGATTATCACTTTGCTCCTGGTTACAACTGAAGATTATAACCACCCATGTCGTCCTGTGTTCACCACGGGAGGGGTTCAGCAAACCCTCAGGTAATTCAAGAGCACTTAACGGGACCCCTTTCTGTGTGCTTTTCTCAGTCGTCTTCCTGCGCTGGCTCTTACCCTCCTGCCCCGCGCCTCACAAACAGTCTTCCAAGCTGGTAACCTCAGATCTTGGCGGGCAACCTGGAGTTCCCTAAATCCTGTGTGGCTACCTTTTTGGCGATTAATTGCGGCTGTGGCAACAACACCTTGAAAGTGTAGAAGCCTCCGGTTTCTAGTTGAATATTGCAATTCTCACTAGTTAGGGGCCGATCCCCTCTGCAGCTTGATCCTTCCACGTCCTGGTAGATTTGGGCGTACGGGTGGCCTCCAGCACTTCCCGTACCCCTAGGATCCCCTCTTTCCTTCTTGGAGCCTTCCTTCCTGCTCCTCTCCTTTCTTCAGTCTCTTTTCCTGGGTCTCTCTCACTCAGTTCCGCTCCTCCCGAGCAGAGCTCCTGCTCCTTTCACTGTCCTCTGACTGAACACTGAACTCCACTTCCAAGGTGGCTTCCCCTTTTTATATCCTCCTTCTCAAGTGCTCCCCTGATATTCTTCCTCCACCCACTACATGGTTCCCCCTCTCTTGGTTCCCCCCACTCCAGCCAGGGACAGGGCTCAGCAGCGCAGCAGTGCATCTTGCCCCTCCTGCTGGTCTGGAGTGGTGTAGTGTTGGATGCAGGTGTTTGGGTCCCGGGCAGTACTCCATCCTTACCTCAGAGTGAGATACCACACCTCTGGGTGAGACGTAGTACCTCTGTGGCGACTGAACTCTCAGGGGCGCCACAATGGCAGTGCTGCAATGCTTTCAGCTTGTGACTGATGTGGTCATTACGGAGATGAAAGAGGAGGTACAGCAGATGAACAATGTGATTACATTGAGTTTACATTGGCGACTCTGTTTTTTATACTAAAGAAAGATCCTACTGTTTTGTTTTTTTTTTACATTATTTTTTTTAAGATAAATGCATTCACCGGGAAATGTCATTTTAACATTTTTCAACCTTATCTGGCAATGTGGTTTGTGACACATCAGACACATCCTGTTTCACTTATGACGGAGGGACTCTGAAAGTCACAAAGCCTATTTTTATAGGGCCATCAGGCCGCCCTTACTATTGTTAAAAGGCCAGCAATCGGCCCTCGCTATTGTTAGAGAGCCATCAGCCGGCTATGCTTTGTTGTTACTATTATTAACGAGTGGGTCTCCTATACTGTTATTGCGTATGCAGTGACTGCAAGGGCCTTCCAAAAATTCGGACGCAACCCAATACCCCTTTGAAGAGACATAGAGGAGGGTCTCAGTAAAAAAAATGTTCCCATCATAAAGGAGCGTGTTTCCTATAGTGGTAATGCCTATGCTGTGACTGCAAGGGCTGCCAAAATTTGGGAAAAACCCCACTAACAATTTAAAGACACATAGAGCAGGGCCACAGTAACAAGTACGACATGTTCCCATTAGAAAGGAGAGAATCTGCTATACAGTTATAGGGTATGCAGTGAGTCCAACGGCTGACCAAATTTAGGAAAAACCCCACTAAGAATTTAAAGACACATAGAGCAGGGCCACAGTAACAAGTACGACATGTTCCCATTAGAAAGGAGAGGGTCTGCTATATAGTTATAGGGTATGTGTAGCACCCTGAGGATTCGGCTGCTACAGGGGTATTGCACCTCAACCCAGAGGTGTGATATTCCACTCCCGAGTAAGGAAGGAGTGTGGAACTGAGCTCGGTAGGCTGCATGCACTACATACATCCCATTTCCGAGGAGCAGACCGACGGTACTCCCACTTAGAAATGTGCAGGTACGACCGAATCTGTTCCTGGCTGGAGTGGGAGGGGGGTGGTACATCCCAAGTAGTGTAGGGGCAGATAGAGGGAGCAGCCTGGGTAAAGATAGGAGCTCATTGGGTGCTGGTCACCTGAGCTCACACATAGAGGGTGTATATAAGGTGGGCACCAACTAAGAACAGGGTCAGTTGCAGAGAGGAAGTCAGCGAGCAGAGGAGAAGAAAGACCCAGAGTGAGAGAGGAGAAGAGAGAGACCCAGAGGGGGAAACAGCAGAAAAGGACTCCAAGAACCCAACTTAAATCCCCGGGTGAAGAGTCGGCACAGGGTACCGGAACCCAAGCTGGTGGGGGCAAAAACACACCCCAGCCAGAGACCGGAGACCGTGGGCAGCGTTTGTCACGGTCACCCACCACATCCACCGCGAAGGCATACCACGTGGAGGGTCAGGGAACCCGAGGCCAAGGGTCTCCCAACAGAAGGCCCGAGGGAGCTGGACCTGGGTGGATCAATAGTGGGGACGGCCAGAGAACGGACAGAAGGAGAGCTCAGGGTCACGCTCCGGACTTATTTGGGGGTTGGCTGGATCCAGAACCTGGTGGACGCAGCACGGCTCGGGAGGTCACTCGAAGCTGGAGTGACCAGAACATCAGCAGTGAGTAAACATCCTAAACTGCATAACCCGACTCTGTCTCTGATTGCCGTCTACACTGCATCACCACAACCCCCATCCTCTGCACCTGATCCCCCTGAGGCTATACCCCACCCGTTGGGGGTTATATCATCAAAGCTGCACTTACACCATCAGCCTCAGCGGACCCTGCTGCAGCGGCGGCCACAGTGACCGCAACACAACGGGTGGCGTAGTCGACATTAAGAACTTAGCAACATCTGTAGGACTGCCACATACAACTCAGTTTGACACCCTGGGCACGGACCGGGTCACAGCCACTCGGAAGACTACAACTCCCATCTGATCCGGCTCCGGATATTCCCCCTAAAGAATATGGCCCAGGGGGCGCGTCAACTTTGGCGTAGTCGGCAGGATTACGTGCCCACAACAACCGGGTACTGCGTGCCTGAAAGAAAGAACGAGTTTACCTCAAAAAGAAGTCTCCTGCCGGTTCCGGAGGGTCCCCGCCATCGGACCCCATCACCAGTCGATTCCCGCCGGGTGTCCGCCATTAACAACTTTTTCCCGCCATCTGCAGAGTTTCCCGCCACTGGGAAGCGATTCCCGCCATTTCCAAAGGTTTCCCGCCTTGGAAGAGCGGACGCCATTATGGGCGTGCCAGAGGGTGGCGAGAGGCCACCTCCCATCGTGGGCCAGGACCGAAAATGGCGCCAAAAGTGGAAACCGCCCCCACCAACAGAGACTGTGATGCTAGAGGTGTCTGTCAGTGTGAAAGAACCGCCCCTGGAGCTGACAGTCACCCAGTGGCCCCGGGACCGCCCTCGAAGTGGGAGGAGACGAAAGAAAAGAACGAAGATGGGTGCCGCCTGGAGCAGTCTGGAGCGAGCGCACCCGGAGGCAGGAAGCCTGGAAAGGAGTAGCAGAGAAGCTCACCCGGAGATGGCGAGAGAGCAGAGCAGCACCGGCCCGCTGGCCAGGAGCCTGCTGGAAGAAGAGCAGAGCAGCACCGACCCGTTGGTCAGGAGCCTGCTAGAAACCACGACCCCACTAGGCCTAGTGGAGGTCCTTGCACAGCTCCCCCAAGACCGGGAGTGTGCACAGACTGCCCTGGAGGGCCTCGCACGGAGGATGGCCCGGGTACAGCGAGAGACATTGGCGGAGTGGAGCCGAGAGATGGCCCAGCAAACCAAGACCCGGAGCACGCCAGCCAAGATGAGGAGACAGACCGCCTCTGAGGACGGCGCGGGAGGACCCAAGGCCGGAGACAGCGCCGAGAAGGGAGCCGAACGCATGGAGGCAGGTAAAGGGGACGTCTATACCCCAAATCAGGACACCGCTTGCCTGCCCCAGCTCCCCGTCGCAGAGCCCGAAAGTCCCCCTGCTGTGCCCGAAAACGCCATGTCACCGACGCAGACTAGGCCCCAACCGGAAGCCGCCGCCGCGACCCCTGTGACGTCATGCGCACCGACCCCGAGCGTGGCAAAACAGGAAGTAACACCAGCCTGGTCGCAGGGCCTAGAATTCCCGGGCGTCGCATCACCAACAGCGCCCCCTACCTCCGCGGAGCCTCCGGCCTGGCCGCAAGGCCAGGTAGCCCAGGGCGCCGCCGTCCTAACGGTGCCCTTCACCTTCCAGGTGCCCCAGGCCTGGCCGCAAGGCCTGGGCAACCCGGGCGCCACCACCACCGCGCCCGCACCCGTAAAACCAAGGGTGCCGCGTCTGGGAGAGGACTTGTTTGCCCAGCACACGTGGCCGGACGGGCAGCCTTTCATCTGGCCCCAGAGGTATTATGAACTGGAGCACCAGAGGAGAGTTGGGGCCATGTGTGCACCCCTGATTCCGGCTCCGAAGCCCGTGATAAGGATCTCGCCCCCGCTTGAAGAGGCCCAATTTGAGTGGGACCCCACCGGAGAAGACCTAATGGGGTTCACTCAGGAAACCAGGGCAGCTGCAGCGGAGCGTGCTGAGTGTTGCCGACAGCAGCTCGAGGAGTTTGCGAGGGAGCGGAGAGAGAGGCGGGTCCGGGAACAACAGGCCCAAATAAGGAGCGCCGAGCAGAAGAGCCGAACCAGGAGGGACCCCCGTGCAGCGCACAGTCCCCGTACCACCGGGACTGTAATAAAGTTTAACCTGCAGCATGGGTGGGGCTTCATCAGAGACAACAACACCCCCGGCGACGTCTTTGTCACGCGCAGAGACGTGGAGTCCCATCTGCCGGAGGGGCACAGAGGTCGTGACCTTTACATCGGGGACGAGGTCACCTTTACCCGGCACAAGTGTGCCAAAGGACCTTACGCCCTCCATGTGCATCGCCTGACAGAGGAGGAGCTGCGATGTGAGGAGGAAGAGCAAGAGGATCCGGACGGGTCTGAAGCTGAGATCCCCAAAGAAGGAGCAGGAGGAAGACGTTGTTGGGTACAGCGGAGCAGGTGCTGTAAATAGTTACCCGATCGGGGTATAAAGAAACTGTTACTGCAAATGTAGTCCCCGTTGGGACCAGCTGAGTGAACTGTTTACCCGTTTACCCTTAATTCCACAGGCTGAGGACTGTGAGCAGCCATTCCCTTTCCCTCCTTAACTGGCCGAGGACTGAGAGCGGCCATACCCTTGTACATAGTTGCGCTTCCTAAAGCGCCCCCTACCGGTTTTATAGGAAAACCATGTTTTCTAGAAAGACTGTCGCACTGTACGCGGTCACACGTTGCACAGTGACCGGAGGAGGAGCCAGAGGCGACGAGAAAGTTTTATATATATAATGTTTTATATATTTTATATGTTTATGAAAAATTTTGTATGTTTTTGGTGTTATGTCTTACAGCCCGAGGACGTGCTGTGATTTACCAGGGGGGAATGTAGCACCCTGAGGATTCGGCTGCTACAGGGGTATTGCACCTCAACCCAGAGGTGTGATATTCCACTCCCGAGTAAGGAAGGAGTGTGGAACTGAGCTCGGTAGGCTGCATGCACTACATACATCCCATTTCCGAGGAGCAGACCGACGGTACTCCCACTTAGAAATGTGCAGGTACGACCGAGTCTGTTCCTGGCTGGAGTGGGAGGGGGGTGGTACATCCCAAGTAGTGTAGGGGCAGATAGAGGGAGCAGCCTGGGTAAAGATAGGAGCTCATTGGGTGCTGGTCACCTGAGCTCACACATAGAGGGTGTATATAAGGTGGGCACCAACTAAGAACAGGGTCAGTTGCAGAGAGGAAGTCAGCGAGCAGAGGAGAAGAAAGACCCAGAGTGAGAGAGGAGAAGAGAGAGAGAGACCCAGAGGGGGAAACAGCAGAAAAGGACTCCAAGAACCCAACTTAAATCCCCGGGTGAAGAGTCGGCACAGGGTACCGGAACCCAAGCTGGTGGGGGCAAAAACACACCCCAGCCAGAGACCGGAGACCGTGGGCAGCGTTTGTCACGGTCACCCACCACATCCACCACGAAGGCATACCACGTGGAGGGTCAGGGAACCCGAGGCCAAGGGTCTCCCAACAGAAGGCCCGAGGGAGCTGGACCTGGGTGGATCAATAGTGGGGACGGCCAGAGAACGGACAGAAGGAGAGCTCAGGGTCACGCTCCGGACTTATTTGGGGGTTGGCTGGATCCAGAACCTGGTGGACGCAGCACGGCTCGGGAGGTCACTCGAAGCTGGAGTGACCAGAACATCAGCAGTGAGTAAACATCCTAAACTGCATAACCCGACTCTGTCTCTGATTGCCGTCTACACTGCATCACCACAACCCCCATCCTCTGCACCTGATCCCCCTGAGGCTATACCCCACCCGTTGGGGGTTATATCATCAAAGCTGCACTTACACCATCAGCCTCAGCGGACCCTGCTGCAGCGGCGGCCACAGTGACCGCAACACAACGGGTGGCGTAGTCGACATTAAGAACTTAGCAACATCTGTAGGACTGCCACATACAACTCAGTTTGACACCCTGGGCACGGACCGGGTCACAGCCACTCGGAAGACTACAACTCCCATCTGATCCGGCTCCGGATATTCCCCCTAAAGAATATGGCCCAGGGGGCGCGTCATATGCAGTGAGTCTAACGGCTGAACAAATTTAGGAAAAACCCCACTCACAATTTAAAGACACATAGAGCAGGGCCACAGTAATGACAAATTACCATTAGAAAGGAGAGGGTCTCCCATAATGTTGGCCCATGCAGTAAATGCAAGGGCTGCCAAAAATTGGGAGGCTCTCCAATGCCCCTTAAAATAGACTTAGAGGGCCTCATAAAAAAATGTTCCCATTAGAAAGGAGCGGATCTCCTATACTTGTAATGCCTATGCACTAAGTGTATGGGCTGACAAACATTTACCCCTGGGGGGTATACATGAGCATACTGTAGAAAAAAATTTTTTTTTACAGGCATCATAAAAACCCTTTAAAAAAATTATGTGGGTGTTGCATCACGGAACACAGTCACCCTGGTGATATGGTGGTGTAGGATGAGGATGAGGAGAAGGAGGAGGACAAGAGCAAATAGCCTAAATCAGGAAGCGTATACCCATGTGTGGGTGTGAAGAGGTGCATGGGAATACACCTCCCAAAAAAAGACACTGGATTTGAGTTTATGTTATGCTGCCCGTGTCCGTGGTTAGGTGAACTTTCCTCCTAACTGCGTTGTTGAAGGCACGGCTAATTTTTTGGGACACTTGTGAAATGCGGGTACGGCACACCGAGAGAAATAGTGACGGCTGGGGACCGAGTACCGAGGAACGGTCACCGCCATCAGGTTGCGGAATGCTTCCGTCTCCACGACTCTAAAAGGCAACAAAAGTGCAAGCAGTCGCGAAATGTGGCTGCGTATTTGCACTTGCGTTCCAAGGACTGGGGTATGGACAACTGAACGCTGTGCTGGGACAAGGATGTGGACGTGCTTCCTGATGCTGCTACTTGAGAGTGTGCAATGACAGGTGCAAGGCAGGAGACATCTTTGCATGCACCGTGGACAGGGGATTGGCTTGCATGCACAACAGCTGAAGAAGCAATGGTGCCACCCACAAACACTGTTCCTGGACCCTGGGGTTCGGCCCACAAAGTCGGGTGCTTTGCTGCCATGTGCCTGATCATTCTGGTGGTGGTCAGGCTGGTCGTTTTGCCACTCCTGCTGATGCTGGCCTGGCAGGTGGTGCAAATGGCCTTTTTTGGGTTTTCGGCAGAGTCTTTAAAAAGCAACCAGACTCGGGAAGACCTAACAGTTGTACTGGCAACTTCCTTCTTGTTGGTGTTACAAGGAATGGTTGCCTGCCTTCTTTCTGCAGCCACCCCACTGCTTCTTCCTGCCTGTTGGGGTACCCTGCCTCCCTTCCCCTGTGTGCTGCTGTCCTCGCTCTGCATGTCCTCCTGCCAGGTTGGGTCAGTTACTATATCATCCACCACCTCGTCTTCCACTTCCGCACCCTGGTCCTCCTCCTGACTTTCTGGCAATTGTGTCTCTTCATCGTCCACCTCTTGTGACATTTTCCCACCGTCGCCTTTGTGTGACCTTGGCGACTCAAATATTTGGGCATCGCTACATGCGATATCCTCTTGCCCCGCTTCAACTGGACCGGGCGAGAGGCCTGAATCTATAAATGGAAAAGTGACCAGCTCTTCGGAGTGTCCAAGTGTGGGATCAGTTGTCTCCGGGCACCTGTAGGTAATTATTTTGAACAGCAAACTGGTGTTAATTGCATCACTGATACACTGAAACAAATTTTTAATGGAGGTCAGAAATGACAGTATTTTCTGAAAATGTATATGTGATCCGTGTGACAGAGAAAACACAGTTTTAAATACCTGGCCTGTAGGTAACTATTTTGAAGAGCAAACTGGTGTCAATTGCTTCACTGACACACTGAAACATTTTTTAATGGAGGTCAGAAATGTCAGTATTTTCAGCGCAATTATATGTGATCCGTGTGGCGGACAAACCACAGTTTTAAATAGCTGGATTTTTAGCGCTTTAATATGGAAAGGATCTGGCTGTATTCTGCAGTGCCAACAAGCAAATGGCGCAAAAAAACGGTGTTCTCTGGATTGCTTTTTAAGCAAATAATGAGGATTAAGATCCAAAAAAAAATTCCTGGCCCCTGAGACCTGGGCCTATTTCTAGAAATATCTAACAGCACCAGCAGCAGACAAAACTGGAATGGAGCCTCTTGTGCTATATGCACTGCAGTCTGCTATATACACTCCCTGCCTATATACACAGCCTGCCTATATACACTGCCTGCCTGATATCTCTGCAGATGGATTAGTCCTCAGAAGGACTGTTTGTTGAGATGGATATGTGTCTCTAATATAGTTTGGTACACCTGCACTAACTATAAACAAGCAAATCTCTCCCTAGCTCAGCAGCACCTCTCCATACACTGCCTGATTGCAGAGTAGACTGACGAGCATGGCGGGGCCAGGTCTGATATAGACCTGATGATGCTGTGCGGCCAGCCAATCACTGTAATGCCACAACCAACATGGCTACGGCATTACAGTGAGTGGCAGGCAATCCCTACATGTTCATTGGCGCTCTAAAGAGCGCCAAGCATGCAGGGAGGAGGCCCGAGCTCCCGCCCAGCAACCCCAGAAATACTCGGGCGAGCATCAAGCAGTAGCGAACATGCTCGCTCATCACTATTGCTGAGTGGTCCAAGGTGTTATTTTCAGATGAAAGTAAATTTTGCATTTCATTTGGAAATCAAGGTCCCAAAGTCTAGAGGAAGAGTGGAGAGGCACACAGTCCAAGCTGCTAGTGTGAAGTTTCCACAATCAGTAGTGTTGAGTGAATTTGTTCGGCAAATGTTCGAAAGTTTCAAATTCGGCACGAATATGGCACATTCGGATTCGTGATCGCAAATGCGAGCAAATTTTCTTAATATCTGAAAAGTTTGACGCGAATACAGGGCAACCATGGCGTTTTGAACAGTTTTGTTAGCATAGTGCAAGTGTATGATGAGCAGTGACATGTGTCAGGTGAGTGTGGGGGCTGTGGAGAGCTTAGAACAGGTCAGATCAGCGGCGCACTGTTTTTTTTTTCCTGTGGGCGGTAACTTTAACTGAGGAAAGAGCGGCCAGCCAATCATAGCGCAGAAATCACATGTCCTCTCAATATAAAAAGCGGCCATGTTCCCTCAGCACCATTATATTCATGTCACTGCTGGAGACAGACGCAGCTCAGTGTTCGCCTGTGTAATGAGAGATATTAGCTAAATAGATGGGCGCTTGTGTGGTAGTCAGATAGTGTAGATAACTCCTGGCCTGTGTATCTCTGCAACTGCTGGTGCAGCACATTTTTGGTGTTCTTGTGCAAGTACTGAGATTCTGACAGAAACAGAGGGCCCATGCCATACAATAGTGCTGTGCACCACTGGTATAGAGCTCCATGTCTCAGTATACCTTGAATCTTTTTTTGCACTTGCTAATGTGATCAAGCAAGCGCAGTGCACCTTTTCATTTAGTGGGGTTGAAATTGTGCTCTGCACAGTGTGAGAGTGTGAACTGTGAAAGCAGCAGGACAGCATTAGGACCCTGTGGGTTTTGCCTGGCTGAGCTCAGAGCAGGGGCAGATCAGGAGACCCTGTGTGTTCTGAGGGTGTCTGCTGTGTGAGACGCTGGATGGGGAGTCTGAGGAGAACTTTGAGGACTGAACTGCAACAAGACTCTCTCTACAAGCTTTCCTGTGGGGGTTGTTAACCCCTGGCCCTGGTGAAGCTGTGTCCCTGCTTAAGAACGAATGCTGAGCTGGGGAAAGCGGTGTGGCTCTTTGGAGTTTTGTGGAAGTCCATGCTGAGTGGACTAGAGACTTTGTGCTGAACGAGCCAAGTGTCGAGTGAGAGGGAAAGAGACTGAGGACTGGTCTGGAAAACAGTGAGTGACTGCGAGAGGAGAGACGGGTTCCAGTGCAATTGAGAGGATAATGACAAGCTTGGTGAAGAGTTCTTCCCAGACCTTAACCTGAGGCTACAGGACTAGTGATGAGCGAGCACTAAAATGCTCGAGTACACGTTCGTCGGGTCGAGCAAATTGGAATACTCGAGTGCTCGACCCAAGCAATGAGCCGAATGTAAGTCTATGGGAAACGCGAACATTTTTCAGGCGGCTCCCCCCGGCGGTCTGCAGAGGGCCTAAAACTATGGGAACTGTTAGGTGTCGGGCGTTTGCTGGATTCAAAATGGGTTCAGAACCATCAGTGGATTCTGTGGTCTCCCATTCCATTCCAGCTAGGGCTAATGCTGCTCAGCATCATTGTCAGTCCCAATGCCTAGCTGGTGCACAAGATGGACAAGTTGTATCTTGTTTCTTTGTTCCTAGCAACATGAAGCGTAGGTTGCGGAGGGAAACTGGGCTACTACAGCCTAAGTCCCAGATTCACTGCACTGAGCATGCCCGTGACATGGCGGACCGTGATTTGTGGTTTGGGAGTCAGCTGATCCAGTGACCTGGCACCGCCTGATTGGTCACAGGTGACGTCACCAATAGTGCGACGGTGGGCAGGGCTTAATCTTTAAATAGCCCGCCCACAAACATGGCGGCGCACTCTGATCATTGAGCTGTGATGGTGTTGTTGTGTGGATGCTTGGTCGTTTGGGCTCCACGTGTGCTTTAGCTTCTGTCAGGCAGGTTTAGCGGGGGATAGGCAGCCTTAGATGGAGGGAGGCAGGTAGCTGCGTCTGGCAGTCTGGCCCCGACAAAGGGGTCGCCATACACCCTGAGCAGTCTGCAGACGCTTTATTCCCGGCACTGCCTGTAAGCCACGTGGAGAGATACTCCTCAGTCCGGTAGCACGGCGGCTGGGAGCACGTATACGCCGGCGTGTATCACACACGCATCCTAGCACCTGCTGTGTAGTGCCTGTGCTGTAATCAGGGCTACAGATACATTATTTATCACACATCTCTCGTGCAGTTAACGGAGATAGTGCGAATTCCTATTCCCATTCCGGTGTGCAGTAACACGGAGGGGATTGTTATTTCAGTTGGTTGTTTTAACTTCTTACCCGGAAGGTGTTCGGCCGCAGTCCTCCAGGCTGCATCGCGGACCCCGTGTTCGGTTGCGTTCCATTATTTAATAAAGTTGTTTGCAACCGTCCCCTTAACAGGGAACAGTGCTCAAATGACATGGGAACAGCATGGGGAAGACCCCTGGAAGCATTTCTGACTCCCAGGTCACTGCTGTCAACGTTGTCAGAGTGTTACGCCACTTTTACGGACTCACAATAAAACATACAAAACCAAAATTTTCCTGGGAAATATGTAAAGGAACATTCTTTCCAGGGTAATTGAATTGTATATAAGGCAAAATAAATAACCAAAACCAAAAATACTCCTCCACACCTTGGGCTATGTTCACACGTAGCGTTTTTGATGCGTTTTTGCACTTTTGCATTGCTTTCAACCAAGACAAATGCATTCACTGGGAAATGCCATTTTAACATTTTACAACATTATCTGGCCATGTGGTGTGTGACACATCATCAGACACATGCATACAGTGCTGAAAAGACATGCGAACAGCATGGGGATGACCTCTGGAAGTGTGACGCTCACAGCCCTCCCTGGGAGATGGGGGTACTCGGAGCCGGGTCAGATGTTGGGGGAAGCAGTCGTGGCCTGGACCTGTTCCGTGTCCAGGGCCGTCACATTTAAAAGGGTGTAATGGGCTTTCAGGGTTGAGTGGTTATTAACGACTACGCCACCTGTGGTGTCTGGTGATGGCCACCAGCGCTGCGGCAGTCCTCTGAGGCGGGATGTAGTGGCAGCAGGAGATGGTGCTACTCCCCACAGGCGGAGCAGGGCATCAGGGCAGAGAGGCGGATGGAGGGAGTTGTAGTGGAGGAATTCTGGTGCTGTGCTGTGTGGTGCAGAAATAAAGAGACCGGAGGCCATAGGGGTAGACTTCCAGGCTTCTCCCTCCTCCTCACGGGGCTCTTCGGCCACCAGGACCGGGGGTCCGACAACCTCCGAGTAATTCAGGTGCTTAAGCCAGGACCCCGCACCACAGTGTTCCTAGACTTCAAACTAAGTCCTCTCCTATCCGTGTGTGTAGAAAGGCTGGGTCTCCCTCTGGACTATGCACAGAACAAGGGTTCGGGTGGTGACTCCACTCCGTTACCCGGTGGAATCCACTGAGCCTCCGGGCTTCTCCGACTGAGACATAGAGTAACAAAGTCAGATATAGGGAGCCGGTACCCCTTTTGCAGCAGGAATCCCTCTGATTAGGCCAGAGCAGCGAGGACAGGTGGCGTATACTGCTCCGTCTGCATCCCCCTGGGATCCTTTTGCGGTGGAGCTAGACTCCTCAGCTCCAGGCCTTCTTGGGCAGGGACCTTGACCGGGTAGAGACAACCGTTAACTCTTGCCCGCTCCTCGACTCAAGGCCAGAGTACGAGGACCGTGTCCCCATCAACTGCAGGTTCACACAGAAAGCCACGTTCAGTGATGAAGATCACAATCAAAAGACCATAAGCCCAAGATGGCTGTTTATTAAATATGACTTATTAAGTGTAACCTAAATGTGCGTCCTCCACCCACACCCACTACATGATTCCCCCTATCTTTTTGTTCCCCAATCTCCCATTATCCCGGCTGGGGCAGCACACTGGTGCCTATTAGCCCCCTCTGGTGGGAGAAGTGTAGTGTTGGATGCAGAGGTGTGGTCCTGACAGTTGCACCATCCTTACCTCAAAGGAGAGATACCACACCCCATTAAAGAGGTGCAGTATCCCTGTGGCGGTCGAACCCTCAGGGGTGCCACAGAAGCATCTCTGACTCCCAGGTCACTGCCTAAAAGTGTGCCCATCATAAGTGAACCTTGGCGCATGCGAAGATACCTCCCGCCATGCACCTGTCATTGCAGACTTGCAACAATCACAGTCCACGTCCTTGTCCCAGTGCAGCGTTCAGTTGTCCCTACCCCATTCTTTTGAATGCAAGTGCAAGTATGCAGCCAGCCACCCACCCACCCACAGGCTGCAATACTATCCTGCCAAATTTTTGACAGCTGCTTGCTCTTGAAATGTGGCCTTTTAGGCTTGAGGAGACGGAAGCTGTCCACAATCTTATGGCGGCGGCGATCGGGTATCCATACTTCGTCCCCAGCAGGCATTATTTCTCCCGATATCGACTCCGCCTTCCACAAGCACGGGTCCTACAACATTACCCATGGCCTCCCCAGTGCACTTACTGGGAAGGACCGCCTAACCACAAACACTTGGACAGGTGAATGTGGCAAGGGATGGTACGGAGCCAGTCCACAGCTTTTTTTGCTGAGTTGTATTTAGCTTGGTGAAAGGACTGGCATAGAGGCAAATCGTATCTACTCTGGGTGTCATTTCTCCCAGGAAGTCCTCTAATGTTGCTTGTTGCAGAAGCAATGGCAGCCCGTGCAACATCAACTCGCACTTGTTGGTGGTTCTTTGACACACACACATCTTTCTTTGCGCATTTAATTTCATGACTACAGAGTTGGGCAATGGTCTGATCTGCAATGTGGTTTGAGAAATAACATGCATAAGCACGTCCGATCCGCATTAAAAAAGCCATAGTGTCCGACAAACTTCCCCCACACTTTTCTTATCCAGGGCTGCTTCTCGGTAGGGATGGACAGACCCACCAGAAAACCGGAGACTCCTCCAGTGGGCCCTGGCTTCTCCTTCAGGAGGGTTCATAGTGCCGAGGTGAGGCCATGAAGATGATAGAGACCACCATCTGCTTAGTTTTCTGTTATTTGGAATGCAAGCGCAAGTATGCAGCCAGCCACCCACCCACTCACAGGCCGCAATACTAAACTGCCAGATTTCTGGGCAGCTGCTGGCACTTGAAATGTGGCCTTTTAGGCTCATGGAGGCGGAAGCTGTCCACAATCTTATGGCGGCAGCGACCGGGTGTCCATGCTCGGTCCCCAGCCGCCACTATTTTTCCCGGTACTGTCTCTGTCTTCCACAAGCACGGGTCCCACAACATTACCCATGCCCTCCCCAGTGCACTTACTGGGAAGGACCGCCTAACCACAAACACGTGGACAGGTGAATGTGGCCAGGGAAGGTACGGAGCCAGTCCACAGATTTTTTTGCTGAGTTGTATTTCACCACAGCCATATTCTTTAGCTTGGTTACCGGACTTGGGAAACCATATCTACCCAGCTGTCATTTCTCCCAGGAAGTCCTCTAAAGCTGCTTTCACTTGAAATGTGACCTTTTAGGCTTGTGGAGGCGGAACATTTTCATAACCTCATGCCAGCGGCGGCCGGGTGTCCATACTCGGTCAATAGCAGCCACTATTTCTCCCGGTATCTTCTCCGCCTTCCACAAGCACGGGTCCCACAACATTACCCGTGCCCTCCCCAGTGCACTTACTGGGAAGGACCACCTAAACACAAACACTTGGACAGGTGAATGTGGCCAGGGACGGTACGGAGCCAGTCCA